>NC_050590.1:16259528-16973528 GCF_013368585.1 Megalops cyprinoides
CAGGGTAGTGGATGTGCATGTGCAGTGTGAAGGGTCAGGGTTGAGGGGTGTTTGGACTCTGGAGAGTGTGAGGGTGAATGGACAGTGCAGTGGTTGCAGATGGAGGCTAAGGACAAACACACTGAGGACATTCAGTGGGGGAGGGAGGCATGGCCGCCAGCAGGAGAAACAGGAGTGACTACTCATCAGTCAGCAGGAGGAAAAATTAAGTCTGGGAAACAGCTGTATGTTTTCTGTTCACTTTAAGCTTTTACTGTAATTGTGTGAGCAGAAGTACAACTCTTTTCCCCTAACATATGGTCCTACTTCACTTTTAATTAAGACAATATGGACGCCTTTGTCTCGCAAATTCCATTTATGTAATAACATTTTCTCTGTGTTACATTCTTAATATTTTCAACGCTGAACAATGTAATTTGATAACCCAAAACAAAAAAAATAAAAGTAACTTCCTGAAATATTAATTCAGAAGGCAGAGTGCATAAAATGATCTAAAAAATATAGCAAATGAAATTATTTCAAGGGTAAAACATCCCTTTAAATTTGCTTTGCATCTCCTGGGAGTGGATACATTGGTTTTCATTGCTCAGGCTACCTTGTGGTGACTACAGACAAGATAAGTACTTTTTTTCTGACAGAACAATTTTGTTCTCAGCAGAGAGCAAAAAGAATTATAGTTATAAAGCTGTCTTTGGTTTAGCGGCAATATTTCAAATTGTCCACTGTAGACTACAGTAGGAGTCAGTTCCATAGAGAAGTTGCAGACAGACAGGAGGAGAGAGAGGGGCCATTCTAACCTTGTATAATGGAGGAAGACAGGGAAGGTTATGGGTATAAAGACTATATGACTTACCATTTTCTCACAGAGCGGACCTGATGTCTGCATCCCCTCACCACAACAGGTGTTGTGCCACTAACAGATACACCCATCTTCTTTAGTGTTGATCTCATACACACTGACTCACTCCCCAAACACAAAAAATTAATTCTTCTCCCACTTGCCACAGCCAAAAAGTCATCCTTTTTGAAATGGAGAGACATAAGCTGTCTGAAATCCTGGGTAAATATTCAATGGCCAAGCTTGTTTCCTGAGATAAACTGTCTCACTTTTAAATTACTTTTTTCTGAAAACAATCTTCTTTCTTTAGTATGCGGGGCAATTGATGCCACGTACCTGGTAAACAATAATGTATCTATTTACATCTTCTGTATGTCCCACATGCAGTAATCATAAGAACGGAAAATCACAAGAAGTGAACTCTCTGACATAAATAGTGATTATCTATAGCTATAGCTACATGTTTACTAAGTTATTCTGTGGGAAATGTACAGCTGCTACATTTTGTTATTCCAGCAGCAGCCTTGGTTGAATTATCCAGGGTGCTTAACTGAACCCCATCCGCCTTGGCAGTGGAGATGCAGGCTGGTGAACAAAAACTTTGAAGGAGATTACAGGAAATTAAAGCTTTTTTTTTTTTTTAAAGTGCATTGCATTATAAAACAATACTACTGCTTGCTTTAACTATAGAGCATGCTGCCCTAATCTTACTTATTTAGTGCAGCCAATTTAACATTCATTCAGTGCAAGGGTCTTTTCACTTACAGGTAATCTGGCAAAAGAGACAGTATAAGAAACAAAACAGATATGTACTTTGAAGTAAACCAGTACTCCAGGCCTGAAGTGGACACTGTTAAGGACAGTTTGCTGACTACACTACACAGCACACTTGGCATTTAGCCAAGTAACAACAAAGAGTTATCACCAGCGTTATCCGTCATCAGTGTGCTGGGAAACCCCGTTCACTTCACATTCTATTTTAAAAATGCTCTTGACTTCCAGTTAGCTGCCTGTGTGAAAGCGAACAGAGCTTTGAGTTTGTGATGACGCTGTATCACTATGTTATTGTAAGAGCATTGGCCATACTTTGTCACTTTCCTGTACATGCACAGTATACAGCAGAGGTGTGTCTGTAGCTTGACACAGAGAGAAACACATCACTGCCAGCAATGTGTGTATTATGGGCCACTGGGAATGCACCCTCAGAAGGACATGGAATAGAGACAGGTACAGATACAATACGCAGTCGGCAGATATGATGCCAATGAGCAGTACTAGACCTGGCAGGTCAGAGGTCATGTATGGAGAGGAGTTTAATACATGTCTCTGGGCCAGCTGGAGCAGGAGGAGCAGATAGCGCTGCTGGCTGCAGGGAGAAGTGAATTGGTGAGCGGGTGTCGTGGAGGGCCCGGTTCAGTGGAGTTGCCTGTACTGATTGTGATCAGTTGATTAAACACACGAGCGGCCAGCTTCCTGGCTGATAACCCCGTGGTTTAATCTGATTGCCGCTCCAACACATGAAGTCTATTATACAGCCGTGGCCAGCCCAGATCTTTAAATTCACTCAGCACAAAGCAAGAGGCATGTACACACATCTATTAAATCCAGTATTAAGGAAAGTCAGAGATTATATTTGCAACACAGTGGTAATCTTTTTTTTTATTATGTGTGGTGATTTTTTTCCTTCTGTAGGGTATCTTGGGAACCTACGGAAGTAAAAGAAATCAGACACACTCGGACCCGTTCATTTCAAATCCTGAGAAATTGTTCTTTAGGTTCTCTAATGCTTCATGTCTCAAATCTACTGGGATTTGTTTTAGTTCAAATGGAGTCGTGTTTGTAATATACCTTCAGTACAATAAGTAGTCTCACAAAATTAAAAAGAAACATGAGTACAACGTGATGGTAAGTTACAGTAAGAAGCCGTAATACTGGTACTTATCTGTTAACCTCTAATAAGTTGTGAGGACCTAATATCATTGCAGCATTGAAAAGAGATGTTAAATGACTATTATATCAGTATGGACACATTGTTCTTAGCAATGATAGGAATAAAGAGAAATAGAAAGCTTTTCATTAGCAGGGGGTTTATTGGAAGGCAAGTAGGTGAGCAGAGATTGAGCCGCAGCTCCAGCGTCTGCTGTTGGAGATTAATGTATTCAATTGGAGGCAGTGTCTTTTGAAGGACACTCAAAGCAGTTACAACAGACAAAATGTGGAGAACGTGTTCGGATGAAACAGAGTGAACACATTGATAGATCTCTGAGGTAATTGAAATAGTGTGTCATGTGCTGCGGAGCACTGTAGAGGGATTCATTCAGTTAACCAGCTGAGCCAGGGCTCACTCCTAGACTCTTATAAAGAGGAGGAAAATGACATATCTGATCTTTTGAAATTTTGCAACAACAACAGAAATAACATTGTTGACTTGTGCCTTTGGTCTCAGACTGTAAAAGGAGGACATTGACAGTTGAATACAGAGTTCATTAAATGACAAGTGGGTCAGAGAAGAGCCACAGTTGTACATATTACTGGTGCCAGGCGGCTAAAAACAGTACACACTTCTCCCCACCTCAACCCCTCCGCCCCAGACCCAGCCTCCATGCTCCACCCCTAGGCCTTCATTCTGGAGTCACCCTGTAACTGACAGCCAGAGCCTGTCACCGCCTCCTGCATCTCAGGGTGCCTGTTTGCCCCCTTAATTGCATATCTGTTTAATATCTGCTCATTCATGTGGTATTTGTGAGCCATCGCATTGATTTGTGGGCTGAGTGAAGTCTGCACATTAACCACACACAAGCACCCATCTATGACTTCAGAGATGGTGGAGACCCAGTGGTCGCTTTGATAACTTCCACAAACCTAACAGCAACTTTCATGTAGAGCCAAATGAATGTTTTTATTATTCATTAAAAATAATAAATTAAGATTTTCTTATAGTACATTACGCCTATTGGGAGGTGTGCCCTGTGTCATTTTTTCCAGAGCTGAAAGAGACCAGAAAGTTGCTATCTTTGTAGCAAATCAATTTAAAGACAGAAAAAACTGTGGATTTAGAGAAAGATTCTTTGGACTGTGTAACACATACCATTTATGTTCCCTCTGAACCTTTTTAGATGTTCAAGCCAGACCCTCTCTTTACTCCCCTTTCCACTCCACCCACTTAGATCACCCTCCTGCTCCCTGCCTACTTCCCTATTCCACTCCACTCCCACACTCCACCCCACTTCCTACCCTACAGCCAGTCCTAATTCTCCACTCTGCATGAGACACGTGAAGCCACACCAGGCCTCTTTGAGGGCCTGCACCTCCCTGGGCCTGTATCAACCATGTGCATTGTTGGGCACCAATGTGATGCAATCAAATATTAGTCCAGAAGCGTGATCTGCTAAACCTCTTTAATAGGGGTGTTAAGTATTTGTCGGGGCAGTGTGATATGCTGCATGTACTGGCCTTGGACTGGAACAGAGAGGCCTGTGTCAGTGGGCAGGGCCTTTTTTCAGCTGCTTATCCACCATGGACTGCCTGAGAGAGGACGCAAGGCAGGACAGCATGCAGGGATAACACACACACACACACACACACATACACAAACACTTGCATCACTCTGGTCCATCCACTCCTGACTGATGGGTGTGGGCATTGTGGGCTGTGGTTTGCCAACTCCCTAGAGGAGCCAAACTCAAACTAGGTGTGTGTGTGTGTGTGTGTGTGTGTGCGTATGCACATGAATGTGTGTGTCTGTGTGCACATGAATGTGTGTGTATGTGTGTATCTGTATGTGTGTGTGACTGAGTGTATTTGCAAGACCATGTGCATGGTTGTGTGCAGGTTTACAGATACACTGTTGATCATGAAATTACCACTGGAATATCATGTAAAAATATTACAACTGGCTGAAGATTAAATCAAAACTACAATAATCTATTTCAGTGGGTAGGAATAATACACAATCAGTGAGAGCAAAGGCAAAATACTGTATATAATAATTTCACCCCAATAGAAAAAAGCATTCTGGACCATTTCTCTTAATGCAGCTGTAAAATAGCAAAGGAAGACCATTTGCAAATATGTGTGCAGACTGTAAGTGTCAACAGTCGTCCAAAGCTCTAAAAAAGAAGCTTCAATAAGTGCAAAAGTAATGAAATTCTACTGCAGTGCACATGAACAAGAACACAAACAAACAGATAAAGAAAGGAAAAAAGATTAAGAAAAGCTGCTAGTCTGTAAAGATGTGAGCAAGCGGACACCCTGGTATGTCCACATGAGAATCAGATGTCAAAAACAAAAAAGAGAGAGAGAGACAGAGAGAGAAAACAAAGCAGATTGCAGAGCTCTTCTCAGGGAGACAAGACATAACAGCCTGCCAATGAGAGGAATAAAGCTCCCTGTCAGAGAAAAGGCATTGCAGCAGAGCACTTGGCATTGGTATGCAAATGTATCCAAACGCAAACTCATACTGTCCATCCCTTATGGGGACCTCTGAGCACAAGCATTGGTATGCAAATATATCCAAACACAAACTCACACTGTCCATCCCTTATGGGGACATGCCAGCGTAAGCATTGTCTGGGCAGTAATACAAGGATAAACAAAACAGTTTCTGCATTTAATACCATACAATTTTCTTTAAAAATATGATTCCTATTTCAGCAATACATTCTAACACAGGTGCTTATACACGCTGTCAAAGAATACAGAACTGTGCGCAATCAGTTAAAAGAGAATGGAAGAACTGATGTCTCTATTTCCTTCTTACATGCATATCTTCTTATAAGCCACTCAGTGTGGTGGAAATCCACAAAGAATTACAAAGAGCTTCAACAGAATAGTAGCATGGCAGTTTCATCTGATTATGTACCATTTTTTACAGAGAAGCCTATTGATGGTGCTAAAAGTTACTGTCATAGAACACTTGCATCCCATAGTTACACGTGTCTGGACGAGCAAAAGCAGTTGAGTATATATCAGCATTAAATGTTTACCATTTACATTGTGCCCTCAACATTTTCTTAAATATACATACATGATGTGTGTTCCTGCAAATAATCCTAGTCTGAAGCAGATCCAGAACCACAAAGGTACAGGAGGCACTTTTTGATTACACTGGCAGGTCCCTCTGCATTGCTTTTTTGGACTAACTATACACAGGTTGTCACTGTCTTTAAAGCTATGTTAGATATATTTTACCTTATTTTAAAGAGACAGAAATCCTCTGAGATTCAACCTGTCTCATAGACTTAGATTAGTGTTAATAGCACTGTCAAAAACACAGTGTGGATTGAGCAATTTTAAACAGTATCAAAACATTAAAGAAGGTTTTTCTAGTTTAAAAAGAAACAAGGGAAACATGCTTCTAATGGAATATTCACATTTTTGATCATTTAGTTTTCCTTGAACAGGTACTGTTCATTGACATGTGAAATAGATTTTACTGCCTTTTTGCGTCCTTCATGCTATGTGACCGCGTGGTGGAGTACCAAAAGAAAAATGCATATAAGTGTGTAGATTTACTGAACAAATGCTAGAGACCCCCCAGCTGTGTTGTATTATCTGAGGAAAAGTATTTCCTCACTTATCAAAGAAAATTCCACTTGAGACACCAAATTGTGCAAAGTCTGCAAATTAGCAACTAATTTCTGGAGGCATCGTGGTTTGCTGGAGGTTATTTTGGAGGGACTTGAGAAACGACATGAGAGCTCCTTGATTGTGAATTTGCTGGGGGGGCCTCCAGCAGTAGGTTATCTGTTTAAATAAAGCTCAATGCGGCTCTGTGACTTGTGCAAAGTGAAACACGCACACAAACACATACATGAAAGAAAGAATAAAAACTTAATAAAGAAAGATTTGAAGAAATCAAACAGAGTTAATTGCTGTTTACTTAATTCTGCCATGACACAAATACAATGATAGGATTTGAAACTTTCTTAGACACATCAATATGTAGTTGAAGCCTCTCATTTCATCACAATTACGGATCATTACCACAATTATATAGAGATATACACACATAACAGTATGTATTTGCACAACATAAATAATGCCACATCAAAGTGAGAAAGCAGTGGGAAGGCCCATCAGGTAGTAAAACACTGCAGTGAAAGCATCTTCCCCATACCAACAGAAAGCCATAGTGCTTGCCCAATCAGCCACTCTGAAACCTCAGAGTGGGCAGGTACTGTGCCTAATGGGCCACTGGTGTTTCCCAGTGAAAACTTGTGACACCACAGCGGACCACACTGCATTATTAGTAGTTCTGAGGCGGGGCCTTCTGGGAGTCTCCCCACACTGGCCATGTGAGAGGCCCCCCAACGTTTTCCCACTGCACCAGTCTCAGTCCTAGGCATAGCCTGGCACAGCCACAGCAAGACTCAGTGTCCTGAGCCTCCATGCATGTAACCTGCATTGCTTCAGCTCTGTTCAAACATTGTGGCAGAGCAATATGTGGCCACAGGCCAATGTGATCCCAGAGGGGTACACCTCACAATTCTTAAAATGTTAAACATTACCAAAATGTAATACTAAATTAACTCCGATATTTTAAATTACTTCTACTTTCAAGAATTACTTTAAGATTCTTTAAAGAAAACATTTCTTCTGCATGAAAAAAAACATTTTGCTTTTTGCATTTATTTTTGAAAATATGCATTATCAAAAAAGCCACATTGTTAAAGGGCTTAACGACCATAATAAAGAGCAGATGGAAACTACAATGGTAACTGGCTGCTCATTTGTTGTGGATTGTGGTTGGATTTTCTTTTTAATTGTAGTGTTGCGAACCTTCATGGGACTTGCAGAGGAAAAGTGAACAAAAACAGACATATGATTTACAGTCTTTCTAAGAAATGACATGAAACAACACTTATTACAGTTTCTACAGTTAATATTTTCTCATCTGCCATACAGGACTTCCCTCGAATCGTAAAGGAATGACTCTGATCTATTCTCCACCTCTGTCTCTTCTGGTGAAGCATGTGTAATATTCACTTAGTGACAAAAGAGTGGTACCTGTAGATTCAACTGTGTGTATGTTGTCATTTGACCCTTAAATTTCACCCTTGCAGAGCGGGACGCAGTCCTCAGTTGGGGTGTTTTCTAGCCTGAGAGTTATTCTTTCAAACAGGATGTATTCAATCTGCACTCAGAGAAGCATGAGTCCCTCCATGCCATGGCTCCCACAAGGTACCACCACCTGTCCCCTCACCAGATACACACATGGTACGCTGTGTCCTCCATAAACCAGAACCGTTCAAATTTACAGGGGGTTAAATGACTGGAGCCCCAGACGGACGGGACTCTGTGGGCTGAAGGAGAAATATGCAGCCCTTCTGTGAGAGGAAGGAGCAGGGCTTTCAGATGCCACACTAGGCTGTTAATAATAATTGCCATTTTAATAGTAATCTGCAAATAATTGCAGTTTTGTGTTTCTGAATGCAGCTGTCAGACACAGATGGCGAGGTGCTAATAACGTTCAGAGTTTTTACAGCCTCGTTTATTTTCCAATAATAAAACTGTTAACACTCACCAACAGTCAAACAACTGCCTGTCTAATGATTGCTTCATCTGAAAAATGTTTTATTTACATTCTGTTTGTGTTTAATAAATCTACATAATGAAGGTGTTTTAAATTTTGTAGTCAAATTGTTTTTTGGTGTTACATGCATATCTAAACTCAATTAGCTTAACTATTGACAAAATGGGTTTTATTCTTCAGCAGATTTTATGGCTCACAAAGAAAGTCTAACATCACACTTCAACAGGAATCACACAACTAGCTGTGGCTGAAATAGTGGATCACTGGTGCACAAGCACACACCCAACATATCAACGCAACCAAGAAGCATTCTCTGAAAAAAAGTTTGGTTGGACAGAACACTAATTTGTACTTCACTCTTTTCCAATACTTCTTAAGCTGTTAAAAACAAACAATATCATGGTTATTATAGAAAGATGGCTTCTTCTTTTGTTTGGTAAGGATTATCCTTGGTGAGACTGTATGTATCATTAACGTGGGAAAGAGTGCTGACAATCTGCAAGGTGAATTAAGAGGGGCTGTCGCATGGTAAGGCCTTCCACAGTGTCTCAGGCCTATGGAAAGAATGACTGTGCCGCAATAACATTCTCACATGAGCCAGTGGAAGAGCCTAGAGCACACTGACTGAACAGCACTGCACTGTTATTAACACAAACCCAGACACACATTTACCCATGGAAACAACAAACACAAAGACATGCATATGCACATCTGTGCTTCCGATCGTGAGACTAGGACTACAATTACTACTACAGTTTCTGTTTAAACTAGAGATGAAAAACAATAGTTACAATAATTTATTTCAGAATGTTTTCCCTTATTTAGGATAAAACTCAAAACTCCATAAAAGAGGTTATTATGACATGGACTGCATTTTCTTCATTTCAAAAGTTCCTACAGATTGAAACATGTAAATGGAACGAATGTTGACAAAAGCCTGGCCCTCGCGGAGGTTCAGCTCATCCCTATGAAATGAGAACCCAAAACAAAAGGTGCTTTTTTCCAAACTGCTGACGCATCCGTCTGTTTGGCTGACAATGAGGAGCGTGGTGTGGCGTGACTTGGATTGTGTCATTGACACCAAAAATCTGTTTCCCAATATAGACTATTCTTCTCATTCATTCTTTTCTCTGTAATGGATCAGTTATCTTTTTTTAACCTCATTTGTTTCCACAGAATATTAGACTAGGTTTTGGCTTGGTCTGGCTGAAATATAGAAAAGATTTGTCTTTACAAGCCAGTAGAAACCACCTGTAATACAATTTCATGAGATGTACAGTTGTGTAAGCTTGTGTTTTATTTATTAAACATTCCATAGGAAGCCATTTTCCTATAAGTGTCATTACAATATTTTAGCTTAGTATGTCTGCAAAGCACTACAATTAATTGTAGTTCTTTTTCAGCAGATAATTTCACACTGTTAAGCAGCATGTAAAAACATAACTGTGTAGGCAATTACAGACAGAAGCAAAATTACAGAAGCAAATTTATCTTCAATTCAAATATTAAAGCTGGTGGGTGCAGGGTCCTTGCTAACTTGGATACCCTTTGAAGAGCCATTTATTTCAAATGTGTTAAGTTTTCCAGAAGAACAAGCAATTGAGTGTTCATTGGTTATGAATTAACTCATTTTTTCCACATCCAGCCTACTGCAAACTGAAGCAGTAATATAGTTTCTGCATTTTCAGTTAAGAACTGCAGTAAATATTTCTTTGCTGCTCTGAACCAAAAGCAAAACTAAAGAAACACGTCTACAATGATCATCGAAGAAGAATTTGTATGTTATTGCAGAATTGGTAATGTTAAGGAGAGTTTGGTCAAGGATACAAAGTAACACTGTATAAGACAGCTGTGACAGTTCTACTGCATGAGACATTGCTGCTTTCCTTTTGTCTGACACTCTAAATTCACTAGAGCCCAGGTTAACTTATTCCATGATTAGAACTAGGGACGTATTTCAGCAACAACATGTTTTGTCTGGCAGATATACCAGGATGGAGCCGATTAGTGGACAGGTGTTCACATTGTAGAGCTGTCCTACCTCACTCATCCACAACTCCTGTCAAAAGACTCCGTGGTCTAGTCAAGTTATATCAGTCTAACCTATAGCCTCTGTCAAAACAGGCTGTGGTCTGGTCAAGTTAAGGCTGTCCTTGAAAAAGATTGACAGCCATAAACAAACAGATAATCAATTTAGAGCTGACAAAAGCTTTTGATAGAATGACCTAAAAAACGGAAAAGTTTCCTTCTAAAAATTTGTTTGTCTTCAGCTGCATTATAGTTCCTATATTTTCAAAAACTATAAAAGATAAATGGCTCTTGTCAAAACATTGTAAAATGTAATGTGAGAGTTAAATTTATTTTTGTGTTTACCTGACAGGAGTGAACAGACTCAAACAGACAATTTCAATTTTGGAAAGTGAAATGCTTTTTAATAACTGTAAAACAAAAGTTTGAGTGTGAAAATGCATAAAATGCTGTAGAATAATAAAACTGAGAGTGGGAATGCTTTCTGCTGACAGTAGCTAAGAGAACGGGAAGAAAAGGCTAAGATTTCCTAAGCATTTATGCAAGGAAAGGAAAGTATGATTAAACTAATAAAAAAATCCCCCCACCACCCTCAAAATGTTACATTTTTAAAAAGGCCCCCAAGCAGGGATGACTGTGGTAGGCCCAGGAGTAAGAGTGAACCCCAGATCCCTCAGCGGGGGGTTTTCTTGTTAAGGTCCTTTAAGGGGGCCTTTTGAAGAGCACAGGAAAACAGGAAAAAGAGGAATGGTGGCACAAGTGAAAAAAAAGAAATCCCTCTTTGGAGGAGCATAGCGCATGTGTGCACTGCTCTTTATGTAAGGTTTCCTGAGGCCTCAGGCCAGGCAGGGTTTTCCTGTGTTTGGAGAGGGGCTGATGGCAGCATGTGGTCTTGTCTCCAGGTGTTTATTAGTTTTGAGCTGCCAGGCTTACCGGCATTTTAATTGCCTCTTTTTTCTATGTGTTATTGTGGCAAACCTGAATGAGACGGTGAAAATTTATGAAGCACTGACCACAGAAGCACAAGCAGGGCCTATTCTCTCTAACTCCATTTCTACCCTGCTCTCACTCCCTTCATCCTAGCCCCATATTCTGTCTCTGACTTTCTCTTTCCCCCTCTCTATTGCCATTTTTCCATGTCTTCTTCCTGGCTGTCTTGATTACCCCACCCCCCAGCATTCATATAGGGGAAAAAGTAAATCAATGTGTACCACAGTATCTTTTCATATCTTATTGTAAGCAGCAAGGACAAAAATAAATACTAACAGAAAAAATCATCAACAATTCCACAGACACTAATTTCATTTTAGCCTATAGCATGCGACTAATGTTTTTTATTTATTTATTTATTTAGTTAGTTGGTTATTTATTAATTTTTAACTTAAGAATCTCGTCTGGTCTTTATCTGTGCATTCGTCTGTTTTTGGAACAGAAGGCCAGCAACAGGCTGGGTTCACCTGCTCTCCGAGGGTCATGCCTGCTGGGTTTTTGGACCCGTGGCTTTGTTTCCTGTGTGTTGTTTAAAATAGGCCTGCGCACAGGAGAAAGAATGGCAGTTGTGTCTATTTGCAGAGCCAGCACAGTATGTTGATGCAGTGTGCCAAGCGGAGCGCACTCACACCTCTCTACACACTGTATGTGTGTCAACCTTGACCCAAAGCGGCGATGTAGGGAGAGTTGCAGGGGAGGGCATGGTGCCCTGCTTATGTAATGTGCACATTCTTCCCAAATTTACATGGATGGGAGCATTAACCTCTAGGTGTCCGAGACAGTGAACAGGCGGTTGTACAAATAATGAAACAATTGTCAAGCATGCAGTCAGAGTGCATGCATCCTAGTTACTGAAATTACATTGCATATTCTACAATGAAAGGGCACCTAAAAGGAATTATTGAAAAATGTTTGAAGATGGCTTTTCCAACTTTGATTAGCTGCAGCTTGCAAACAAATTTAAGAATGTTCCAACTTCCCATGACCTCTGTAAGCCAACTGTATAAGAAGAGCAATCTATATCACACCCAATACGCCTGCTATCAATAAACGAAGTAAGGTGAGATTTAATGAGGCATTAAATTGTAAATTTATAATGAAAAAAATCAAGGAAATTGGATCATATACTGTGAATAAAGGGCCGCCAACATTTTTAAGGCTGATACAGACAGCAGTGTTTTAGAGAAAAGGTAGAATAATGATTTGTTAGCTAGTATCTAAATAAAATAAATGTGATGAGAAGTGCTGAAATTATGAAAATAATTAAAAATAGTTGGAATTATGAGAAAATATGTAATTATTGCAATTAAAATGTTGCAGCCTTCAATTACTTCACATAAGAAAACCAAAACACATCAGCAGATGTGATTTTAAAACATATTATGATTTGTATAATGTGTACTGCAGATATTTATATAACAGGCAACATATGATAAAAAAACATCTCATTTCACGTTAGCCAGGAATGGTTAATGGTTGATGAACTTAATAAGACAAATATATTTTACAGACTCAGTGCTTTCTCTGTTTACGTTCCTTTTTTGTTTAGACCCATACATTTACCAAAGTAAACACATTTAGCCACACTTTTTTTGAAAACTGCAACCGGCACAATGTTTGCAGCACTGGCTTTCATAGAACACATCCTGAGTCCTTCAAGGAAAGCAGATCACAAAAAAATTGGACCATGTTTAAATATAAACTGAATTTTAGTGCTTGCAGAACAGCACGCTGTATTAGAAGAGAACACCACCTGTATTAATCTTATGCATTGACGTCTTTCATGCTCGACAATTTTTTTTTATTTCTAAGTGGGAAATAGTTTTATTTAAAAATAACAGATAAGCAACACAGAAGAGGAAAGTAAGGCTCTTTTAATTTCCTATATGTAATAAATTGTGTAACTCTGAAATGAAAAAAGGAGCTTATTACAGGAAATTCTCATGTGTTACCAGTGCAATGAACTGAAGGAAGACTCGGATCTGTCTCATTATTCAATTAAAGTGTCTTGTAGGAAAATCACATCAACGGTTAGCTTAGGGGAGTTCTGGCAGGAGGATGAGGAGGCCTGATTGTTCAATGATAAGTGTCTTTGGATCCCATACTAGCGACATGGTAGGTATCCAATATTTGCTGATGTAATCTGCAGACTGATGAATCAGACGACCCCTAATATGAAAACTCTTACAGCTCAGTAAAATCACAATGTCAGGAGAAGACCAATTGTATCAGCTTGGGCTGCTGTCAGTTTTGCCCCAGAGACATGGTAAGGACACAAGGCCAGAGCTAGCAGGCGTAACCCTGGGAACATGCATCTGTGAGCTGGGAAGCCTGGAAAAGCTGACTCACCCAAACAATGTGAAACAAAACATTCAACGCATATGAGCCACTGTGGGATTGCTTCACGCGAAGAATATACACCTGCCTGGTTTATGGAGGTCAAGAACACATCTATGTTTTGCAATTATGTTTTAAAAGAAAATGTAATAACATCGGCAATATTGTAATTTTGAAAAATAGGATTTCAAAAGAAGTCAAGTATAAATGTGTTTTTATTTTATATTAGTGCAGTCTAATGCCTTGTGTCCAATGTAGAATACCACCCAAGTATATAACAAGTCTTCTGAAGAGATTATTAAAACACTACTTCTAACGAGAAGAGCAGCCAGCTTCAATTTGGAATAAATGAAGTGAACAGCCTCACCCCTCCAGCTGAAATGAAGGGGATTCCTCAGCGGCCTTGTGTTAATCCATTTGTTTCTTTCTTTTTTCTGATTCCCTCCCATAAGTTAAAATTGACATCATTATAATCGAAATTGAAGGTAGAGCAGAAAATGTGAGCGCAGGACTTCAGGGATTCCAAGCCCAATCATTAAAAACCCTCTTTTATCCCTCGAATTTTTCCCTGCTAAACATGGTAAATGTAGTGTGTATTAAAGGATTTCTGCTTCCCTTTTGGGAAATCTCACCAACGTGTGTCAACCTGGTAGTCTTCTGTTAGACAGAGCAAGCCTTTGATATGCCTGGTTCTATGTATACAACAAACTCACAATGCTTTGTTGTTCTGTAATGTACAACTGGGAAAATTAAATCGTCTTTTCCATAATAATAATAAAAATGATAACATGAAAAGCATAAATGATAACGAAAATAATGTAAGACAGATTTTTTAATTTCTTACAGATTTCAGTGTTGTGGGTTAGCAAGACATCTGCTATTATTATTATTATTATTATTATTATTATCTCTGCTCTTTATTGTCACTTACATTTATTATCTTAAGTTATGCTTGCTAAAACTTACATATTTTCTGGCAAGTCCTCCACATAAAATGTCACACAACATAAATGTAAAATAGCTGTTGATAGCTGTGGGAAGCTTGTGTGAATTGCGCCTCAAGCAACTCAATAACGGAATAGAGCGAGCAACAGAAAACACAGACAGTCGTCTTTCACGTTTAACACCTTCAAGTGGGTGAGTACTTGAGGTTAAGAGCCTTTCCTTCCATAGACACTGAAAGCTGAGGAGGGAAAACGCAGTGCATTCCATTTTTTTGACAAAACGTCTTTTTTTTCTCTTCACACAGCATATAACAATTACCTCGCTCTTCCAGCACAAACTTTTGCCAGGTCTTGCCTGTCCTGATTACACAGAAGAAGCCTTAAAAATACCAGAGGCTTCTGTATTCAGTGACTGCAGCCTCACTTGCATTTTGATTGAAGTGAAAGCCTCCCTGGTTGCAGATAAGCGAGGCCTGGCTTTTTCATATTAATTTGAAATTATTCTAATTGCAGAAGCAGTGACTGTGCCTGCTCTCTTTGTGCTCCTCTTGAGGAGGGCTCATTGACTGGAGTGACAGGGCGTGCATGGGGTGGGGGTGGGGGGGGGGGGGGGGGTGGGGGGTTGGGTTGAGGGTGGGTGGATGTACTTGGCGAGGAGCTCTGGGACCTGTCTGGAGACCTGCTGTGGCCCCGGGCCGCCGGGTACCATACTGGCTCCACACTATTGGATTTCCAGAGGTCAAAAGGGCAATGTGTGTCACACATGTGAGACTGGGCTCCTGTCCTCTGCCTCTGACGACACTTGCCAAAAGGGGAGCGGAGAAGCATACACCACCTCCTTTTCAGCTGCAGAGCCCTGGAAATTATAATAGACAGAGTGTGCCTCTGCTTCAAACCCTCTCTGAGTCACCAAGCTACACTTCTGTACTGTATAATCTAACTGAATGTGTGACGGCACAGAGAAAAATCTATATCCTTTCATCAAAATGCAGTTCTGTCAGAAAGTAGTCATGGAATCCAGTGATTTTAGGAAGCTGTTCTTAGCCCAGCTCAATGTACTCTAATACAGAGTAATGCTGAGGACCATAGTACATGCAGCACAAATTTCAGATAATTACAAAAGCATGTTTCTATTTCTATTGTTTTTGTTGCTAAAAAGTGTATTTCATAAATAATACGCAGAAATCAAATAAAGAATAAGTCTGATCAGCTATGCAAATCAGCTAACAAATCCACTACAAATAGTAGTAAATAATCTCTTATTTGAAGACAACACTTGTTTGTGTGACTTACTGTCTTGACACAATTCAGTGTCAGTTCATTAACAATGGGAAATATTTGCTACTGTGGCTAAGAAGTCTGAAGACAAGAGTAAACCTTGAAGTGTGAATCCTCTGTGCAGACTGAATTCAAATTGTGCGTTTCTGTTGGGACTTTTCAGGAACCACAATGTCTCTGAACCTGATTAGGCTGCTAGAATCTGAAGTAGAGTGTGCCCCAGGATGGAAAGCACAGCGAGGAACCCTGACATTCTAATGTTCCGGTTCAGATAAAAGTCTGCAACAACATACAGATCTTGACCGGCCGCCCCTGTCAGAAGCTACAAGCACAGAGGGAGGAATTCACCCTAATAATTTTGTTTTCATGGTCTTCAGGAATGACACTTGCTTCCCAACCCTGACTGTCACTTCCAATCATTCGGATCATTTCACTTGGGCCACAGAGCTCTGCAAACATACAGATTTTTATTGTTTTGACTTTTTTTTCCTTTCATTTTTCTCTCTTCTTTCAGCTGAACAATGGCTCAGATTCAACAGCAAGCTGGAAAAGAAGCCTCCCCATTCACTCCTCTACAGGGTCCAACGATGTAATTGGGGCTCTGTGGTACCGAGCAGAACATTGCAATCCAAACACCAGGAGGGCAGCAGCTCAGCTCAGAATACAGGATATGCGCCACATTACAAGTCACTGATGTCCTCCCCCTAACAGCCTCTTGATTCTGTCTGCTGGAGAGACACAGACCTTCTGATGGGACTAGAGAGCATGTGAAACCATTGCCTTGCAGTGTTTAGTCTGGTTGCTTGTCCTTGTTGACATACACACCCTCTGCATTTTAGATGATTTCTATGAATGCAGCACTTGTGGGATGTTGTTGATAAGTACTAAACACAAGCTTGTACTGGAGCAAGCATTATAATGAAGCTTCTGGGTATATTCTTGACTGACATTTCACAAACTTGGAAACACAGTGAGAGGGGCAAGATGACTACATATAGTCATACATGCACACACACACACACATTTTAATAATTAAAGTATCATCATTTAATGGAGTCTTCTTTAAGGACATCATGCAATCTGCAATATTTATATGTGTCTTCAGTACCTGGCTGTACATAATCCAGATATCATTTTGATAGGTAAGTCAGAAGACAAGCTTACTTTGAAAATGATCAGAGCCTCTCCTAACGACACACTACACCAGTTAAGAAACTTGACAGGGAGGAAGCAACACTACGCTCATGACAAGAGCACAGTGCTTTTAAAATGTACAAAGCACTGGCTCCCATCTCCCTGGGATGCTGGCCTTTTCCCCTTCCTGTCATCATGAAATTTTAATCAGGCATTTAAGATAAATAGCCATTGCTCAGTATCTATGCCTTATCCAATGCAAAGGCTGGCTGTTTGAGGAAAGTGATAGGCTAACAGACAGTCAGGTTTGAGTCCGGTACCATGCTAGACCATGGATGGCCTGAGATTTAAGAACACCCTTGACTTGCTCAAATATTTTTTCACTTGAAGCCTCTCCTTGAAGGGTGAGAGATTGGCTTATTTCCAGAATGCCATACACTGCACAATAGCAATCACTGCTTTGGAAATGTCCAATATGAAAATTATATTACTCCCCTATTATGACTGAATAGGCAATTTGCAGGATCGTGTTAATTATTGACTGAGAAACACAACAAAAACAGAGAGGACAGAGCTATAGGTTACACTTATACTAGAGAATTTGTATATTAAGTACTCATAAGATAGCCATGTATTGAGTATCTCAGTATCTCTGTGTTTGCTTGCATACATACTTAAAGGCACATATACGGAATAGTAAATTAATGAAATATGAAAATGTAAATGCCCCAAGGTATTTTAAAAACATCTGCCTGATAGGGCTAAGAAGGCAAGGCATTAAGAGGGGGCTGGGCTGGCTGCAATCTGCATAGGAAATGTGATAATAAATGGCATTGCTTTATTTATAAGGTCATAAATGGTATGGCCCCTTTCTTTTTTTGACAACCTACTTATAGAAGGAAGCTTGTCCAATTCATTAAGCGGCATCTGCGATAGAAAAAAAAGAAAAAGAGATGCATCTAGTCAAGGTGAAATCTTGGTAGGCTGGGGGAGAATTTGCATATTGAGCAACAGAGCCACTTCCTGTGGTAAGATGGCGGTGGAGTCGGTGTGTCTCTGCACCTCGACAGAAATGTGAACAATAGGCTGGTGTTCAGAGAGAGGCCGCTGCTGGTTCTCTCTCAACTGCACTTCCACATCTGTAAATGTGTGATTTATTGGCCCTAATTGGCTGCTGCGTGTTTTACGCAGGTGACCAGGATGTGTCACCGTGTGATAAATTCAGCTGAAAAATTAAAAATCTGCCTCGGCAAACCAACGTCCCAAACCCTGCAAACAAACACATAAATTATACATCAGCTGCAGGTAAGGTGTTACTTTGGTAAAAATCTAACCGCAGTCCTCCTCTAAATAATGTCTCCTCCTCATCGAGCATCTGTCATTGTCAAACAAGTTTTCTTTTCAACATCTGTTTTCACACTAATGAAACGGGCCATGTTCTCGACTTTATCAGTTTGATTGTTGCTCTAATGAAACAGTGCTGTGTATTCATGCTGTGGCAGTGAGTCATTGCACTGGCTGCAGAAGAGAGAGAGAGAGTAACTCTGTGTTAGTTATGAATGTTAATTGGGACACTTACATTACAGTTTCAACAGCATTCAAAGTTTATAACTAAATGCTATTTGTTTTTTTGGCTTTTAAGCAATTTCATTTTGAATTTGTCAAAATAAATAGTAAATTAAAAAAAAACTAAATATAACTAAACTAAATTAAAACTAAATATATTCAAATGTTTTTCAAAAACATATTCACACAAATGCTTACAGCGAAAGGATACCACTGTAATATAGCACTACTTGCTACTACAGGAAATGTGCTGTGCTTTTTGCCTGATCTACTTCTGTTCCATCACAACCGCTGCCTATAAATACATGTGGGCTGCAAAGTCCCTGTCTTTATTTTGTTCACACTCCCACTTCCAATGCCACATAGAAGCCATCTGAGTTGTTATTCATGCACAATCTGTAAAGTAATACTTTGTCCTTATCAGATTCTGCATCTACATGGCCATGAGTGCCAGTTCTGTTGAGTGGCTGTTTACACACTTCTCTGCGGCGGCATGTCAGGCGCATACCTCGCTCATTGAGTCTGCACTGCTGCACTTTCAGGCATGAGAACCATTGACAAGGGGAAGCCTGAATGACACTATTAATCATGGAACCGCCATCATTTAGAGGGACATGTTTTGTGCAGCTGTATGGAACGTTATCATTTGCCCCCTGGGCATGCCACAGAAGCAATGTATCTATATTTACTAACATGAGCTGCGCACCACAGTGCAAAAGTAAATAGAAGCGCCCGGGTAGAGAGACAGAACAATAGGAGAAGAGCTGGGGGTGCAAGTAGCCGCGGAGCACAGCACCGATCCCCAGCAGGGAACAGGGTTATTAGGGAACAGTAATAGCGTGCCATGCCGAGTGCAGGGAAAAGTCATGTCATGAACATGAGAGCATAATGAAGGATACTAGAGTTTCTCGCCCTGAGATGATGATCTCCAGGGAGAGGTTTCCAGGCTGTGAGGGGACAGACAGAGAAAGCGGTTGGGATTTGTGCAGCGCAGTTAGGGCATAGGGATCGTTAATTGCTTAACACGAACTGTGGGGACATTGTTTTTTTTTTTTTTTTTGTTTCTTTCTTGTGAGTACAGAGAATTTTTTTTTTGTGTCTGTCTGAGGTACTCCTGTGCAGGTTGCCCATGCTAACCTCCAGTGTGTTGAATGTCAGGGAACCGCAAGGGCCACGGCTGTGAATGCTGACACTGTTCAAAACACAATGCTTTCGCAACTTCACAGCACACCTTAAAACTTCTCTCACACTTCAGAGTAGATTCAAGTGAAAGATTATTTACCTTGTTAAAATGTCACACAGTTTACTTAAGGAGAGAACTGACACAATTTGATGTATAAATTCTCAATAGTATAATACACTGCATTGCCCTATTTGTAGATAAGTAGCTATATCTAGTAATACATGCCAGGTAATGTTTGTGTGCATTTAGGGATAACCTTTTCTTTCTTGCAAACATTAGTACCTCCAAAAAAGTTGCATTTGTTTATTCATGATTCCCTTGCCAGTGGCATTAACTGTTGTGAGATGTAAGGCATTCATGCAATCTCTGCTTTTACAGATACTGGATTCTTTCCATTGGGTCATGAACTAGATCCAAGAGCAAGTAGCAGAAAGGAGAACTAATGAAACCGGTACAGAAGTGGCAACTACATACTTAATATCAGTGTAACTGATATGCGCCTCATGTAGATTGTGTGTAACTAACAGACATATGTTCCATTAAATCCTCACACTCTCTTTAAAGTGCCTGTAATGACTTTGGCCATGTGCTAGAATTTCTTGTATCTTGCTTACTGTCAGAGTTCCAGGGAAGCCTCTCTTTGTACTGCATCTGTATTTTTCATACAGGAGTTGAACCCTACAGACATTGACCTTAGAGGCTGAGACTCCATTTAGCCTACAATTAAACATAATAAGTGTGTTATTTTTGCTGGTTATACATAACTAAGACAAAAAGAAAGAGCTTTTCCCACCATTCCCTATATTCAACACCAACATAGACTAAGCCTTATAAATACCAGAGTTTAGCCTAGAGCCTGAATACATGAAGCAGAAACACAAGTTTCTCCTTTAATATACATTGTACTATATCCTGCAAAGACACAGCACTGGCACAGATTCCTGCATAGCACACTCTGTAACTCAGCTGCCATAAACACAGGAAAATAGCACATATGCGCTGTGGAGACATTGGCCTTGCAGAAAATGTACCGCGCTTTCGAGGCAGAGAAGATTTCTATCAGTTGCGCTCACAGAAACCATAAAGAGCAGTGTTCAGTTGATCCAACTCATGATGCCGTAATAATCATTCAATTTTCAAAACAAAACGGCCTCTTTCTCCCCATCCCCGCTTGCATTCATATTCCTCTTCACAGATAATCTAAGAAAAAGCACATACTTATTACACTCACCACTTGATTTGATTTTTGCTTTGAGAAAACAAAAACTCCACACTTCTGAAGAGATCATTTTAATGCATTCTAAATTATTGATTCATATTGAGTCCCTTACTAGCTGTAAAAATGTTTATTATTTAGAAAATGATAAAAGTAATATACTGAATTCTTACTGAATTGAGCTGAAGTGTTATAATTGTTTTTAAACAATAAATATTTAAACATCTATGACTAATACTTGTGTCTTTTCCATGTATTAAAATTATATTAAAAATAACACCACAGAAACTACTGAAATGTAAAATCTTATATTAAAATATAACATCATAGCAAAGGATGGCAAAATGGATCAATCAGGTCTATTGATCATTGTAATAAAGAAATAAAAATCAATTTCTTCCCCAGTGTTGGTCAGTTTCACAGTCCTACACCCAGTCTATAAGATGTTCATTTGCAGTGGTAATGAAACAGAGAGTGTTATTTCAAAGCAGTGTCCAACAGCCCAAATCACACACAAATGTGCACACACACACACGCACACATTGCTCTGTCCAAGCTAGAACTCTTCATTGTGTTGATCACTGCTCTTGCTCCTCGGTCATACATGTCATTGTGTTGGTACCTGTCATACTCCCACATCTGGTCTGCGCCTGTCTACAAATGTTTGTCCAGGCTTGGTCTGGCCTGCACCTTTGGATATATAAAAGGTCTACAGAAGACATGGTGGAAGGAAACTTCACTGGATTTTTGAAGATGTATCAGACCCACATTTTTATCTCCCTACCAGGGGATAGTGGGAGTTTTGCGGCCTTTGCTTGCGCATGTTCTTAACAGCTGTTGTTTTCACTGGAGCTGTGGAAAGGATGCTAATTGCTGATTAAGACCTTTCATTAGGGCAATTATCGCTGCAACAACCTCACACAATTTCAATCTGCTCGCTCTATTCCAGGAGGAGGCACTTCCATCGGGAGGACGTGGGGGAGACTGAGGAACCACACAGCAGCCCAGCATCTGGACAAGTGACACAAATTTTTGGCAGCCCCGCTCAACTTCACCTTTTGGCCGCAATATTATTGCGCAAATCAAGGACAGTCTATTTTGGTGTACTTCAAGCTTCTATGCAGCAGAGTAGGATGAGAGGCACCAGGTTGAAGACAAAAAGCAGAGCAGTTGTATGCTGTAGGCCTGTGTTCTGGACCCATATTGAGGACTGCGATAGACAAGGATGGGTCAGAAATTCTCAGTTGTGGTGTGGGGCCACGATTAGAAGAGCAGCATTGCTGCGGTGTGGGAACTGTATTCTGTGATGTTTCAGCTATGCGGGACTACGAATGCACGTAGCCTTTCACACAATCTCTCTCCCACAGCCTAACGCTTTTACCAGCATTAACCCACATGAGTAAATATACGTAAACTGATACACTGATTTATAACTATGAAGAAGCGTGTTTTATTTTAGTTCATTCGGTGTGTTATATAATATTTTTAATTTAAATTTACAGGGTGTCAGTAATAAGGTTTTTTTTTTTGTTTGTTTTTATCATATACGGCATTAATTACTTTGATACTGTTGAATATTGTTATTAAAAGTGTTGAAGGAAATATACATTTGCATTGACAAAGTAGCAGAAATGTGTATTATTAAATAATGACCCCTAATTAATTTGTCTTTCATTTATTCACTGTGTTGTATGTCTAAAAAATGTCCATGGTTTTCTAATTTATTTCATGTGCAAAGGTAGTTTTCAGAAATGTAGGAATCAGCCTGATTTTAATCAGCAAAATCTGATTAAAAACATTCTTGCCACATTTATATTCCATACCACAAAATAAAAGAAAAAATTGCATGAAAGGATGCATATATGTGGACAGAGTGGCAGAAAATGTAAGCATTTGACCCAAAGAGCCGACCCACAGCAGCATCGAAAGGCATGGGCCTGCCTACAGAGCCATTACGTGCTGGGGGTTATCAAAAATATATATGATTGTGCACAGAACATTAACTGTGGGCTGTAAGTAACATGCACTTAGACATAAAGCTGAGGACGGTGTGGAAATAATCCTTTAATGTACAACAATAACTCCATGCAGTTCTTTCTGTAAGCCCCTAGAGTGTTTATAAATTGCCATAACACGCAACGTGATACATTGAGGTAATCTCATGGTTTTAGACTGTACTGTAGTGTGAAAGACAAATAACCCAGAGAGAGCGTAACAGCCGGCGCTGCATTCACTCTTAATGCATACGCCTCCCTGCCAGACATTTCTTCCAGTGCATGTTACACTAGACCTCATGAGGTTGCAACATTGTAAAAAAAAAATAAAGGAGTAACTTTACAAAACCAAATGTCTAAAACACGAAGCTGAACATTGGTACATAAATAAAACAGATGCAATTGTGTGAGATGGTACACACAGCAGCGTCATGGAGTATCACGTGCTACAGTGTTATTTAGTTATTTATTTATTTACTTAGTTAGTTCCCTCAGAGCACTCGAAATTAATGTCAGCCGGCAGAAAATAGACAAGGAACCTAAAATTCAGCAGTTTCCTGGCAGTGAAGTTATTTATCAAGCTAACAAGGAGAAGCTTCCAGTTTCAACAAGGAGCTGAGAAAATATGTGCCATTAAAGCCCAGCTTTGAGTTTCCTTGCAGGAGAATAAAACTGCAACTGTCAGGAGGCCGGGATAAATATTAGTTTCTGTGATATGGATGCTGCGCTAACCTCAGACACATTTATTTGCCAGGGTGCCAGCCGCAGATTAACTGGTCCACCGCGGTTGGGGGAAGAGTGTTTGCTTTGAGCCAGCCAAAACATTTGATGTCCTAAACGCATTTTGCTTGTTTATGAAGGCTTTTAAGCCGTGTGTTAATACAGTGATCATTTAGATCAGCATGAAAGTAATCAAGTAAGGCCAACTACAATGTGGATCTGCAAACATTTTAATGATAATTATGTTTGATTAGTTTAAGGTTGTTAAATATACATTTGTCAATACCTCTATTTGTGGCTTTAATAAACATGAACCTCTTACTGTAAGTAGTAGTTCAGTACAGCATGGGCACAACCAAAGGAACCCTCCCTTTGGCAGCAGTGATTTCACTCTTTTATTTCAAATACCACAATTTTCTTTTTCTTTTTTGCTTTTTTCCTCTGTTCTGTAAAATGTTTCATATTTCACAAAATAATAAAAAAAAAAAAACTTTCACTGAGGCTAAGTTTAATTAGACACACAGAATAATACTAACAAGCAAATGGTGCAGCTAAGGCGGCAGAGAGGAGAGGCAAGTCTACAGGAGAGGCCCTGGGCTAAGGGCTAGGTGTTTCTGTGAGAATACATTAGATTAATTTACTGCTAATCAGCAAAGCCCATTTAATTATACAACTCTGAGTCTTTGAAAGAGAAAATAAGAAGACTACCTAAGGATACTTGCCACTTACTTCTTAAAAGTATAATCCATGGACTCTGCTCAGTGTTTAAGATGTGGTATAACATATTTTTAAATAGAGAGAAATGTCAGAAATAGCACATTTTAAGTAAAGCACATACAGCTATAGGAACCTGACAAAGTTGTTGAACAGTATTTATTTACATATGCTATGGCGGCTCTGCACTAGAGGAGTGGTAAACACATTTCAATTTTACTTATTTATTAACAGCATAAATCTGTTTGTGGTCATATGTGCACAAAGCTGGTGGGGGTGGGGTCTGTGAATAAATAGGTTTCTGTTAAGGTAGTTTGAAATGGCTAATCAATACGCTTATGATTTTTCTGTTATAGATTTTCTCAATTTCTATATTAAATCCAAAAGGGTAATTCTAGATCCTTGTACATGCATTTAAATCCTGTATGTCCCCTATTATTCAGCTTATTTCAACACACACCCTAGACTGACACACATGCTCTTCCTTAACCAACATAGCTTCCACACTTGTTCTAGCATGTCAACAACAAAGCAGTTAGAACTGAGAGTCACGAGTCACTTTCTGTCTCAGCCCATGTTTTCAAGACCTGAAAAAGGTTAATGCTGAAATTTCTGTAACATAAAAATAATTAGTGAAGTGGAATGACTGGTTCTCTAAGCTCATATGCCAAGGGCTGAATCAGTACCTCCTTGAGGACTGGATTCAAACCTAATTTCAAAAGCTCATTATTTTCCAATGCCTATGAGAAGGAATAGAAAGTGCCCCTCTGCTCAACAACCCCCCACCTTCCCAATCCACAGCTACCACCCACCCCTACACTGTATTTAAATAATTACATAAACTTTGATGGCATTATTATTGTTCTTTCAGCATTCCCTGAGAGTGCTGTATGAAGCCAAGGGAGGAAGATTTATGATCATCTAATCCCTGCTTTCAGTACTGAGTGACCAGCCTCGGAGTATTTCGGGACCTTTTTGGGGGTCCTTCATTTGCTTCCTTCCAGCTGGTTTTTCAATCATTTTAATTTTTGAAGCATCACACACTAGCTGTATGTAAAAACACACCAATAATTACAGGCAGCTCACACAGTAGGCCAGACTTCCCCAGCACCGTTTCCTGCCTTATTTCTCCCTTTTTTCCCCTCATTCTGCCTAAGTACCTCTACTGTGGTGGAGGGTGAAGTCTTCAGGAAACAAACTGCAGGATCATTCCTCAGAGAAGGAGCACAGTGCTAGCTGTATCCCCAAGTGCTGATCCTGGGTCAGTAGCCACCTTTTACGCCAAATAACAGGGGCAAGAATAAGGGGAGGGTAAGCTGATCCTGGAGCAGTCATTGGAGGGAGAAGGTAAAGTGAGCACTCAGACAATCACAGCAATGCATGCTGGAACACCTAAACCTGACAACACACAGTCTCACAGATCCTACCCATACAAAATGGCTTACTGCTACCACTTTTCAACAACCATCTACTTCAGTCTTTTACAGAACCATATCTGAAATGCAAAAATACTCAGTATTCACATGAGATGTCTATGAAAATCATTCCTTACTTCATCAAGCCAATGATTTCAGTTAATATGCTGTTTCAGATTTATGCAAAATTGTGCAATTTGAACAGGCTTTTGCACAAAATGAGCACAATCACCACAGTGTCTCTGACTGGTATAAGCTTCACATCAAGCCTAGCGGTCTCTTTAACAACCAGCCATCATGCCACTCTTCATTGAGTAAATGAAGAGAATGCCGCTTGCCACTGCAGCTTCAACTAGGACGGTGATTTTAATTTATGGAGATGGCCTCAACCCTTGTGGATATCTATATTTCTAACCTTAAAGCTATACACAAGAATCTTCAATCCCTGATGCTAAATATATCTCACTTGGGCCTGTCTCCGGTTTCTGTCTTCCAGCGGCAAAAGGAAAAAGCATGGAGCAGAGAGCAAGTGTCCATGCTCACCTGGCAGAAAAACAAGAAGGAAGTCTGGTCCCGGTAGAAATAAATCACATTGACCTCTTGACCCCCATCAGGGTCATTTTC
This sequence comes from Megalops cyprinoides, assembly GCF_013368585.1. Classification (NCBI taxonomy): domain Eukaryota; kingdom Metazoa; phylum Chordata; class Actinopteri; order Elopiformes; family Megalopidae; genus Megalops; species Megalops cyprinoides. The sequence continues at coordinate 16,286,044 of NC_050590.1, forward strand.
CTTCGCATGACAGGTCAAAATGGAGCAAGCTCTTTGGCACACATCTATGGAACCAAAGTTTAATTCCAAAAATAGAGTGCACTATAGCTGAATGCCAACCAGCAGTTATCTGGTAAATCAAAAGGGAGCTCTGAGAACCCCGAACTGGAGAAGCGGAGAGCAAGAGGGTGCTGTTTAATAGTACTTCAGATCACATCATGCTCGTGTACCTGACCAATGACACACTGCTGTCACTTCATCACACTGTTATTGGTGGGATGAGACGCACCTCTTCCTCTTCAGGGTATCAAGCTGTACCACTGACAGTCCCACACACAGTACGAGAATTCTGTCTGTTCTCGACATTTTACTAACAGTGACCTATGCCATTTTATAGGGTTCCTGTGGTTTCCCATTCTTAAGTGCTGCTGAGCCCCTGATCAGCAGTTTCAGTGTGCTTACAGCGAATTTGGAGGGAATAAATTCTCATACACATCATATTTATTTATAAAAACAGATAAAAGGCTTCATATATGCAGTTTTACGGCTGTTGTTAATTGTTTAAATGAGAGGTGCTTACTGAGTCTGAAAATGCAAGAACATGATTCCTTACTGCTGTGTCAGTTCCCTCCAAAGGCACACCGCTCCAATTGGACAGAGGTGGCAGTTCTAATGCTGTGCCCAGAGAATTGTATTTCACCAGGTAGAGCCGGCTGGCTAGGAGGCGCTATGTCAGGATGTACAGTTTCATATCAGGTAGAGCCAACTAGCTAGGAGGCGCTATGTCAGGATGCACAGTTACTGTTACCTCTCATTGACCAGGGCCTTTAAATAAAATCAAGCCTTCGATCCTAAAGGGAAAAAAAGGTCACTTCTTGTTTCCAGTTTCACAGCCTCTTTGTCTGTTCCAATAGCCAGGATTCCCCTCCCTTGCTCCGGACTGTCTGTCAGTCATGTCTGAAAGTGAAATCAGACGTGTGTCCCCGTAGGAACGGGAGATGAAATATACAAACCCGGTCCAGGCCAATGTGGACAGCACAGGGCAAGATCAGGACACTCTCTCCCGCAAGGACAGCCGTGCAAAACGGGGCACTTCGCATTTTCCCTTTCAATCACTTCACAGGGTGTGCAGGCTACGTGCTGGGACTGTTCATCACCAGCACAGGCCATCCTGCATGCATGGATTTGCATAAAATAAAGATGATTTCAACCAGTCGTCAAAACTGAGGGTACACTACTACAATGCCATTTAACTACACCATCAGTTATAACCTACTGGCAGAGATTGAACCATTGTGTTAATCTGATGCATTAAAATATACAGCCTTATGTTTTTCCACTATTCCCCCTGTTTATTCTAACTTTGTTTATATTCAAAGCCTTCTGTACTATATGGAGTGCCCCTAATTTATGGCTGTAAAGACTGACAAAAATAACAGCACTTAAACACTTAATCTGAAGATGATTTGTCCTTGTCTGCCTTGAAGGCTTTTGTCTCTGTGCTCTAAAGTTCAGTGTAGCTGGATTTCAGCCAGTTGCTTATCACTCACCTAATGTAAAGACTATTTAGAAATAACATTTTATACAAGGTCTATCTATCTATCTTAGGCAAACCAATATCATAACAGTTCAGTGTCTTGTATTCATTATGCAGATTTGCTTTCAGTGCAACAATGGGCCACTTGGGTGTAAACTAATAGACAGCAGCTGTTTCTCATAGAAACAGGAAAAACAGAGCACTGTTGCTTTGAAATGATCTAAAATGGGGAATAAAGTGCTTTCCTTTTTGTGTAGCCGCTGATGTAAAGCAGCTGTAAGCTCCCAGCCGTGAGGATGCAGAACTGAAGAGGGCCACAGGCATATGGTCGTCCTCGCTGAGCGATGCACAGCTTGTGGTGTCAGTGAGACACAGTGGAAACACAGCACAGCACTGGCCTATGATGCCCTCTGTATATATGTGTGTGTGTGTGTGTGTGTGTGTATATATATATATATACACACACACACACAAATAGCCCTCCTGTGCCTTGTCAGGCAACTACAAACTCACACGCAAGCTCTCCACATCTTCAATCACAACAAACCTACATTGGTGACATTTTTCCTCCACTGGAGTATACTAGCTCATGAACAGAGATTTGAACCTAAGAGAATCAGGAAGAGAAAGACTTACCAAGCCTTCACAATGTGGCAGAGAATAGAAAATATTGTGCGGAACCTTTCCTGACCTACATTATCCCACATGAATAATGGAAATAGACCAATTCCTGAGTGGACTGAAACATGGTATCCACTCTCTCCACATAAAGACATTGATCCTTTCAATAGAATAGATCTATTATGTCCATCTACCTATCATAGATACATAAATCAAATCTATCAATGTAAAGGAATATAGATAAAAAAACATAAATACTAATGGCAATAATTCCCTCTTAAGGATATCCATTTAGTCATTTACTGCTTGTCTCTCCAAAATAATTTTGAATCACACACTTAGCAAGACTATATATCAGAGCAGATCACCAAACCACAACAGTACAGCTGAGACCATTACACTTTGTACAGTGTCATTACTATCTATTAAGAGAGTGATTCTTTACAATCATTCTGAGCTAATCCAAACAACTCTGGTGAAGACCTGGAAGCACTGCCATGGTCAAGATATCACTGGCCAGCCCTGTGTATATGACATGTTATATGAGGATTAGAGAAGCCATTTTACTTCTATATGCTACTTTTGACAAAAAAAAAAAAACTTCACATAACAAACCAATTTCACAAGAAAATCATGGCTGCTGTGCATTCCACCGACTGGAGTCTCAAGGCTGCGTCCTTTACCTTTTTCTATCTCATTTATTTTCCTAACACAAAAATGTGCCTGTCAGTGTGATTGGGCTACACTCCTATATAATGGTTTCCGATAGGATGTGTGCTGGGTATAGGGACTAAGAGGGTTCCACACCTGGGAAAGCAACCCTGGCCAGTGGCTAGGGTATTCTTGGCACTACAGAGTCAAAACAAGGCCAAGTGAGTAGAATGAGCAGAGATACTGGTTAGCTAGGCAAAGGTAGACAAATTAGTTGTAATCCCCTTGTTGAACTACAGTTTTGAGCAGCAAGGTGAAATTCACACTAGGGTGCATCTAAAACAATAAGATGACACATACTTTCTTTTTTAGATTAAGACTCAATGGCAATGTGAAGCACAATTAGTGAACACATTGCAGGAACAGCTACTGCTGAGAAAAACATTTGAGTGGAATAAACCTCAGAGGTAATGACTTGATTTGAGATGATTGCATAGTTGAACTTCAGGTAGCTGAATGCTTTTTCATGCATGCTGAATTTTCCTCTGCCATCAGCTCAACCAAGATGTTTGCATTAATGCAACACTTGCGGAAAACAATACTGCCTTAAAACGCTGGGTTTAACAGGGCTTTCAAGTATTTCCATTACCAGCAGAGAACCTCAGTAAACACCTCAGTGAAACTATTTCCACCAGAATGGATGATGTTCCATTGCAGGGTTTAAAAAGTACACAGGATTTGGCGACATACAATTAAGAAACAACATTACTTTCTGATCAAGACAACAGAAACAATTCTGAGTAACAATCCTACATTTCTGTGATGAAAATGACATACCATCCTACATTTATTGTAAAAAGAAAAACCGAAGTATACACTGAAATAACTGAATACATTGTGTAAATGCAACATGGTAATTACAGCTCATACGGTAAATGATGATATGGAATGCATATTCCAGCAGTGTAATGAAGGCAAAAGTTCAGTGTTTCTACATATGAATTGCATAAAAATAAGAAAAAATATACTGTGACGTTAAATGGAGGAATCACTATTGTTTTGGTTTCATGAATGAAAACTATTTTTTGATCCAAAGTCAATAAAAATGAAAAATACTAATGCCGACAATAACAACAACAGCATTATAACAATAAATAATAACAGTAATAATAATAATAATAATAATAATGGTGCTTGAGAAAATAAAGTGCAGTTTACAAGAAAAGCTAATTAGACTATAGTTACCTTCAAGAGTAACATTAATAAAACAATGTATCCTCTCTGAACAATCACATTCCTGAAAGACTGATGAAATTATGAGACCAAAGGCTGAATGTAATGCGATCAATGGTTTTTAATGTGCTGAAAAAATGGTGGAATTTACCTCAGACTTCAAGGCCAAGGGCACTGGGTCATATTTCGCTATCACAGATGTAGAAATTTTCTGGATGACCTGACATGGTAGATAATAAAGGGTATAATCAAAACATACACAGACAGGCATACATGGTCTACAGTGCACATGCATACCTGCATTTAGTAAGATGCTGATTACCTTTACGACTGAAAAATACATTGTTGAACAGCAGTAACACAATATCCAATAATAAATTAGCATGTACACATTTTGCTTGCAATAGTCAAGATCCCATGAAGATGAAAATACATAAAATAATCATGAGAGTGCACCCAAATATGACAAAACAAAACCAAACTCCATAAAACCATACATGAATATGTCAATATCTGACATCAAATGCACCATACAGAATACACATAATATTCAAATGAAGCTGAATATTAAGATAAAATTCAACAACAGCAAGTATAATGATGGTTTATCATTATTATTAGCAGCAGTACAGTGCAAAAGCTGTTGTTTGTCAAATTTACAGTGAATCTACATCGCTCTCCATTTCTATATCAACAAACACACGAACAATATTTTAATGGTAGAGATGTAAGCATTGAATTCATGAATCATGTTCGTTCAGTATTATTTTATGAGTATATTCTGTCATTTTCACTTCCATGAGAGAGTTGCATTCTTGTGTATTTCCGTTTCTGTTGGATAGTGTCTCCCTAACACTTACAGCAGAACAACTCCAAAGGTCCTGATACTACTACAGCCCATTCCTGTGTTCTTCAGCAGAACTGGGACTTGGAAAAAGCAAAGTTATGCCTCCTGGATCACAAGCAGTTTGACTATGCACATTCCATCTTCACAGCTACACTGCAGCCCTACCCAGACAACTGGCTCTACCCAGACTACTGAAAACTTTACCAACTCTACATCTTTGCAGAGCTTTGAAAGCTCAATACAAGTTTTGTATTTAGTTACAGGTGAGGACATTCCTGAAAAAAAAGGCTGGAAGTGATTTTTTCGTGCTTTAATACTTTATATCTTATTAATATGTATTTCAGCTAAAAGAGGAATCTGCATATAACATTTGCATTCCTCTGATAATAAAGACCAACTCACCCCTTTTTTAGGATTAAGTGGGATAATACTGCTGATTAGAAGCCAGAGCAGGAATTTCTGCCCCGACCACCGGAATGACTGCATTGTCCCATTTCAGCAGGGCTGAATGAGAGAGTGTTTTATTAATATGCCTGTGCAGTACTGGTTCCTCTGGTGAAACCTTGCATTACCATATTCCTCCCTCTCACCTACTGTGGCATCTTCATGGCAGTGAGGGACTCTGTGTACCTTCTGCTGTCCTTTAATTCTTAACACACGCACTCTTGTTTTTAGACATCAATCAGGGTACTGACGTATTAAGTGGGGTATAACTTCCAGCCACAGTCAGACAAAGGAGTACACACTGCTGCAGCCACCCTACTCCTACCGAGCTCTCCTCTTCTCTACTCTCACTGCAGCAGATCTCCATGTCCCTCATACACATACGCACACATTCACACATACATATACACACCAACACATAGCATTGATGGTTTCAGCACAGACCAATGCAAAAACACTGATATACAGAAATAAGATATAAACAAATTTCATGGTAGCACTGATATGAGCATGCTGGCAACTTGCAATGGAACTATGAAACTGTGCTTATTATATGAAACTATGAAACTGTGCTCATTATATCCGAATACTACAACAAGAATACAACAGTAAGAATGACTTATTTCTCAAGTGGTTATTGAACATATAGTGAAAATGTGTTAATCAAAATGAGCAGTTTTGATTATTGGTCAGGTAAAGTCTCTTCCTTTATTTAACTTTGATTATTAAAAATGAAACCTGACATTAGTTAAAAACAAAACATGAGAACACACATTAAGAACAATAAATAATTTCTAAAGTATTTCATACTTTTGTTGGTATCATTCATCTATTTAATACCTTACCATAATGTTTGCTAATTAATAAAAAAACAGGATTAATAGGTACTAATTGATAGTTTCCAAGAATAAAGTTTAATCCATACACTTAAAATCGTTATGACATTTTATTTGTCGCCATTCTTTTTTTCCTCTGTAAATGTACATTGATTTCAAAAAGTCACCTAATATTGCTGTAAAAAATCTCTACAAAAAAGTCAGACACACCAATTTTATTAGTAACAGAATCCCGTTTTCTCAACAAGCTATGTCACGTAATTTAACCTCAGATAACTAAAAATATGTGTGCAGTGTGTAAATGAATGTGAAAGGGGAGACCCCGTTCTACTCAACTGCAAATTTAAAAGACCTAACCCTGTATACTGTCCAAAACTACTCAACCCGAAACCCACCGTTCTTTATCATATCCGTCTGTTTCATTTGCATAAAGCATACTGCTTTAAAAAAAGGGTCAACACTTTTGACTGCTTTTTTTGAGACATCTTGACAATGATGCCTTTGAGAGATAATACTGAAGCTGGTTGGAACCAGACAGGCTTACTTGAACTAGTAGAAACCATTCAACTGGCCTGCGCCCTGGGTTTGCTCAGTGTGGAGAAAACAGGAACAGCGATATGAAATCCCAAGATCCATTTTTTAACCAACAATGTGGGCAATTCATCGGGCCCTTAATCTGATTTAACAGGAGAAAAACTGGACTCTGACCCGTTCAGCCAAGAAATCTTCTATAGTGAATGCTCGAAGATATCATTATTCAGAGGATATAAAACAATGAGTTGGGTAATGGAATAAGAAAACAGAGGACCCTAGTAGAGAGAGACACAGGTTTTTACATTAACAAAACAACATGCTCATAAAACCCATCTTGTGCATGAAAATAAACTATGTCTATGCGAGGACTAATACTTATCTTTAATTGCCTACAGCTCTACAGTATATCTTAGTAAGGTTTTAATGTCAATTAAGATGAAACACAAGGGATCATACACGGTTGTCATTTCATCACACTTTTACTCATGTTGCTGTAACATTAAGTAATGAAATTGCCCTTCTACTTTCCGTGTCGAGGTCAACAGAACATGTACGCCCTTATCAGACCATAACTAGGACAGCACAAAGCTCTGCAACTTTCTCCTTCTGAAAGGTAGAGCAAGCAGGAAACAGGGGAGCAGAGGGTCGGAAGAAGATGAAAAAGTCATCTCCCTGAAACAACACTTGCGACTGAAGACATTTTAATTATTGAAGGTGTTTTTCTGTGCTTTCGATATACAGGGGACATTTTGAGCCCAGAAATAATATAGACGGCAATGTGGTCATATCAAAGATTATAGGACTTGTGTCTGTCTAAAATTATTGGAGCGGTGAGCTTCTCTGTATAAGCCAAATTTCCATATTATTAGCTATTGGCCAAACATGAAAGCAACCCAAATGCTATCAGATGAGTGAAATGAAAGACCAAAAATAAACAACAATGATACAGATCATTATTATTATTCAAAGGATAATAATAGAAACAATTTATTATTGTTTCTATTTTTTATTATCATCATCATAAATAGCACTGATGAAAACAATACTAATACACTAATGATAATAATGCTGTGAAATGGACTGTTGTCCTATGCTGCACCTGTTGGCTGCTAACTGATATATTGACAGACAGCTCCAGCCTAGCTTCATGATAAGGTGTAGCGTTCCCAAGACCCAGAGAGCTCTAAATATTCCCCCTGTAGTACAGGCAGTGAGCAAGGCATCACTTTGAGAGGTCAGGGCCCCTTCTGAGAACAAAACAAACAAAAAAAAAGACTTTGGAAGTCTTGTAGGTCACCTTGCTTGGTTGAGAGATCAATGTCTGTTTGGCTGCCTGAGAGCAGTGCACAGCAGAAGCAGATCACTGCGTCTGAAGGAGGGTGCATCACCTCACTGGCTTCATTGGGATGCAGGTATAACACAGCCTGCCTCATCCTAGCCCTCCAGCTTTTTTTATTTTTGCAAGCTTTAAGTGCTTCAATAAGTATATTCTGTTATAAAAAATCAGCACTGACTGTTGAGGAAAAAACATTAAAATACTAAAAGTGTCTGACTTATTGGACATTTCAAAATTCTAATGATCTAATAATCTTTAGTTACACATTTTGGTTTGTTTTTATACAGTAGCAAATGCATTTTCTTGTTAAGGTGCCACTATGAATCTTTGGGCATCACAGAATGCATGATATTATCAGCAGGATCTTATTCTTTCTATCTGTTTATGATCAAAAACAGCAGTGGGGCAGCAGTGTAGCATGGTGGTTAAGGAGCAGGACTTGTAACCGAAAGGTTGCCGGTTCAATCCCCGCTGGGACATTGCTGCTGTACCCTTGGGCAAGGTACTTAACCCACAATTGCCTCAGTAAATATCCAGCTGTATAAATGGATAACATTGTAAAGAACTGTAACCTATGTAAGTCGCTTTGGATAAAAGCGTCTGCCAAATGAATAAATGTAAATGTAAATGTAAAAAACAGGCCTAAAATCACAAAGTTCACCTTCTGCAATAGACATGGAAAAATGAACAGCTACATTTTTGAATGAGTCATGCCAACAGTAAAACACACATTCATAAAGCTGACATTTCACTTTGCAGCGTGCCTGATTTGAATATTGAGCTTAGTGAAAACGTGCATCTCTGGGGTAAATGATTTCTCCCTTGTCTCAATGGCATCCTAGAGATCAGCCTGACCCTTCACAGGGTCATCCGAATTACTGCTCCTCTGAGACTTTTACACACAAATAAAGATACAGATATTTTTCAGTATGCTGCACTGTGAAATTCTACAAGCGTGCAATCAATCAAACAAAAAATAATCTTGATTTTGATTCTGAATCAGTATTTATTCAATATTTTAAAAGAAAATTAATAAAACCATGCAAGCCTGGAATAAATGAGAAGGTAATAATTAGGTTTTATTGTGAAATTGGAAACTTACAAGCATTGCATGGATCCACTGTGGATCCATGCAATGGAGCACTGTGGAGCACTGTGGAAATCAACATGACTGTAGAAATACTGCAACTACCCGTCAGCCAGAGGGAGAAAAAAGTAAAATTATGCAGTTTTAAAATAAATGCCACATAACTCAGCTTTACTGAACGCCAACGAACTCCAGAGAAACAGCCTTAGAGCTGTGAGATGACAGACAAACTACAGTAGGACATAAACTCACTTGATTTAAATCACTTTAGATGTAAATGTTTATCAGAGAGATGCAGATACCGCGAGAGTAAAAGATGCTGAGACAATTTCCTCCTGAATCTGAGGCTGCTTTAGTCCTTTTGTATGCAATGGCCAGAACAGTTTATTGTGTTTCACTCCCTTTAAATGATAAAAATAGGTTATTAAAAGGCAAGCAGTATTATCATCCCCAATACACTGAAAAGGGAATATTGATACATCTGTCTGTGTCTTTTATGTTTAAAGCACAATTTTATATTAAGGAAGTGCATGTAAAAACATGCATATGCATGCTTAAAATTTATTTTGAATGATATCCTTGTTTTGCCTACACAACACATGCATCCATATTTCAAATTTGTACAGACAATTTACTTTTCACAGTAATTCACTGCAAAGATAATAATAAACATTGACTTTTTTCTCAAAAAAGGGTTACATAGATTTAAAAAAAAAAAGTCTTGTACATTATATGCAGTGGTGCTAAAACCTTTCTGCAACAAAACAATTGCACAAGACAGTTTTGGATTCATTTCATTTACTGTATCTTTGCTTTCAGTCCATTGTCAGGCATATAAAATTACTCTTCAGTATACTGTACACCTCATTATCAGCATAACCTGAAGCAAGAGGCTCTCAAGGACAATGCTATAATGAGGCTAAAGTGTACTTCTTATAAATATCTGTTGGAAGCACAGTTCGACTTTCTGCTGCACAAAGGGAAAAAAGGTATTTTCTAATAAAATAAGTGCATCATAATTGATCTACAATTCTAATTTCTCCCTCAAGGAAAAAGCTTTTATTCTCAGATTTAGTATGAGTAATTTTGTTCCTTCTCACAGTGACCTTCATGATTCCAGACAGATCCATACAGCAGGAGGTGTAAAACAATGGGAGAGTATCTCTGGCAAAGCTGAGCTTTCCCTTCCCAAGCAAACAACAGGCAAGTCAGGGTCTATAGTCCAGGCTGGTTCTAAAAACTATACAAACAGAAAATTTAAATTAACGCTTCTCATTCCTTAGCATGCCGTTCAGCATATGATATTAAACAAAATGATGCTCATGAACTATAATTAAAAAGGTCTCAAGAAATCTCTTAAAAAGCACTGGCATATATTAAATCATTAGGCAGGCAATGGTATTTGCCAGAGAATCCTCACCACACACTTGCAGTTTTTCTCCTCTCTGACCTTCTATTCACACCACACTCAAGGTTTTTTCAGACTCTATACATCCTCAGAGAGACCCACAAACAAAAGTCCTTTTTCCAAAGGTCAAATTAGAGCTCTGAGGACTAAACTTTGACTTCTTTACACAACAACATAGTCACTACAGTTTAAGGATACTATAGTGGCATACATGATGACAATTTCAAATATCTGAATGAGATTTAAGCATGATTTCCTATTATGGACCTCAAAGGGAAAGACCAATATTGTGAAAAGGGAGCAACTTAATGATCTTAATCCTACCATTTACCCTTACAAACCTGCAGCGCTGAGAGAATATTTCTGAATAGGAAATAGACATTGAAATACAGGACAGATACTCTTAAACAATACTACTAAAAAGCAAATTAATTTAGTTAGTGACGATACTGTTTCATACGCTTTGTTTATTCTTTTAAGCAGCATGCTTAAGGAGGGGAATCATAGGTTTCACTCAGCTGGTAATTACATCTTGGGAGTCAGTCTCCTGATCTTTAGGTGCAAACTACAAATCTGAAATGGAGTGTTTCTTTGCAATGCTGCATTATTTGCATGGGAGCCCTCCCGCTTGGGTTGTTTTGCACAGGAAATGAATGTGGCGCCGCTGCCCGGTCCTCCGAGTCTCCTGTGATGGGGATTACTCTAATGAATTTGTGACGGCCTCCACATTTCTTATTGACTTCCACGTTTCCATGATCACCTCTCCTTTCCAAGCTCCTCTATGCAATGTGTAGCCGGAATTCCTCAGCTAGAGATTAGCAGGACCCAGACGTGTTTTTGCACCTTTTAACAACACGCTGCTTGCTGAAAACCCCCCACGTGTGGATCAGAGTAAAGCTACTGTGAACCTGATACCCAGTGTGACTGCTCCAGAGAGATTCAAAAGCCAAAATCACTCAACTTGCAGTCCACCTCTGACCCAAGGCAGTATAAAAGCTTTGGGATAAGAGTAACGGAAAGAGAGAGGAACTACTTTATTGGTGCTCACTAAAGGGTTGCTACAAAAATATCTGGATTCTAAATGTAACAGTAGTCATGCAAATTTGAAAGTTGAAAACCTTGATTCGCAGATGCAGGTATTTTATGTGCACAGTGAAAGCAGTGTGACAATAGCAGCATCGCATATAAGCAAAGTCAGATTTCATACATGTGCTCACTGTGAATTCTTAGGTTATCTTTTATCCAAAAAATAAGAGGGCCTATTGTCCACTATTAAGCGAACAAGGATGCTAAATACTAACTGATTGGTGACAGCAGCAGAAGGCATCTCTTTCATTCACTCAATGGGATCACCACATTCTCACTGACCATGAACATACAACACATTTTTAAAGTTGTTCAAGAGATGCAACACTTTTCATAATTGCAAGATGAACACTAACCACCTGAATGCTTGCTCTTGAATGTTGTTTCTGACCAGCAGCATTCCAAAAAGTACTTTCACAAGTGAATATTGTTCATATATCATGCAAGACCATGACCAAGAATATCACTGCTAAAATCACAAAGGTTTACTCTTTATAAAATGTAATTTAGCATGATTTAGACAAAAATGCACTAATTCAAAGAAAAAATGTGTGCACTATATGGTGACTATTTCTCATACGTGAACATAAAAATGCCATAAACTGCTGGTTGTATGCATACTAAAAGGCGGTCTTTGCACAGCTGCACAGTATTACCAATGATTTATCATTTTTATGTACCAGAAATAGGTCTTTTCTTAGCAATTACTCATAATGAAAATCATTTAATTTTGCAGAAGGTGAACTATTAGTACAGCCATTTTCCTTCTAGGTGTAAATTGGTGACTGAAGTAATGTGAAGTCAAAAATATACAGTAGAGATGGCCATGCACACCCACAGAAGCGAAAACATCCATTTTCTCTTTAAATTTGACTATATCATTGATTTTCCTTGCCCTGCTAAAAAATAACAATCTATTGCTCTCTCAAGGGTAAATACTAAACATTGAGAGCTCCACAGTTTAAGATGCTGCTAGCAAGCTGCTTTCAAGCCATAAATGCACACAATGCGAATGGATGTAACATTAAGACAGGTAGAGATTAAACAGTGGATAAAACCAAATCTAACCAAGTCAAACACACAAAACATCATTAACAAAACACTCCCCTCTAAAAACCTCTGCCCTGCCTTGACATTTTTAAGCATGCTTAGTGGGTCAAAGAAGGCACAGTCTGATAAGAGTGTGGGATTTTAAAAAAAACAATTCTATAGTATTTCACCTCTGAATTGATGTTCAGCTATAACCATTCACACATGTACACACAGATACATGTGAAATCACACACAAAAAAACATGCAGATCAGTTCAAAGTACTAAATCTATGCATGATGGTTGCAACAACGGAAACTACATGTACTGCATATTTCAATCTCAAATATCTACATAGTAAATATGTGCTTTTTTTGCATAAATATCATAAATTGATCATATTTGAGAGTTACTAAGTGTAAGCGGGAACATTAAAAAATGCATGGTATTATTCCACTTATTGTGAGTAATTAGTCATTTAAAAACAAAAACACTGAAAAATTACTTCCTCTGCACTAAACACTCCCTTGCACTATTCACAACAGTGGTTTCAGAATGGATAATCCTATATGTTCCAAGTCTAAATTAGACATTGTAAAACATGTTCAGTCTTTTGCCACCCTTATAGGACTTTTGCAAGAACAGTCCAATTTACCTTGAAAACAACTTTCGCCAGGTTTGCCACATTTCAAGTTTCTCTGAAAAAGCACACATTTCAGAGAACTACAAGAGACATGTGAATATTTTAATACACCTCTATACTGAGCACATTACAACTACTAGCGTTATGGACCAGGGGTCACAGGTAATACCCTGCAGAAACTATCCATTTGTATCACCTTATGTTCAGCTGTATTAAGAATCTTGCAATAACGGTCTCTGTATGAGTGTAATACATCCTTTATATGTAAAAAAATGTACTCTTTTAAGAGCTTAAAGAGTGCAAAAACACAATAAAATTGCAACTGTACATGTTTAAAACCTTGGCACACAGTACATGCAACAGACACACTTTGTTTGATGAGCTACGTGCAAATTCACTTAAGATTTACTTCCATCCCCACAACCTGTTTCTGCTCATTATATAAAATCTATATCCATAACAACAATAGCCATATCCTATTTCTGCCTTTGGTTTCATATAATATACTTTATGGACAATACCTTAAACGTCTGCCCTCACACATTACATAGCCCTGTTTCTCAATGCCCATACAGTATGGTGAATAGGCTACTGACTTACCTGCAAAAGTCTTAAACATGCATCTAGAGATAAATAACTGCACTGACAAACACTTGAAGTAGGAAAATAGAGAGATCACAGATGGAAACAGAGAAAGACGGAGAGTGGAGGACATACACTCACGGAGGGGAATACTCTCACTCCTCAGCCATCCAGGACTCTACTATCAAATCTGAAATGTTGAGGGACTTCACATCCTCAGCTTCTACAATATGCTTCAGAACACTGAATATGTTATTTTAACACAAGTTTATCATTAAAGGGTTGGATGTATCTTCTTTTATTATTAAATACTTGATATAGTGATACACTGCGTAATTTTAACGACGACGCGCTGTTTTCTATTTTTTACTAGAGGTTCACATCTCATCCAGTCGTTTACATTTTTCCCACCTTCCATCAAACTGATTTCCAAATTAAAGCCCGTTATCAATGATGTACGATTGACAGCAACTCATACTTATCCGATCAAGATAATATCAGAAGACTCAGTTTTGCACGTGGCACGATCGTAAATAATAACGGCGCTGTCTTTGAAAACGCTATTCAAAATATCCTAGTGTAAAGCAAGAGAAACTATATATTTTATACTTCAGTCTACAACAGCTGTTTCTTATCTGTTCCTATCTTGGGTGGCATATAGATCCGTGCATACAAAAAGAATCCTAAACAAATCGAGGCGAAAAACTTTTACATCGAATTAATAATTAACCACAATTTAAATGTAGCTGGGAGAATTTCTATCGAAAGTTGTGCAATACTGGTCAAAAGCCAAGCCGCAACAACTATATAATCACCAAGGAAACAGCTAAATGTCGTCTAAAAACATTTAAGCTACCGCTATATTGTTTCATGCGTGTTATTTTTCCTGATCTTTGACCCCATTCAGTGACAACACAACGAAAGATTCTGTCACTTTACCTCAAACCTGTGGTTCAAGAATAACTTTAAGGTACAATTCGTCCTACTTTTCAAGTCCTGCACGGTCTCTTTCTCTTTCACTGGAACTATTCACTATCTCATTTTGTCACGGGACAGAACTTATTTAACAACAATTAACCGGTATACACACATTAGCGCTCCACAGGTAAGCTTTCGCAGGACAGGACAACTGAGTAGTTCGCCGTAAGTGAAGTTTTGAGAATCACATAGCCTACTTAATCAACGCATTTAACACAAATATTTCAGCGATGTACATTGCGAGGCTTTGATATTTCTTTTGTACTTTCAATCTGCCAGAAAAGTTCGCGCCATGCCAACGGAAGTTTATCAAACACATGCCAGGGTTGCAAACATAATTTCAGCAGTGTTACAGCTGTGCAGTCACTATTACGGTGCGCAACTTTGCTCTGCAAAACCGTGCAGCTGGATGGATGAGAGTACATAACCAAGGTATCCACCTAACTATCTTTTTGATGACTTAAGGGTTTCTCTTTTATATGGTACGAATGGCATGATGTAAGGCCACAAGTACATTGTCTGGACGACGTGTTTATGTAAGTAATTGCACTGCCACTGTATCAAAAGCTGAATCATTTCAGACAGCGCATGTTTTAGTTCCTTTACTATGATACATGCATTTCCGTATTTCATCTCTCACAGTAATCTGTTACAAGATTTGCTCCACAGGCAACAGATTGACATATCAAATTAAAAAAAAAATCTGTCCAGACAAGATCTGGAAAATAAGTTACTGGAAATAAGCGGTCAATGTCAAATGTGAACACCAATCGTTTTAGCAATTGTAACACTCGTCAGTTGTGAAAGAAATTTGGACATTCCTTGTTTGGTAGTCCTCGATTTGCCACGGCTGGTACTTCGAAGCAAGTGGTAAATTAGGGTTTATGTGTGTTGAATAGACTGAACAACTATATGAACCCCAAACAGCAATTATTTATTTCATACGTTTAACTGTTTGAAATGAAAATAAGCACATATATGAACATCACATATGATAAGTAAGATGAATAATTTTGCACAGCAAAATATATAAAAGAGGAACATTTTAATGAACATATTTTAAAGATTTATTGATGAATGGTATCTCCCCATTTTGCACAAGCAGGGTATCAATCCCTGACTATTTATCAATGTCCAGACATTACTGATTATAATAATATTATTGCCTTGGAAATTATGAATTATTTTAAAAACACATCTAGTCCTGCATGATAACACAGTTGTTAAAATTGCATCGTTAAACTCTCCAGCAATGTCATGAATAACTGCATTTTTATATTAGCGTTCTTAACAGTTTCCATTCTGTAATATATGATTGCAGGTTATATCTTAGTGCAATTCAGTCCAAAATACTTCAATTCTTTGAGAAGAACACATTTTCACATGTATGGTTATCCCCATTGAGTAGGTAGGAATCTCTCCCCATTTAATACTTTGGTTTGAAATACAGTCAGTGGTATAATAAGGGCTACATACTTCTGTTTAAACTGCAAGCGCATGCTGCAGAAAAGCTCTATTTGCGTATTTTAAAAATCCCATTTTATTTTACAAATTTTGCCCCACCCCTCCCCCCCCTTACATCAACAACAGAAAACAATTTAGTGCATAGGACCTTATAAAACCTACATCTAGAATAAACCTAATTTATCTACCACATTCCTTTTAATAACAACCTGTAGCATAACAATATTGACTTTTAGGCTTACAGATTATAAAACTATACTTAAATTATATACTAGGAATTCATAGCATTCCAGAGTTACCAAATGCATAAGGATGGGGTGTTTCTTAAATAAACAAAACGCTTTCAGCAATAGACAGTTTTAGTCCCAAAGAGGGATTGATTCCTTTTAGAAATGTTAAAGTCTCCCCTCCCCCCACGCAACATGGAATCCAGTCTGACAACTTTCAACGGGAATGCGTCAGTGCATAACTGTATAGAAATGAGAGTCGATGTCGTACAACTCAGTATAAAACAGTCTAAATAAGAAGATGCAATTTCATGGGAGGAGGTGGTACAGGATGTCCCTCTCACTTTTTTGTTGCAATCCCAAAAAAGTGATGAGGCAATAAAATAAAGTTATGAATGCCATGCCGGAGTCATCCAAGAAAGTTCATTTTCAAGCACAAAAAAAGAAAAAAAAAATACCGTACATGTCCAGCATGCAGGGCTGTTCAATAATATACCGTCTTTCTTTTTAACAATGTATGCAATCGTTCCTAACAGTTACAGTTTTGTTGCTAAACACAAAATAGCAAGCATAATGCATGAGATGAAAATGGGGTAAAAATGGCAGGCTCAGAGTCTTCCATGTTTGGCAGATAAAAAAGAAAAAAGGCCGAGAACTTACTACTGAAGGTAGTTGCAGTTGATTTTTGGCAGGTGTTTTAAATCTATATTTAGGATTTAAGCTCGACGATGCAAAAAAGTTGATGAACTTCAATGGTGTATACATATATATGAATGTATGCATAAACGCACACACATATATACAACATTATAATGTCAAAACACCAACTATGAAAAACTTTAAAACTATGGTTTATCTATAAAAGAACAACACAGCAAGCCAAAAAAAAACAAAGACAAAAAAATTCACATGAGCTAAACAAATGTAAAAATGATAATAATAGTAAATATGATAATAAAAACGAACTTGATGGCAGGTTTCAAAGCGCAAGCTCCAAAATGAAGAACATACTGTTTGATGACAAGTTCAATCTTTCTATTGCAAGCCCCCAAAAACTTACGAGGAAGGTTAAATTAGGCTAACAAGCTTGAGCAAACCCCGATTTTCATAAAATTGAAAATGATAAAAAAAAGACAAAAAAGTTGGCAAACTTCTTTCTTGGTCTAGCAAGCCCCATAAAAAATTCACGTGGAGAACTTTTATGAAGGGGTTGACAAGCTTGATTTGTTTTTCTTTCTATGCTGAGACTCACATGAAAAACTCTGGAGATGAAGGGTTGTTGTCACTGCTCGAGCCGTTTTCTCTGAAGCCATTGCTGATAAGCTTCTCGTATTTTTCCTTGTAGGCATCCCTCTCCCGGACCAGCCTGGAGATCTCTTGCTTGAGGTGATCAACTTGCTGAATGAGCTGGGTCTTCTCGCCTTCCAGGACATGCCGTTGCTGGACCCTCTTGTAGCGACAGGACTGGGCATAACCTCTGTTTTTCAGGGTTCTCCTCTTTTGTTTAAGCCTGATCACTTCTTCTTTGCTGACCCCCCGGAGCTGCCGATTGAGCTCTCGCACTGACATGGTCACCAGCTGCTCATCTGAAAACCGGTCCTCCAAATGCATGTGTTGGTGGTTTCCTCCCGAGTTCCCGTTGGGTGGGACCCCGGGCGCTTGGTGATGTCCCCCGGCGTGGTGGTGGTGGTGGTGGTGGTGAGGACCCCCGTTCTGGGCTGCAGCAGCCGCGATAACTGCGGATACAACAGCGGCTGCCGACCCCATCTCTTCCCCGGCCATGGTGCCTCCTGCTCCGGCTCCACCGGCAAACTGCTGCCCTCTAGCATAGCCATCGAAGGTCTGAAGCTGATGACTGCTGTTGATCAGCGCCTCTACGGCGTCTTCGGGGCTGAAGCCCAAAGCCTCCGGGTTCAGCTGCTGTTGGTAACCGGTCATCCAGTAGAAATCCTCCAAGTGTGCCTTCTGTTCGCTCCCGGAGCCTGGACTAGGCGCCGAGAAGCTTGGAGAAGGGGGTACCGAGCTGCAAGGCGTGCTCATCGGGGTGGAAGACAGGGATCCCCCGGCGATCAGGCGGCTGCACTGGCTGATGCTGCGATCGGGCTCCACCGGCTCCTTTTTCACTTCAAACTTCATCAGATCGAAGTCATTAACATATTCCATGGCCAGGGGACTGGTGGGCAGGTCGGAGTTGCTCATTGCCAGTTCTGATGCCATCCTTTTGCTGTTGACAGTCCTCCAAAGGGGGTGAAGAGCAGCTGTCAAACTGTTCTGGGTTGAAAGAGTGTGAGCCAGCTTGATTTTTTATTTATTTATTTTAAAACAAGAAAAGGGTTTTCAGTTTTGCAGCGGCGATTTTTTTTCTAAATTATTAGTTTTCCTTTGCAGAGTCTATTGCACAGACGCATCAGAGCAGTGCGTGCGTTTCTCCTTTTTCCTCTCTTTGCATGAGAATAACGGCAGTTTGTACCTCAAACATTTAACACTTCATGGTTTCTGTAAAACGTGTAGCGTAAGTCTGAGAATGTAAAATGTGCGAGTAATACGCAAATTGAAGCCTTGTTGAAAAAATACCCCAGGCTTGTAGGAGAATTTTTTAAAGGATCACCCAGCAGATGAGTTTAAAAGCATTGCTGAGTTTTATAGCTGCCCTGACGTCAGGTTTGAAATGGGAAATTGACTCAGACTCAGAGCCAATGGGCTCGCTCATTCTGAAAGCTAATTAACATAATAGTATAGAAACAAAACTTTTCTCAACTGTCAGGGGCTATCAGCTGACAGTCAGCTGGGACTAAAACTTTTAACTCTTTCGTGTCACCCTGCTGAATAAAATACTAAATGATTACGCTTTTGAGGAAAATTTACAGTCTCTTGAAAGCCATGTGCGCTTGAGAACTTGTACATGCCATGTGCGGCACTAACCCGTTTGTTGTTTACAGACTGGAATCAAGCATAAAAATCTCTCGACATGTTCGACATAACAAAATTACTAACAAAGTCCTTCAAATATTGTTAAGAATTAATTTACTTAAGGTTTACATCAGTGAACGTCACATAACGAATAATGTTACAGTCTTGTTTTCACATATTGAGCTACCGAATTTCAGAGAACTTGGTACGCGATATCTGCATATTCGCTTTCCGTGTATTCTTAATATTATAAAACACCCCACGTTGACTCGTATTGTGACACTTCCATTGCAGATAGTATTATTCAAAGTTGTGTTCGTATTAAAGAAAACACACACACATTGTTTTTTTTTTTTTACGGCCATCTAATATTTACGTTGATTTATTTTGTGGCATAAATGAGCTTGTGATATTTCTTATTTTTTCCCTGCTTTGCAAACCTGAAACATTTCATGTCATTATCACATTTTATCAATGTCCGTTTCCGAGTGTAATACACTCACACGCACATAACAAATGGGCTGAAGACTTTTAAATCATTTTGTGTATTTAGAAGCACATATCCTAGCTAAAATACTTGTTGGTCGTTATAATAAAAAATAATTTGCAAAGAACACAGAACGAACACGATAGAGGACTATTACTTTTTAAATGACTGGGAAGGAAGAGTGGCCCAAAGGTTTGCAGTTTACATTTTGAAAACTCAACAGTGCCACCTTTTGGAAAAATATGGAGGCGATTTTAACCATTTAAAGACACAGCACTGTGAGTTTCTTTTCTGCCCATAGTGTAACGTTACTGTATGCACGTTTCTCTTCACTACACTTCTCTTTGTCATATTTCATAAAAGCGAAACGTTGCCTGACAATGCAAACCTACTAGCCAGATATCAACTATGAAGTAATCATAATATTTATGGCATGTACAGAACTGTTTTGAAAAATTGCAGAAGTGCACACAAGGATATAGTACTCATGTGCAGATTTACCAAGCTTTAAATAAACAGGAGTACACTCGTAGTCAGAACATAATATTTGGTGTGTTTAAATATGTGAATGTAATAATACATCATGCATAGAAAATGGCCAGCAATTAAAACCAGCAAAGGGCGGGGGGGGGGGGGGGGGGGGGGTCACAAGATCTTTCTTTATCTACATGTGCAAATCCAATTTTAAAATAAAATGGCATTCTTCTCAATATATACAGCACAGCATATATTTGGTATCCATTTAAGTTACATTTGTCAAGTTGTGACAAATTTTGTCAACTTTTAAGGCTTGTCAATAACAACTGTAGCTCACGGTGGAATAGAAGTGCCATTTTGGCTTTACACACTGGTTTAAATTATGTGGTGCTTTTAGAATAATTGCTTTTTAGGAGAGTGAGAGGGCAGAGGGTGTCCCCTTTGTTCCTTATTGTTGTATTGATAATTTCTGCATTCCGTTCTCTGGTACTATTATCGTTAACTCATGCAGGATGAATGGATCAAAGCAGCGTGAAAGGGTCAGAACCATGAGAAAGCGGCTGTTAGATTTTTGTATTTTAAATAAATCTATTTATCAGCATTGTAGTTTTATAGTTAATATAATTAATGTTAGCTGTAAGCTCAGTAATGAACAAGATGTTCCAAAGTAAGATTCAAAAGTGCACTGCTATAAAGCTGTTTATCTGAAAAGTAATTCTAAGAAACCTGACTTCTGACACTTAGTCATATATTAATCCATCTTCTTGTACATAGCACTTTATCTTGAGTTCAGAGGGCAGCTTTTTATTCCTTACACACCCCTCAAGTTCTAGTCAAGGCTTCTGCATAACTATATAGGATACTCCTAAAAAGATGGTCCATACAAGTTCAATCATTATAGTGCATAAGTCCAAACAGCATTGATCAAATGTTTCAACAAGGCCTATTAAGTGTCCACATTTTTTATCCATTGCCCAGTCAATCCTCTGAGTAGTTTGGGATTGGTTAAATGGAGGCAGCAATTTCACATTGGAAATGTTATTTCCAATTTTGCAATATTTGAATAAAACAGTAAGTGCTTAACAACTATTACCACACAGCATCAACTGAATGTGTGAAATAACCTATGCAAGCCTTTTCCAGTGACTGTTCAGAAACTGCTGTAATATGCTTCTACCCATTTTGAAATTGCACTGACAAATGACTATTTTATGGAACTGAGGAAAGCCTATAATCATATACTGAACATATCTCATGTAGAACCTACAGTATGATCTCATCCAGAGCATGTAGAGTATTTTGAAAAACATTTGGTAGTAACAAGAGTAATAGAGGAAATCACAAAAATCCCAACTACTGATCCATAGGAAAGATATGTGTGTATTCATAGCCTATAAACACATTTACAACCACCCAATCCCAATTTCAAATGAGTTGAATTATTTTTTTCGCTGTTTTATCTCCATTATTCTCAGAGTAGTCACTGATTTTAACCTTTAATGTGATGCCAAATGTGAGGCAATCAGACCCACTAATTATATTAGTTTATACTGAAGTGAGTAATATATTCTGTGACCAGGGAACTGGTGAGCAGGTCAGATTTGCTTATTGACAGCTTTAATGCCATCCTTTTTACAGTCTACTTGAAAAAAAGTGTTGTTTTACATTTTGCAATTCAGGAAATTGGCTCTAATATGGTTATTCTTTTCTCTGATTGTTTCATGGCCTTTAAGTCTTTTTCAAATGCACATATTTCCCACATATTTGTTATAAAATATAGGAAGCAACACCCCAGTGTAACGCCAGGATAGCATATGAAGAACACTTTTTCAACCAGCCAAAAAGGGCTCATGTTACACCTCTCTTGGTGTCACTCCGCTGGCTCCCTGTAGCTGCCCGCATTATGTTCAAGGCCTTGATGCTTGCGTACAGGGTGACCAACAAAACCTACCTACCTACCTGAATTCACTACTGCAAGCCTGTGTTCCCTCCCAGCCATTACACTCTGCCACCGAACAGTGCCTGGTGGTCCCGTCGCATCATGGAACTTTGTCATGCAGAGCTTCTAATATTGTTGACTCTGTATGGTTTTTCACTTGTGTTGTATTGTACCTCACTTGTAAGTTGCTTCGGATAAAAGCATCTGCCAAGTGAATGAATGTAAATGTAAATGTAACACACAACTCACACTTTAAATTCTCTACACTGTATTTGAAAATAGTTATTTTAGCAGGTATAATAAAACCTTATTCCAGCTCCCAGGTTTGCTCCATATGCTTGATTTGTTATTGTGCTTTGTGCTGACTGCTTATTAGCATGTACAGTGAGCAGAGGATTAATACCTAGACTACTGTGACCTGACTGTGTTCCTGACTCACTCCATCAGACATCCAGGACTAAGATCCTGGATGTAAAACAGCTCTCACCTCTCAGCTTTGGGGTCAAAAGGCAAACATTTTAACACCACCAGGCCAGGAGGAAATAAAATAAAAACAAAAAGTGAAGACTGACAACAGGAATTCTCCAGCTTTGTCACTGTATGCTCTGCTTACAGAATACATTACACTGGCATTTGCTGTCTATAGCCCAATGGCTTCAGAGGGCTATAAAAAGAATAGTATGCCATAAAGGTGCTTGACAGCATTTTCAATATGGTGCAAACAAATGAACAAATGTATGTTATTACCTGAACAGAGGGGAATGCCAAGTGAGGTGGAGCAATAAAAATCACCCCAAGCATCTGATTACAGAGAACACATGTCCTTTCTAAAAATTTTATTTAAGCTTTCTGTGTTCATTAATTTCATATGGCATATATTTTTATATACACTAACACTTCTCATTGGCAAATTCAGTGTGTCTGATTGAAAAAAATACATACTGGCCTTCACTGAACCAATAATAAAGTGCCTCTGAAAACCTCTTCATGGGTTGTAATAGTGAATATTGCTGCTTGATTTTGAAAACAGAAGGAAATTATTACATAGAGAAATTTGCAGTTCCCAGTAAAGTAAATATAGCTTAAGATTATGATTGCCATCAAGCCTGAATGTCCTAACAGTCAGTTGTGATGTATGGGGCAACAACAGAATTTTCCACCTGTCCTGTCTGATATGACCTTATATTGATCTTCAATTGAATAAAACAACTGACTGAACAGCTAGCTAGATGTGGGAACTTTCAATGTTTGTTTCTGCTACAAACTGAACCAAGTATTTCAGTACAGCCTGTTATAAGTAATTATCAGATAGTTGGACCAAGAGATGTACCAAGATGATCTGGATAACTAAACTTCTTATCTCTGCTCAATTCAGTGTTTTGCATTGGTATTGGACCATGTTTGAGTCAGGATCTTTTTGCTGACCTCACAATTTGTCAGTTTATGTATTAGGGTGAACAAAAGACCAACTGTATCCACTCTTAATTTGTTATTGTGAGGGTTTTAAAAACAACAAAAATATATATTTCTCTGGAGTCTCATTTACAGAACCAGATAACCCTCCTAGTGTTGGGGAACCAAGGCTGATCAGACAGAAGTTGTGGAGCTCACTGCCAGAGTTCTTGTAGCATGTTTCTGTGTGCAGTGCAGAAATTGGGTATGAAGATGGGCCCAGTGCTAACATACGTGAGAAAAGACATGATAACAAAGAACAGGCAGCGCTGTGGTGTTCTGTGAAGAGGATGTTGGTGTATTCGCACACGGAGAAATGTGGTTGACGAGGATGCAACGTTTCAGCCTGACCTCACAAAAGAGAAGGGGAAAAAACTGTTGTGGCACTTTCATGAAACAAGGCTCCATTACAAGAAATAGATACTGTCTATCTTTTCAGTGATATACTTTGAGATTCTAGAGATTCAACTATATGAGGTTAGCATTTAGCATACCACATAGCACAAAGTGAGGAACATATGCCACTCTGCTATTGGACATCCTTAGGAACACATTTCAAAGATCTTTTGGAAGCATTCCTGTGAGGTGTGTAGACAATATCTGCAGGCAATTTCACAGTGGTTAGCACAACAATTGCTACAATAACAGCAATAAGTAGCACAGACAGGATAATCAACTCATTGTGAAATTGTGATAAATTATTTAAACATGTAATATTGCTACTGCTGACATAGCACACCCAGCGCCCACAGACCATCACAGCGATTTAAAAACTGCTGAACACCTCTCCTGAAAATCTGAAATAATCTAGTTTTTCTATCTCCACTGTAATGCTTTGATGTGACTTTGTAAAAAAAAAAAAAGTTATGACTAGCTTTTGACATTACTATAAAGAACAAGGAAACGGACCTCTGAGAAAGTCATCCGTTAATATGCTGCACAAGAAATGGTGAAGCAAGAAGGAAAAATCATTTACTGTACCCTTCAATGAAAGGTTTGATTGTTCAAAATAAGTACTGTTACAGGGCCTTCACTGAAGTCTTTCCTTTGTCTCCTTTGCTGCATGAGGCACCACTTCTCTCAATTAGTAGCCAGTTTTGTCTATTCCCAAAGAATACAGTGTTGACACCAGCTGCTTTCACCACACATTGTACCAAACAGATCAAACATTATATTTTGTCAGATTACGCATATTGTACTCCATGGGATAGACTTGTAGCTCAAATCTGAGTGGGACCACTAGGTCCATGATACACTATATTCCACTCTGTAAGCAGTGAAGGCAGAGTCAGTCCTTTAACCCACTAGTGGGCAGTTCTTATACCACATGACATAATAGTGCAAAGTTACTGAGTCCTGAGTCATGACAGTGGTCATATGGAAGCTAATTTTATTGTAAATTGTACAGTATAAATTGTGCACTGAGCATTACCCAATAAGTAGGCTACTGACTATACTTACTATACATTTGGCAACAGCTGGTAAAAACTAACTTGCTTTCCTAGTTCCACATGAAACATCAAAGTACTAATTCTACATTCTCAGCAGCGAGGACAATGTTTTTTTGGTGTTCTATGGTGTGTCACCTATTAACCACAATCTTTTGTTTTTTAGGTTGACTTCTCATGGGCTAAAAGAAAATACTGCTGTTTGAGTGCCAGGGTAACGATAACTGAAAAAAAAACTAATTAGACATTATCTACTGGAAGATGGTACTTTGCTTTAATTTGCAACAATTTTTGGAAAAAATGTACAGAAAATAAATATCTACACAAAGTAATAACGATCTGTAGCATGGCCTAAGAAGAAAGTATAGTGGGCCAACAGAGCATTAAAATGGGGAAAAAAAGGAATAACACACTCTCAATACAGCTTTAGCAATGCAAAGACGGGAATAATCAAAAACAGGAATTCATTAACTGGTAACTAACCACTAAATATGTGAAGTACCTTTGTAAGTTGTAAAACACGGCAACATTGTGGTTTGCTTTTTGACAGTGATAATAATTATCATCAAAGCAATAAGTGTAATTTCTATTAGGACATACTGACATCTAAAGAAAAGAAGAATGATTTCCTTAAACAGATTCTGCGCAGAGCAGTGGTTAATAAGTACAATAAATAAATAGGGGCATTCTCTCAAGAGATTTTGAAATATAGATGCGCTCTTTAGAAAATTAGCGAAAAAGGAGGGAAGCCATGGAAGGTACAAAGCCGCCAGCTAAGAAAATCAAATTCCCCCTGTGCCATCGAAAGTAAATATTCTTTCAGTCTCAATGACTGTTCTTGGGGACATCGGGAAAGAAAAAATAAATTATTTCATTAATTAGATCACCAAAACAAAAGCCTTTGGAGGCATTTTAAACAGTTTGAGTAAATATTGGAGAAATGTCCCTTTGGATGTTCTATGAAAGTGAATCATTTTCCTGCTGCATCTTCTTCCTTGAAATAAAACTTGTAAACCTCTCCTCCACCTTTCAAGAAGACATTTTTAGAGTGAAAAGCTGGTCAACTTTAAAGTGATATTACACATTATATGTGAAGGAAACAACAACTTGATAATAAATTGTAATCTATCAATAGCCCAGAAATAATGAAGTTGATTAAAACTATCAATGCTAAAGCAATAAATTCTTCCAATAAGCTACTATAATCAGTCCAACTGTAGCATAATACCCATTTCAGAAAATGTTGTAAAATTCCCATTAAACGATTAAACAATCTGTTTTTTCCCCTTATTTGTACAGGAGACTGAGGTGAGGAATGATAATTTGCAATATGCTTGTAGGGGTGTAATGTGAATGACAAGGTTTAATTCACAGCTGTTGATAAAGCATGGTTTGCTGTCTAATCAGCAGCTCATATGCTTTTCATGAGCTTGCAACATTCTGTGCATATCACACCATGTTTTCCTTTTTGCATTGTTTGAAACTACATGACTAAACCTGGGATATTCATGCAGGCGAGTGCTTCCATAGAATAGACCAACATACACTGGACGGTACACACTTTCAAGAATGACTTCAGTGAAAATCAAAAACAGGATAAGTTTTGCTTCACCTAACAGTTTAGTAATTATATGCAATTAAACTGGTTTCCCTGAGGAGAAATCACCATTTCCTTCTGCTGTGTTGATACTGGACTGACGTCACTGCTTGACATTCCACTTCTTTAATGCATGAGTGTTGAATGGGTACTTGATTTATAACTCCCTGCAACATTTTTTTTTCTTTTTCACTCTCCATATAAACCTTTAAGGCATGTACAAGTGACTAATGAAATCATTGAAGTCTTTCATTTTCTTCATTGAAATGAAGATATTTCTTTAAATTTCAGTTGAAACCAAATGTATTCCATTCCATTTTGTTGCCATCTGCCTTCATTTCAAAGAATTCGCTATGAAGCTGGCTGCACTCCTTCTCCTTATTAGCACAAAGCTACCACACTACTAAATGCATATAAATTCAAATTCCATTTAGTAAGATACAAACTGCCATTGCATACTACGAACAGACTACTTATACAGGCTAGCTCAGCATGCAGAGTCTAAAACAGAGAGGTGAAAAGGTTGAGCAACATATTCTGTGCATTGTATGAGAGTTTGACTGCCTGAAATAGGTTACAAAAGGACTAGAAAGGATTTCAGATTAGCTCATTGTCATAGTTATTACAGCAGATGAAGAGCCATATGGACACCTACTGTACTATGGTAAAAAGGAGAAAAAATATTGCCTTTCGTTAAGTTACTCTTCATCGCAACACCACATTACACTGAGCATAGTGAATAAATAAACAATAAATTGCCAGTGTTATAATAATAATGGGTAAACAAGTTAGCCCTCAAGCAAAGGCTCTGAAAAAAAGTTTCATCAACAGTCTAGTGAGAAGGCTCTGCAGGAGTCTCCCAATTTTCACCGAGGCATGAGAATGTGAGTAGCATGCTATTTTAATTAGATTAATTCATTTGTCATCCATGCAGAGAAGGCTATCAAGACAAAACAATGAAGTCACAGGGCAAAAGTTTACATCTCCTAGTAGTCTAAAACTGTCTCTCATTCCTTTGTTATTACAGTCTTCAGGCACCAGAATATAGATCATTGTTACAGAGATGGTAATAACCCAAAATCATGATTTTTTTGCTTCACTTAAAGGTCCTCCAAAAGCCCCAACAATGACTACAAACAGCAACCTTGGAAAATCTCAGACAATGAGAGAATACAGAGCTATCAATGAACAGGGTTATAGACCTTTTTCAGCAAGTCCTTTCTTAACATTAAAGGAATTCTCTTACTTATTCGCACTGCTCAAGAAAACAATTATAGTCTAAATGTGTTGTCTGAATGCATGATATAATTACTAAAAAGTAACATTACAAAACAAAGGTTAATGCTAAAAAACAAGCCTTTTATGCAATTAGTCATTGATAAGGGCTACTCCCTTCATGCTGTTGATAGCACAATGATAACAATAACACTGGGTAAGAACACAAACTGTAGGAGCTTTGATCCAGTAGACATGGTCAGCCCTCTCTCCCTTGTGTTATCGTTTGAGTTCATAAACAAGCTCCACTAAATGTATGTAAGGTCATTTGAACTGGCTGATGTGTCTACAAGTCTGTATCTACAGCACACAGGGCTAAGGATCAACATTGGCACTACACTGAATCAGGCCCAGTGATACACTACCAATGTGTTGGGCCATTCATCCAGAAACATGAACACAAATGATAGGATATAAACATGTTAAGCATGCACAGAAATTAGGTCAAATAAAAAAAAACTGTTTTCTGGAAAGTGATAATCTTTACTATCATCTGACATGTATATCTAGCTGGATCTTGACTGAAGTTATCTGGAAAAAGTACCAGAAAGCAAAACCCAGGGACAGTACATCACTAGACAGCTCATCAGGTGACCACTTATAGAGTACATCTCCCACTTCTTCTGTTTCAATAACATAAAGTAACTCAATGTATGTGTACACCCCCAGACTAGTTGACTTCCCATCACAGGGTCATCAGCCTAGAGTCCACTCCTGTAATGCTGGAACCACATTTTTGTATGAGGTCACAGACAACAAGGCCGCTGTAATGGTGAAAGTACTGCTTCATCATCTGTATAGTGTGTGGTAATCATTGTCATTAATGTATCAATATACACATTTATGGTAAAGAAACAATAATATCGATCGATATCGATATGGATAGTGATAATGTGGAACCTAGACGGATCCTTTCATTAAACACCCATTTCTAACAGAAAACCAATCCAAACAACTTTCTACATATGGTTGAAAGAACCTAGTATTAAAGTCTACAAAATTTAGGTAATCCAAACAGTACATGTCAATAATGAACCAAATATACAACCAAGCTGTATATTAACTGAAATCATACTCAACAGAGAAGAATTTATTGGTCTGTGGCTGTCAAGGTTTAATGTTCAGAGTGCACCTATAATACATCACTGGTTGAAACTGATGTTAATTGTTTTATTCGATATTTATCTTTCACTTGAGCTTGGTTCAACCTCTACTCCTTCCCCCTCATTTAATTTATTGAAAGATAAGGGTGCTGTAACATACTCTGACTACAATGTTATATCTATTTATATTCTTTACACTCTTTACATTTTATAGTAGTGATAACAAGCTCTTCCACTTCAGCCGTCAAGATTTTACACCCATTCAGATGGAATTACTGTGGTCTTGGTGATGAAAGGGTGCAATTTTGCAATGTCACAGCGATAGTGAGATGATTCAAAAGCTTTAGGCATTTGCTGTACTTCCACAATGCAGTTGTATGACCCAAAAAGAAAAGCTTCCTTCCTCTTCTCTTGATGACTGTGCAACTTTGTTTCATTCATTATACAGTATAGCACACCCTGCCCACATGCTTTGGGTTATCCAAATGACAGTAAATCAGATATGATTTGAAAATGAATTGAGAGTATGTTAACCACACAGAAACACAGAACTAAAAATGTATGAGCAAAGTGTTTTGAACGTGTTTTAAAGGAGGAGGTGTAGCTCTGCTATTTCAGCACAGCTCTTCTTTCGGTTGCTACTCTGACAGATAGCATCTTTTCTCTTGAATAATTCCAACCACTGGGTTTGAAAGATGTTAATTCGATCACTAGCATTTTACTGCCATGCTGAGGGACATTAAAAAACAACAAATGATTCTGGCTCAAATGTTCACTTGGAAAATAAACAAAGCAATACATTTCTTGCAAGGGAACAGGGGCTCTACATAATGAAAACTTATGACACATATTCAAATCAAAGGGCATGAAGAATAAAGGGTGTCCCTTTTCCCAATGAATGAGCTTGATATTTCCTCTGTTGTCTATTTCCCACTGGCAATGCATACACCTCCTCATTTCTCTTTGGGAAATCATATAAATCATAAATCTGTCTGCCACACACACATTGTTGTATGCCAAGACAGTCTGATAAAGGCAGAACACATGTAACATTGCCATGTTATGAGTAAATGTGAGGGCATTATTCTGCATAATGTGCAGGGCAAAATCATCACCTCTTTAGTATAACACAGTCAAGGAGCCACCAATAAACACTGAGATCTCTAGCTATACTATATTAAACCATAATCATCAGACCTCCATTCAGTCCACATGGATGCTACTACCTCTCATGTCTGCAATTTACCTGCCTTTTTTCTGTAAAAACATAGCTGTGACTTCATACTGTGACAAATGTCTCTTTTCTTCCCAGTTTTCCTGGAGTTATCCATAGCATCCACACAGCGAGGGTACCCTTCCCTGATGCTATGTGTGGGTGTGTGTTTGTGTGTGCATTCACTTGCCCCAGATTGGTGTGCTGCAAATCACAATAAATAGCAGGTGACTGGCAATAACAAACAGTGAAAAGGTCATAAATGCGTTATATTCCACTTAGGTAAACTAATTATGCCCCCTTCACATAAATCAGAAGGCGATTAAAAAGCCATTGAGCCATTTTTTGCTCTGTTACATTATAGTTTGCTATATTTCTTCAGTGACAAACTCAGACCAAGAGGATCTGGTCACTCTGATAGGTCTCTCCCTGAGCTTCCAGTGATAGACCAGATGGTAGAACACCGTGGTCTCTTTAAAAGGCCTAAATAACCTCATCACAAGGAATGAATAATTCTGTAAACTGACTTACACCCACTGTAAATCATCGCATGACATGAATCTGATAGTGGGTGTGAAGTAGGGAAAGTCTGATTGAATCCCAGTGAAGAGGAAATGCATAAACTTACTGTAAGAGGCCTAGTTGCTCTGGATTTGAACACTAATTTCAGCTGCAGTTAAAAACAATGTGATGATAACCCCATGCAAAATAATGTTACTCATGTCACTGGAGGCCATATAAATTTGAATCACTGTGACGCAGATGAGATTTGGGTAAGCCAGTGGACAGAAAGATTTGAGAGGAGATTGTGCCCATTTCCATTAAGCCTTTGTACCACACATTCACTCCCCACAGGTGTTTGCCATACACAGTGCTGTTAATGAGAAATTGTCTGACCTTTCTGAATTCCCCCCCTCGAGAATATTGATGAATCTTGCTTAAAAATAACTTGTCTTGTGGGGTTATTAAGTGGTTTACAGTTTTTGGAAGCATTTTACTGTAGTTTTACATTATGTGGTTTATTCATTTATTGTTTTTTGCCTTGGTTAGTTTCGCAAGTGCATTTTAACTTCTAGTCATATTAGTTGGTAGTGTAGACATCCTCTCACCTGGCCACATAAAACTGTGAACAAAGTCCATGTATTGTTATCAACAAAGGGTCCCCTTATGAGACACGGTTCTCATTTGTTAAAAAGTGTAATATAATATTATGATCATCAGTCTCATTTTTAGGGCCTTTCTTGTGTGTTGAGACAGTTGGTTCCGGTGGTTCTGTGTTACGTGACATCCCTGGCAGCCAGAGCGCTGTGAAGAGCAGTCAAGCAGAGGAGTTAAGCAATGCAGGGTGACTTTTCTCATTTCCGGCACATTCCGTCACAATTAACTCAACCCACAATCAGATAACACCCCTTCATTGTCCCTTATTTCAGGTCTTCAATCAGAATCTCTGGTGACATTTGAGTCCATCTATTGTTCTGTGTTTTCATTTGTCATTCAATTAGACTGGCCTCACTGAGCTCTATACGACGTGATTTAAATACTTTCACCTCTCATATTCTGTCATTTGTACACCTAGCATAAGACCTAATGTATGATAATAATATGCACTGTTTCCGTTTGCATTTTCAGTAAAGAAATTAATCAAAATGAAATACATGTGAAATGATGAAAATTGAACCCGGTGTCCTCTAAAGTGAGAACGTTCTCTATTCAACCTCACTTTTCCATCATGCATAAAGTCTGTATAAATCTGTCCAGTCTGACTTCCTCCACTATTGTGAACCTGCTAAGCTCAAGACATCTACTATTACAGTAATTATGAACATAATCATTCAAATATTCCCAATGGGTGACTGGCTTAATATTCATTTAGATTCTGTATTTAATACAGTGTATTAAATCCTGGGCTAAATCCAAATGAAGAAGATGATTTAAATGAACTCATTTGAGAAACATTTAATTACTGGTATAGGATAATTAAATGTTTCTCCAAAGGTTCACACTAAGTGTTGTATCTTTTGTAATAAAACGAAAGACCATGAAAGGCTATTACAAGGATGAACATAAAGGCTGGCAACGTTCTTTTCAATGAGATGCTTTTATGAAGGGAATAAAAAGACTGCATAGTAAGATAATAAGCTTCCGCTGCACAAAACAGTGTGCCACTGAATTGAGCAGCTACTACTCTCATTTCGCTCTTAATATTTTCCTTCTACCATCTGTGTTAAATGCAGTCCAATTTATTTTTTAACAATATTCATAAAATCTCAAACACCTCTTTGAAATTCATTATCTTATTACAAAGCAATTGAAGCCAAGCCTTTATTCCAAAATACATATGGAACCAAAAGATGGCTAACCTACTGTTTGTGAATTGTAGACAGTTAAAACACCACATGTGTTTTACTGTTTGTAACATGTGTTTCTACAGAAAAGTGTGTATTGAAAGAAGTGAATGATGTAATTGAGGGATAGGCTTAGAAGTGGAAATGAAGTTTACAAGCAGGCATTGGAATTCTGCAATAAAATGTCTGCTCTGAGTCTGGGGAATTATGCAAGAATTTCTATTTGACACCATAGCATTTTGAAAAGGATTAATAAATTCCAATTTTGTAATGCTTTGACATTTGTGCCATCAATAAGTTACTCTTTCTCTCTCCAAAACTTAACAATTTAGTAGTGAGGCAACTGCTCTATTTATTGACCTCCCCTTGGGCTTATCAGCTCTAGGGGTTATTTGAGAGCCTCATAGAGTTAGTGACCCAAAAAGAGAAGTCAAGACCGTTCCTTAACCACATGATGTTGCTGTCCCAAATGCTCCACTTCCACTTGCTGCCTCAGCCCTGCTGAAGTAGCTTGCCAGGATAAACAATTCACATCAAACATGTTTTCGCCCCCAATCTTGTGTTTGTAGTCAGACCTACATGACTACATATAAAAACCCTTCTATGGTCCTCTTAAAAGACAAAAAATACACTACTAAAGACAGACCACCCTTCCCTCTTGCCAGCTGGGGTTAAGTGGTACTGTCTGCCCAACAGTAGGCTTCTCCTGGATAGATGAAACACTGAAGGGTAAAATCACTCCCTGAAGCAAAAAGGTGGTGGGATCCTTGTTTCAAAATCTCACTGGAATGTCTGTTTCCTACTATAATATTTAAAAGTGGCCTTTGATACTATAGAGCCAAAATATAGCCCAATCTATTTGACTGTGCTGAAAAATAGAACATAGCCTTCGTATGTGAAATGGGGATGTAAGAGTGTCATAAATTAAGACATAATTCAAAACCAGGATAAAGCCGCTGTTGGATACTGACTACTTAAACCGTTGCAGTGTGGTGTAGTAGTAAGGAGCATAGCTCGTAACCAAAAGGTTGCTCCTTCAATTCCCCACTGGGGCACTGCTTTTGTACCCTTGGGCAAGGTACTTAACCCAGAATTGCCTTAGTAAATATCCAACTATATAAATAAATGGATAAATCTCTAACCTATGTAAATCACTCTAGATAAGAGAGTCTGCTAAATGAAAATAATGTAATGTAACGTAAACCCTGTGGTATATCATATTGGGCTGCAAATTCTCTCAAATGTTGAATAAATGATAAATAAATGGTCACTCATTGTAGCAATGGACACGTGACCCCCATGCCTAATTACATTCTGGATGCTAGGTGAACGCCTTGAGGTTGTACATCACACTATTATATAAATGACATAAAGAAAATAATCTTCTATATTATTATTATATTATAATGTCATTTACATATGTCTCAGTCACCTGGCTTGATCAAATTCAACTTCATGTTCCCTGAACACAAAGTATTTGAAGATTAAAAACTGCAATAATTGCAAGTGTTACCTCTGAATTCAAGGGCAAACGTCAAGTTAAACTTTGAATTGTACACAGAGACTTGCTTTTTGAGTGCAGCACATGCAAATCTCATTCTCATCG
Source organism: Megalops cyprinoides (assembly GCF_013368585.1). Classification (NCBI taxonomy): domain Eukaryota; kingdom Metazoa; phylum Chordata; class Actinopteri; order Elopiformes; family Megalopidae; genus Megalops; species Megalops cyprinoides. The sequence continues at coordinate 16,320,419 of NC_050590.1, forward strand.
TAGCAGCACCACTGAAGGCAGTTAATTAGGGCAGGCTGAGGCAGAATGAGAGAGAGGTTTCCACAAGCAATGTCAGTGATAAGAAAAGCAGGCCAGGGTGATAGGCATCTCAGGCCCAGTGCCATCAGACTCACAGTACATAAAGTACAGCGTAACAAAACACAGCAAACAGTCAGAAGTTGTGAACTTGTGCTTGTTGGAAAAAAGCAAAAATACATGTTACAAAATTTTCCACTGCTTTAGACCTTCTCCATCCACACTCGGTGTTGTTTATGACTGTTAGGAAGACAGGTAATCTAACATGCATTTAAATCCAGAAACAAGTTCAGGCTCACACAAAATGTAGTTTCTGGAACATACATTTATATATAGTTTTTAGTCTTAACAGTCATCTCCAAATGCAAACATAAAAAAAAAATAATTCACATCATTACCTGCAACACAGTTCTCGATGTATCTCTATATAGGCAGGCTAGTTTACCATCTGCTTTATTCAAAAGTGTTGTGAATAGTGAGCAGTATATATCATTAATTGAGCAGATGTTAGCTAAGACCAAAGATTCACTTTTACAGCAAAGCAGAAATGCATTTAAATTAGAAACACTTAACAGATGCTCAGCAACAATCCAATATCTACTGTAATATTTAGCTTGAGGGTCAGGGCGATTTATGGCTTTTTAGAAGTGGCTCCAAGTCCCGTCCTGACATGTGTTAGGAGAGTGCAAATATTCACCACTCCAGCATGCTTTCACCTGGGATGTCCAATAACAGGTCCCATTTTACTTTCCATAAAACTGCAGGAATCCACAGCTGCTGTTGAAACTGCTGCACATGGGAAGACTGTAGCTTGACAACAGAGGAGTTGGCAGGGAGGTTACGCCACTGCCACAGTGTGGGCTCTTAGGCCATCACACAGCAGTGTTGGGACGCATAGGGAGTATATGTGTGCTGAGGATTTAGCATGAAAACAGAAACTGAGGTTTACTTTGCCTGTCTGATGAGGTTTCCTCCATGTACCCCACGCAACTATTGGTGGTTTAAAAGGAGTCCTCCCTCTGCAAATCCTCCCCCTTCCCCTGAAATCATCTCACTGATTACCTCCACCATCACCTTGATGTACACCCACACTATCACATCTGAAAGCAAAACTCAAGAGTCTAAACACATTGTCTTAAGAATTAGATGCCAAATGTTTTTGAACATTGAAATGTGAAGTCTGTCTTTATCCTCACTGTCACAATACTGTTTCTTCCTGGGGCTTTGACCTAGAGTTAAGAGTCAACTCTTTTCCATCAGTGACATCAGTGTCCACTTCAGATTCCTCGTGGGGAAAAGTCTGTATAATACCGTACATTACAAGCTGGACATGCCAGCAATGATTCCAGAGTATCACTATGCATGTGTCCATGACATGTAAAAACAATGTTATCCATTCTTACAACATTGACCTTAAATGGGTAAACAATTATTTTCTGTTCTGTCTAAAACACCTACTTTCACAGACCAAAGTCATGTCTGTTTGCTGACAGGAGAGCTCTCAATTAGAAGAGCTCAGAAGAGCTTTCAATTAATGGTACAATCCTGACTGCATGGAATATGCAGAGCAGAAGGCAAAAAGAGACAGTCCTGGTCACTCTGCCTCAGTTACAATGCAATGGATATGAGTTGACAATGTCCACCCTACAGATCCACAGTATTTCTTTAACTACTCTTGTTTTCCCTGTTTTAAATTATGTGACACTGGCACAGTTTGTATTGTCTTCCAGAATATTCCAGCAAGCTGTTATTTGCATTGTGAAATATTTACAACAGGCTAACATGCAGACAGACCACTTAAAAGTGCCGTATTATTAAGACAATAATAGTTTTGGTTTGTGAACCACTTCATATGAAACTGTACACAACTTTTCTTGAGATCACTGCTGCAGGGCCTGCAGCCTTACTTGCCAGTAAAGAAAGTTATGGTTAGGGAGAGGTCTGAAATTCAACTTCTCTGGCAGAGGACAAGCTTCTGGCAATTTGCACGGACAAACACATCAGGCATGAAGGCTTCTGTCTCTATTAATGTAAAATATATGTTTTCAACGATAATCCCCTGTCATATTACATTCATTTCTCTTGGAGAAGCAGGGCTATATACTTTTACCTAGGCAAAGGAAACAAAAAGGATATTCAGAGAACCCTGTCAAAATGACTAGTAGTATTTCAAGCATAGGGGCATATTCACACTAAATAATTGTGGGTTATACCACCATATTGAATTGGTTATGGAGGAGGAGAATCTACTGTAATTCAGTATAGGTTGTACTATTCTAATTTTCTGGAAAAAAAGTTACAGCTAATGTAATACCCTCTTAATACAAAAAGATCCAACAGCACCATAACATTGACCTCTCAATCAAGGTACCCATGATTCATAGCATTAATTAGAGAAGAAATGTGATCTGTTTCAGCATGGGAAATAATTGCTCCTATTCTCCAGCTCCCTACAGTAATGAAAAGTAAAAGTAATCATGTCTATGTTCAGTATATATATGCACTGCATACACATGCAAACTATTCAGAAATTAACTGATTAAACCAAAACACTTTAAAGTGCATTACAAAGAGCCAGACTTACTAATTTTGTTTGTGTGAGCATTACAGGTGGTAAGGTCCACAAAAATGCATGTGTGAGATTTACTAACAAGTTTTAAAGGATGAAATCCCTAATTTTGAACCATTTCTTGTGGATAAAATTACAGAGTGCCTTTGCCATTTGCCTATAGGTAATTCTTGGCTACACGTTACATAAAGTGCAACTAAATAAAGCATGAATATAGCCTGCATAAGCAGCGTTCAGCACTCATTATATATTATGTATGATAAATAATACACTTTGCACATCATACAGAGATAATGCAGAAATTAATGTCACATCCAACCCTCTCCACAGTGCTGCATGACACATGTGACATAGCTGAGGTGAGAGCTGTCCTAATGTCATTGCAGGATTTTATGTGACACTGTATACTGTGATCTTCATGCTGCCTGTGACTATAATGCAGCTGTGTTTTTGTTTTGTTGTTTGGTTTGCATTGTGCTATAGCTTTGGTATTGGCCCACAGAACATAACTGTCCTGCGTTTTAAAAGTAACTCCATTAACAGTGAGAATATATCCCAACACAATGCAGGAAATGGTCCTGCCCCGATATATACTCATAAGCCCTTGTAATTTTTTTTTATATCTTCTGACTTTAAAACATTTAACAGGAGTCCTCATTTTTATTGTAATCTTTTTGTAAGTTACTTAATACAAAATAATTGTAGAAAGCAAGGCTTAATGGTCATTTATTACTGGAATTTTATTAATTGCATATATTGAGCATCCCACCAAATTCATAATGCATGACTGTTTAGTTATGCTATAAAGGCAGGGCTTGATTCATTCTGAAATGTATTCGGTAAATGAAGCTTGCCTTGGCAACAATCATTATACACAAAGGGAAACAATCACAGTCTCTATTATTCATATGCAATTTAAAAGTTGCATATGGCCTTCCTATACCGACACCTCAGGCTTGAAAACCTAGCCATGTGCAGCACCACCAATAAATGTTTATTTGGCATGCACAGTTTCAGATCCAGCTCAATAACAGTATCTACACCATGAGCAAAAAGTAACTAAAGCAAAGAAAAGGTTGGTTGCCAGCTATCTGGAATGTTCTATCCCTGAAATTTTAAAATTCTGTCCCTCACCAGGCTATGTTGTTCACACACTTAGAGTTCATGAAAAGTAATTACTGCATAAATTAATCCCCATTGTCCCAGGTGAGATGGCACTTGATGACAGCTTTAGGTATCCGGTTATCCTCCAGCCTCCATCTCACTGCTGCTGGCTGTTAGAAACATTAGTTGAGCTGAAAATTCTTCTCTTTGCTCTCTGTATTTGTTTGTGTACACATATTAAAAACAGACATTTAGAAAATAAGGTGAATACTGGAAATGTTCCAGCAAAGAAACACATCTTAGGTGTGGCAAAAATATGATGTGCTGGTCATATCTGAGAGATATTATCACTGCACTTTTGTTCTCCTGGCCTCAGGGAGCAAATTCATAGATGTAGGAACGATTCCACTAAGATATCGCAATAGCTAATAGAGTTGGCTCCAGGCACTGTGGAGTGCAGAAAAGAAAAGAATGAAACAAATGAAACAAAGAACATGGATTCTTTCTAACTTTAGGGCTGTTTGTGCTCTCTTTTGGTATGTCTGTGAATTTGGGGGGGGGGGGGGGGGGGGCTGTTTAGACAATTCCCTTAGTTTTCTATCTGTCATTATTTGTCTAATGGAGAAGCCTTTACTCAACTTTTTTGGACTATTCCTTTAGAATCAGGCCAGGGGCAGAGGTGGGCCAAGGGAGGTGGATAAATGTAGTTGGTCCAAACAGCCTAGCAACAAAGCTGAAGGGACCAATGAGGACGGATGTAAAGTTAGGCTGCAGTCCAAAGAAAAATCCAGCCAAAACGCTGACACTCCTCTGCCAGAAAGACAAACAAGGGCTGCTTTTCAGTGTATTCTCAAAAGTTTAGATTTCATCTTAATCAAATAGGACTTACATGTCTAGCTTGTTTAGTGGGTTGTTTGCAAATAATCCACATTTTTCTCCAGAAGAGGAGACTGACATAAAGCAGGTAAAAGTATCAAAAAAATATTGTATAATGAAAGGTATCCTAACTTTTCACACTACTGAAATTCTGGGAGAGGGAGAGATGGTGCTGTCTGCACACTGGTGAGGTAAAGTAAGTATCAAAAACATTTTATTTATTGACATACAAGTGAAAACGCATAAAAGTGTCAAACATTTCGGCCATATGTTTTCATCAGTGACACTCAACAGTTTTTCCTTCCATTTGTGAGTGTAACAATTCTGACATTTGAAAGATTTGCAAACAGAGGGCTGTCCCTCCAAAGTCCAGTGTCCTGGACAGAGCCTCATCTTTTCTCATTAACTAGAGCTTGCGATATTATTGGCTCCATTAGTCAGCAGTGCTGTTTATCGCCCAGCACAAGAGCACTGGGTGCAGCAAATGCCACCCTAACGCAAACCCATGAAAGAGTAACACGTTAGTGTCATTCAGCATCACCTTTTTGAAGATCTTCAAGAATTTCAAATAATGTGCAGGGGATTCACTGTGATAGTTGTTATAAAGAATATGTGTCATATATAATACAATATATAAAACTGTACATTGGAGTAAGACTTTAAAAATTTCGGGCATCCTCCCAGTGGACACACCAGATAAAGCATGAGGAGGCATTAATGTTTGAGGGAAAATGCACTGAAATATTGATGTGCAAGGCTTCCTTGCTCAAACAGAGAGTTCTGTAGTGATCTGTGTAATCTCCAGTATACAGTACACATGGGTGAAAGTAGCACCTGGCACTAGCACTAGCACCTAAAACTGTGAATTATTTCAAAAGAAAACTCAAGGATTTAATAGCCAAGAACAGAGAAACAGAGGTCTTCAGGCTACAGAGGCTTTTAGAAAAATGTGTAAACCAGAGCAGTTATACTGAGTTTATGCAAAATACTTCAGTATAAAGAATAAAGAACCACAACTAAAGTGGAAATATACACAGAATTATATCGTTAAAACTTGGTTTGTGGGCATGTCTTTCATGTAGTACATACTTGAACATAACATAGGAAAATATGATTTTTATGTCTTTTGAGCTAATAAAAATAAAGCATGCCAATAACCATTTCCCAGGAGTCACAAAAATGCATACTAGTATTTGACAAGGGTTGCTATGTTAGTAAGCATTATAAGTTTAATACTCTGTGACCCAAGTGATAAAGGCCTTTCAGGACAGAGGGTAAAAGAAGGCAAGCTGCCTTTATGAGATGTCATTGAGGATCCAAGGTCAAATATCCTACCTCAGAATATTACATAAAACACCCCCCTTGAGGAAAGACACCAGTCATCCACTGGGGATTGGAACTGGGGTTTAATTAGAGCAAACAACTGTCAGGCACTCTCAATAACTTCCAAAGGGAGTAACTCCTCTACAAGGAGTAAAGAACAAAGAGATGCTTTTTTTAGAATACATTAATAGCAGTGGACAATTTTACTATTTCTGACTAAGAATTATATTTACCAGAACAAATGATTTTTGAGGCAATTTGGAAATGTCTCTTGAGAAGATGAATCCTCAGGGAAGGCATAATTAGTTCTTCAACAAATATTATGAATCAGTTGCTTTAATTAAACTGTCTCATCTGTTTTTTTGCCTTCCTTGTCTTCACTTCCTGTTGTGACACTAGCGAGAGTGGATTTAATCTTGAACTCAGTGACACCTTAATAATTTATTACACAGCATGTTATCCTTCTTATCAAGGGATTAAATGAAAATTGGTCCATAGGGGAGTTTGGGAGTAATCAGTAACAGGATTTACCATCTTCTGTGTATATCAAAGCCATTCTCTATGTAAAGCACTCAGCACTTCACAAAATTAAAAAGCGACTAACAGGTGGGTTTTCTCTCTCATTCAGCCCAACCTGACACTGATTACATTTTAACTCTGTTACGAGTATCATCAACTTATGCCTTCAATTAGGTGTGGAAGAATGGAGAGAGGACATTTTAGTAGGCAAGGAGAAGTGCATCACCCTTCTGGTTGCTGTGTGGGGTGGTTCTATTATTAAAAATCAGGCTCCCAGAGAAAAACAAGGTCTCACTGCACCACAGCAGCAGAGCACAGCACAGCAAGATCAAGCATCTGGTCTTTAGTCATTACAACTGCACTAATTGCTTGCTGTAAATAGTGTCTTCTATATAAATTTGCATTCCAATGTAGCAAGTGTGAACACAAACCTTTTTTTACACTTCACATGCCTTTAAACATTGTGCAGCTTGCTCAGTTTTGTTCTGTGTGTTTAAATGTTTGTGTCTATGGATTCATGCTTAGTTGCGTTTTCATTTCAAATTGACAGTTGAGCTCTTCTGATAAACTATTCAGAACAGCAACTGTAGAAACATTTTCAAATAGGAAAAACAATTTGAACAAAAGTTGCATATTCCTTCTGACAACATCAGTGGAGGTCACTGTATAATATTTGACAAGTAAAAATTGACATTCATAGAGATGTTCACTTTGCTGTGGACACACCTCCGTACAATCCTCATTAAAATATTGTTCATGTCAGGGGAACTGGGCTCTTCCATGAGTGTTAACTGTTGCACCTGTGGTTGAAAAATCTCTGGAAGGCCCACTTCTGTGCTACATGTAAGTTTCCTTTGCTGTCAAATCTGAGTGAGCTCAGTTCTCACCAGGCCCCACTACTTAATGCACAAGAGGAATCAGGTGAGCCGAGCTGTAAGTCAATGACTAGGTTCACAGCCTTGGCTTCCAGCTCAGCCCACCTGACTCCACCTATGCATACGCGGTGAGGCTTGGTCAGAACTGAGCTCACTGAGGTTTGACAGCAATGAAAGAAACTCACACGTAACACGGAACTGGGCCTTCCAGAGAAAATAAGGTGCAGTCAACCAGCAAAACACACAAACCCTCTCTGGAAGCGCAATATGTTCCAGTGTCGCTGCCTACTTGCGTATAAAATATACTCACATTGACAACTATGCAGGGTGAAGTAAGATTTAGATTAAAGAGGTGTTTCTGAAAGTATCACATGTGCTGAGTGAGGAGAAAGAAAATGGTTTGTAAGTTGATAAACATGCCTAGAAAGCATGATGCAGGTTTAGTTAAACAAAAAAAACTTATTGAGGAAATGAGAAAAAAAAAACTCAGTAAATTCCTGAGCAGGAAATCCATCTGTGCGAGTGAGTGAGTGTGACAGTTCAGCTCTGAATCAGCACAGCACTAACCCACTGGGCCTGGCAATGACTGACGGAGAGAGGAAGCTGGGGAGTGGGTGATGTGGCAGCACTGTGAGGAGAAGGGAGGATGTGATGTCATTTCTTTCCCTGGTGGCACTGCATCAGTGATGGGGCTGGGGTTTCCCACTCGGCTGTCTGGCTTGCAGTTGGTGGAACTTCAACAGAACAGTGCCGTTTACCCCTAATACCCCCAAACCGCTCCTCTTACCAGAAGATCTGCATATGTTACCATTTCCTCTTCTTGTGTCTTGAGAAAATGCATCTTTATTTTAACAGGTTGAATCCATTCAGCTCCAATTAATTGGCATTATTTATATTGAATATTTTTCATCACTATCTGTGATCAGGCAACACAACTATGATCTGAAGAATGGCCATTAATTTGAAATGAGTGTACTTCACTTTCTACAGACCCCATGACCACTAAACCATGTTGTTGTGGATCCAAGCTATGGGAGACAGCAGACATGGTAATTTCTTTCATTGGGCACTTCTCTGGCCCTAGCATCCATTTACCCCAGAAGCCTCTACAGGGCAATAGTGGAGCTGTGATGTGTAACTGACAGCTTTGTTTCTTTTTTCTGTTGCCGTGAACTTTCCGGAAGCAGAGAACTCTATATATTTCCACCTGGGAGGTTTGGGCTATCGCAAGCTCTGGTTTCATTTTCCAGTCAATGAACCTGATCCTGTCTGATTAATGTGACATTCACTAACTTTTCTCAGAGCTCTGCTTTGATACCTACTATATCATTCCTTTCTGTGGCTAAAAGAGACCACCATGCTATGATGAATAAATTGCTGTCTGTCTTAGTTTACTCATTCTACCTAATTCACTGAAACAGAAACAGAACGAAGACACATACCACAGAATGGGATTCTATTCTTAAAACAGTGTCACAACCCTTGAAACCTGTTTTAAATCTTTACAAACCTTCAAATTCAACCACTCTCTTTCACTTGTGAATAATCTGCTAAGATCACAAGGGTCTAGCTGCCTTACCACAACAGTTGTAGAATTAACACTGTGAAAGTATGAAATTCTCCCTAGCAAAAGCCTTAGATAGTTACCAGGGACATAAAATTTTAATAAATTCCTTCATACCTATTTGTCTACGATTGTATATTGCACATGAGATCTGGATCATTGAAGTTTGGCGGGATCAAACTGGTGAGGTTAAACAATGAATTCAAGAGTACCGAAATGACACTCAGCTTAATTTGCTTAGTGAAATGGAAGGAAATTAAGTACAATAACATATGCTGTAACATGGCAGTATGGTGTTCTTATATGCATGTTTTTAACATTTCTCCATAGAATCTCCCTCTTCCTTTTTCATTTTGTTGTGAACATACATTTCTCATATGGTGCGACTGGGTGGTTGCTTGTATGGCAAAAATATAACTATGACCTCACAGAAGCCTTTCTCTTTCAAGGGAAGATTATGTACATTTTTTAAGTAGTCAAAGATTCAAGAGAATTCAAAATGAAACCACCGGCAAAGTTAATGACATCATGGTACTAGTGTTCCACATATCGTAAGCAATGGTTGTTGTGAATTTGAGTTATTCAGTTATTAAAATGTAATTTCAATGTTTTGATTCACGTGTTTGCCTGTTCTCCAGCAATAACCTGATTCATGCATGTGTTGGGAAATGATGCATAGGGCGGCAGAGGTAAAAATGTGCTGTACATAGTTATTTATGTGGCACATATTTGCATGGATACGCTCATTAATATGTGTCTTCTACCTAAGCCATTACTGTATGTTGTGGGGGAGCAGAGAGCTCTTTGCTGTGACCCCATCAGGCACCACATTTTGGCCCTCCCCACTGATCTCTTCCCAGAAATAAATCCACACGCCAACACTAATTACTCTTTACGTGACCGCTCACAGCTGAAAAATATGTGCACTCATTGGATCACAGGGGTGGGGGATGGGACAATAAAACTCTCTGCCAGTGCTGTAATTTACTGCTAATTTGCACCTTTCCTGTAAAGGGTGCAGATACAGAGAGAATGTTCCAATAAGAGGATTCTCTTTGAGAGATGAACAGGTAAGGCAGACACACCTGTATTAGATGAGTGAGTGCTGAAGCCAGGCTCCACGTTGCTCACCTGGGGCATCTTAGCACCTCCTCTGCACATGCTCTCCTTTGTAATCAATGTGGCTTTGAACCCCTCTCCACCATCAGGCCCTGAGGGTCAAGCAGAAGAAAGAACCATTGTCTTTCATGCTTTAGCGCTGTGTGAAGTGTTGCTGGTTGTGGCTTTTGCTGCAGCTGTAGGTCTTGTGGTTGCTGTTGCTATTATACATATTGTTTTGTAGATGGCTTTATACAGGACAAATTGACATTGAAGGAAGCTGAATAAATGAACTAAATTCAGAAATTAACTTTGCATTAATCAAGAATGCATTATGTAACAATGAGAAATAGCACCATATTAAGAATCAAATACAGTCTGGATTAATAAGAATATTCACAAAGAATAAATGCATTGTAAGAGAATGAAGGTTCAGTGTTTAAGGCAGTGGAATGCATGAGATAAATTTAAAAATAGGGGAGGTGTGTTTTGAAGTAATTACCAGTGCTTATAAGAGACTGCCTGGCCCTAATGTTGCAAGCAGTTGGTTCCATTACTCGGAAGCCAGGCAACTGAAAGAATGGTATTTAGCAATGTAGCTAAATAGCTATAGTCAGTTAAGCACCATATAGTAGACAGTCACATTACATTTAGGGTGTTACTTTTGGATGTCCTTTTAGCAGAGCTGGTAATTACAGATTTCAAGCATATCAATTAATCTGTGATGGTAATTAGGGTAATAATTTCCAGGCTGCAGTGCAGTTTTGCAAAGCTGGAAATGTTGTATGTTTAACAGCTTATTCTAAGCCACGTGGAATTTCTGCAGCAAGTCAAAGAGCCTCATTCACCAATTAACACTGAAGTTTTGTCCCCTTTTTTCATTTAGTGCTGCTTATGTGCAACATCTGTTTTATGAAGTGCTGTGATTTTTAAACTTTTTTTATTATTTAATGCCAATGGGATTGGGATATCAACAAGCGTCTATTGCGGTGAACCACACGTCTGGAAAAATGAATTCTTAAATAAACAAAAAGCCCCTGTAACACATGATGCAACACATCATTTTTCCCTGAAAGAAAAAATAAAAAAATCAATCTTTCTACCAGATGAAGGGCAATAAATATTTTACTAGGACTAACCATTCAATTTAAGTCACACAGCTATATAATTGTGGCTTTGTTCCAAACAGAGTTACTTACATATTATTTATGGTATCTGGGTTACACACAAGTTGCAAGATTCTATTTCCTTAAAGAGTCCAGGCAAAGACTAAGGTAACTGCAAATGTGCTTTTACTAAATACTCTAACTCAAAAACATACTTAGTCGATTTCTTGTTTGGCCATTTGGTCTAGATAAAGACAGCAACTATCGAACACAGTAAACCCACAGTTTTGTCAAGTTTTGATAACAACAGTCCATAAAACGTTAATTTTTGTCTCGTTGATTATACCGCTAACATCCCCACCACTATAAAGAATCATTTCATTTACAGTGCAAAACAACAAAGTGTGCCTAAAACACCAACCACATAAGCTTAAACCCAAACACTACAAGAAAAGCAGGCCTATATAACCATGGACAACAGGTATAAACACACCCGGTAAACACACCTCCTCAGGTTGAGGAATAATGGCATGGTAACAGAATCAAATGCATGATCTTCTAATCAGAGCCGTAGCTGAACTGTGTTGTCTACAGCAAGTTTAAGTCAACTGGCAGGAACAGCCCACTCAACTGTGTTCAACTCTGATCCCTCCAGGGGAAGGGACAGGGCTGTCTGAGTGACAGCTCAACATGTCTACTCTTTTCACATTGTTTGGGTTGAGGTCATGCTTCACTTATGTGCCACGCTCACAAGTCAAACAGAAAGGAGCTTTGTGATGAGCCCTAACCTTTCAAGAGGGGAATGTTAATTCTTTTAGATAATTCTTCCACAGAAAATATTAGGTGGACTTCATATGAGTACTTGCAAATCAAGGTACTGAGCTTTTGTTTTGTGGAACCATGTAAATCGAATCAGCTGCACATCACCCAGAATATTCCTTTCCACTTATATGTGGTGGCAAAACCAAATAAACAAAAGGAGTCTGTTCAGGTCCTGCAACTTTGCTGGTCTTTGCATCATGCAGTAGTTAAACATGGCAGTGTTTACTTGGCACAGAGCTTCTAACAGCATGAGTATGGGCATACGTGAGTGAGGGACATTATCCTTGCTAGAGTTGCCTCTTCCAGTCACAGCCAAAAATACTATTTGTAATGGAAACTTTACATGAATATAATCATTATTTCTTAGTCATGTTCAAGGTTCAACATACCTGCTTAACATATTTCAGTCTCCGTCTTAATTTTCTTAATGCCAGGCCTTTCCTCTGTTCTTGTCTTCCCACAAGCATTCCAAACCTGACTGTATGCCATGGGGGAGGATGAAATATTATTGTCTAATGATAGGTGGATGGATTGAGTGATGGTATTCTACAGCCAATTTTACAATCAAGAGGAGATTACATAACCAATGTTTTATTGTTATGAAGAAAATACAGACCTGAAAATATGGTACCTGCAGGCTGCATTTCACAAGTCCATCTGTTTTAAGGTCACTAGCCATCAAAACCATTTAGTGCTCAGTCTGTTTCTCATGGCTTATTTTAAAAATAATGATCACTTTTTTCTCTTTTTCAGCTATCAAAACAGTAAACAGAGAAGACAGACAAAGAAATACTTAAGAGCACAATAAAGGTGTGTATGCTATCTTTCATGACACTGTTGTCATATGTTTCTCTCACATCACACAGATGTTTCCAATCTGTTCTGTTTGTATTCTACTTCCATCTGAGTAGAGCCATGCCTGTCACAGACTGGGATCCCTGCCAAGAAAGCAAGCATACTTGTTAACCCTGTATGTGCTGGAAACTCATTTCGTAAGGAAATCACTCTAGATAACGTTAAGCTAAAGACAAATGATAATGAAATGAAAAAATAAACAAAAATGATACTGATAGAGATTTATGCTGAATTGCATGTCCAGTCTTAACCCAGTTAAAACAGCTTTGTACAGCTGTGCTGCAATGCTACTTAATATCCATGATGAGAACTGACAAACATAAGAAGTATTCAACAAATTCGACACATTTTACACAAAACACATGGAAACACATATCTCCAACATTTTATTGGCACAAGCCTTCCATAATATAAGAGACTTTGATAAACTTTTAAACATCATCACTTGCAATGACATTGTGTAACTATGACAAGAAAACAACTAATACCTTTTACTTCTAACTCATTTGTACCTTGAATAAGATACAAAGAACATTTGCTTTTATTAGGTTGAGTTACTGAAAATAGAGATGGCATTTGACTTGTGCACTTGATTCTGTAAAATTAAACAGACCCAAATTGGTCATTCAAGGGGAACTATTCAGACTGAATACATAATGTAACTAATGGCAGATATTCAGCACGATCTGTAGAGCCTCAACATTCACACCTTTTTTTTAGGCTTTTCTTTGGACGTACATATACCCCTTTGGCTTCATTAAAGTTATGATGGCATTCTTACAGCCACAAATGATTAATCAACACAGGCTCCACATGCAAAACCTTCACACATTTGGAGCCAACATGGCTGGATAGAGCTGCAACAGCTCTACCGGAATCTATTTTTAAGGCATTGCGTGCTTTAACATTGCAACCCCTGATGTATGTTTGCAGCTGGTGAAATTTCTATTGCATTAAGGTTACAGCACACCCTGAACTTGGAAAGTGTTGCAACTCCAGTGGCAGATTTACTGACTCTCAGGTATCCCCTCTTCCACAGTAATGTGTGTTTCAAACTCCTACTCACAGTTAGTGATTAGATAATGGTTGCTACTACCACCATTCTCTCACCAATGCTGAAAAGCAAAACATAAACAAATAAATTCTGTATCACTACATATGAATTTCTATCACTATGAGCAGTGCTACAAGGCAATGAGCAGCCAAATAATATGAACCCACTATTCACAACTGCTACAGTGAGATAAGGCAAGCATTTCAATGGGGAGAGGAGTTACACCATTCGTCTGCATACCTTATACCTATACAGTATAGAGTTAGGCCCTTGGGGTTTCCTACAGAAGCTGCAGCAATGACCCTAAGATCTGACTCATTGCAGACATACTTACAGACACAAAATTTGTTTATCTCATATGGCCAAACAAACAATGCTAAAAATTTGAACAACTAAAACTTTCTTCCCTATTTTCAATTCTGTTTTTCCCCCATAAATGACTCAACTGGTTGTGTCATCAAAATGTTCCAGTGTCTCAATTTATGTTCCTCGCTATTGGTCTCTTTGCAAATTCAACCAAGTGCAACATCTCGTCATTGTAGCCAATTGCTAAAGTCACTTTCTCCCCTTGGCAGGAAAAGATGATGGCCATCTTGGTTGTGCATGAAAGCTAGCTAGCTAGTTAGTTCATAAGAAAAATATTAAATAAGTGTGAACATATCACATCTGGAGTATACTTAATATACTGCAGTATCTTAATAAATTAAACATTTATTGAAGTATATGTGTTTCACACTGATACTTCTCTGTATCAGGCATGGCTATGACACATAAATACCATGCACTCATCAGATGATACAATGAAAAAAACATTAGAAATACTGTGTATGTTGGTTTGTTTAGATTTGTCTAGATTGTTTAATGTAACTTGGCTTTAATTTAATGTAAGTGATTTTAATGGCAGACCTATTCTGGACTTACAGAACTGATGTACTTAATATGTATGAGTAACACAGTGTTTTTATACTATGAAAGTATGTTTTATTCTTGGTAATATGGACATCAAAGAGCCATGTTTAACACTGCAATGAAGTTGTTCAGTCATTTCCAGTCTATTTGCTTGTGGGTATGAGACTCTTCATGCTTGCTATACAAATGAGAAGGTCAGGAAATCAATGTGGCCTCAATGAGGTTTCTTTTAAAAGGCTTCCTGAAACTTGTAACCAATAAAGCTCAAGAATTTTTAAATATGAATTGATCAAATTAAAAGCCAAAAAACAAAAAAGACCAATTTCACCTTTCAGGTGCTTCAATGACTTTGAGCCTTGTGTTTTCTAACTGCATGGTAGTCATATCTGTTTTTGAGTAGAACCTTATGATCTATGTGAAATTAAACAATGACAAATTTCATCAAATCAACCAAACACATCCTAATCTGATTTCACAGTAACACAATGTGTTCCTTTAATAGATGTCATAAATTGGATAGTCCTGAATTGGGGTCATATTTGCCACCAGATTCAATGTTACAATGAGGACTATGTTCCTAAAATGGAAAATAATTCCAATGTTTATTAAAAAATAATAGATAAATACGGGATTAAGTCAATTTGTACAGATTATGTTTACTGTGTGAAGGAAAAGTACCTTGCTCAAACAAATTGTACACTTGAACCCAAGGCTAGGCCAGCGTCTCTATCTATTGCATTACATATTTTCCCCTCACATAAGTATACTTTCATAGATAACAATTATACACTATTCATGTATATAGAAAGAAACAATCAACAAGCTTCTATATGCTCATACTGAAACGTTAAATACATGGTTGCAAATCAGCACTAAAATTTTGCCCTGGAAGTTCCCTTTCTGTTTCAGTACACACCCTTAAGGACATTTTCTCTAAACAAAAATTTACAAACATTATTACTGGAAGCTATTTAACCTGTGTTATCTCTCTGAAGTGTGTTTGCACCTGTAAATAGAATGTGGATAGCAGACAGTACAAACTAGAATAAAACAACTGCTTCTTTCAGGCTCAGGTCCATGGCATCTGGTTATCTGCAGAATTTCTCAAAAGGAAAAGTACAAATCTCCCATTCTTACCTGCTTAAAACGACTGAAAGCCAGATAAAATAGCAGGTTTCTAGTACTATAAAAGTTCAAATATTTTAATTAATAGTAAAAGTAATTTTGATGCATAACAATGTTCACTATGAGCATACAGAGAGAGAAATAAATCACCATAAAAATAGCCTTTTATGACTGTGTTTTTTTCTCACAGCTATTCTTACATATATTTGTAAAGTACATTCTGTCATACCTGCAACATATGGGACTTATGTTCAAATAAGAGATAGTAAAACACCCTTCAAAATAATCAAAATACAAAGTTCAGAGATAGAATTCATTGTTTGGTTTTGAACATAAAACTCCTTTTAAGCTCATTGACTGTCACACCTGAGAGAGACGGTTTCTTTCATCCAAAGCCAACTCCAATTATTCACAATTGTGTCAAGACTGATGGTGTCTGGTAGGCTGAAGTGAAGGGCCTCCTTGAGATAGAAGAAAAAATACAAAGCAAAAATGAAACTTTCAAGATAACCACAATCCTAACCTTATGTTGGTGGAGTACATCTTGGTGAGGTTAAAGGGGAATTCCAAACAAAAATAATGAATAGGTAAATTGTTCCTCAGATTAAGAACAGTTTCTTCCATGCAACAGAACTAGTCCTGCTTACTAAACATATCTTGGAAACAAGTTCCCTCTAGTTCATAATCATGGGTAAAATTGGATTCTGAGGATCTCTAATAATTTAAAGAACTATACAAGGAAATACATAATACTGTGCATGATATCAGAATGAATTTCAGTACACAAATATGTAGATCCTTGGGTTATCAAAGGCCAGCAGTAGTAAATGCGTTTACCTTCCATGATGGCAAAAAATCTCATTTACCAAATCTTCTTAGCTCTCGGGTAGTAAGCGGGTAGTTAACACGCTTGTCTTGAGCTCAAGCTAGGTTCTGGTTTCTGCAGTCTGTCTTCAATCACAGACATGGCACCTGCCAACAATGTCTGGGAGCTCACAGTGGCAGAAAAAATTCTCCTCTGTTCCACTAGGGATAGTAGATAGTAGGTCAGCCAAGGTCTCCTAATCTCACCACTTTCAGGCAGCCTGTAATTGGTCAGGCACCTACAAGTTGCTTTGGATGATGTTAGCTGAGTAGCACCTATCCTCCAATGGGTGGCCGCTCCATGATATTGTGCTGTGTAGCTTGTGATGCGAAAAATAGCCATTGGCAGCATGCAAGTATATGGTTGGATTGCATTCATCTTCCCTTAGGACCCCTGTGAGAGTGCAGAGATTGTTGAGGTGAGATACACTTAATTTTTGCCAATTCCAAAAATAGAGTTGCACAATACCAACATCATATCCTTTTTTCCCAGTGGAACTCATCTATAAGCAGAGAAGAATTTCCTTGTGGCCTGACATTTCATATGAATAGTCTGTTTTGTGTGTGCTAATGTCACAAATTGTTTTGCTTTTTATAGGTCTGAAACAGTATGTGTGAACCATAAATGCTTTACTGCTTCAATACAAAAATGCTTTGGCTTACAAAACTATCACAACTAAAACATACACATATATTAAGATGTAAATATAACTATACAGTGAAGAACATACCTCTGCAGTGGTACATTCTGCTGACAAATGAATCATAGTACAGACAGTCACATAAATGTGTGCATTTTTGAGTGCTGAAAAGAAATATGGCCGTTAAGGTAATGGTTTGTGTAACACAAATGGTCATGTAATAAAAGTGACCAGGTACTACACTTCACAAGAGCACTATGCTGGTTTAACATTGTGATGACAGTGTGAGTGATTTCTCCTTAAGATGAAGGTCCCTTGGCCAAAGACTCACTTTGCTAATAGCCAGCACTTTTGACTGAAGCAAAGCCCCCAAGGAAAACATTTCAGTCCACACTGAGGGGTAGGAGTTTACAATAAAAGAATAAATAAGTAGTGTGTCCCACAGCTGGGACTTCATCATAAGTTACTACTCCATAAAGCTCTGCCTTTAGTGTGTTCAACTACCACTGCAAAAATTTCTTAGAAAACAGTTCTTCTATATGAGCATTCATCTGATAAAATCCATTCTGAGTCATATTTTTTCTGAGTGGTGTTCCATCACTGTTAACATCGGCAGTAAAATTAATTGATAAAGGTGGCTTCTTGTGGTAGGAAGTTCCGTATCTGGAGGAGTAGCAGTCTCTGTGTGCAATAGGTGCACATTTACAGCAGAAAAGTTACCTATTTTCTGTAACACTTCCTCATAACTGAATGTCAGCTACATTTCACAAATCATATATGACACTTTAAAACATTAATATAAGGGATGTGATCAATGTTTACTACTTTAAGGATCTCTTTTCATGAAATGAGATGAAAAAATATTGGATCACCAATGGAAATGTTCAGCTGGGATATCAGGCTCTGTTGGATGCCTCCAGTAAATTGTGAAATATGGTTCAGCAAATACTCCACCAAACTGCTGGAACATGCAGAAGCAGGACTCTGGGGACATCGCCTGTGCTGACCCGGCTGGCAGCAGGCACCATGGAGCAACAGCCCTAGTCCAGCTGTAGCACCTCACCACCTGGCAGATGGCATATGTGTCATAGGCACTATGGCAGCGTGCGTCCCATAACGTGAAGCTCACCGGACTGTCATACAAACTACAACACTATGTGCACCACCACACCATGGCAGCACCACCCCGGCACCCCAGGGAGAGGATTAGTGGGTAATGTGTGATGGACCGAGGGAGAGGGAGCACCTGCAGGACTCTGTGTTTACCCCAGCTCCACTCCGGCTGGCCAGCCGCATGGCCGCTGAAAGAAATCTGGCAGAGTTCAGCCTCTGTGAGAGGAAGCAGTTTGTCATTCTCCAGGCTCTCCTTCAGGGGAACATTTTTCTCCCCCCCCCACCCCCGCTTGTTTTTAAAGTGAGAGGAAAGGAAGCCCAGCTCAATTTGCACCATGTAATGATTAAACAAATATGGTCAAATAAAATAAAAACAGGACACACTATTTGAAAAAAAAAATGGAATTCAGTCTGTTGATCTTCCTGCCGTAATTCTTTTGGCACGTCAAGTTTTCAGTTTCACCTTTCTATAAATCAGGAGAAAACATAATATTGTGACAACAGATGTTCTTTGGCTGATGGACAACACACACCTTTGATTTGTACAGAAATACTATAAATCTCCAATAATTACTTAGGCATGCTAAGGTAGCAACATATCCTAATGTACACATGTTGCACACACTCATTTGCACGCACTCATTTGCCCTTAAATTATTAGGCTGCAGAACACATAAAATGGATAGTTTAATAGACAGATACAGAGATACAGATACACATGTACTCACCCACACAAATACCAGTGGAGAGTAATGCAGATAATTGAGGCAGACATAATGTTTGGCTTTTAATGAGTGAAATTTGGGTTTTGTCCAAGCCGAATGTGAACAGCAGAGCCCCTCTAGGCTATGACAGCTCTCAGATTACCCTGTTCTGCTATCTTACATCTTCACTATATGTTCCGTCTTTCTACATGAAGTCAATTTGTTGTGGCAGTAGCAACTTTACTGGCTTTAGCTCTTATTACACATATTTGAGTTTGCCTGGGGATTTTGGGTTGTGTCCAGACCAGATATGAGAGGCAAAATGCATCACTTAAGGATGCCAAATACAGACAACATGATATCACTAAGGGATTGTACCTCTCCAGAAATGCTGTGGAAAAGATTTAACATAACAGTTCTGTGTGTCTTTCAAATAGCATGTTCTGCTGTGATATACTTACAAAACACTGTGATATTGTTTTGGTTACATTTTATTTTTTGTGTCCAATACATGTAAAAGTCAGGCAAAAACCAAAGGAAGTACAGAAATACATTTACCATACCATGTACCCCACCATATACCCCAGATGTGACACAGGAGAGATAACATTATTTTACAAGCTCCTCTATGGAAAGCCCTTTGGAAGCCTTTTGGCTGTATATACACCCACATATCACATTTACGAGTGGAAAGCACATGCCAAAGGAAAATTTCTCTGAAGAAAACATAGAGAAAATATCATTCTCCAGAGCTGTGCAGCTGAGGCCTTACCCAAAGAAAACATTTCCTATCTCATTCAGAAGGTTTACACCAAGTCAAGCAGTCAAGACAGTCCACTTTAAAGGCGAACTTCACCAACAAATGAACAGCCTGCAAGTGTTTACTTTCTCTTGCCTTTCAGAGACTATGTAAGTCCAGTCAAGGATTGGGATGAGATAGACATGGGATGTTTGGTAGCCATGACTCAGGCCAGCCCCATTACAACCACAAAACAGAGGCTTAACCAGCAGAATACTCATTCTTTCCAGCAGGAAATCTGAACACATGCTATAATGGGGAAAATGCGTGCCAGTTTTTATGAGGATAGCAGATGGTGCTTCAGTAAGTTCTGTGAAAAGAGTTTTTTAAAACAGATTATGTACTTGTCTGTTTGTTTAAAGTGTAGTACTGTCCGGTTATAGCTATGTCCAATCTGATCAGTTATTCTCCAGTTTTGACACCATGAACATAATAAGCAGTGAGCTATTAGTCAACTTGCCTTCAGGGCTGAACAAACCTTGCAATTAGCCTTTCAGCACCAAAGAAATATCTTATCCTATCCTAAAGGGACCTCATCATCAAATATCCATCTATAAGTGGTCAGAACATTCATGATGTCTCTGTGTACATTTCTACACTTTTAAAACAATTTTATATAACAGGGACTAGGGTCTTTTATTTCAAATACCACAGGTATGCACCTTTGGTCTCAATATCAAAGTGTATTTTGTACACATGAGCCAAATGCATACACAATGGCAAGTCTGCAGGATTTCAACAGACAGTGGTCATAACACCAAGGGGCTGATTTGTGGACTTACAGACCCTTCAGTCACTGTATGGGAAATGCATTAAGATTCAATGGATGTAGAGACACAAAGGGTCAGGTCCAGAAATTTCTCATTGCGATGTGGGTAGCTAGAAAAAGGATCTTTATAAAGTAAACAAATACATAATTGAGAAAACAAGGACTAAGAAGGCATCTAAAAAATGTAGATATTCAGGGAATGATTGCTGAGCTGAACAAAGACGCCAGTGAAAGTCAGTAGGGTACTTGCTGAATGGTCCAACAGGCAAAGGCTGCAGAGAAAAGAATATGAAATAGTGACCTAAGAATTCTCCCACAGGCCAGAGGCAAAGCCATTTTATTGACTCTAACAGACAGGCATTTCACCTTATGGGTGTTGCAGAGGCAGTTATGTCAACAATTCTGCATTATTTCTTGAATATTAATTTAACAACATGAAACGCCAAGCCATTCATTGCATATTAATCACTCAATACATGCCAAGATGTTCTTCTTTCTAGAGTGTCTATCTTATTACTTGGACAAACATTTCTACGTCTTTTTCTACATTTTTAAATAATAATCTAAAATATAAATAGGTTTCCTTAATTTTTCCCAAAAATCAAAAAAGGCCATCCAAGCTCAGCTTGTCCTTAGTTGACCACAAAAATCCATATGTACCTCACTCATCAGCCTTTAGCACAACTGCTCATACATGTAGACCTCCACACAAGCTATGATAGATGACTTCTCCCATGCTTCTCCCAGAAGGCAAAAGGCAACGTTGCACTATGGCTGCTGACTTCCTAATCTCTTGTTGCTGTGACGGAGATCATCCAGCCAGTATGGCTTTTAATGGATATCCAGTTCCCTCTTCAAGGGGACTTGGACACAAAGTAGGCTGGTCCTTTGGGTTTCAGTCCAGCTTGTTTTCACATTATGAAAACTTTGGAGTCAATGGCTCTTAATAAGTAGATGGGTAAAAATAACCGTGTTGTGTTGTGTGGTTAAAACAAGTATTGGTGCAAACAAAGCTAATAAAAGGATTCAGGGTGAACTGTGGTATATCCATATTGGTGCAATTTTGCACTTTTAACTAGTTATTCATTGTTATGTATGAATTTACATTTTGCACATCATGAAGACATTACCTGGGCTATCTACAACGTAAGGTTATTGTGTTTTATTTTATGCATAGAATATGTCCTCATTGACTGAAAATCCAGACATTATTGTAACACTGTGATTGAAATGCCCTTCCTTCTTTTAAAAACCCAGTTAAAATGTACATTCTGTGAGTGATAATATTACCAATTTACCTAGGAATGCTGTAACAGCCGCAAACATGCTTCAAACTTCAGTAAAACACATTTTGAGCATGGGAAGCTCATAGCTGTGGATTACTTTATGCAACCACGATGATCAAGGGGAGGAAATCTTCAGTGTAATGAGATGCAATTCCCAGATTGGATTTGATTATATTTATCTCCATGGAGATCATTAATCATTATGGCCCTCTCTGGCTCAACAGCAAGGGATCTAAAAAAAGCAAACCAAGAATGAAAACACACTGCTGGAAAAGCTGGCCTTGATTTAAAAACAGGGATTTATAGGAACTTCAGGCACAAACTCTTAACCTGTTGAACCACAGCCAGACATAATCTCTAATTTAGATGCATATTTCAACAGGACTTGCTGGCTGACAAGACATGTTGAAAGTTGCTCCAACCAGGAACACCAACGTCTGTTTGACCATCACAGCAGACCACTCTCCGTCCTCTCAAATCCCACCTCTGGCTTTTAGCAGGATATCTACCTCTACATTGCTTTTCAATGTATTCTTGTACACATTATGATGTTAATCTGAGGAAAGTTAAAAGAAACTATCTAATACCAATTTAATGACAAGCAAAAGTGACACAATCAGCTCAATTTGTTTCTTTTTATGGCCACAGTAAACGTCTGACACTGAAAATATTTAAACTCTTTCAGTTGGCTGCCCAAGTTTGGCTCAAAAACATCCTTTACCCAGACATATCAATTATAGTACACAAACCCTGCTTGTTATTTACTTGTGGACATTACTATAGGCCTAGCAATATTGCACAGCAGTCTGTACACTGTAGCAGCTGAAATACTCTACACAGGCATGTGGTTTCTGCTCTGTGGTACTGTACTGCAATCACAGTGCACAACAACATGCCCAGGGGATGTCAGATTTATCTAGTGATTCATCTTTCTTTTGTAGAATATCCCCCGCACAGAAACCACGGCAGACTGTCATGTGGATACATTTTTATGGATACAAGTCGAGGGAAGGCAAGAATATGGAGGAAAGCATTTCAAACCTGCAACTTCAGCCAAAGGAATGTAAACAATGCTCAAATGATAAACAGGCCGTTTGTGATGTGCGGCTGTTTAATGATGATGTTATTGAGCGGGGAAATTAGATCCTTGTCAAATGTGGTTTTGACAATGATTCTGGAAGCAGGGGAGAGTTTTCAAATGCATTTATTTCTAAAATAAATGGACCCCTTGACATGTTGTGTCGGGTCAGAGGACACCTTAGACTGCATTTCAGTTCATCTGCCACTTTTTACTTTTTTCTCTCTCTTTCCCAAGATTGTACAAGCAAGCAAACAGCTTTCAGGAAGAAAAAAAAGGAATAAACAAATATAAAAAAAGACTCAAATAGTCCCTGGTCCTGCAGACCAGGAAAAGGTGTGTGGGGACTCCAACTTAGCCCGAAATGACACCATCTTTAATTATGTTCTCAGATGTGTGCACTTGGAATATTGGCTCATGGAAATGCCCGTCTCAAACCGCCATGTCTGGGCGCCCCAGGCCATTCCTTGGATCACACTGGGTATGGACCTCTTTTTCAGGGCCAGTTTTTACCAAGTCCTGAAGAGTTGGATGGCCTGAAAGCCATGAGACGCTGTGCTGGAGATGAATCCAAACCACTGTGCCTCCAGGGGAAAATGTTTTCACAATCCAGTAAGTGCCCATTAACTTTCTATTCCCATTTTGGTCAAGCACCACAGTGGTCATAGTGTTTAAAGCTGCTCTAGGAATTTGAGGGAGGCCGTCGCCACACAACAGCAGTGGTGTGGTTCACTTGGAAACTGCATCTGTGTCTCACTACCTTAGAGGTGGACAATTCTTATGCAAACAAAATTGAAAACATCAAATGGCATGTAAGTTATGCTTTCATAATTCTTTAATGGAAACACTGCTGCAATTATTTATTGCTGTTGTCACTTTTGTTGTATCTGTCATTTTTTGTCAGTGTTATTTAAGCATTTTATAGCATTTGAATATCTTTCAAATTACATCCTTCAACTTATGCTGCAAATGTAATTTTAAATACTTAATAGAGTGTACATATTCAGATGTTGCTAAACACCGCTGCATACTTCTAAAGTAGCAAGACAGCTGAAATTATTGAAATTTAACAGCACACAAGTAAGAGCTGTATAGCAAGCCTCTGTGGCTGACAGAAACCACTTGAGAGGTGAAACGTGGTACATTGTATTAACCTGAATGTGTCAGACGCTTTGTGGAAATGCAGCTAACCACTCAGGAGCAGGATACTTGACTTCTGTTGCCAGGGTTCCTTTCCAGGGAGAATGGCAAGCGGTTGCCTATATCCATGTGGGAGGCGGCCCTTTTTCGGGTTCAGTTGTCTCAAAGATTTCTGAAGTTTCCGTTTACTTTGTTAGCACTTTAAAGACGGCTGGGCGGGCCGATGCATTGCGGTCCTCTGAGCCGCCCCTGCACTGAGATAACTAGGAAAATGATTCAGACCAACAGAGCAAACACAGTAGGCTGAGAGAAGGCAAGAGTAAACCTGAAACTCAGAGTAGCTTGGTGAGCACGTGGCCGCAGTTTAAGTTCCCTCTGAAAATGAATATGGGGAGGTAGTCAAACCGTGAATGTTACAGCAATACCGTCATCTCCTTTAGGGTGAGGAGTGAGGACTCATGCCATGCATTTCTTATTCTTATCAAAGGAACATTTAATATTAGCTTTTACATACTCCTCTTATCTTAACATAAATGAAAATGCTTGTTTTAAGTTTTGTACTGTTCTTTGTTTGTTATTATTGTACTATTGGAAATATAAGCAATGTGTGTTGTATGCAGACAACTACAGTGTATGCAACACAGTAAAACACCAGTAGATAAGTATATTGATTACAATGGTATTTCATGTAGAAGACAACAGTGACACAATAACAAACTTTACTTTTTACTTGCAGGCATAATTCATGAAATACATACTTGAAAAAGCATCAGGTTATTGCCCCATGATGATTTGCACGGTATTTTTCAAGATATGTGAGCTGAATTTGCAACTTAGATGAATCATTGTTATGGAAGCGCTATGATTTAAATAAACCATTTCATGAAATCAGAATCAAACTGGAGATTTTTTCATTGAGCATTTAGTTGAGATCACACATCAAGCGTTACTTTACTGGGTTATTTGTTTATTTAACCCAAAAAAATTCAACCTTGTGTTTATGACTCTATGAATTATTACTCATAATTGTGATTATTATTATGTCATTTTTCCCAATTACTACCACACTTAGTTAAGCAGAAGTCCGTGGGAAATTCTTTTATTTCTGTTACAATGTTTGAAATCATTGTTGGTGATTTGTAAATTCACAAATGAAAAAAGAGGAAGAGGAGAAACTTGGCACCAAAGTGGTTAGAAGACATTTTGTTCAACCAGACTATTTACAAGCACCAGCAGGGTATCTGTTTCCTGTCATCTCCATCATATATCTCAGGGCAAGAGAGATCGGAGCCCAATTACTGCCTGATATCTAATCAATAGGCAGCTTATTCCTAGAGCAGGAAGTAAAGGAGTAGGCCCCTGGGAGCAGGAGTTCAAATTACTCCACTGTCAATGCTAGATAGCAACTAATGATAGGAATGCCCAGACCCTGTGCGGAAGGAAGAGGGTATGGAGGTGGAAAGAGGTTCCTTCCATTAAGGGGAATAAAAGTATAGAGCCCACAGTGCAAGGATAGATCTTTTTACTTGATTCGCACTGCATGCCGCTATAGGTTTGATAGTGAATTGCTGCATCAGTTCACAATCTTATCGCTATGCTGGATTTTAGCTGGGGAATTCAGGTAAAGTACCAAGCCCATGTATACACCAATATAGTCCCATATGGCTTTGAATCCTCATCACTCCAGTTCAATGAGTAGGAGACCAGCACTATTCTTATATTCAAAGCAGCTGATTTTACTAAAGGAGCAATTACCAGTGAGTAATATTTCTGTAATAGAAGAAGCTAGCATATGATATGCTGTATGAATTAACCCCAGTGTACTATATCATCATTTTGATTGATTTGAGTGTCACTGCATCTCTTTTGTTATTCCTGGCTATGCATTTCTATTGATGAAAGTTCAAAGAATTTGCCCTTTATCCTGCTTTTAACCACCCCTCCCCCTTACACACACACACACATACACACATATATCTGAGTTCACGCATACTTGAAGCAGGCACTTTAACAAAAATGACAACCAGTGGCCATAACAATGCAGTACATGGACAGGACATGGCTATACAATATGAAAATCTTTAGAATGAAAAGCTTGGCATCAAAGTATCCAAATAGAATGGGGTGTTCACACTGTAAGGACTGGAGATGCCAAACAGGGGATACTGAATGATGTATTTCAAACATACAATAGGATAAAGGGTGCTCTTCTAGGGTTAGAGTTGGAATTTCCCAACCTTGGAGCAGTTCACTTTAAGCACATGTTGATGCTTGAGAGATTTTCCTCCCGTGGCATACAGGAACTATTCGTTTTCATTTCCCTTGACAGGCCATCCGCAATCCGGATTGCGTTCCATTCTCCCCTTCATGAAGAAATATCACTGGGCCTGGCCTGGCTGTTTTGTCATCAACAACACTGTGATACCTGAACAATAAGAAGCCTTTTGGAGGCAACGCAGAAACAGTCACTTTGAATTTCACTGACTATAATTGTATGCAATTCTCAGAAACAACAGATAGTAGAGAGGTAATGTCCTCATGGGTACTCACTAGGATGTTTGTATGAGATGAAATATTATAACACAAAGGAACATACACACCCACACTGGCACAACTTCACTTCCCTCATTAGTTTGCCTGCTGTATAGCAGAATCATCCATTCCTTACAATTCTAAGTGTGAAATGAATGTGTAAGGAAAAAAAAACTTCTAGAAAAAATTCTACTACATACATAAACATTTTGTTTAATATCAGATCACACTTCACCAAATAATACTTCATGTGTTACTGATTCATTGGGAACCACAGAAATGTCTGCCCTTCACCCCCCTTTCAGCACAGGAATAAATATCCCTCTGCCAGCATGTAGAAAGAGACAGGTATTGCAACTGGAGAGTGTGACTAATGTCTTGGCTGCTGCTAATTCTAGGGGGTGGTCTTTGCTTAATGACCTAAACCATCTTGATCTGCAGATCACAAGCAAATGATGGCTTTTAACAGTCAGGGAGGCGCGTGATCAAGTGGGAGATTGCTAGAGCTTCCCTAACACATGGCTGTGGAAAATCCTCATAGGAGGCAGACAGAAAAGGAAAGGCCAGATTTTCAAATTTTATAGAAATTTTTCACAATCTTGGAACCACAAGTGAAAAAAGAAAACAAATGTGTGACAAGAGCAACTACGAAATGTTGAGGGTAGGCTAACCTCCTGGTACTACAGATGTAGTATTTTTGCTGTATAATACCTCACATAAATGAGTAATATTATATGCTGTAATAGCTGTCAGGATCCAGAACACACTTTCTGTGACTACATAATGTTAGTGCAACTACATTATTTGGGCCGTTTGTTTTTAACAAAACGTACAAACCCTGTGCAGTATAATGAGTATTATTTTACATCATCCATCACTATAAAAGCAAATGAGTGGTAGAATTTTATTTCTTATGTCTGCTAAAGTAAAGCTTTTATTAGCTTCCAAGGGAGGGTTAAGGATATGGAGAGCATTACTGATGACTTTAGTTGACTTAATTATTTACAGTGTTTATATTTCTCAATTGCATGTATTCACCTTATGCTCATTGGTTAGCATTACCATCTATATAAATCTGAAGCATTGTCCCTGTATAGGCTTATATGGCATTCAGAGAGCCGCATAGTAAGATGCTTATCCTGAGTTAAACTAAGCACATGCTACGTATCTATTTGCTTGCTAGAGTTTGGAAAGTCTCTCAATAGTAATGCCTACCACCACATTACATGAGATTTAATAGTTCGTAACAGTTCCACATAAAAGCATTATTCTCATTTCTGCTTAGTTTGAAAGACAGAAACAGAAACGAAACAAGCTAACCAAACCTTTGTGGTACGCAGAGGCATGGAAAGGTTTTAATCAGTGATGCCTGGTTTGTTTCTTTATTCACTACTTCTTTAACTGCACCATTGAACTGTTTGGGCAACTCTGATTTCTATAACACTGGACAGTGCTTTGCACAACCAAGAACTTATGTCTCGGAAATACATCCATATGTCTCAGAGTAATAAAACTTTTATAAAAACCAGCTCCCTGAGTTTAGTCCTCATGCATCTATTAGGTGCCTTCCTTTTGACTATCGTTAACCTACTGCATTGTTATCAATTAACAATTTCTATGTTAAACTATGTAACACTATAAGGATGATTCAAAGCGTTAACTTTGCTTAAAAAAAAGTAAAATCATGGTTAGAAACACATTCCTGCCTGATTTCAAAGATCTTGCTGTCTAACATTCCACCACGTCAGATTACAAAAAAGGCCACTTACCTGTATTGTAGGGATATGTTTCAAAGCTTCTCTTTGAAAATGCAGTATATAGTGTAACAGAGCTAAATGAATCAACTATTGTACAAATGTTCCAATATCAAGGCTTACAGTAAAGGTTAATGACTCAATAGATTTTTTTTTTGACACTTTGACAATGTGCAGCATTATTTCTGCTCTGATAACTCAGTGTTTTGTGTATTTTCACTGTATACTATCACTTTATAGTGTTATTTTCTTTGTTCAAAACCCAACAAAATGAGTCACTGAGATAATTACTCAGAAACAAAGAACAAAGTGAGTGAAGGGTCTTTCTCCTTTAATCCTGGGTCAGTGAGATAAAAAACAGAGATGCAACTACTCTCTGTTCCAGCCACAGACAGATTGATAAAACGACTCAAGCAGGGTAAGCTATTTCAGACAACACTAATAGAAGAATTCACTGGTCTGGAGTCTAACAATGTATACACCAACGCTCAGTAGTTTCCTTTCCTTCAGCAAAATTAAAGCTCCCTGAAGATGATTATGCATTTCATTACACGAACCTTTTATTGAATACTCACTTTTGCATCATGTAACAAATGAGAATTATAATCTATTCAAAGGACCTTTCAGGGTGTGAACAAGCACTTCCAGTACTACAGTATTGCCCCTTGCTTAATCAACAAGTGAGCAGCTCCTGTAAAGTAATGACACCTTTCTCTTAACACTATATTGTAAAAAGGGTACTGAGGTCATCCACCAAATGAGTCACATCCTCTGAACTGTGCAGTTTCTTGAGTCAGCCAAAAAACACTAAACACAGTTAAAGACTACTTAGATAGATAAACAAATTATAACGTACATAGATGAACCAATCAACATTTGGATCAGTTTGTATCTACTTTCACTTGTATGAGGAACTGAATTGAGAATAGAAGTTTACACAGCTGATAGTTAATCCTCTGAGCAAAACAGCTCCACCTCTTCTCATCATGTCTTGCACTGTGCTTTTGGACATCTCAGGTTAGCATGGAAGAATGACTCCTTTCATCCAAGACAATACCACATTCCAACAGATTATTCATGCAACTGGGAACTTTAAAGATGCATTAAATTATTCAAAGAACCTGTGTATAAATACTGTGTTGAAAAAATACTGTAGATGCTTTCTCCATTAAGCCCTGGCTGTGACTAACACTAGAATATTACAGCATTAGCTTAGTGATGAGAAAACAATTTGTTCAGATAGAGTGTTAATCTTGCATAGATTACAAAAAAACCCATTCACATCACATCTAAGAGAAGAGGGAAGGCATTCGGATCCATAATTATTCAGATCTATCATGGCACTGGACTGCTAAAGCAGACATGGAAGGATTTCTGGGGTACTTACTTCTAACACTTGAATAAAACTATTGGCTGGTCTGAGAGACAGTTACAATTTAAAAAAGTCTGAAAGCACTCTAAACCATGATTAGCGCTAAACAGAGTTCCCTGAATCTTGTTTATTCCCTCTCTCACATCTAAGAGCAACAAAAAGCTACTTTGCACATACTTACACACTTCACGTATCCGTAACACAATGCAGTCTTTATCTACTTTTCTGATTATAGACTTACTCTTCTGGCTGGAGCTGGTGATAAATCAGCTATGCATTTTTCTCAATAATTTCATCTACAAATCAACGGCATTATACATCTAGGCACAACTGAGATTCAGAGTTCTACTTTGAAAAGAACAATGCAAAGTTCTGAAAATCGATTGGTAATACTTCTCATCCTTTGATGCCGTCTAATCCATTCCTAGCTACTATGAATGAAAAAAAAAAAGAATATTCACAAAGCACCGTGTATTCAGAGGAATTTGTGTTCTGTCTTTTTTATTATTGGTCCATGCCGCTAAGCTCTTTAGTCCTCAAGGCTAATGAAATGGGGAAAAGGGATTACAACCTGCTCTAGCCTGTGCATGGTGAGCCTTTCTGAAGCTGCTGGAGCTACCATCTAAAGGGAGTATTGTGCTTTAGAGGCAGCGCTCCTGGCAGGAACCACGCGTAAGCTAGAGCATTCCAAATGGATTGTGGTTTGGGCACTGTGCTGCGGTCTGGATACGAATCCTCGACTTCAGAAACAATACTTAGGTCTGCTTTGGAGGAGTGTGGGCCTTCCCAACTGTTGCTACGTTCAGATGAGCTGTTCTTTCACAGGCTGTTAATTCAAAACTTGGCCGGTCCGTGACAGCAAAAAAAGGGGACCTTTGTGAAAGACAGTTCAGCACATCGCCTCGTATGGCAGTAAAAATAACAGAAGGTTTTTAACTGCCCATAAAATCTTTCCAGGGGACTGTCGGTAATTAATTAAATTAGAGCATGCAAGGCCACATGACCCCCTTTTCTTCTTTCACCGTCTTTCTCTCAGAGATGAATAGGAGATCACATAAAATATACTGCTCAAGTCTGACGTTAAAAGTTTGTACAGCAGCTCAGTTTTAGGGCGGCAAACCTCCCAAACAAAATCAAAGCACAAAACTCAGATCATTTCAACAGCATCAATGACAACAACCTGTGCAGTACATGACTGCAAACTGAGTTCCAGGAGTTTTAAATTCGGAACTTTAAGGAAAGCTCTACTGCAGCTGTGATCATCTGCCAGTAATAAACAATGCAAAGGCAGTACAGGTTTCAGATCCCAACATGATGGCCTAAAAGGGGGCACGCTCATCCAAAAGACATTTTCCTACATGCTTAGATACATTTCCATACCGCCTCCAAGTAAACCCCCTCCATATGTCACTGTGACAAATAAATCCCTTTTTAAACATAATAGAACCTTCCCCACCAGCACAGGGGGGGACTTTGTTTAGAAAGCCCCAGTTGTATTGGTTTGATGTGTCCATGTCGTATATGATGATAAATTTCATACAGGTGTCACCTCCTCTGCAGCAGGTGAGGATTGATGGGATGCAGGAGGGTGATCCATCACTGCAGGCAGGTGGCACGGTATCGGAATTTCGGAAATCTGTTCCCAATCACACCCACTGCTGGGTGACTCAGTAACGACCCTGTTTGTGAGATGTTACTGGAAATCAATGTGAAGCACTCAAGGTCAATGTACTGTTAGAAAACTCCTTAAGCTCTGACGGATAGATCACGCTCGCTGAGAATAAATGTGAGAAGAAATTGACAGTTCCCTATATGGGCGCTCTGGCCCCCGTTAAAGGGACAGCACGCTCCAGATGCATGTCATGCTGGCTGTCTGGAACAATTTGTGACACAAGCAGCCCTGAAAGTGCCAATCTGGGCACGAGCCTGTAGTGTATCGGAGATCTAATAAAAGTGTGAGCCGCCTGTCTATTCCTTATTCTTATAGATTACCTGTAAGTCACCTTGTCCTTATTACTGGCAGTGTTTCAGTGGAATTGTACAAAGCTCCAGGATTACACAATAGCTTTGCTCCCCTACTTTTTCAAAGTGAGCCCTGGTGTGCTGTGATTTGTGATGCAAACCACAGACTTGCACAGAATATAATGAGGCTCTGCACTTCAGTCTAAGTGTAAACACAGCTGTCTTTGACCCATAGGCTCCTAAGACTAACGACAAAGCTTTTCAGGCCTTCCAGTGTTTTCCAAGGTCTATTGCTTTTATCTGGCCTTTGTCACTGTAGTTAAAAGTACAGATGCATGTACAAGTCATGTGCCTGATAGAAATAGACTGTGTCCTCCAAATTGCAACACTTTAATAATACTCAAATTTCCAACTCAACAATGCTGCACATTGTGAGGGAAAAAGATACAAGTCAAACATGCACTTTTTGAAATTTAAATGGTTTTCAGTTGTTTCCACAAAAGGCTATTGTTTAATAACACCTACGCCAAGGGCTTAGCTACAAACTGCTTAAACATATCAGATGTACAGTATTATTTATTGAAATGTAACAGGGAATTTATAGAGCTTTTGATTCAAACAGTTGTTTGAATTGTTTGTTCTAAAGAGTACATTATTTAGTTCCTTCTATATTAAACAGCTAAACATGCTTGGAAGTCTGCCTTAAAGTGGCATAAACAAGGCGTTTATCTCAAAGGTAAAGTATGTTTTCATTTTTCAGAAGAAAGTCTTACCTTACTGTCACAGAATTTTAAATTCACCATGTCTAAATGTGAGATGTCTTTTTTATGTCTGTAAACTCAAACTTTGAATGTGGACTACACAAAATGGTCCAAGCACATTTAGTTTAAACAGTCAGCTCCCTTTGCACAGTACAGGCTACAGTTTATGCCATAGTTCTCTTAAGCCATGGAATGAGTGTTTCTTATGTACAAACCCTAAGGTCAACTCAGCCCAAGTCTACCACTCTGAACTGAGGCCTGAAACACAGGAAACTGTCATCTTATAAAGAGATTATATTGGGAAGACCATCAAAGACATACAGGCAGCTCTTGTGTTTTCATACACAAATATCTTCCATCAGTCTGAAACCCACAATGATGCATCACTGTCATGTCCATTTCCCCAAGTCCGTGACGAACGGACGGCAGAGACGCAGAGCGTATCAATCACAGTAAGGGACTTCATTACTTCTTATTACGGTCACTGTGTGGCAAGGTCACTGGCTTGAAATCGTGCCCTCTACCACTGCACTCCCTAGGAAACTCGGCTTGATCTCAACTTTCTTTCATTTCCTCCTTTCACATTTTCCCCCTGTGAAGAACCCCCCCAAGGTGACCCAGCTCTACAATAACCGCTATCGGTCACTGTGAAAAGCAAAGTCCATTAATCCTTCTTAATTTCCCTTGATTCTCCTTTCACTTTCAGCTGAATTTATTGCAGCACCTTAAATGCAAATGAAGTCATATCTACAGCACTCTTTCCCCTCGAAAGGCCTATCACACTTCCTGTGATTTTGACAAAGGAAAACTTAGAATACTGGACTTCATTCAGGATGGCTTCTATTTTACCATTATCAATGGTACTAGTATCATTAATAGTCATTCTGAACATGAATAAATATCATTAAAGGCACCTTGGTTAAAAGTTAAATGATCTCAACACATGCATGTGCAAAATATACATTAGCAGCCTATGTAAAGACAGCCACAAGATAATTAAAAACAATCAACTCTGTGACTCTCAGCGTAATAATGTAGCTACACTGCACATATTTATTTAAATCATTCGTGTAGACAAAAAGGATAGATCAATGAACAGTAACAAATAAAGAAACAACATTTGCAAGGCAAAGGTGCAAGAAGGTAGAAATAAAATTCTCAACTCATATGCTTCATGGCTTAACCTTGATAGATGAACATGTGTGACCTGTCACACAGTTAGGCCAAAGGGAGAAGTAAGATGCCCCCTTTCCCTCTGTCGATCATTACTCTTGATCAGTTATTAGGCCACATGTTCAGGGAATGGGGCAGCATTCTGCCTCTGCTTCCTGTCTCTGAGCAGAACTTTGTAGCAAGCCTAATCTGTTAGCAATATGCAGAGCCAAGGTTTGGGAGACAGGAGACAGGAGATGGGGGGGGGGCTTTAAAGTAGCAGAAGCGTTTCTAAACTTGGCTTGGCTTGTGTTGAGCAAGTCTGCAGTTAGTCATGAACAAGCATGAGCCAGGGAGAAGCTCAGCATCAGTTCTTTCATTTTTTAAATGCTTTGACTGGTTTGCAAGGCACAGGGAGGGGGGTTAACAAACTGCCTAAAAATCATGGCTTGAGACCAGAAAAAAAGGAACAGAAATTAGACACTACAGGATGCCCGTGCTAGCAGAGTGGCAAAATTATCTTTCTAATAGTAATGCACAAGTGTGTTTATGCTGTGTGGTGAAGTAGCCTGACAATTTTCTGCTTCAGTGATTTGCTCTATCAAGAATAAAACAGGGTCCTTTTAAATGGCTATAATTATTAGTTGTCTCTTCCATTTTATATGTACACATACTTTTATATTTTTCAGGAAAAACCGTGTTCTCATTTATCCCCTAAACACAGAAGTGATTTTTCAAATACTTCTCCAAGTAGGTTTAAAAAAGTTGTACCTGACTGAGATGACAAAGCTTGTGGTCTTTGGGAGGGCTAAGCTTTATAATTGTTATCATGGTAGGAAAAGACTTAGCTGCAATTAGGGCAGAAAACAGATGGACAGCTCACATTAGGACTTCTGGGAGACAAGATTCTCTGTGTACATACTGCAGAGTGCACTAGAAGAAAAGAGGTACAGATAAACTGTGTTCGAGAGGAGGCGTGCATTGAGTTCTGGGTGCTTAAGATAATGATGCTTTAATTGGAATGGTATTAGACATATTCTAACATATCTATATAATAGGTTTATCTGCATTAATCCTAATAGGTGTATAATTGCAAAAGCCTTCTTTGCAGACAAGCTGATGGAGTTCACTTTGTGTAATAAAGAGGAGGAATTTAGAACGTACACCTTTATTATCACTGATCTGTATGTCAGCATGAAAGAGACCTTCAAATGTATTTTGGAACATAACTTACCCTGGTATGCTTGCATGGGGCTGTTTGTACATCACATATTAATGCTTAGGAATGAAATGTGGTCTACTTCTTGTGACGTACTCCCACTACATATTCCTGCTTTGATTCTTTTAACTTTTCATGGGATACTCCAATTAGTTATTTCCCCTATTTTGTGTACAGCTTAGCCCTTAGCTAAACCTAGCCAAACTGTATCCATCACAGACAGCGTTATAATGAGATGTCCATGTTGATACAGAAAATTGCTCTCGGGTTTCAGATGAGTGTTGTATTTATATTTGAGCTGGTTGTGGGCAAGTGGGTGACAGTGTAGGGTAGGGTAGACAGTATTTCCTTTTGAATCCCTGCCAGTAGTTTGGCTCCAGCAGAGGCCTCTGTGGATTTCTTCCCCTCGTTCATGTTGAGTTATTAAAGTTTGCACAGAAAACCCTGCTTAGATGCGGCCACAGTGGGCTTCTCATTTATCAGAAAGCAGAAAGCCACGGGGCTCACTTCAACAGTTTAACTGCGGGGAGCTTAAGAGCATAATGTGAAATTATAACTTCAACCTAGCCTTTTTCCAAACTGCTCTTGCTTTTACAGACAGCAACAATTTTGGTTGTTTCTCCACAGTCTTAACAGCACCATGGGAGTAAAAATTGAGACTTTCCAGACGAAGATATATATTCAGGTTCCCATGCCCACCCCTACAAATGAGCTGCACCTTATCTTCTTTTTCCATCACTGTCTGTGGAGATTGTCATTCATCTCTGTCTCAGCTTGTCTGAGGACTTGGTGCATAATGTGCAGATACTATAAATTACTACACTGTATTTTGGTGAATTTCTAGCCAGCCTCAGCTTTGACCACAGAGCTTTTCTGCTACCATTTCTTTTTCCAACCACTACTTCTTGCTGCTGCATTCATACGTCACATTTGTATTGGGTTACTACTCAGTTAATTATAGCTATCTCTAGGTTGTGCATTACAAGGTCAATGAGAATGCATACTGTCATTACTTATGTATTTACAGTTCTATACACTTGGAGATAGTTGTTGGTGTGTATGGGTGTGCGCACGTGTGCTCAACAGCTTCATACAATACAATCACTGAAAATATGGGCCACGACTGACCACACTTTATAATACTATACAAATCAGTACTAAATGTTAAGAATGCAGTCCACGGACAAAGCTTGGGTTCTCTTATATCTATCATTTGAATATAATTAACTGCATTTATCAGTGGGGAGGCCAACGTGTTTTTGTGCGTTGAAGCATGGATTTCAGTCATTCTGAGTTGGTCAGTGAAAAAGCCTGGCAGAGGAAGCAAAGCTCTGATTACATGGAAAGCCCTTACTTCCAGGGCTTAAAACCAACCTCACAGACCTCTGATCAGTTATTAAGATAAACGGGCTAACTTATTTAGTTTAATTCCTGACTTGAATTGCATAGAGAACAGTAATGGACTTGCATTCTTGAAAGTTTCATTAAATAACTAATTTCTAGATTTTGGTTTCACCGCCATTTAATTTACAGGAGTGTGCAATTTGCATGCATGTATAATGCATGAGTCATTTTTTCCATTATTTTCTTATTCTTGTCTGATTGACCAAAAAATGACAGGAAAAAAGCATTATTATTTTCCATTTTGTGTATTTTCATATGAAAAACATAATCATAAAATAATATGTAAAAGAACATGAAATGATCATACAGCTATAAATACCAAGGTAAAGCTGTGCTAAAAGTGTATTATGAAGTGTTATGTAGACATAATACTTACATAAAACCTTAAAAAACTTTCAGGAGCATTACAATAAGGTTAAAAAAGGAATTATGTCATGATGTCGTGAGCAGTATCTTCTGTCTGGCAGAACCTATATGAACATGAATGAATACCCATTAAAAGCAGTATGAGACATTCTGTTTGAATGGTTTAATAACTCTTAATAATACAGTACTAAGCAACATATATATGATATAAAATTAACACTCCATGTGATTCAATGAAATCCTGTTATGGATACTTTCAATATAAGTCTTCTATGTATAATAAATGTGAACACATAGAATAAATATAATTCTATGCATACCAAAAGTGGAAAATTTTACTTTATCATCATTTTTTCAAAAAAATCAAATGAACAGATAAAATAACAGACAGCTTTCAAAGTTGTGAAGTTGGCCATGGCTAAGTTTTCTCTACTGGGAAGATAAGTGGTGACATTAAGGGAAAGGCCTCCTGATCAAGCTGCGCATTAATCATCAGAATGTCATTGCTGGAATGTTACCAAGATGCACTGTGGCTTTCTATGAAAGCAGGTCATAATCTGCAACACAATGCACAGTTTGGCAGCATTTTAAAAGCATCCGTAAGTGCTGGAAAGACAATAATGGCTTCCAATTCACCATTCGCTTACTGGGCCTGCTGTGACTACCCCCTTGTCCTTCCCACATCAAGACCTTTCTGACTTGTTGCTTCAGCTCATGGACAAAACTTGGAAAGATGGGAGGAAAAACATCACATCTTTCATTGTGTATAAAGTCTTGACGTGTACGGCTTTCACAGACAACCATAAAAGCTCCCACGGTTGCAAATGACCGTTCAGAGGGATTTATAACTTCGGGTACATTGTTTCAGAGCTAATTGAGTATTACACTGCGAATCGCTAATGGCACTTATAGTCATCTATTTCAAAGCATGTAAGATTATTCAGCTTGCAGTAGGTGCTGTTAATGGTGCTGGATAAACCAATTATTCATATCTGTCTCCATCTGCCTGAGATTAACGCTCAGAGCTAGATTATGCTGTCACATTTACAGGCCTCATGGAGAAAACAGGACTAAAACAATAAATACTTTAAATAAACCCAAAGCACTGAACGGTGACCAACTGCCTTTTTTGCGCTTTATGAGGTGGAAGAGACTACAGTTCTGTACATGACCGCTTTTCTTTTACAACAACATGCAGAGACAAGCTCGGTCTGCTGCGCCTTTGCTCATCACACTCCTTTATTTGTTTCCTAG
Organism: Megalops cyprinoides; assembly: GCF_013368585.1. Lineage (NCBI taxonomy): Eukaryota > Metazoa > Chordata > Actinopteri > Elopiformes > Megalopidae > Megalops > Megalops cyprinoides. The sequence continues at coordinate 16,358,424 of NC_050590.1, forward strand.
CAGAATGTGCGCTGCATGCCTCCAAATGAGAACAAAGGACGCATTAAAACGCTGAATTATGTGCTCGTCCGCGCACCATACTGGTTTGGATGACTCTCTGCCTCTGTGGTTTTTTCTTATGAAAGCTCAGTATCAATGGCCTCCTTGTTGTCTGTTTCTGCACCCCGGTGGGGGTTACATGAGTGCTATCTCCACTCAGTAACCCCACTCGGCAATTGTCCTTGTTATATAGGTTTATGGTTTCAGGGGTATATGCTGCATTACAATTAGTCTCCATGTCCAGCAGCTTGCCATAGCTTATTTGTAACAAAGGTTTTATTGGTTCTTGCAAGACTGACAAAGGGTTTGCTGTTGGTTGCTGTGTATAAAAGGCAAAAACAAGTACGGAATTGTATGAACTATGAAGTGGGGGATAAAATACCTACTCGCTCCAATGTCAACTAGATAAATACAGCAAACTTATCTTTACAATACAAAGTTATAGTCTGCGGTTTCTGTATCTGGTAAATACGGGGATACCATTCGTGATTGATACTGAAACAGCTGTAGGATGGGAAATCATTCAAACACACAGAAAGTGGGGGAGAAAATTGCCGTAAGAGCTACAATTGCATACCAGTTACAAGAAACAATGATGCGGCTGCGGACACATAACTGGGAGGGTTTCATTAGTACCGAAACAAATTTCAACCTCAGCCACATCCCTTTGATACTATTTGTGAAAGCTTTGGTACATAACATTTACAACAAATACATCTGTACCACAAATGCAGCCTTTCAATGTCAGAGGGATTGCTGTTAAAATAATACGCAAAAACATAAATTTGTCATTCATTTCAGTGACAGCCACTCATTTGGGTTGTTGAACAGTCTTTTTTCAGAAATGAAAAAGCCATATTAAAAATCAGTGCAGACATTCTGTGTTAGTGCCATCCCACAATTACCAGTTAACGCAATGATCACATTCTTTGATCAAATTCCTTCAGACAAGACCAAGAGAAACCAGGCTACAACGGGAAGTTTAGAGAGTGTGCACGCCTATTCTGCACTTACAGCAAACAGTACTTCACTGTCAGCTACTGGAGTTTCTGTGGTTACGTTTTTCAAAGAACTCAAAAGTTCGATCAGCAGAATCAGCACAGGAAGAGTGTTCTGGTTTAATTTTGGATTTACAGTAATATGACAGGAGTAAATATTGCTCCTTTTGCATTTTTATTGTTGGAAAGTTTAAATAATCCTGTCAACTGCTACCCATGTTCTGCTGTTTAGCCAATGGTTACATATTAACTGAGCACATTCAGGTTTTCCTCTGCTTGTTTCTGCTTTGTTTATGAACAGTTGTAATGTATTTAACAATAATTATAACAATATAGTGAAAATCTTTTTTTAATGGTTTCATTAAGAGAAAAGGAAAACACTTCCAGCAGAGTAAGAATATTGTTTTGCTAAAACAGTGTGCTAGAAGTTCAATAAGGACAATCACTAACAGAGAGTGTACTCATTAGACAGTGCCTCAGGTGGAGCAGTGTCAGCCTAAGTACAGGGTGAGTTTAGTACAACTGGAGCTCTGCCTCAGAGTCTAAGAACAGCACTAGGACTCTGCCTCAGAGTCTAAGAATACAACTGGAGGTCCACCTCAGAGTCTCACAAGCAGCACTGCCTCAGCATAAGATTACAACAGGAGCCCTGCCTCAGAGTGTAAGGGTACAGGAAGGTGCTAAGATCCTTGTTCAGCTTCACCTCCAGCTAGTGGACATATGAGTTAGAAGACTACGCTAAAATGAGTATAATTAAAACAAGGAAGGGAGAGAGAGTGGGGAATGATAAAAGCTATCTGTTCCCAGTTCTGAGCAGGAGCAGAGCTCGTCCTTGTAGCCCATTTCCCACGTGCTGTTCCTGATATTAGGCGCTAAGTGCCAGCTGTCACACAGCGAGTGCCAGCCTTGCGCTCCCAGCTCTACCTGCCCATTTATCACGCGCCCCTTGCATGCAGATCCATTCTCACCACCACCGTGCTGCTGCCGCTGCCCTGCCGCCAGTGATGGAATACGTATCACACCGTATGTTTGCTCTCACACAGAAAACTGTCACACAGTGCTTAGCAAAGTGGAAATTCATGTGCGATAAAGAGGAGGAAAGCTCAGGGAAAATTTCCCCACAGTCTTAACCTTTGCCTGTGCATGAATTTGGATCTACCAAGGCATAAATTTGTCTTGATAGGGAGGGTGACGGTCTTGTAAGACACAGGGTAGAGCACAGAGGCAACTTGACAGCAGAGCATTGTTAACAGGAAATACGACACAGGCGGAAGGCAAAGCAGTTCTCATAATAACCTGCTAGATAATGGATTATATAGGTCACTTGAAAGGTGGTATATTTTTCATACTCAGCTATATCTAAGTGGCTTATTCTTTTTATACCTCAAAATAATTAGAAGCCGAGGCTGAATTCCACACTTGTGTTTGCTGGTCCCTCCTCCTAACCTATTTTAACTTTAGGTTAACTCACTCACACATTTTCAGGAAGCTCACTGTCAGCCTAAACAATATAAATTCATGGCGATAAATATAAATACAAAAAATAAGTATTCCCTCAGGCAGGTAATGTTTATGTTTCGCAAGAAAAAAAAAACACAAGGCCTGGAAACACAGTTGAATGCTAAAAATATGTCTTTATACAATTTATATAAAAAGTTCTTGCCAAATGATCTCAAATATTGTTCTGGCATTTAGAAACATGGTTTGCATGGAGTTCACTGGAGCAAAACCCTAGAAAATCAGGTCTATAAACTTGGCAGGAGTGATCTGGAAGAAACACACAATAACATTGTTCAGCTTTGGTCACCCTAAACCACAGGATTTCAAGATGGAATTATACAGTCAGAATTATCCCTATGAGATGCCAGGTATGGAGTCCCTGCAACTGATAAATCCCATAGACAAGAGAAAGCGTGGGGAAACAATAAACAGCAATCAGAGTGGTTATTGTTTTCTTATGCTCTCATTAAATCTAAACATGAGGTTCTTCTTTCTTGGTCTAAGTGAGCTGAGGTCAACAGCAAGGTGGTTAACTAGAGGGTCTGTGGGCTGTGTTCGGATACTACACAACCACAAAATGTTACGCTTGCTTTCTGAGACCAATGACCCACCCTAAACTTTTCCTCTTGTCAAATCTAATTAGGTGCTGAGGGATATCATTGGCCACCTTAATTCCGATTATGGAAAACAAGCCTATGTTTTTCTACTGCAATGATATAGAATTGGTAACAAATTATAAGAGACCAACAAAACGTAAGGACAAACTAGGGTACACAGGAGTTTTTAAACATGGTTTATTATTTTACTTCAAAGATCAAGGGTCAATGTAGTCAATCCCCAAGAGTAGTGTAAATATCCTCCAGGCTCTAGTGTACTTTTCGTCAGTTATGCTCCAATTGCTACCCCATCTGCACCCCCCCCCCCCCCCCCATTAAAAACACTATCGTACAATTATACCTTAGCATTTACAGTTTCACTACTATCAAAGATACATAGTACTGTACAGTATGTAAAACCATATTTGAGCAACAAAGTTAAATTGTCTGAGCAGTAATGTGACTGTTTGTGGTTTATCTGCAGGAGTTGTGAAAGTCAGCCCTATTCTTGGTATGTACCATGGCTATGACCAGGAGCTTATCAAGGACCAGATCACAGGCAAGGTACAAGTACAAACCTCTCTGCAAATTTCATTTCTATCTAACATTTCTGTTTGCGTGGTCAAGAATAGTACTTTTGTATGTAGAAAAATTACACTGTAAATGTTTGTACACTAACAATCACCTCTATTGTGTGTACATAGTATGCAGTGACTTGTTCCAGTACAACTGCAGTTAAACACTTTGTCCATGTAAAAAGCAGAAATCATAAGAACACTTTTGTTTAAGTTACCTTACTTTTATCCACACAAGTAACAATGATCTATGCTATGTGTCAACGCGCTGTAGGAAGATTCCAAGACCTCTTGCACTTCCCAGCTCAAACAAACATTTTTATGAGCCTCCGATGGCACTGACAGCTGTACAATAAATATTGTCTGGGTGAAGTGGCTGCACCATGAAATCAGCGGTAACCATGTTGTAACATGAAAAATTAGCTGGGCCCTCAGACACTAGTAGTTAAGTGGTCAACGAACGGCTTTGCCTACATTAACAAGCGAAACGGAACACTGGCCGACCAGATATTATTCTGTAGCCCAGAGAAGTGGAGCATAATGGTTATTCAGGGCAAATATCCTGAAGCATGGTCACAGTGAAGGAGGAACCATGTAATTAGTATGGGGCAAATGAGTCGTCTTTTAAAACAGGCTTGGATCTGGATGGGTCCAGAGTCTCTTGTTTCTTGAGGGGATATTCTGGCATGGGCACGGAAGACTATAAAAAAGTATAACCAAAATGACTTTATGCAGTTAAAATACATTTAATAGATGAGTAGAAAATTGAATTACAATACCGCTTAAATTTTTTCCATCGATAATGCTTCGAAAGACTGCAAGCTCTGCGCTCGTAACTCCTAATATATCTTAAGCTATCGTCCAGTGATGATATAAATGGTTATATGTAAATTGTAGACTGGTAGAAGAAAAAAGGCTTTTGCAGCAAAATCTACAGGAACTGGGACAGAATACTGTAAATCGTAAGAACTGCATCTTTCACCCAATCACTAAAGGCCTCATGGATATTGGTAGAAAGGGGTTGAAATTCAAATAGATTAAGACATATTGACCACTGTGCTGCCGCCTTTTTATTCAGAGCTTTTAGTGCCCTCATATTAAATCTCCTCAGACTGGACCACCAGCACTTCTTAACAACTGAAAGATATTTAAAATCTGGAAAAATGCCTTTCATTTAGACAATCTGATTCATTTAGAATGAAATCATTAGTGCTGTAAAACACAACTATCAAGTCTTTACTAAAAACTGAACATTTGAGATGGAGAGGTCTAAATATTATGCAGATGTTGCATGTAAGCTGACAGTCCCTTACCAGTTATAGTCATACTTTCAGCAGGTCTTTACCTCACCAGAGCCATAGAGAGAATGTTCACTTTCAGTCAAAAAAGGACACGATTGGAAAATATGCATTTATATTGTCAATGACCATTTGACCTTTGACTCTGAACACCTGGGACTGTGCACATGCACTAATTGCACTCTATACAGGTATAAAAAAAATAGTTCAATATTTATATCTACATGATTTAAAATATCTTCAACCTAACAAAGCCTGGAAATTGTACCACACTACATCACAATCTGTCTTGTGTATGTGGCTACATGGCAAGTTTGAGATTATCCTCTCACTGTCTGGTTCTGACACAGCAGGGAAAACGGCATGTCACAGGTGACCCAACATCTCCACACACCAGTGCTCTTTTTCTTTAGCTACTTTTTAATATGTGGAGTATCCTCACCATAGTTTTGTCATCTGTAAAGTAAATTCCATCTGATTGCTGCCACTGCTAACAATAACAAAATTCCACTTGTTTACACTTGTCATTTTCAATAGCTTGCTTGGCATCTAGCTAGCTAACCAGAAGAAAGCAATGCTTCAATCAGCTTTGTTGCTTTGGCCAGCATTGCTTTTGAAAATAGATTTTCATCCATTGTATATGGGATGTTCATTTTGGAAGTGTTTGATTAAGCCAAGTAGGTTCATACATTTCCATGAAAGTGTCTAAAAACCTCTTTAATTTAGACAAGCTCATAGTGATATAGCAAAGGTGACATTGCATTCATTTAGCAGACGCTCTTATCTGGAGGGACTTCCAGCACAAGAAAACAGAAGTGCATCCAGAAGTGTTTGGTGTGGCATCCCAGGATCCCTTTCATTCATCATCTCAGGGTGCATATGGTAAACATGTAACATTTAAATAGTTAAACTGCTAATCTATAGTTGGAAGATTAATGGGAGCAGGATCTTGTGTTAAAGTAATGTTTTAAAAGTAAATGCACATCATTTCACATCTAACAATAAGATTTATTTCATTTTCCCTCTGTTCTGTACCTCAGTTTCCAAACTGTACATGTACATAATGGAACAGATCAATGTGGGAGAGGATATATTTTTTCAAAATTGTGTAGTATTCCAACGCACTTCTAAATTAGTAATGTTTTTAAACATTGTTAGATAAGATTTTGACGTGATTTCCAGATGTCACCACTTTTGCTGTTTCCATGGTTGTGTGTAATTTTTTGGAATTGCCCTTGTTTCGCCAAGAGCCACTTGAATGCTGGAATGCTGACAGCAGAGTGTGTCTCAAATATGTTCCCAAATAACACCCTTCCTCTTCCTCCTCAAGTGTGTACTCGTGTGATGTCACGCAAAGTATGTACTCGTTAATTCACTTCCCTTGCTCACTTTCAGACTGGGATGCAGCCAAGGACCCTCCCTGAACCCACTTTCTGAGGTGTGAATCTGAAAGATTCTGTCTGACTTTAAATCTTTCTATATATCTTTAAAAACACATATTCGCCACACTTCTGCTTACATTGTATTTTGTAAATATTGTGCTTGTAATTAAATGTTATTTATGTTTATGAAATTTGTAGTTTCAATAACTCATTAAGTTGACTATGCAAATTTAAAATCCTCTGTCTTCAGATTAATTCCTCATTCGAATAAATTATTTGAATGTTTAGGTGAAATTGACTATATTCACTTGATTAAATTGTGCCCTGAGTGAGGATAGACATATTCACTACACTGAATGAAACGTTCAGATTTTGCTGTCAATATTCAGCCAGCCTGGCAGATAGCTATGAGGGCTGTCTAACTATAATGTAGTTGCTTTATGGGTCATAAAATTAATATGCATGCAATATCTCTAGTATTCCAAAGTTTCTGACAATACATGAAACATGCACCATAGTGTATATGATCCAGGTTAATGACCAAAGCAGTTTGGCTGAAATCAGAGGACTCCAAGATGGTATCAACTGTTAAGTCGGCCAAAAGCTCTTTATCTACAGCCTAGCTCTTTGTTGTGTGTGTGCTACCCATGGGTCAGACACACACTTCTGTCAGGAGAGATCCCCATAACCTGCTTACACACTTTACACTACATACAGCACCAATTCTTATGACTGCATCATTTTGATAGAATCAGTGCTCAGATTGAGGTCATCTGGGGAGTGGGGGGGGGGGGGGGTGTGATCTGGTTCTCTAAAAGAAACAAATACAATAGTTTCTATGACCTTGAATTTGTCAGTGCAATAGTTACAAAACACAGGGAGTCACATTCATAAGGTGACGCATTTTGTAGAACTCACTCGCTGAGAAATAAACACAGTGGCTGAGAGCCCCTTTTTCAAAGCATGCATGCTCCACCACAAAGTGGTGAGGAAGGCGCTGCCTGCTCTCATTCTCTGCTGACCTTAAATAGCTCATGATGATGTGTAGAGGAGCATGGTCTCTGGGGTCCTTGGAAAGTTCCAACTAAAAAAAAAAGCTGCATTGTTTGTTATGTGTCCTCATCACTGAGACCACAGGATTCTGGGATACTTCATCATTGTGGGTTTTTATTACTGTCTTCAGTGATGGTGGAACGAAAACAACAAAGGAAAAATACCCTCATTCACATCTCTCTGTTTGAATCGAGGTCCCCTTGACCATCAGGAATAATTGGTGTGCTTACTAACCTAAACAATAAAAAATGTTGCAGTAAAAAAATGACACTTCATGTACTGTATATTTACAGTGTAAATCCCAATCTGAAATGGCACAGTTTGTGTGTTGAGTCGCATGCATTTTACAGGAGAGACAGCTGATGTTTCACTGAAATCTCAGAAAGACTTATCTTATTTTCAGTCACCTGAGATGATAATTCTGATTTACAGCATTCTCTGCACAGGGGATTTGCAGCATCTGCAGCTATGCCTTGTATTGGGTTCACTCATGTCAGTCAGGCAATGAACAACAAGGCCAGAATGGAAAAAGGCCAAACCTGCACATTTTCTGCTGAAGCCAATGAATTAAGACATAAGGCTGAGAGTGGTTGGGAGGTTTCTGGTAAAATGCTAATTTCTTTAAATTAAAATGAGCATGAATAATTTTTAACTGAGGGTAAACTGAATGAGCCATGTAAAAATTTTATTTCCATCTAGTAAATTATAGCCAGTTAAGGTTTACAGTTCAAAATAAAAGCACATGTATCTGAATTTTATGCTGAAGGAAATTACTGAAGCATTTTCAGTGCTCCCTGGTGGACAAAAATCACTAAAATGACAGTCAAGCAAGGTATATAAAAATGCTAGTGTATGTATTGTTTTTATGCATTTTTTACATTTTCTCAACTAACTATAAATGTATTGGAGCATACTGTGCAGCTTTAAGCAATCTCTGTTCATATGCATTACAGACCCAAGGTACGGTACATTGCCAAGATCTAAACCAGTTTAATCCAGAGAGATCAGATTTCTCTCTAGTGTGTGCTGTCTTAAGCAGCAGTGACGTTTGGCCAGAGTGTTGTGTTTCCGGGGGAGTGAAATGTGAGGAGTCCAGACTGAGGGAAGGTTCTGAGGGTCGGTTCCGACTGGGGACACAGGGTGACCTGTTCTTGTTGAACCTCACTCAAGCCGTCCCCACCGCACAGCTAGCTCACACTCTGACCACAGTTGGCCTTGCCCTGCAGATTACAGGGTTTCAAGTTGAGGACTGTGGGCCAGAGGACACAACCCAGCATCTTTGGCAACAATTAGTCCCCTAGAAACCCCACACTCCCACCTAATGGCAGTTCACCACAGCTTGGTTCAGTCTCAGAGGCCTCACAGGAGTCTGCTCTTCAGGAACTATTCTTAGTCTAGGACCAGAAACCTTCCTTTAATGGCACATCAGGATACAGCAGTGCTAGACTATAAACTGTGGAGGAGCAAAACTTGCAGAATTTGGATGCATCTTTCTTTTATTATGAAAAACTCTTGATGGTGGCAGGGAATTATGCCTGATTATGTGCCTAATGTTGTGTAGGTTGTAAATGTAGACTAACAAGCAGTAGCACAGGGGCAACTCTTTAAGACATCTGGCTCCCGCAAGTGCACAGTCTTGGGCACAATAGCTTTCTAGTCCCGATTTTTATGGTCGTTTTATATTTTTAAAAAGATTTAAGAAAAGGGCTTTTACAGCACCACCTGACCTGTGATGATAAAGGGCCTCTTTTGTTTGACGCTTAATTTCAACCTCTTAAAACTTTAATAGAAGCCAGTAAAATATTGATAACTAATATCAGCTGGGGATTTGACTGTTTTTGGCTGTGCTTCAACAGTAATAATCCATAACAATTTTGCTGGCAGAGTGCCAAAGGAGTGTGGGTGACCACACACAAGGAATACCCCATGCTGTGTCTGATACAGCTGTCAGACAGTAAACAAGAACAGTGTGCTACACTCATTCACAACTTGAAAAGAATCAGTTCAATAAAGCTGCATACAACTGTGGTTTTTATATCAGTGCCCAGATGAAATTAAATGATCTAAAAGTAGTAAACAATGCCTCATGTTTTTTTTAGTTTTATTAAAACATTAGATAAAAGTAGACTGTAAAAGCTCTACATGTGTCTAGACCTTCGATTTGACCTGTAAAGTTAACCGGAGTTGACCGGAGCTACACATAACTACCCACAAAAAAGTTTTTGTTGCTGTACTCACAGTTCATTGACAGTAAGGGATATTTAGGGGAACTGACCTGTGGAGCCCAGAGGGTGGATGTTTACCTCTACAATAGTGACAGCTAAACACTGCAGAAACCCAGCCTTTTGCCCAGAGGCACAAAAATACAGGTCACTCCTCAGTTAACATTATCTTCATTAATTCAAAAATTGCATTCAGATGCAGAATATGGTGATGCTAAGATTAGTGCCAACATTAGTATACATCCAAAATGTAACAGCTAGTCAACACTGATGGCACTTCATCAGACATCCCAACAAACATATCAGGTGACATTACATACCTTGTCTAGGACTCATTTCAGTCTGTTATGTCAATGTTATTTATAAACCACAACATGAACACAAGCCTGTGCAAAAGCAGACATAACAAAAAACACAAAAATAATTTTGTTCCCATTGAAAACCCAGTTTCTATAGTATTTGTTTATCTCTTGCCTAAATATATGGAGACATTCCTCTTCTTAGTAAAGGAGAAATATCAGCAGTTTCTCACTCTCTCCATTTCATGTTACCACTTCTCTCAGGATCAAATGAGTTAGAAAGTTAAGTGTAGAGATAAGTTAATCCCTTATTTGCTTGCTGAACACATTTGTTGACTCTGGGGTGCAAGCATGTAGGTCTAATTACATATTCATATCGCATTTTGCAATAAACAGATTTTTTTTCTTGTGTAGAACCATCAAGGTCTTGTGTAGACTGTATATATATATATATATATATATATATATATATATATATATATATATATATATACACTGATGAGCCAAAACATTATGACCACTCACAGGTGAACCGAATAACATTGATAATGTCCAAACAAAGGCACATATCAAGGTCTGGGTAGATTAGATGGTAAGTAAACAATCAGTTCTTGTAGTCCATGCGTTGGATGCAGGAGAAATGGGCAGGAGTAAAGGCCTGAGCAACTTTAACAAGGGCCAAATTGTTATGGCCAGACGACTGGGTCAGAGCATCTCTGAAACGGCAAGGCTTCTGGGGTGCTCCCAGTCAGCAGTGGTAAGTACCTACCGACAGTTGTCCAAGGACGGGCAAATCCCCAAACCGGCGACAGGGTGTTGGTCACCCAAGGCTCATCGATGAGCGGGGGCAACAAAGGTTATCCCATCTGGTCTGAACTGACAGAAGGTCTGCTGTGGCACAGGTCACAACACAGAGTGCATTGCACCCTGCTGCATATGGGGCTGCATAGCCACAGACCAGTCAATGGGCACGCGAGCATTGGAACTGGACCTTGGAGCAGTGGAAGGAGGTCGCCTGGTCCAATGAGTCCCATTTTCTTTTAGATCACGTGGATGGCTGTGTACGTGGTGGGCTGTTTACCTGGGGAACTTATGGCACCAGGATGCACTGTGGGAAGACAACAAGCTGGTGGAGGGAGTGTGATGCTCTGGGCAATGTTCTGCTGGGAAACCCTGGGTCCGGCCATTCATGTCGACATCAATTTGACACGTGCAACCTACCTAAACATCGTTGCAGATTAGGTACAAGGTTCAAGGTGTTGCCCTGGCCTCCAAATTCTCCAGATCTCAATCCGATTGAGCATCTGTGGGATGTGCTGGACCGACAAGTCTGATCCACAGCTGCTCCACCTTGCAACTTACAGGACTTGAAGGATCTGCTGCTAATGTTTTGGTGCCAGATACCACAGGACACCTTCAGGGGTCTTGTAGAGTCCATGCCTCGGTGGGTCAGTGCTGTTTTGACAGCACACAGAGGACCAACAGCACATTAGGCAGGTGGTCATAATGATTTGGCTCATCAGTATATATATCTCACAGTGTTAAATACTGTGTTCATAATCACGTTATCGTGCATTATATTACATTAATAATGCCTACCAATAAAAATGTACATTATTACACAAATTCAGTACATTAGTGTAGAGACAAAGTTTCTTGGGTAAATGTGTACTAAACTGAAATTAATGGCAGAATGTATTCACAACTCCAAAAGCACGAGGGTAACTATTTTAATGGTACTCAAATAAGCCTAAAATGAATGAGCTATTCATGTCCTTTAAAGGAATTTCATTAAACAGTGCAGAGCAATGCGTCTTCCCTTGGCACCTTGTTGCTTTCCTCTGTATAAAGCTGCTGCACACATGAGGTTTAACACCCTAGTTGGCAATCTACTTTGAACCCTTGCCATCCTGAAAACAAGAGCTTTGTGCAAGCTCTAACCTAATTGCATCCAGATTTTGCTTCAGTATAACAGCATTTTATTCAATCCTTAAGGGTCTTTTTATTAGATTATTGTAAATTCCAAATCATAGTCACCTTGATGTTCCTACAGCCATATCAGATGAACTTTTGAATTATAACAAAAATTAAAAAAACAATAAAAACAATTATAAAATATTTACCCATATTTTAGGCAATAAAAAGACAACATGATGATTGCTGTTACAAAATTTGATCTTCTCTGTCATATTATATTTATTTTAATGACTCACTGAAATCATGGGTTTGAATCACTATTGAAATGAAAAGTAAATTCCCTACTGAATAAGAAAACTGTACGACAACTGAATTCATCACAATGTTTCATTTCTTCCAAAAACAAATTCCAGATTCTGAATGCATTGACGAAAGGATAGAGCTGGCAAAGCTGAGAATCATTGGCTATTTCTACATTTTAGACAAAAGCATGGTATGTACATTTATTGGAGAACAAAGCCAAATTCCTAAGGAAAGTGACCAGAGGTTGACAACAGTGTCTGCGTCTGGGGAGGAGATGTTCAGGGATGAGACAGGACCTTTAAGGTTCAAGACCAGCATTTGTATTATTAGCATCCATTTCTATCTAAATTCTCAGAAAGTAGATAAAATTGCTCCAGTCAGCAGTGGATATGGTGAAAGGATATAATTTGGGTTAGACATTAAACTAGTCCACTTAGCTTCTTGGACCAAGATGAGGCAAACAACTTAGGGTTGTGGTAGCCTATCTTGGCAGAGCCCAGCAGGGCACTTGAGGTTTTCACAAGCACGCCTAATGCACAACTTTTTCTGAAATAATTTTGACAAAACAGTGTATTAAAATAGTATATATGTGCTAGAATGACATATTTCTGTGAAGAAACAGATCCAGGTTTGAAGACCAGATTCAACGTCAATATCTAGTAAAACTGTATGTTCTTCTACACTTATTTCCAAACAAAACCTTTTACACCCAACATCATCTTTTATGCAGTTCAGGGTACTTGGTATGAGTTTTTACTGTGACAAAATGTATATGTGCACTGCAACTTACAGAAAACAATTCCATACACATGGTGAAATAGTAAAAACTGTAGCTTTCAACCAACGTTAATAACAACACTAGCTATGAATTTGTTCATTTAGAGAAATATATACAGTACTCTTTCTATATTCTTACCAAAGTTACATTGCTTCAGATTCTACAGCACAGAGCTGGAGCGCTTCTGAGCCACTATGTGGCTGCTGGACTATAAATCTCAGAATTCCAAAGGATTAGGCTATAACATTATTGTCTGTTTGATGAGGGATTAACTACTGTAAATCCATTCCTTCATATGGGATTCCTCATTTAAGATAACCTCAAAATTCAACCCATAACTTTAATGGTGTTTTTTTCTCTCTCATCTGTACTTTCCCCATTCCTGTCCATAGGACTATGAGCAGCATCCCAGAGCATAAAGATATTTACAGATATGTGTTTTTGGATTTTTTTCAACAAAAAGCAATGACAATAATTTGTGTGTTACATGATTTTAAACTGCAAAACAATTGCATATAACATCACACAATTACAATTTGATTGATGCTGTTATTGACCCAATTTTTTGGAAGTGTCAGTGAATACGCCCCTCACCACTTGAAACACAGGGGTGTACATGGTAGATGACATAATTTACTATGGTGCCAAAACAGAGTAAGGCACGTTTAAAACCATGCTGGAATGAGACGGAGGGGGAAAAAATAAGGCAGATGATTTTTCTCAGTGTGCTTTTTCCACCAGAGAGTGGGAGGAAACAAGTATGGGCTGGTCATGCATAACACCCGTTAAACAAAGAGGCCTAAAAATCTATTGTGAGGATGATACTGACGAGTGTAATTACTAGACTTAGACCCATATGTTTAAGCGTTAACGATAAGTTGAACATCCATTAGGTTACTGTTTAACAGGCCCATCAGGTGACAGCAATGAAATGAATACCTATCTCTACAAATATAGCAAAGAACAACAAGCTCCCACAGCCTCATTATGATGTCCTGTTGCCAAAAGCTAGTCAGGTCTTGTGAAATGAATTAAGTCCTCTGTGGAAGATCATGAAGGTCACTACTGCACAGGGTCAAAGGGCTGCTCAGCCACCATTCGTTAACAGTCTTTGTACTCTCTGCAAACATCAGTAAACAGGACCATTAGTTCCGGTCCATCTGATGGCAAGTGCAAGATGGGAATGCCTAGTCACTGGAAAACAGGTGAGACATCTGTATGAATCTACACAGACTGCATGCAGTTTTACTGGCCTTATGGAAATGAGATAAAACCGAGTGAGAAGAGTTTTGTCTTCAGCACTGTATTAAGGCCTGAGTTCTACATCAGTGGACACTAAATACACTCCTATCCAGATTTCACCTTGGCTCCTAGAATTTGGACCTGTCCTAAGCCTAACACCCAAGATTTGATCACCGCATTCTGATACAGTTTCATAAACTTACCTCTTTCAAATAATTTCTTTTAGCTATCAGGCTTATCTGATAAATGGCTAGCTAGCTGGCTATATTACATCGCTCAGTAGTAAGGTTATGTTCTTTAATTAATCTTAATTTAATTACATTTAATCATTAATCTTTTTTTCTTGAAGAAATCTGCATTTATAATGAGAGAAGGAGGTTGCAGACTGAGAAGAAACACAGAAAAGCAGTTGAGAAAAAAAGCCTGAAAGTTTGCCTGAAGTTTGCTTGAGAGGGTGCTGAAGATTTATTTTATCCATTGTGTGAACGCTCTCTTGCTAGGCCCATCAAATATGCATCTTGCTGTTCATCGTATGCTGTCATTCCTGAGCAGTCACACAGCGTGTGTCACAATAGAAGTTAGGGCATAGCTATGCCATTAAGTATATAAAAATATGAACTTATTCACACGTTCACACGTTTGTTTTTTTTTTACTTGATCCCATTTTTATCTGACCTTTTCATGAACTGTTTGACTTCCAGCTTAGGAATCCACCATGACTTATAACACTAGTCGATTCACAGTTTGAGTCATAATGATACAGTTTACTGCACAGTTTCCAGGAACACACTGTACTGTAAAAGCAGAGACCACCTGTTTTTGTTTCATGAATAAGTTGTTTCAATAAGCAATTTCAATTGCTTTGTGGAAATTGTTTTCCTGCATGATCAACTATTTACTGTACACTGAGTTGAGCTAAAGTTGCCAGTGTAAACTGGAATCACACTATACAATTTATTATGGGGAAAAGCTTGAACCAAACATTTTTAATGAAAAGCATTGCCAATGTATACCTTCTACTCTGTTTCATCACATAATTTTATTAAACATTACAGAAGCAGTTATTGTTATTATTATTCAAAGTGAGAGATAATAATTATCCCAATTTAGAAATATTCTCAATTAAAATGAAAATGATATTGCATTCTCGGAGGCTAAAATATGAAGGAAAACAATCTAAAAGACAGAATTAATAACTTAATCCAGTGACAAATGAGTAATGTACTCAATGAACACTTCATGTGGTAAGTGCAGCTATGAAGCCTGGAAAATTTGGAGGGTCACAAATAAAAGGATGAAGTCATGGCAGAAACTGCCAAATGTGGGCTTTTTTCCATAGATCATCTTCATGTGAGCATGGCATTTCTTGACATCTGGCTGTGAAAAATAATAAATCATTAATACCATCCCTGCAAAATGAACGAGAAATGAAGGACCAGTGTTGATAAACTGAGTTTGTGTGAACCTAATCCTCACAGGTTACATCTCTCATTCAGAGTTACATCTGGGCTGAAGGTGATGATACACAGTGGTGCCTGACCAAAGACGCTTTGAACATGAGGGCACGTTCAATTTTTGATTTTACAATTTTTAGGCAAAAACAAAGATGGCCCCTAACAAAGGAGATGCCTCCTACTTACACAAAAAGTGGTGGGTGACGGGATTCCACACTTATTTCTGCTTCACTGACCGCGTTGCAAAACTTCATCCCCCATTAATTCTCGTATGGCAGGTGTGTATATCACTGTGAGCAGGGCTTCATTATGTTGCATTCTAAACATGCTCATACAGATACACACCCACACTAATGCACATCTCACCCCACTACCTTTTTTGCGCAAAAGCTGTCACAGTAATCTATTTTTGTCCACCATTTTATCATCATAATGGGTCCATATCCATTGGTCTCACATTAAGTAAAATTTGCATCATTGTTAACCACACGATGCCATAGATACAGAGTCATTAAACGAGTCATGCCATCAACTGAATAAAACGACCAGATTGCCTTTATTATTATTCATTTTCATGGAATCTTGTTTCTGTATGTTTGAAAAGCTTAGGTGAATTTGACTAAGAATATAGGAATGTGAACTGGATTGGACATTGTTGTGCAGTACCATGGTCCTTTTCAATTTATTACAAGCACTTAGCATTAAAACTAGGAGGTAATACAAACAATAAATAATTCAAACCATAAAGAAGAATAATGTATGTCCAGAAGGCAGCGTCTAACAGTATAGCAGCATGCAAAATTGATCTTGTATATATGGGAAAACAGATTTTTTTTTTCTCTTAAGAAACACTAGCATATAAACATACCATAATTTCCATTTGTCTTCACATTACAACAATAAAAATGCAGTGGCATAATATATATTTTACCCATTTGCACTGCTCTAACTTACTATATTTCTTGCAGTCAGAATACGTGCTGGCCCTTTGTGGCTGTTTAGCTTCTAGACACTACATGTACGTATGGTTATTTGACTATACTACCAGCATTCCTGGCAGAGGCCCAGTGAAATGTGATGAATATGCCTTTTTATTGATTCAAATCAATTTAATATTCTGCAGGCCAACAAGGCTGTGCTACTTGTTTTATACAGTGAAGGTTGCGCATTGCCTGGAGGGCTGAGGGAATACTCCCCCACCCCACCCCCTGCCTTGGAATTACTACCCATATGGGATGGGCATTTTCACTGGAAGATTTCAACTGAGATATCATGTCAGGGACCCCCTATAAAGAAAAATCCCTTTTACTAACAGGCAACATATGCAATTATGCTAAAATTCAGCCTTGTCAAAGACAGCCGCAGAATCTCAAGTGTTGGCCCCCTTCAAATGAATCACCTGCCTGTTTTAAGTATTTAAGCATCCCAGAGCCCATCTCTCCTTATTTCAAACCACTACCTTCTACTGGGCCTCATTATTAAAGTAGGACAATTTTGCAGAGAAGCCCTATTTCTTCTGGATGGCTTATTTAAATAAGACTGATGATGGCCAATAAAACTTGGAGAAAGTACAGTATAAATGATCACAGATAAATGGAAGAGCTGAAAATCTAAACAGGAGGTGGTAATGCTTCATATGGTCAAACCCACAGGCACTGAATCAAATTATGCACTTGATAGCAGAGGCAAAATAATTTTGATATATTAAATCATTCTGAAATTAAGAATGGTTTTATTACAGAAAGATCCCACTTGCCCCTTACAATGCCTCTTTAGCCTTGTGTTTACACTGTACTTATGGGCCCATGTGCAGATTGGGTCTGTTAATAAGTATCTATCCAGCATGTAAAAGAAATGCTTTTTTTATTATTTATTTATTTTGTGGAAGATGTGTGCATGGACTAAGTTTCTACCCTGATGTTTGCTTACATATTCACCTCTGGATCTTATCATGCCTGATTTACCATCCATGCTAAAAGAAGCAGAGGTCTAATTAATGTTTACACATTCCCTAGATTAAGAAGAGGAGTCTGGTGTCCCACATTTCTGAACTAAACAATCTAAAAACTGAAAAAGTCACATAAGACTCACATTACAGTGACATTTACTGAGGTATGATATGACTGTTTTGTTTTTTGTTTTTTGTTTTTTCTTCGTTGTAGTGGTTAGGGAAGGGGGGATGCTGCATTCGGGTCCTTCCGTACAGTACTTACCTGAAAACAGTGTGAATAACTATCCAGAGGCATGGCCATTGTATGAGGCACCCTGAGCAGTAAATAAGAACAATCATGTAATTCATCACTATTCAAGAAATTCCAAATTGTCCCAATGTGTATTGTTGTTTACTCCAATTCAAAATGATAAAAAATGGTTTCTGCCATTATGAAAGTGATTTATTACCATGCTTTTCAAAACCTGTAATATATAAAATATTTACCAAGTTTCCTCATTCATGATAGATTAAAGCATTCAGCAGGCCCATGTGAGTGTACTACTGTTTTAAATATCAAGTATGTGTGATTCCAGTGTTATTAAAATATACATTTTATTCTAGGGATGGGACAGGAAGAGGAACATTGTACATCCTCTGGGAACATCATAAAAATGTATTACTATATTAAATTTTAAGCTTTTGCTTTCACCGGTGGACTCCTGAGTTTAATTACAGTCTTTATGATATATTTCCTCTAAACCTCTATTGCATTACTTCAGAAATAATCACCCAGGAACAGATTTATTTTTCTTTCACTCATAATTTTGTTTTTAAATTGTACTCAGAATGCTGGGGAATCTTTGGTGCCTCGTTTTTAAATTGTGAGACATTTAATTCGCTGAAAGAAAAAGCCATTAATATGAGGACACAGTAGTTATGAAGCTGCTAGTACTCTTAATGATGTACCGACAGAAGAGTAAAATCATAAGGAAATTACACATTATTAAATCAATACTCATCTTCAATGCTCACTGTGTTGAGGCATTTCAGAGGCCTCCTAATGTGAAAATGGAGAGATGCAGATTTCAATCATGGGTTCTCTGAGACCTACACTGCTCAAAGGTATTTAAAGAGGAAATCCTCAAAAAAATCCAGGCTAACATATTAAAAAGGCTAATCAAATTTAGCCAATTTTTGCAGAGAAAAATAAAGATGGCAGCATAATAAATGGTATCAGACAGTAAATCACCAAATTTGCAGCCTGACAATGCTGAGATGGGTGCGTTGACATAATTTCCACAGCACCAGTTTAGAACAGTTGGCATCATTAATTGATGGTATTGCCAGTAAATTGGCAACAATGAAAAGACAAATTATGAGCTGGGGAGCAGTATAGAGAGGATTTACTGTATTTGAATAATTTAGACCCCCGTGGTTAATTTGACAGGATTGTTATTCTCTCAGAAGGCCCCGCTGCTCGAGAAATTAAAACTGCCGGATGGGCTGGTGTCTGTGAGTGGGTTTGCTAATAAGGTTTCCCAGTCGATAAATGACTCCATGCAGCAAATTAAACTGTAAATTTGGTTAGCGGTGGTAAATATTTAGAGTATGAAGAAATGTGCCTAATGAATCAGCCTTGTTGGAGAGAGAAATGAATTGAAATGTCAGCCTTCTAAATCTTACTGTAGGTAACTGAGCCTGGTCCCTCTTGGGTTGTTTCCCACTTTCAGAATGTGTTAAACCATGTTATCAGCACAGGGTTTAAGTGCTTTTATACCCTTTGACAAAGCTGCTTCCAGGAGTCACCGCACAATATCTTCATAACCACAAATCACTTGATAGGTGTGGCATAAATGACAAAAATAATAATCCAGCTTTTATGTTCCATATCAAATTAGTTTTAAGTGCATGTGTTTAATGTGGTTGTACATATCATGTTAAATAATCTCAAACTGTTTAAACAGACTGGTGTGATTAGAAAATAACAAGGTCATTTTGCACTGCTTTTTTAACAGGAAAACTTACATCAGCAATTAGTAAGAGCTGTTCCAGAGAAATCAAACTTGAAACTTGAAACATTAGTAGTTATAACACTGAAAGCTACAGTACCTGTAGTCTTTGACAAATTGTTATGAAAGTTTTCAAAATTTTATAGTAAAAGAAAAGAGTTATTAATAGTGCTATACAGCTTACCAGTAGAAAATGGCAATAGATCTTCACAGCACTGCCGTCTGTCACACTTCATTTGTTGAATGGAAACAAAAGGCAGAATGACCTCTCCATCACCTTGCTGCGCTTTTCTTTGTACACTCAATCATTTCCGTCTTGCAACCAAATATTTTATTTGGGAAAGCATGGAATACATAAATATCATTATGGAACTGTTGTCTGCTAAAAATGGTAAACCCCCTGACCGCTATAACTCAACACTAGTCTATGTGAGAGTATCTCATTTCAGCCACAGTCCAGTGGCGTGATTGAAAGCATCTCACTGCTGGAGGACTTGCTCTTCCTCCATCCTGGTTGTCTGACCACTCGATGACACAGCTGGCACCATCCGCCCTGCACATCTGGGAAGAATGGGATGACATCACCCGAATCTCCCCACACGACGTGCCCCGTCGCAGAGACAGAAGCCCTGCTGTTGCATTACTGTGTGTTTGGACCCACTTTTTTAAGGTTTTCTGCAGACATGATCTGAAGACTTAAGCCCCCGGTGCCTCAGATAAATCACATCTTGGTTTATCACATCGTAGAGCTGGCTTCCCTCTGAAACCACATGCTAATGCACAGAGTGCTATGTGAATATGGGGAGACTGCTGTCATATTCCTGGCTACTGAATTTCAAGCTGGAGTGTATGCACGTTCTTTCACATGGCTGCCTCTACTGCTGGGGTCACTATAAACATTTAGGGAAAGGTGGCTGATATTGGTACATATTTGACAACCTCGTGTTCCCACCAAAATGACAGCAATTGCTTTGTCATTGTAGAACAAAACTATTTACAGCCTTCTTACAAATGCAGATCACAAAATAAATAAAGATATCTGTTTAATTCCAGTGTCAAATTATATCTTTCCTCTAAAATCAGGCTGGAGTCTTTTTTGATTGCTGTAATCTCACAATACATCTTTCCAACCACTCACACAAAGCAATCCACTTTCAGGCACTTTGATATGTAAATATGGTGAGAGTAAGTCAACACAATATTCCAACATGTACTGCATTTGAAATAAATTATCAGTGTTATTGCAGCTACTTTACAAATAATGGTTTTCAAGTTTGAGACTATTTCACAGTGCAAGCTTAAGACATGGGCTGTTTGCCCAAAATCTGTGCTAAAACTTGTGTCACATTGCAATAAATTTCATCTTGTGTTCTTGCACTAAAATTCAGCAGCCAGATGTCCTAGATATACAACTCATCATGTTTCTTTAGTTAACATAAGGCAACAAAATAACAGATTTGCAGTTCCGAGTGAAAAGCAGGTGCAGAGTTCAGAATTTTTGAAAGTATAAAAGAATGTTGCGTCCTTAAAATATAAAAGTCAAATACCTCAATAAATGATGAAGTGTCAGCAACACTATGTTCTGAAAATATCCTCAACACCATCATCCAGCTGCATATATTTGTTTCCCACTAAAAGATATATGTGTGCATCTCACTGAAATTACAGTGCATCTTCACTCCAACTAACACAGTCCAAAACCATACCTATGAGAGTACACGAATTTAAGAAGTTGCCTTCTTTCCACCACCCAGTCTACAACAGACCTCTTCCGCCATCATAACTGACAGCCTGGGTCACAAAATCTGTCCCCTGCAGCACTATCCTGGGACCTTGCAGGTGCAGAAGGAAGGCAAACTTGGAATATATTTCTTTAGTACATACTTTACATTTCCAGGGATATTTACCTAATAATGGCCCACTCTTCCTGACACATGGTCGGGGAAAGAAATCAGCTCTTTTGCCTGGCACCTTTAATTATTTTATGCCTAGGAGACAAGTTTTAACCAGAAGTGGCAGGTCGAGTTGCTCTTGACAGGTGGAGATGATTAAAAAGGGAGATGTTGTAACAGGTCTCCCTGGAGCTCCCCGGGCCACTGTGACACCTTGTATGAGGCCACAATTGCGGGTCTTAATTTATTGACTGGAAAATTCATCAAGGACCTGATGTCCCTTCACAGTTCACAGACACCCAAAGAAAGGACCTTAGAAATTAATGGAGACGTACCAGGGGAGTAGCCAACTGAGAGAGCGATAATAATCTTCAGATTATCTACCTCCTACCAAACTTCCCACACACAAACGGAGCTATTGCAAGGAGACCACAAAGTAGTTCATTAGAATTGTCTTCTCGGTCCCTGTCAACCCCCTAGTGACTCAGAGCTATCAGCTTGAAAACATGCTGTCAACATAACAACAGAAAACTGCTTGTAGCATTTCCTGTAGTTGAGCTAGATTTTTGAAAGCTTATACATGGGTCATAAATTTTAAATATGTAGCCTTGTACTGTACCAAAAAAGCACAGCACTTGTTTTAATGACAAATACTGCACATTGCTTTTTACATGTCATTCACTATAGCTGGTATACTTCTGCCTTCTGTTACATCGATTCTGCTCTTACTGTGCTGGGACATTTTGTTCATGGACAGTGTTTCTCAGTTGTGAATTTCAACAATATACAATTCAAATATAAGTTTCTACAAACTAAAAAGGGAAAGTTCAAATTTTTACACGTTGTACATATATCATGAAAACAACAATGTTAATTGCATTTCACATTCTTCATTTCAGGCAATTATTTGGAAACTTAAGAGAATCAGTGAATCCAGTACAAGTAAATGCACATTTATAAAAGGACAGCACTAAAGAGATGAGTTCAAGAGTATGCCATACCAAAGTCAACCTTTTGGCAATTAATCATGGACTGTGGTATTCTGAACATCGGAATCATACAGCTCATGCAATTTTGGGATGGGCTCATAGATTAGACTGTGTGGCTATACTGAGTAGATTCCTACCCTGGCTAGATAGAAATGAACAGCATTGAAGCAAAACAGTAATTGCACCAGGCTGATGAGCAAAGCAGTGTTGCCACAGGGGTGGTGTAGAAAATGATGAAGGAAGGCAGCTGTTTTTCAGCATGAATTATTATGTCTTATTTGGAAGCTGTAAGAAGATTTCCACTCCTACCTATTAAATGTATGCTCTCTGATTTTCCTGTTGTGTGCCTGAAAGAACAATAAATAAGGCCAGGTGAACCAACTAGGACATGAATGCGTGTTTTGCCGATTGTAAATCACCCATTCCACATTTCAAAGTAACCTAGTAAAGATAGCTTTCCACCACACAAAAAAGTTCACAATGATAACTTTACAGTTACCCAAAATTCTTCTTAATTCTTCTTCTTCGTCTTACACATTCTGAGGCTGTGGCCTACAACCAGGATCTTATAGGGTGTGCATGTTTTGTTTTGTTTTTTTTTTTCTGGATAGTATCTAAGTAAAAGAACACAATTTGGTTATTATCTTCTTCAGTTCTGCAGGGGCACATCCTGAAGCAATTTCACTCAAAAGCTATGCACATCAGATCATAATAAGAGGAATACATTACATTACTGTAATGCATTCTAGCAGTAATGGAATAAATGAAAGTGCTACTAAAAGAAACTGCCATGTTTAATATGACATTACGCCTGTTCTTTTTTACCATGGGATGACAGTGTTTAAATGCTGTGAGGCTCCTGATTAGAAAAGGACATATATGGGATGTACTGAACTCTGTGTTTAAGTCATAAGATTGCATTTCACAGTGATAAATGCTTAATTCAACTAAAATGTAATTTGATAGGATAGCCATTCCTAAAACAATTATTTGATGAAAATAGTGGTATTTAACTCTGGACGGAGGGTCTATGCATTTAGAAAACTAATGCCTGCGAATGGATGTCATATGGCAACTGTTATACTTTGTGGTTTGCAGCAGACGGGTGAGAGATTATTCATGTGAAAAATGATTAAATAATAATACGTCGAATTGTACACTGAGGTCCTCTGAGGCACACCTGATGTCTACTGTAACATATCTGCACAGATTAACATGCTCCTATGGGACTAGGGTTAAGTTTTTATTAAAAGGGAAGGTGACACAGTTGAAATCTTTCACAGTTATTTAATAGTACACTGTATTACTTTGATGCCATTTAAAAGAAATAGGATATATGGTCTATTATGAGCTC
Organism: Megalops cyprinoides; assembly: GCF_013368585.1. Taxonomy (NCBI): domain Eukaryota; kingdom Metazoa; phylum Chordata; class Actinopteri; order Elopiformes; family Megalopidae; genus Megalops; species Megalops cyprinoides. The sequence goes on from NC_050590.1 coordinate 16,382,257, forward strand.
CAACGCTTCATCAGTTTGTGAATGAGCACATGTCCCCATGTGATTTTTACACACTGCTATATTTAATTTCATTTCATATCATTGCATTGCTTCCTTGGTCTGAATTCAAATCCATACACATGAAGATGAATGCACACTAATAAACAGTAAGAAGTGCATAATAACAGCAGAACCCATCAGCTATATGTGTGCTTTTGTACTTTTGTAACAAGTCAGTGCAAACATTTTAACAGAATGTATGTACAATATGTCTGCAGCTTTTTGCAAACATTATAGTGAATGTTAAATGCAGAAAAGCAAAAACTGAGTGTCATGCATTTAATTGATTGTATTATCCAACCTTTATGCTTACAGTATCTTACAGTATTACTCCAATATTTACAGATTATGATACTGAAATACATGGGCAGTTGGGCACTGATTTTGGGTGAAGAGCAGGCAATGTATGTATCTTCCTTATATGCTCTCCATGAAGTGCTGCTTATTTTTTTTGAAAAATACTCTGCAGTTCCAAGACTGCAGGAACCCAATGACAAATACCTGCTATTGATGTTTTCTTTCATTTCATTAGTGAGGGTGAATGAAGGAGCAGTGGCAGTCCATGTGCTTCTGTTCTGCCCATTCTAATTAACTTGTGGAAGTTGTGGAGTTTGACAGATATACTGTCTTTTGTTTACACCAAGTGAGATGGGGTTATACTTTATCTCCGTCTTCCTGTAATGATACTATATCTCTGTCTGCGGGCTGCAGGCAAAGACATCTTGCCCACAAGATTGAGAAAGTCAACATTTTTCTTCAAAGAAAAACAGAAGTACTCTAAAGTATCATTTGCCTAGGAATGCACTGATTTAGGTTATCCATGTTAGTGCTTCCAAATAATATAACATATTCGTAATTTACTGGTTATTGCTCAATGCTTTCAAATGTGGAAATTTATATCAAAGATTGGAACTGCAGCAGTTTGGGGGGGGGGGGGGGGTCAATTTGGTCACAAGGGGTGATCCAAAAGCCTAATGATTCATAAAACCATTTTCATGAAGCAATAACTGGACAAATATCTTCCAGATTTATGAATTATCACAGCCGCCTGTGAAAGGGTTTGAGACACAGACACAGGGATACCAGAGTCAGGGGTGACTTTAGTGAGCCAGTCCAGTTTTTTCCTCACAACACTGATCACTGCACTGGCCTCTAACCTCATGTTCCAACATGTTAAAATTAAACTAACCAGGATAAATAATTAAACATGGATAATCAGTACAAAACATTTGAAAAGTTAGTTCTGAAACTTTGTGACATTTATAACATTTTTGAAGTTAATGAAAGAGCATAAAACACAGAGTTTAAGATCAGCAGCAACTGGCCATAGCAGATAAACAGTCAGATGTTCACCCCGAATACAAGTGTTGAGCACATTATAGTTTAAAACAAAAATAAAGGGATTGCATTAGATGTGCCTGAGAGTAAAAGGAAAGCAGGCTGGAAGACATAGGGAAAGTGTCAGCTGAAACATGATGGATTTGATGTAGGCTATTTGAATTGCATCAGAAAACTTCTGCCCTGGCACCACATATGTTGATTTATCAGTCATAGTGAGTGACAAGTCACAGGTTTTACATGCACATTTTACAGCTTTGGTGTCTGACAGTGGCAGAGAATCTCTGTTGCACAAACTGCTGTTTTATTCAGAGGAGATGACTGCACTTACAGTACATGATGATAGATGAGGAATGTGCAAGAGTCAACTGCGTTGGATCAAATTAAAATCCCATGGCTGGTCTTTTTGGAACTGCAAAAGAATAAGGAAGGAATAAAATATTTTTTATATGCTTTGGACTTTTTTATGCTTTTTATATGGACTGTGAACAAAAACAATCAACAACACACCGTCACTTAGCTGCTCAGATGGAGGCTAAGGTGTGCGAGCAACAGAAAATTAAGCATTATGTTAGAATGCAACCTAATAGCACCTGATCAGAAAATAGTTCAAAACACACACAATTTCAGTGATCTCAGACTGAATTATTGAAATCAAGTGTTTGGCTTTAAAGCATATTGTCTATGCAACATTTGACTAATTAAAGTGTAAATAATAAAGTGTTCAGCCTGCACTGAATAGGAATGCTCACATTTCATGATAAGCAAGCCCCTGAGGAGAATGGGTAAATAATAAACCAATTCTGTGATGCCTCATCTATTAATAAAGAGTTAAATACACTCCAGGTTTCATTTCCTCATTATTCTAGTGGGAAAACTACTATACACATACCGTAAACTTAAGAAAACACAATGCTGCTGTGGGCTTTCAGCGTGTGCAGTAAAAATCACTGCCATGCAGGCCATCGCCATCCAGTCTGTGACCACACAGAGTGTAGCAGCGGGAGTCCGACACCTCCCATTTGCCTTTTTTTACAGCACATGGTAGATGAGAACCTCCGCTTTCTCCCTGTGCTTCTTTTGTGCTTATAGTGGCAACACTAATATTAGGTCAGGCGGCCCAGTTGGGAACGCTGTTCAATAGAAAAAGGTTTATACTCATTAAAAAATCTGCTATCAGTTTTCTAAACCATAAAATGCATTTGTAATTCAGTGAGCTGCTTTGAGTAGCTAATGCATCTCCTGAAACAATCAAGGCTGCAATCATTCTTGGCTGAGCAATGGCAACATTTTTAATTAGTACCATTGAATTTCCAGTTAAATGAATCTGAGAGCTGTAATTGCTGGATAATAGTCTTATTAATAAACCTATAGTTAAGGCTGTACAACAACTCCATAGTCTTGCTCTTTGGGGATTGTTTGGGTATTCAAACTTAATGGAATTCCGATCCAATGAATACATAGCTAATCATGTTTATGCAAATATTTTCTGTCAAATTCTGAAACATGAGGAATTGAGTTCAGTTTCCAGCAGTTTCATTCAAACTGGCTCAGTCCCCTTTATTCCATATTAATTTTCTGAAGTGCCGCTAGGTAGTCATACCATGCTGGTGGCCCAAGAGTGTTTTCACAAATGGGGCCCTTTCTCTTGTAATCACTTAATCCTGCTGACCAGGGGTTGCATGCGCTGAATGAAGTTAAGCATTAGGTTTTAATTAAGTGAGGGGAACAGCCTAAACTAAAAGACGAATTTGATGGAAATGAGAAAGCTACTTGTTGAGACTCCTTGAAATGTTTGGTTGTGCACATGGAAATCTTTTCTGTGGTCTCTTAGTCATGTGGCCTCCTATCATGTGCACTTGGGTGGTCAGGATTACCATGTGTGCGCATAGTTCATTTCTGCTTTACTGTCACATTTTAAGGGAGGAAAAAAAAGGCTGTTTACAACTTGCTCAAAAGAACGTCAATGTTAACATTTATGTTCAATGTTGTTAAAATGTAAATGCAGATACATACATTAATACCTGTCTTATACATTTCATTTTTTTCCCAAACAGGATGCTGTGTAAGAAATGTATAACAAATCTTAGAAAATGCCATGCAAGTTCTCCTTACAGGTAATGGTCATGGTTAGTGATCATAAAATCTCAGTTTCCATTAAATGTGAGTGTTTTTAATCTCTGATTTTTCTTTGTTTCTGCAATACTGTTAAACAATATTGCAATATTGCAATTGTTCATACAAATTTGTACACAATTTTATACAAATGACAAATTGTGACTAAAAAGCACAGGAGACACTGAAAAATAGTTCAAAAGTTTTTAAAATCTTTAAAACTATATAGGTGTATGCTTTTACTTGCTTCTTTAAAGAACTCAAGTACTGTTAGAATACACACAATTTAGTGCTACAGATTAATATTCAGTGGGCCTTGTCTTTCCTTAATGAAATGTCATTACTTCAATACAAATCCCTTTATTCCAAAGCCTTGCTCTTACTCACATCACTATATTTCATTTCCTGCTGTTAGGGAATAGTATTGCTTCCATTCCCTGGCTATTGATTTAGGTGTATATGATTATTACAATGCAAAATAAAACAGTTCCCATCCATCCACTCTGCCTTGTACTGTTGAACATTAACCTAATTTGTATCAAATCTGCATTCAGATTGGCAGAGAAACATTTATCTTTATGAAGAGAACTACCATTACATGGGCAGTTATAAGATTGAATATTGTGACATGAAGGGTACTGATATGAGATACCACTAATGCAGCAGCACTTGAAAGTTATCTTTCCTCTTACTCAAGGGAAGATTAATGAATCAACAGCTTATAAGACAATATGAATATCATTAATTTGAGTTTTAAAACTGAGTTTGAAAAGTAAAGCTAAATTTACTCAAATATATAGCACAATTAAAAGCAAGGATTGACTTTTTAGCAATTCTGCATTGAAAATATAAATTTAATATCAGTTGTTGGGAAATATGTAATGGTATTCATAATGTATATTTGTCTTTATTTTATTTGAATTGTGAGTAACACCAGTTACACAGCAATTGCCAAAAACAATTTTAATGACATTTAATGAATTCTCGTCATCATCCTACATAATGTAAAATGACCACAAAACAAGAGTTACTCTAAATGGCACAACATCCCTATTCCACATTTATTATTTGAACAACTGAGCATGAAACATATAATTTTTCAATTCAATAGTGTATTTCCCAGTCCATCTCAACTGGTTTTTATGGACCAAAGAGTAATGGTGCAGTTAACTGCAGAGTGAGTATGAGGTTGTAGTAACCCAGGCAAAAAACAAGGGTTTTTTTCTTTCTTTAATGTGAGGATTGCCTCCCCCCTGGATGAAGCCAGTATGTGGGACACCTGGTCATGTATAATATGGCAGGTGAGACATCTGATACCATGTGAACAAAAGGTTATCATTTAGTAGAAGCTTTATAACATCCAAAAAGCAGAGACACTTCACTTCCTAGATAACATTAGCAAATGAGCTAGCTAGCTTGCTATTGTATTACACGTGTAGCTACAATAAAGATAGCTACAATGAATACAATCGAGTGCATACAATCAAGTGTTCTTAAATGTTTATTTACAAACTAACATTTTCTAGTTCAAATTTCACATTTCTGTATATTAATTTACACAGAAACACATTCACATTCAAATTATTACTCTGTATTATTATTCTATAACCTTATTATTCTATAACCTAATTTTTTTAAAAAAAACTTTTAAAAATGATACACATGCAATGAAAGAATTGAAATTGAATTTAAATTGTGAATGAAATCACAGTGTGTTGCCAATTTTTTAAATCTGTATATTCAAAAGGAAATTATGGCCCCAGATGGTATAAAAAACAGACCACTCCAGGACTTGAGGTGAGTACCCCAGGATAAGAAACTGCTTGAAATTGTTAAATGACTGAGACGAAACACTGTCCATACACCTGACATCTCACTCTCAGATGGGTTACTTGAATTCTGTATGAGCTAAATACTGACACTTATTCATGAAGCAAAATTTGACTGTTGCACATTTCTGTTTGTAATGCATCCTCCCCTTTATTCACTGACTGTGAGGCCTGAGCTTACTTCATGCTGTAAATTTGGTGATGGTTGGATGACAGGAAATGAAACTGCTTTCTGACTACAAATAACTGCCCAATAATTCACTGTTAAGGAGATGAAACCATTGAAAATCTTCTGATAGATTGTTACTAATGTAATGTGTACTTTTATTTTGTGGCATTTCCTACACTAAATCTGATATCTAAATATAAGATCTATGAGGGTAAAATGGAAAGCACCAGTTTTTTGTTATTTTTTGTACAATCACTCTGTATACCAAGGCTACTATAACAGTATCACAGTAACTTTTAATGAGAATGACTTCTAATATGAGAGAATTGTTTTGCATGATAATATGCATTGTAAACACAGGTGGAAATCAAGATCTAAAATATTCATAAACAAACATATCACCATGTATTTTTTCATACAAAAATAAAGGTACAACAAAAGACAAATAACATAGATGACATCAATGGTCATCAATGGTACAGTAACCTGTCACCATTGCAGTTCTTATCATTATTATGCAATTTCTTATTGGTGTAATGTGTGTAGTTGTGTGAAATTGTGTGTAATTTTCTACTGGACAGTACTTGGTACAGTACTTTTCCTGCTTGACAGTGTCTGCTCTCTTTTATGTATTGTGCCTGAAAATTGAAACTGCCTTGACCTGCTGGCCAGGATGCAGGAAGCACCTGTGGTCCTTCAGGAACCAACCATGGACGGAGCGTTAATCACATCACAAGTGAATTGAGAATGAGTTTAATTCTGTCTGACATTTATTGCTCTTGTCAACACTTCAAAAACTATGACCAACTGTCCTTCACATTAGAAGTCAAATGTTTTTTTCGGGGTCTCACAGGGTTAAATGTGCTCACCCATGGGACTTTCTTAATGGCCTCTTTCTGCATCCTACTTTTATTCATAATGGTGGCTTTGTATTATGTTTTCAATTCACATTCCCTTGATGTATTAGGCCATGAAGGCAGCTTGACAGAGAGGAGGATATTTCCTTTCTCCTCCCAAGGGGTTTGCCAAAGTGACCTCTTCAGACCTTGGTCCTGCATTAGACTTATTGTACTAAACGAAGATTTAGTTAGCAGATGTGATTCATTTAATATAGTGCTCTCAAAGTTTACTCTTGGCTGCAGCTAACTTGTAAAATTTTATTATAAAAGCATTTTTCCTCTCTTTTATGTACTGATTGAAGCCCATCAACAGTTTAAAATCCAGCCAGATGAAGTCTTCAGATCAGCACCATAAAATGATGCGTGCCTTGGCTGAGCCAACAGCAATGGAACACAAATGTGTAAATGGACATTTAAAATGGCCATTCACTTCAGAGCGAGAAAGAGGAGGCAAGAGTAGTATATTTATGGGATATACATTGTAAACAAACAGTGCAAACAAACAATTCATGCGCTGGATATTGTAAATTTCCATCATCAGTTATGGAAAATATACATTTTTCTAATACAAAAAAATCCCTATAACGGTATTTTAGTGGAGGTCAATGTACATATCTTTCATTAATTATGTAAAAAATGTCTTTTTTCATTAATAACAAATGACTACACAAAAATAAATTTCCCAAAAATATTTAATTGAATCGGAGCTCTACTTTTTTGAATTAAAGTATAAATCTGTGGTCATGTCTGAAAAAACCTTCACCCCTGTCTTACTGTGTGCTGCTGCCACTTCCTTGCAATTTGTTGATGCTGTAAATCAACATTATTTATTACTTTTCATGGTTAATTACAGCAATTGATGGCTTGTCTTAGAGTAACAGACTGATGCTATGAAACCACCACTATGCACTAAAAGGAGTAACAGATTAACAACTGATGGATGAGATCACAAGATCACCCTGTCAAAAACATCAGCGGCAGGCTAAAATGTCTCTGGAGATCTTGCCTCACTTTTCCTTCTTTATTGTTCAAAAATAAAATAAATCTCCTGGCCAAATAATCAGCGAGGGAGATAAAATTTCATCTTTTGCTCACGTTTATCGCAGTGGACTGCCAGAGCTTTAAAATTTTTTGCACAGGAAATTAACATACACATTTTTGACACTGCTGCAAACTTATATAAAAACTGGGCTGCACTGATTTGCTTTATACTCAAATTTCTGTGCATATACTGATGGTGAAACATACGTACATGTTCAATCATAATGTAATGTTATCTACAACAATATATTTGAACATATTATGCTGTTCAAATTCTGCTTCAGGATGATATATATAGTTCTTAAATATTCATAGATGTTTCAAGAGAGTTTAAGTAAGTGCTTGCCAAAATATTTGTTATTTAGCCTCACACTGGATAGAGAGGAGCAGAGGACTGTTAAGGAAGCATAAACTTAATTGAATAATTACATTTCAAATGGAATATTTTGTTTCTAATTCAGTTTGCTGCACAGGCGAAGGCAGACAAAATAAATAACATTTTATTGCCTGGAATTCCATTATGAAATATTAATAAAAAGCTTTAACTCTATGACAGAGCATTGTGTGGTGGTGCTGGAGTGCTCTTGCCAATTACAGGGCTTGGGAGTGGGGGAAGCCACAGTAACGCAGGGGAGAGGAGGCCTGTCTGAAGACTGTCCCCGGAGCTGAGCTGTCTGGCCCTTCACTGCTCAGCTAACTAATCCCCATCTCTACCTTCCTTCCTCGTCATGTGTTAAAAAGCTATATGTCTGTAGTGTGAATGCAAAGCAATGCAAGTCTGTCCAATTACATTTAATTGTTATCAGCGGGAGAGTCTTTGCTCCGCTTCTGTTTTCCACTTGATTTCCTTTCTTGGCTGACAGGATTGCTTATCTCTCAGCACTGCTGTCATGTTGGCTTTCCCCCTGTCCCCCCGAAACCCCGGCTTGCCCACGTACAGTCCCGGGGTGGCATGGAAAATTGGTCTAATTGAGGAGCGTTAATGACTCAGCTTGGGCTTCCCTGCTTGGCACAAGATTGAAAGCTCTCTTATAGTTTGGTTTGGTCTGTCTTCTTAGATTTTATGCACTGTAGCTGCTTAATATCCTGCCACAGGGGTGCAAACCCCCCAACTGATCCCCCCATTAAAAAGAGGAAGGAAGTGTGGATGCAAAAACAAATCATGCATACAGAATGAAATTATTTCCAATGGTCTTCAGTTCATATCGTTCTACTTTTCAAAGCACTCCATGACAATCCTGTTGGGAGGCACACTTAGCAAAACAGATCTGATCAATCTGATTGATTATGCTATCATATATGTCATTAAAATAAAGGGTGATGTAAATGAATACCAGGGCTAATGTGAAACCTGCACGAATCTGAGGAATTCACCCAGTAACTTTCTCTCACGGAGGGAGATATGCAAAATAATTCTGTTGATACCACACTATGAGCGGGAAGTTGTCTATTACTTACAGCAGGTGGTGACCAATAAATCTATCAAATGTTCACAAGTGATGGATTTAACTACAGAAAATGCAAGAGTTACATTTATTCATATCCCTGTAATAAGTATTTTGTAAATCCTCCTCTGGAATGGATTGCACTGACAAGACAGTTCCTGTAGTCTTTTATGAGTGTCTGGCATTCCTGAGTGGGATTTTCTTTATCATTTCCCATGTATATCGTTCTAGGTCCTTCAGATCTTTTGGTATTTGTGAACTGCTTTCTTGAGTTTGAACCACAAATGTTCACATGGATTGAGGTCTAGGGACTGAGATGACCAGGTTTTTGTCCAAAACGTTGTGGTATGTGTTGGAGTTTGTAATTCCCTATATCTTAGGAAGAGCTCTAGGACCCATAGGTGCAAAACATTATAAACCACATACTGTATTACACTGTGAGAATGGATCCTTTGGCAATGTAAGCGACACTATTTTATACAGGACCGTGGGAAGAGGCTTTAAATTGGCGGTGCTGAGGTGGGAGGGGCTGGTCCAGTCTGGGGTGGGGGTGGGGGGGGGGGGGTTAAGATTAGCATTCACGATGAATAGGCTATAGGCTACTTAATACACATAAATTAATTTTTATTTAACAAGTTTGAGTGAAATCTGCGGTGTTTCACGAGCATAATCATTTATTCTAATTACACGATTGGTGTCGATTATTCTGTGATTTATGCAGATTGTATGAAGTTTGTGTGCTTGCGAAAGCTACAACGTGAGATTGTTTAATTAACAAGGATGGCATTTAGCGATTTAAATTACGTTGAATGCTCATGACACATCACAGCTTTTGTGAGGTCTGTGTTCTAAACGTTCATTTTTCATTGCACTCAACCTAACCTAAACATTTATTCTCAGTAATTTAAACATTTGAAACATTTAAAACAAAACTTTGGGATTACTTGCCACTTAATTATTCAAATTGCCATTCTTGTTAATTAAACAATTTCATGCTGTAGCTTTTGCAATAGCACACAAATTTCAGACAATCTGCGGTGTTTCGCGAGCATAATTATTTATTCTAATTACGCAATAGGTGTCAATTATTCTGTGAATTATTTGTTTTATTGTTAAACAAGGAGGATAAAGGGGAACAGGTTGAAAGTAATGATAGATTTAAAGGTAGTGTTCAGGCTTCCCCTGTTTCCAGCTCACCCGCTGCCACTGATGCACACGATATTTTAACACAAAGCACAAATACATTACATTACATTACATTATTTAAAACTCTGGCTCTGTGACAGGGTGCAGACATCAGGCACACAGACACAGCAGACAAGAACATACAAATAGCGTATGCGTAGTTAAACAGGTCCATAAGCCCATTGCGCAAAGCGGACAAGAACATATCCAAATACACACAATATTTTAACCGGTCCAAAAGCCAAATTTGCACAGCACACAACAACATAGCCAAATACATTTTTGCAGCAAAAGTATCTTTGCCAGTTTCTGTGCCATTAAGAGAGCTAGCTACCTTGAATGATGCAACATTAGTAGCTAGTAGATGAGTAGGCTACGTGATGTCCGTTGACCATGATGCTTGGCATTATTTTAATACTTATTCAGTATTGTTAATTATTTCAGAACTTCTTCAGGCATTAAATTCTTAGGTAAATAACAACATGAGAATTGCTGTGATGTCTGCCTTTTCCAACTTCCCACGGCCCTGATTTTATACCAATCACCTAGCTGATGAGCATCTTCAAAATAATAAATATTCATTTCATCTGACCATGAGCCATTTTTCTAATTGCCATTCAGATGTATTTTGCAAATTTCAAGTCGCCTTCTTTGAAGCTTGCTTTCAAATAAGGCTTCTTCCTTGCAAGTTAACCAGGAATGCATTGATCATGCATGTAAATTGAAATGAAAATGTCTTTGTCACTTTGTTACCTTAAGATGCCAGTTTGTTCAGCAGAACTGTTGCCTTCATTTTTACAGTTCCTCCCTAACATATTTTTTCTCACAGCCCATGGTCTCTAGTATCCATAACAGGGCTGCAACTGTACCAGCCTTAAATTTATTTATAATGTACACTACACAAACTTTGTACAGTAGATTCATTAAGAGCCTTCTCCTAACTTGTGAGGGTCAATGGGCATTTGCCTGCAGTCTTCAGAGAGCTCTTTGAGCTTAATCATGATAATGCATACTTCTGATGAATCTCTCCTGTGTTACATGCTTTTATAGCATAGGGAAACACAAAGCCTTTGGATGACTCTGTATAGTTCCAAAAGCTTCACTTAACATCCAAAAAGAAATGAAGGTATAAATTTGTTTTGTCAGAGGTTTTTGAATATTACTTGTTACTTAAATGTGTGAATTAATGTGACCCTTCTATTTTCTAGAATAAAATGCATCATTAGTTCTGTGCCAGGCAATGAAAAAGAAGGTATATATAGAATAAAGTATAACATTTATGTTTATAAAAAACATAATAAACCCAGTGGTTCAAAAGTTAAGGAGTGATATATAGCAATACAGAGACTGCAGTGTATGAAGTCAACTAATGCTTCCCTACAAGAATATAAAACAATTACCATTAATCCTGGATACAAAAGCTATTCAGTTATGTCTTTCCATATACAGTTCTTACAGTGCTTGCATTCATTTGCTGCTAGCGGTAGCTATTTGGGGACAGATACAATAAATTCCCAGGCTCTTGCCTCTGCTCTAATTCCTCATACTCTACTTCTGTCCAGCATGAATTTGGTTTGGCACTCCCATATTCAGCATTTTATCTCTCTTATTTATGAAATGCCACTTTCATCATTTCTGCTGTGGCTCTTCAGGAAACCTGAATAGATTACAGAAAACCCATTGTCTTTTGTTGATGCATTGCATCATTGACTGTTCATTGGTGGATTGTTGGCAGCCCCTCATTGCTTGTGAAAACGTGTGCTGAACAGGAAATAGTCTAAATTTCATGACTGCTTGATATCCACTCACAACTTGTAAGGAGTTTGAAAGAGCAACTGCCATTGCTTACAGGATCTGAACACTGCACAATATAAGCTGTTAAGTTAAGTGAGTATTCCAGTGTGTGTACTTACTGGTGACAGATAGCTTGTTAGCTATAGACCTGTTATTCTGGTACACACTAGTACCTAACTGGTAGACTACAGGTTTATAAATAGAGAGCATTATTAAAAGGAATACAACATGCAAAAACAAAATGACCTCACTTTTGTGTAGTTGCCATCCAAAGTAAGCAAAAAAGTACTTAGCATGACACAGTTTTTAGGATCTTTGAGTCAAAAAACATGCAATGATGTCACAATATTGCTATGTTCACACGGCAGCTAAATGTGGCTCAGTTCAGATTTTTTCCCTCATATGTGACCCATATCAGATGTTAAAACAGTGTGAACAGCAAAAAAATACCTGAAAAAATGTATTTTCAGTTCTAGTTTGGGCCACATGAATATGTGGAAATAAATGACATCTTGCCATGCAACCACTGTGTTGGCATTCAAATAAGAATTGAGTTTGTTTACTGTGGCCCAACTGATTTTTGCATCACTCTGCATAAGACAGATTACCCTCATCATTATAATTGTCTGTGACTAGACAGACTTTGTTGTTGTTTGTATGCATGTGTGTGAAATTTCAGAATGGAGGTCTATTCACTCTGATACTGGATATGGGCCACTTCCAAAAATGAATATGAGAAATCTTGACTCCAATTCAGAATTGAGCATTAAAACCAACAGTCTGAACACAGCATATGATCTATGATTAAACAACTCTGTAATACAATAAGCTCAGTTTTAGTGTAAAAAGGTAGAAAATAAACAGCACACTCCACCAGCCCTCTGGGAGAGTGTTTGCAGTTGTCAATAGCTTTGTGAATGAAAGCTAACGTGTCCTAATGTACAGCTACCTTGAGGCAGTAAATGTAATTTAGGGCAATTCCTACCATCCATACAGGAGAACACCACAGGTCTCTACATGATTCTATCTTTAGTTTCCAAGACAGGACATGCCATAAATATCTGCTTTGTTCAAGAACATTATCTTTCAACATATATTAGTCATGGTTTATTATTGGCAATGGTTTCAACCAATATCTGAACATAGAGTTGCTCAAATAGTGATGAAGAGACTGCTCATTTCTCTGATTTCAGTTTGCACAGAGCTGATGATGGCTATGGATTTTTGTATAATTAACTTAAAGTACAATTTTACACTGTGGCTGTACCACTTTAAGAGAAATATGAGAGTAAGGAAAGAAGTACCTTGCAATGTGTGATTTTTTTATACATCTCCTCTGAGGAAGATATGAAATACTTTATTTTAATTCCACTATAAACACACATTGGAAAGCCACTTAGCATTACAGCAGCCCATATTAAAAAACAGATAACTTTGGTTATTTTGCAATATATTTTTCATACTCTCAAGGGTACACCCAAGAACACAATGCATGAAACTAGAGGATCCATTAAAAACAGATTCAAGAACTGCAATCCTCCAAAGATTTAAACTTATGCAATACACCAAGGCAACTGGATAAAATATATTGCTCTGCAAATAGTGTATTCCAGATACGCAGCTGTTCTGGGATTAACTGTAATGTTACAGAATGTTAACATTTCTAAAAGTTAATTTTCAGGCATAAGCTTCCTTTAACCCTGTAATGTATTGCTTGAATCAGAAAAGACATACCACACGTATCACATCAGTAGGTATAGCTAATTACCTAAAATTTGACTTCAGCTGAATTCTGCTGCAAAACAGTGTTTTCAAAAAAAAATTGTCATTCTACCTTACAAAGTCACCTTATCTCATTTTAATGCACTGGTACTGCATAAAACAAGTGGAAATTTCAATCAAATTACATTTAAAGGAAATAAACTATGTGCAAAGAACCCAACTCTGAACAACACAAAATGCAGTTAACTCAATAATAACTCAAATGATCTGTTAATTCGAAGTGCTGTACAGGCATCCTACATTCAAATTCTCACAGTGAATGCAATGTTGTATGGTATGCAATGGTTTTGCCACTAAATATTCTTATGGACACTGGTCATCTTGTCATCATTTTTGCTATTGGTTACCAAAAATTGACTCAGAACCACACAGGTTAACAGAACATCTGTATATGCCTGTTTCCCCAGAATCTGAAATATGTGCAAAAAAATTAAATGGTTTCACATATCACTTTGCAATCTTGCACAGTTTGATATTACACTGAGGGAGAAGTGGAGTTAAAGAAAGCAATATCTACTGCAGATCATACAGAGCCATGTACTGCTTATGCTTTCCCACACTTAGGACAGTAGAATAACAGCACACTTAATGCATCATACATGTCTTTCAGTATTTATTTACAAATAATCTGGTCTTAATTCAATAGTGTGCAAAAAAATGTTAAGGTGTGTACATTAACAATTCAATTAATTATCCAAACTATAAGCGTATCAATTAAAGGCTGGCTGCTGATATATTCCCAAAAGCTCTGGCAGGATTAAACATTTAATCTCCTCTGTCACTTCCAATGATGGTGTGAATCTCATGGAGCTCTGAGGGGTGTTCGAGCTGTCAATTCAAATCAGCAGAGCTACCTTAGCTGAAGACATCCAGATATTCAGAAAGAGCTGCATGCCTCTCCCATTTATATTACGTAGATGTTTGCCACCTGTTTAGTATGGGTGATATGACTTTGTATGGCTTTGTTGTGCCAGTTAAATGCTGAGATCATACTGGCAGATGCCACTGTCTAGCTGGTTTCACAACTACTCTGCCCCCCCCTCCCCCCCACTCCCTCACCCCCAAGTACTGTCTCCTTAAATGTGAACTGCTCATCCAAACCTCCTGCATCTGTGCATTATAATGAATTGCATGAAAAGCTTCTGCTGACTGCTGTAAGAATAATGTCTTAGGCAACTCATTGGTGACTGTGACTACTATACAATGATCCATTATTCAAAGATCAAAGATTGAATGCTCGTTGATTGCTAATGATAACAGATATATTACTAAAATTAAAATTTTGTAACTGAAGGATACAGACTCTGCATCATGTAGTATACTTGGCTTTTGTCAGAGTGCACAAGTTAACTTGTGGTGGGGGCTGAATAGTGTTATGCTCACACACAATGGTCTGGGAGTGTTCTGAGCCTGGTCTGCCACTATTGCTCGTTTAAATGGAACGGACACACTTATGTCCTACTGTGATAGAAGTCGCTCTGGATAAGCATGTATCTGCTAAATGCATGTCATGTAACGTAATGTGAATACTATAACTGCAGTTCACCAGACACAATGGCAACTTTTGTCCATACCAAATTGCATTCACAAAGGTCGGAGTTCTTGCATCCATTCTCAACCTTTCAGCTGCCAGCTGAGAACCATGGCAAATTCATACATTTATGTTCAAACACACATTTCTGTATCCTTTCCATTCCTTGCTGGTTTGTATAAAATGCTGTTTTTCTTTTTAGTTTGACAAAAAACATGGACAAATATTTTAGGGAGCACAACTGATTCAGATAATGCAAGGCTCCCCTGAATTACCCTTGGCTATACATGCAGTGCACAAACACAGTCTCTTAAGCATGGGTATTGATCATTTTGCTTTCTCCAACACTGACATTGGAAATCACGAAGAATAGCTCAGGAGGCATCTATACTTGTACACATACAGTACAAAGTATATAAGATTTACTGCATAAACAGACCATTAACAAAATATTGTCAGTGTTATATGTATTATAAAATTTAATTTCACATACTGTATATGATAATTTGCTTAAATTAAGTTTTACTTCTTTTGCACATGGCTATAAAATAGCACTTGTATAGTCAAACTGTTTCTAGAATGTCAATAATTAAACTTGCAAATTATAATTGTAGTTATTCACTGAAACTGCTGCTTGGTTCAGCCTTCAGGATAAATTATGCTGCTGAGGCTTGAAAACAATCTCTTCCTCCTTCACTTGATATTACTTATTTAGGACTCCTCTACCACTTGAGTTGGCTACTGCAGGTCCCAATGAGACATAACTGAGGGATTCAACACATTGCTTCTTTTGCAATTGAAAAGCCAATACTTACAGCCTCGACTGAGTTTGTGTGAAATTATTTTCATTTAAGTGTAGTATTTACTTTGCTATAAAAAGCAGCTCAGTCGATGTTCAAACCTGAAATCAATTACTTCCCCCAAGCTATTTTTCAAACATTTCTCCTGGCAGTGAACAAAGTCTCCTATTAAGTTATTCTAAGGTATATTTTCCTCATTTTTCTGACTGTGCAGTAGCTTTCTGTCAAGAAAAAAAAATCTGCTATGTGCATTCCATCACTTAAGCTGCCATCATGGTATTCAGACCACCTGTAGTCACAAGAATGATGGAAAGTATGACACAACAGAACACATGAAAACAGCACTGGCATTTTAGGGTGATGAAATCAAAGTTACAGATTATTTAATAAGTACGCTTCACTATATCCATAGTGTATTACAGTCAAACTCATTACAGTGGGTTAATTTCCTTGCCAATTTACATCAATGGTATCAGATGCAAGGTAAATAATCAAATAATCAACAGCCTCGAGGTAGGTAAATTGCCTTGAGAAGCAGACAGAAAGGGACAGATGC
Source organism: Megalops cyprinoides (assembly GCF_013368585.1). NCBI lineage: Eukaryota > Metazoa > Chordata > Actinopteri > Elopiformes > Megalopidae > Megalops > Megalops cyprinoides. Next base: position 16,398,780 of record NC_050590.1, read on the forward strand.
AGTGCATTATATCCCATGGTTAGAAATCATGGAATTTAGCAATCTAATATCGTAGGCTCTTTAAGGATCTGAATATGTTCTACAAGTAGAGAATATTTTCCTCACATAATTTCCAATACCCATCCAAATGGATGTAATGTTATTCTACCACACTAAGTAAATGCAAAATGCATTCATGTTCAGAACACCCCCATCTCAACAACCCCATTTGTCACATAAACCAAGTACTTTGTTAGAGATGCAACAATCATTCTATATGAAAATGTGGATAAAAACAATTATTGATTACAATCCTAACCTTTGGAATATTGGCATAAAGAAACAAAGCAATAGAGTATAGACATGATTATCTCAGGAATAATGTACAGTTCTTTGTACATACTCTGAAAATATGCTGGAAAAGACCATTACTAACATGTCAGATTTTCCCATATCCACATATAATCTGCTAAGTGAACCTTTCTTGGCTATGCCCAGTACCTAAAACAATCACCAAAAACAGTGTCAGTATTTGTGATATCCCACAGTCTCTCATACCTTATTGTTTCAGTATAATACAGGCTTTGTGTGATATAAGGGTAAATTTATAATTTTGAATTATTTCCAATGTATCAGCACACTGCATCTGGCAAGATGAAATAGCTAGAGCATTTTGAGTAAGCTTGATAGCATATGTGATAGCATGATACACCAAGTGCTCAATTGGTTCTGTTCATATGATGCAAAAGGAACACTCCACACTTGTTCACTGGGGAAACCGTTCACCTGTGATCTCAGATGATAATCTTAAAATTAGGAAAAAGAAATAATTCCACTGATGATGGCAGTGTGCCCTAATGTATGATTCTTTGTCCTCATCTTTCTATAAACTCTTGAGATCAGATCTTTTGTAAATATACTGTAGCAACTGAAATTCCTTAGATTGACATGCGTTGATTTTAACCTACAGGCTGATATAAAAATGCCTTATGAGTTATTTTTAAATAAGCTATATGTAGCAATATGGATTAGTTTGATTTGTAATTGATTACATTTGTTCAGTTAGCAACTTGTAATATGGTCTAAACATATTCAACAATTAATTAAGGTTAAGCAACTTGGACTGCTGACTACATGTTAAAAGTGATATGATATTGGATAATGGTCCAGTTTAACTTGTTTTAGTAGTATAGTAATGTATTGAATCAATGATCATTGTTTTTACTTTTTATTTTACATTTGGAATAGTACAGGAATGACATATATAAAATGTATATATAATTTGTATATGATGTATATAATTTCTATATGAAATTTAAAAATATGGTTGTGCACTCACATAAAAAGCCACTACTTTCATTTAATACAACTTACTATTTTTCCATGAGTTAGTCTGGAAAAATGGACATGCCCTTTTATTAGGCCAATCAGAAATTTCTCAGGAGCACATGCCAAAAGTAATCCACTGAGTCTTTTAGATCTTCATCTTTGACAGCGGCAGGATGAACGATGGTTCAAAATCAAACTGTACCGCAGGGTCTTCATTTTAAATGTCAGAAACAAACACCCAGTTTCCTGCACTTCTTGGCTGAACATCTCCATCTTCATCTCTAAATGATAAATCAGTGTCATTGCTCACCAACTCCACCGAACAGACCTTGAATTCACTCTTACTCCTATTGCTTATGTCCACATCAACTATTGCCATTTTCAATCAAAACCAATGTAATTGTTTGGAAAAAAAAATAGACAAATCCAAATAAAATATTAAAACCTGGCAAACAAAACTTGTTGACGGTTCTTCAAAGTTAAAAATCTCTTGATAATCACTGGATCAGTCAAATTCAATAACTCACCCAAAGCATAACAGCTCTCTATTCTCCAAGTGCTCTGCTTCTCAGCATCTGATTGGCTGAATCACTTACATGTCTCATGAGGGCATGAGTCTGTGATACCAGACACTTCCTCAAAAACCATGAGTACACATATCAGATCAAGATCAATTACACTTCAATGAAATGACTGTACATACACACAATCCTAGTATTATAGAAAGGTTTTCTGCACAATATGCAAGTATGGTCTGGAGTGCTGAAGGTTAAACAATATAATTCAAATAAATTCATCACACATTTGTTGTACTTATTCTCATATTAAATCTCCATCTCCATTAAATCTCCTACATTCATTTTCATGTCTACACTATCAGCCACCCTTGATCCTAACTGTCCTCTCTCACACAACTGAGTTCAAACTTCATCCTACATGCTATGGCTGTGGACTGAGCATTAACAAAGTCAAACTAAGGTCAGAATCAGTGTACATGAGTGAGAAAACCAAAAAAGACACTGATCTGACACATTCTCTCCTCTCCACCTTCCTACCTCTGTTAATCTAATGACTTCCAACTCTTTTTCCTTCACTCTACCTGACTTACAATTCTTTGCATGCATTATCGCATTCAGCCTCTCAAAATTTGCCTTTATCTGGCCTCTTGCCTTCCTTCACTGGCTTTCAATCACTGCTTGCATCAGATTTAAGACCCTGGTGCTAGCCTACAGGGCAATCAAGGGCACAACTCTTTTCTACCTTCAATCCATCATTATCTTACAGCCCTACATGAGCTTCATGCTCAGTAACCTCTGGTCTTCTGGCAGTTCCTCCACTCTACAGCTGCACATCCAAAACTCTCCTTTTCCCTACTAGCCCCACAGTAGAACTTAGAACTTGCTATGAACTTGCATTCTATACTGCAGTCTAAAAAAGTAAAAATGCATTTTGAGTTATTTTAATATTTAATATTTCATCATTTAATGTGACTTACCCTCCTGCCCCAATGATATTTTGTTACTTCAATGATGTTTTGTTATTATTGAATATTGTACAGTTTTTCTGTTTTATGGTTTTTATATATGGTCACTATAATATGGAAATAAATGATCTCCTATATGTTTTGAATGAGTAATATTACTGTGTGTCAAAAGGCGTGTAAATACGAGGATATATTTTAATCAGATCCAAGATCAGCTATTAGTCGGTTGTTTGTGGTAAATTTTTGCTTAAACTAAGGTAGCCAGTGAACCATTGTTTTATTCTATTGGTCTACTATTTGTTATTACCATTTCATACTATTTTAATTGATTGAATTTTAATACTGAATGTGCTGAAGTGCTTGTTGAATGAGCAATAAATCAGATCATTGCTTGAATCTCAGGTGACAGCGGTGAGTCGGGCTTGCAGATTCTTCCTCTACAACATCCAAAGGATCCACCCCTATCTCACTACGTATTCAACACAGCTCCTAGTTCAGGCCCTGGTCCTCTCACACCTGGACTACTGCAACTCCCTCTTTGCTTGTCTTCCTGCATGTACAGTCAAACCTCTACAGCTAATCCAAAATACAGCTGCACGACTTGGCTACAATCTCCCTAAAGAAGACCCACCTCTTGAGACTGTATCTCAGTTCTGTTACTATCCCCACCCCCTAACACCAGCTACTTCTTGCACAGTATTATGATGTATTACGAATTTGTGTTCTAGGGACTGTTTCTGTATCATAGTATACTTGGCTTTTGTCAGAGTGCACAAGTTAACTGGTCTGACACTGTTTCTCGTTTAAATTGAATGGATACACTTACAGTGTTGTGCATGAACACGTTAAAAGAACATGTCCATTGAACGTGTTCATTTTTTCAATGAACGGTGAACTTGAACGTATCCGTTTGCAACTAAAGAATGTGAACTTCCGCTAGTTCAGGTTTGCGCGAGATTCGGAATCCATCGGTGTGTTAAAGTTACTGATTGATGAATAAACACGGACGGCGTTATTCCATACTTGAGATGTTTTTTCTGCAACTCAGCAGATAGACAGCTCGACAGCTCGCAACCAACCGCCCATATCCCGCATAACAATCACTGCGCATGTAGATGTACACATAAAATAGTCCCTGGACAATACCCTTATATGACAGGGTACATGGTGCACTGTACACACTGGCTAGCTTAAACAATTTTTGCTAAATGGCTAGTGAAAGTCATTGATGTACATATGCATGCAAATGAGAAAACAAAGGAATTTACTTTGTGATTTGAGCTTTTTATTACTTCATTTGCTTTTGCACTTCCACTAGTAAAATACATAACTTTTGAATGTACAAGTATACACAACCAGTGGGAAGTGGCAATGATTGGGGGCTGGGGATGGATGGGTAGGAGGAGGTTCTACTGAAAAAGATAAGCTAAGAGCAGCCCATTTAAAAAAAATGGAAGAAATGAACTGGGACTGGGACTATGAACTATGAACTTGAACTTGTTCATTTTAATCAGTGTGAACTGAACTTTAGCTGAACTGAACTGAGCTAGCTCTTGTGAAGTGTGAACTTGCACAACACTGTACACTTATGTTCTATTGTGATGGAACTCGCTCTGGATGAGAGTGTCTGCTAAATGCATGTAATGTAATGAATCATTGCCAATGTTTGTGTGTCTTCATTGCTGTCAATGCTAGCTAGCTGTTTCCATCCAACAACCCAACACATTTGTTTTTGCTCCATAACTGTCTGGTTTGGCTCTGCCACCAAATAAGACTTCAACAAACTATAGCATACCATCAAGACTGCAGAAAAAATCATTGGAGTTAACCTGCCTACACTCCAAGATCTTTTCAATACCAGATCCAGAAAATGGGCAGGCAAAATCATTGCTGACCACTCACATCCTGGCCACCAGATATTTGAACTTCCTCCCTCCAGCAGGTGATTCAAATCACTACCCGCCAAAACAAGCCGACACCATAATAGCTTCTTCCCACACGCCATCACACTCTGGATCTGTTAAACTAACGACTCATAGTGCAATGGATATACAACTGTAGTTGTACATACCCATAGCCTGAACTCCTGCACACTTTAACTTATTGAGCAGTAGCTGTTAAGTGATTGTACAGTATCTGTTCATATTTATTTTTTATATACCTCATTCATTCCATCCTTATGCCATCACATGCATGTGTCCTGCACTACTCTTGTTGTTTATTGTTCCACTATTGTTGGAAGGCATTTGTTGTTGTCACTGTGTAAATCATTGTGTGAATGCACTACGAGAGACACTGGAACCGGAGTCAAATTCCTTGTATGTGTAAAAGCATACTTGGCCAGTAAAGTCCGAATCTGAATATGATTCTGAAGACTGTATTATCATTACTGGTACTATAAGCGAGTCATAATGATGCAAGGTATTGTTGCCTTAGTGGATCACTGTAACCATCTAAGCTACAGTTGATCTTACAGATCATTATTTTACTCTACTATATAGCATGATTGTAGGATTGCAGGATTGTCATTTGACATGACACAGAAAAAAATGACAGCTGCATGCTTGCATTTTAGCACTATTTTCCAGCTTGATGATCTTGTTATCCCTGTATCATGAAATGAATCTATATTGCTACTGAATCTATATAGCCTTGTTAGTCACCCTGGAAAGAATGTCTGTCAAACAAATAATTTGCCTCAAATCCAAGCCTCCTGATCCTATGCACAGAATTACTGATGATCCTTAGCTATATTTGTTTCTTGTCCCAACACATCTGTGTCAAATGGGAAGCTGGATGCAATCAGTCCTGTGACTCCAGATAAAGTATCAAGCATCATTTGTGGGTTCTGGAAATTGCCCAGGACTATGACATCAGCCTTGGGTTCACTTAACATACCTAAAAAATGCTACTATATATCTTCTTACGTGTTTTTCTGTGCAGCTGAAATTAGTAAGAATGTATTTTTTATTTTCTTTTTTCACCAGGACTGTCCTGGATGAGGTTTCGTGGGTTGCCAACAAAAATGGTATCAATCATACACGACTTTCATACCATGTCCGCTGAATAAGTGTGTGCAAGGCTTGGCCATAAACAAACAAGCAAACAGACTGCCAGTGCAACTTACCCTCGCCAGCTTCTATTACCTCAATTATAGAGGATGTCGCTCCCCCAAGACACCCCTCGCATTCTGCTCCAGGCCCCTTGAATCTTGGCCTTAATGAAATATGTATTACGAAAGTTATGAGGCGCTCTGTGAGATGGATTGCAATTGTTTCCGAGACTTCCTTTCATCAGCCTCAACTCTGCGGCCCTATGTTAATTTAGTCTGGGAGCCAGCAGAAGTGGCTATGGGTGGAGCGTGCATTTCCAAGAGCCTGGATGCTTAAGAGGAAGAGCGGGCCACACGATTCACTTCACGGCAGTAACTGATTGAGCTCCGCTGTAAACTGACATTGCATTAAGTAACACTCCAATAGGTCATGCTACTCCTTCCCTTTTCATTTCCATTATATTCCTTTAGTAGCCCTATATTCCTAAATTAATGTATCTGATATGCATACATTTCCATACACTCAATTGATTTCCTTTTAATCAAACATCATTTTCAAAAGGATTGTGACAGCACATTAAAAATACTGGGACTTTTAATATCTTATTCTCTGTATCAGTCTAGAACAAAACTATCCACACTTTAGCAACACAGCATGAAGCCTTAAAATCTATTGACCCCCTTAGGAAGGGCCTAACTTTTCCTTGCATGAGTGATAGTTAAAATGCATGGTATGAAGTTAGTGTCTAAAAACAATCCAGTTGTGGAATCCATTACCTCCTGATTACTTTATGAAGGTCAAACCTATGTGAGTAGACCGTAACAGCAGAGGTATCTGCACTAATGTGCACACTTATCCTTTGGCAATGTAGGCCAATGAAACAGTACTGTTAAAGTCTAATCCTGACAAAATGGCAAGGTACTTTTAGGTGAGATACATGTTTAATTTGTGATATGAAAACTTGTGATAAGTAAAACAAATATTTGTATGACTCATTCTATGGTTAAATCAAAAGACATGTACAGTACAAGAGTTTGATTCACAACAGCTCAAATTATCAGAAGTGCTTAAGCAGACTTTTGAACTCAAACTTTATGCATCCTAAAATGAAGTTATGAAATAATCCATTATGACTGTAGATCAACACTAAAATGATTTCCCTATTTCCCATACAAATATTTCATAGGAAACAAGGATTAATTGAACCAGGAAATCACAGGATAATGTGTCCCAGACCTAAGCCCTAATATGAACAGCTCATGACATATGTGGGATAATATTATAAATAATTGTGTTGTGTAATCTTAGATCGATTAGTGTCAGTTCTCCTAATATGTTAAGTTATCTTTATATTATATGATATAGATGCGTATTTAGGCCATCAAATGGTCTTCCCCTTCTGAACCAATTTACACTTTTCTCTGTGCTTAGGTGAGTTTTGTATTTTTCCCTGGAAAATGTCTCACTTTCTAATTTCAATTACATGTTAATGGGAGATGCACTGTAAAATAGTAATAATTTCAAATAACAGAACTATCACTTTGATAAAATTCAGAGAGAATGTGAGAGAACAGATTTAACATTCATTTAAAGTAATGTAGTTGTTTTAACACTACATAAATTAATTTGATTCTTTTGAGTACTGATTTATCATTGACTGATTTTTTTTTACCAATAGGCTGACTTACTTCATCAGTTAAATGAGTTAAAACAATGAGTGACTGTAGACTGATCATAATATGTCTGTTATTACGCACTGTATTTTTGCAGTCCCTGATTTTTCCATTTTTAAAAAATAAAATAAAATCTTTCACACATGCGAATGTAGTTGATGTCTTTGCATGCACTTTTATAAACACCCAGTACAATATAAGAAAGAAGTCATTTTGACTTTCAGAATTAGCTAAAAAATAAAATTAAATATTGAAAAAGAATAAATTGTTCAGGAAGTACACACAACATTTACATATGTTTAAATGTGTACATCCATCCCTTCCCCCATACTCCATTTTCAAAAACCACAACATTGTGAGTCCTATCAAACAATGTAAATGTGAAATATCAATGGTAAGTGGGAATTCTACTCATCCATCTTTTTTAAATTTTCCATCAGAAATCACTGAAAACAATATACCTTAGAACAGGTTTTATTATGCTTAATAGAGTAAAACTGAAAGAGTACCTTTCCCAAGGGTACAGCAGCAGGGAACTAGTAGGGAATCAAACCAGCAACCTCTCAGTTACAAGCCCTGCTTCTTACCACTAAGCTACACTGCCATCCATTTTTTATATTTTCAGCTTAAGCTTGGTTAAGAAAAAGTATTCTTCATCTATTTTAGTCATGTGTATGTTCCTCCTTCATAGATACATTACAGCTGTCTACAGTATGGCTGAAACAAGATGATGACGTTTCTGGAAATGAGGACTCCTCTCTGGGGACAATCATTACAGTGTGCTAATCAATAGCACATGTAAATGTAATGGTATATCACTCAGGGCTTCAGATTTATGATCCAGACATGCAATCAAACTGCAAGGAGGGAGTCAAGTTCAAGAACTAAGACTTTCTCTGATATAGGTCTTATTTTAAATGAAGAACAAGGCCTGGGGGTGGGGTTCTGAGGTCTGCAACCTTTCCAATGGAAACTGATAAGACAACATAGGGTTCTTGTCAGAAACAAATGTTATGTCGGCCTGTGCTCAAGCGCTTCAAGATGTTATCAGGAGGAGTCTGAAGCCGGGCTGAAAATGAGTCCCCGAGTAGAAGGCTTAAACGGGTCTCTGGCAGACCATTTATTTATCCAAGGCTAAATTCAATAACAGGAACCATATATAAGAGTGGGAAAATAACACAGCTGCTGGCGATTTATCACGGGATGGAAACTCATTGTTATCCTTATCTCTCCAATGATGTTCTATTTTCAACTGGTAATGAATTATGGTTCCTTCCACATCTTCACAATGTGGCAGTTCATCGGTAGCTTGCGAGGAAGGTACTGTATTAGAAGAATCAATAGAGTGCTTCCAAAGGGTAAACTAACCACTGGGTGATTGTGCTGAAGGCACTTATTGCCCAGCTTGGTCTGGGGACATCCATGTTAACAGAAAGGGTGTGGAATAGTAGCAAGTCAAACAAATCACACCTGCCAATGAGAAGCAAGGATATAAAAGGCATCCTGAGTCATAATGCCAAGCCATTTCATTTGGAAATATGATACCAGAAGCCATCCAGAAATCAAACAGCACTCAACAGCCTAACACCATAAATCATTTCCCACCAATGACCAAACTTCCTGCCACGGCTTTTCAGTACATCTCAGTCCAACATGAGGTTGAGTTTCCAACCTAGTTATGCGCTCCCTCCACCCCTCTCAAAACCAAAAGTACATCAATATAAACTGTTTCAAATTTTATTTTCATAAAAGCTTTTAATCATGAACATGTGCACATTGTAATTATCATATGGAACATGAGCAAAAAGTGTTTGCATTTGGTGGAAAGATATTAAAACAGCATATTAATACTTGGACTCCAGGAGAACTCGTCACAGTTTCCTACACTTCTGTTCTGACTGCAACGTTAATTTCTGCAGAGGAAATATGATGAGCTCTCATAAATCTTTTTCACATTTTGTTAACTTTACTACTGCCAAGATTTACCCCCCCCCCCCCCCAACATAAACAAAGTGGTGACCTTACAAAGACCAATCATCTGTAGTCCAAAAATCACTGTAAGAGAGGGATTAAGATATATATGGAATGATTTTTACAAATGTTTATGTTCAACCATTTTATATTGTGTTGTCTAATTAAGATATATGGGCTGTGCCCATTTCAAACTTCTACAAGACTTAATCCTATCTAATTCCTGCGCAAAGAAATTGTATATCATCATATATTATATATGTATTTATCTTCATAAACTCTTCTAGTTGTGATGTTCTACAGTAAGTAAAACTTCTGAAAATTCTTTGAAAAAAAGAAACTACGTAGAATGTCTTTCTATCCAAATGCAATCATTCTATTGAGCATGGTAATTACAGGTCTGCCACAACTATAACAACAGTCCATAACAACTGTGAGAATATTACAAGTTAAACATGTGTAATCTAATGAAGGTAAGTAAATATCCAAGAATGTTGCTATTTTGAAAGCCAGAAGAGCACTGAACTGCAGAAATCAGGGAAATCCCATGTGTTCCTCAGTCATGAATGTAACTCTTATGGCTGTACTTTCCTTCTCTTATGAAACATTAACTAGCATTTTTCTTTTCAAAAGAATTATCAACAGACAACGAAGGGACACACATTTCTTAATATTGCGTAGTCGGAAAACATTCATCATGGTCACACTGAAATGTAGCTCTCTTTTCACAGACTGCGAGTGACTGGGATCAATGAGAGAAAGGCAACAGACCGGAAAATGGAGCTGACAAAGGGATTGTTCCCTTCAGTCCCATGGATGCTGTTAAAACCTGATGTGTTAAGTCTCTCTTCATCCACGCGCTTCCCATTGATATTGCATCATCATGATGATGTTATACTAAAGGCATTGTCCCATCATTATCTGCACTGACATTATCCACCATGTTGACTCTTCTGGCTTCCTCTGCCAGTTACTTCTGGTCTGGAGAACTTATGTTAGCACCGTCTTATCTTTTAAATCTGTCATTTCAACTCCCTACATATATTACATTTTTCCCCTTAAAGTGCATTTTATCATTTGTATAGAAAATTCTACAAATAATGAATGCAATATATTAATACTACACAAGCATGAAGAGACAAAAGAGAATAGTGATTTTTTTTTTCCTCTCTCAATTACATCACTGCTTCCTCTTCAGCGAGTGGGTGCATGTGTTCGGCAAATTAAACATTACCTCAGTGAAAAGCTCACTGTGCTGTGGGACACGTAGAGCCCATGAACTCACCAGGATTTGCAAGGATTAAAAGCCCACCCTCACCCGTCCGAATCATCCATCTAGCATTGCTGTAATCAGTGAGCTGTACCGATCACAGAGCAACAGGGCCTATTGACAGATATATAAGGGGAAGACAGCAGTAAGCATTTTCCTCTGACTTTTTAAATAAATATTCATCAAATTGTGAATTATTCTGGCAGTGAGTATGTGACAGTGATGCAACAATCTGGCAATGCTTTGGTTATCAATCAACAGCTGAAAATTAAATATAAATACAAATTTGAGAGAATCAATGAATCCCATCAGAGGCCAGATCCAGATCCCAGTTATGCAAAACAATTCTTATAGGAAACATTACATTCTCCAAATGATATACATGTTTTACTTCAAAGACAGGGATATGGTGTAAGGGTGTGCTCAGTTAATGTAAAAGGGTCCATTTCATTCACCTGCTTGCAGATTCCTCTGTTGTTATCAAAGCAGAGATTATTTGATTCTGGCCGGGCATTTTTAAAGTGTACATCTCTATCAAGGCTTCCACTGCCATTCTATCGTCTGTACATGTCTATTGATGAATAAATTATAATTTCATAGAGTAGGTATAGATTAGGTATATATCTATCATAATACTGTTGTTGCTACTTTTTAAAAAGTAGCAAAAACAGTTTGAAACCTTGAAAAATTGAGTAGTCCCCCATACATCGTGTAATGACTAAATATGTCCCAGAGGGAAAGAGAGTACTAAATTGTGAACTACCTAAGGAATGTGGAGACAAAAGGATATTTCAATCCATAAGTAACAATCACTTTGTCAACTTCAGACTTTTGCAGATAATAGTGTTAAATAAAGTGACTGTGGAGAATAGCACTACTACAGCTCTAGTACATATTTATATCGATCACTACATGTTTGAAGGGCACTCTCTCTTCCATGTGCTGTGTTCTCCCTTCCTCAACATGTAACAGGTCTGTTGATTGAGACTGAATAACAGGCAATCAGCTGTTATCAACTGTTACTGTTATAAGATATTAACAGTGTTATTAGTTTTGTCAAAAAATTGCATCACACTAAACAATTATCTAAAAAAAAAGTCCTGAAAATGTGCTGCTTGACACAGAAGTCAAGAAGAACAGTTGTGCACATAGTAGAGATAAATCTATAGTCCTGAATATCTTCTAAATAATGATGAGGGGAATTTACTATAATTACTCCATGACATGAGTTTTCTTCTCCCAAAGTTTTGATGGAACTGCGCACAATCTGATCATAAACAAACATTTTCTTATCACACTGAAGATGTTTGTTTACATGTAGTCACCATTATTGTATGTTCACAGTGTAGTGCTGCCTGTAATGACTGCAAATAAGTGAAGCGAGTAAATCTGATAAGCATTTCTCACCTTTGCATAGTTTATAGAAAGGTGCTAGCATGTAAAACATTTGCATTGGTATAAGGAAAAGGCTATGCATTATTTTTAATGCTTTCAATGGCAAGTGCATATTCAAGTATGTCATTTAATGTTTGTTATTTGACTTCAGATTTGTATGTATCCACATCCTGCTAAAGTGTAATGACATGTTTACCGAATAGGGCTTGTCACTTAGAGACTGGAGATGCAAACTTGTGTGGCCTTGCTGGTGTATCCTAAAACAAGTTACATCATCAGAACTGTTTCAGTAAACATCCACCCCCTTAAATACAGGCATATACAGCAATATGTACATTCTATAATATGCATGTTGCACTGGATAAATATATCTGTTGAGTCACATTTGAGCTTATGTGCCACATAAGCTACTCTATATATCATGAGGGCAATAGTTAAGCATATATACAATGTAATAATGTCATACAGTACTTCCCAGTTGATGCATCTTTTACAATGTTGATTTCTCTCACTAAACATTTTGCTTTTATTTGTATAAATAAAAAAAAAAACTATAAAGCATTCCCAACACAAACGTCTTCATGGCAGACTGCTGTGTTTTTAAAAATGGTGAGGAATGGTGTTTGATGTTTGGTATCAGAGTACACGCGCTGAGCATGTTTCTGAGCTGCACGGCCCTTTCAACTGTCAAAGCCTTTCTTTATCAAGCCTGACAGTAAAGTGAGTCTGTAGCTTAACATAAATGCTAAGCTGGCAGATTTCAACAGCACTCTCCCATTGAAAAAGGAAACAGAAAATGTTTGGGCATTTCCAGAATGGTTTCTGTTACGTGCACTTTCTGCAACTTTGTCTTCTAACCCTTGCTAGGGTTTTTCTTTTTCTTTATCAGTCAGGCATGCAAAATGACATAAAAATACCTTCATGTTCTAAGTCAGGTCAGTGTCATGTGAACTATCACAAAGAGAAACATTAATGCTTTCAGCTTTATAGAGGTATCCAATAAAACCATTTCATTGTTCTACACAATCTTTCTGTGTTAAACCTTTGACTTTTGACTTTGACTTTTTTAAAACCATTTGACATTAACAACAACTGCATGAATTACTATATGAGTATACAGTAGATAAAAACTAACATGAATATCTGTGTCAAATATTAAGGATTAAATATTAATAAGACGGTACCCAGCAGCAATTACTGTCAAGATTTCTTTTCTATTGATTGATGTATAGACTGGAGTGCCCATGTGCTAAAAGACTCTTTTATACTCAAGCTGTAAAGCCTAAATTCTCTATATTTGTAAAACGTTGACAATTGATTGTTTATGATGATGTTTCACTGGAGAGAGTGGTATTATCAATAAACTACTGACACAATACATTTTAATTGTTTTCTGAATTAAAAGCTGTGATAATTCTAGAGTATCACTTCTAGAATTCTAGAGTGATACGTTTAAAGCACTTTAGGATACTTTAGACAGGATAGAACTACTACTAATTAGAAATATTAGAACTACTAATAACATTAAAACATACACGTACAGTTCAGTTTCAGATGTAATGTGCATATATAAATAAATCAGCTACTTAGTTTAAGGTAGGTGTAATCTGGCTGATGAACTGTAACATCACAACATTTTGGCTTGGTGACCTGATGTTTAGGACCTGGTCACTGGTGAAAAACGGTCTAACTAAACAAATATTAATATCCTCCTACATTGCTTGTTAGTTTTGTGCTATTCTTTCATTTGTAACTAGGCAGCTACAAAGTCACCAAAGAAGTCACCGAAGAAAACTCATGCAACTGTGAAACAGATTTGGCAGCAAACACTGTCTGTGCCTCTATGAACACATTCAATATTTACTCAAAAAATAATTTATATTTGATTTAGTTGCCAGGCACCTTCCCCTTCGCTGATTCCATAACCACATTAATTCTGCCATACGTAGTGCATCATATTGGTTACATCTAGGTAGACATCCTATTGAACATTAGGTGCCCAAATATACTCACTACTCACTTCAGCTCACTTACAGCTGCCATATTCAGATCTACTTGGAGACATGTGCATGGAAACAGCTTTTTAGATGTGTTGAAAAGTTAATGTGCTGTGTGTAAACAAAGCAATAATATAGCTAAGCGGCACTGTTAGGCTGTAATACAATGCTAATTACCATGCACTGGCTGTTGTCAACAAAATGTCAAAATTAAACATGAAGGTCAACAGATGAGTACATACAGTTTGCATTTGTCAGTCATAATCATAAATCATGAGAAAAAAATTAAGTACTTCAAGATGTGGTATTTCATTGCCATCTCATTTTATTTTCAGTTATGCAGTTAGCTCTTCATCGCCGCAACAACAACTGCTGAACCTAATCCTCTGATACACACACACACACTCATACCATGAATACTTTTCATACTACAAGTTCCACAGCGCAGCAGGAGGCAAATACTGTCTGAGGATAGATCCATCCTCCTGATGCTATCTGAAGTGCCCATATGAGTCCTAGGGTATCAAAAGGAGAATGACAAGGAACCCGCCCCTACTGGCTTCATTCCGCTGAATGAAGAGCCCCCACTCATTATCAACAAATGATCCAGGTAGTTTTGAAACACAAGCTGTAGGCCTCAGTCTGTGCTTGAAACAAGCACTTTTACTCTCTAAGCTATTTGGGAGCACATATTCTTCAGTTAATTAAAAAGTAACCTTCAGGTTATGTGCATCCCCTCATTATTGCTAGTTTATTTTGCACCTTTAAGTCTTCTGCCTAACTAGTAATGGTAGAACCATCACATGAAATTTCACATACTGTGTAAATAAAAAATGTGAGACTACTTAGTGTTCAAATGTTGAAGTACTGAAAGACAGGACAGGAGAGATAATAGGGGATGATTGCATGACAAAGTGATATATTTTGTGTTTTTAATACCTATGATAGTTTTAAACATTGACAAATTAAGCATGACAAAAACATTCTGTTGTCAAAAATTTAGTTGCATCAGCTATCCTTTCACATTCATTTTATTTACATTTTGTCCTTTGGCAGATGCCCTTGTCCAGCGTAACTTAAAGAACACATTCAAAGCGCATCTAATGAAGACCCATGACCACATTTATTCATTCATTTCCTAATAAAAACTCTCATGCAAAATGAGACTTTTAGAGGATAGTGAAGTGTGTGCAAACATTTTACAACTGAACTGTAAAGTGAAATATTCTCAGCCCTCAAAAACTGCTACCCAACTGCTAGAAACATATATTTTCATAACCTGAAGGCTGAATGGTTGACCTGCTAATCACCTAATGACATCCTATCGATTACATTATGATCATTCTATTCGTGAAGTGAGAAAACCAAGTCATCTTTCACATCAAGTAATCATTTATTACAGATATGGCTACACATTTCATCCTGTTTACAGGTTTAATTATTATCTCCTACACATCCCCTGAATGCATGTTTTAAAATGTGACAGTAGTTAGTGTGCTAATAAAGTAATCTGGAGACAAAGTTCAAGGAAGAACTTCATTGCTTTCACCCCCAGTCCCATAGCACATTGGCGATGACAACAGGTTTGGAGTCTTTACCATAAAAAATCAATAATTCACAGTAGAGTAATGCACTGGCTCCAGTGTCAAGTGTATGCGAAGGGCTGATTTGACCTTAAGAAAGCTGAAAGGGGAAAGTTGAGAGGGGAGATGGGTCTTATCTCACAGAGTGCTTTTTAATGAAACCTTGAAAAAATGGTTGCAAAGACAACCAATGAAGTGCATGAACAACTGCAGCAAAATTAAAAACTTCACTCAGATAGATTTGAAAGAACAAAAGAAAAAAATAAAATAAATGGACAAAACTATTTCAGGGGCAACTCTTCTGTCCATAGGCATGCTTCTCTCTCAGAGTGGTTTTGCTGCACCCTTCTGATTCATGCCTGTTGACTTAGCTCATACGATTTTTTGTAAGTGTCATAGTCTATCACCGGGACTTTGCATTGAGTTGCCAGAGTGAACACAATGTTGCTGCCAGCTACAGCAAAGCATGTGTCACTACTCTGAGAAGACTTCTCGCTCACAGTGGACATTTGAAGAAAATAGCATATTATGTTATGGTTGAGTAATGGTTTGTGCAACAGATAATGTGATGGGTGATATATAGGGTGGTGTTTTGTCCCCACAGATCCCCACAAACAAAGCATTAGATTGCAGAAAACACCCTGAAAGTTGTTTGTACAAACACGCTTGTCTAAACTGTGGAGGGAGATCCACTACACAGCGAAGACACTGGAGGTAAATAGTAAGAATGGAGAAAAAACTCAGAATCAGTGCAAGGTTAAAGGCCGACAAACAAGCTTCTCTGTCTATCAATAATGTAGCCATATTTTTGTATTTTCAAAATAGCAAACGTGTGCTACTCTGCATTTCCATTTTCACCTTACATTAAAATAGCTAAAAAAAGACCAAAGGGCCATCAATCATATTAAAAGCAGCAACAGAATGTATAAAATAAACTGTTATTTACTGTGCTGTTAAACTCAAGGCACTTGAAGGATAAGATTATGATACAATCCAAGTTAATACATTCTGACTGGAATCGTATTTGAATATCTAATGGTGTGCTTATGTCTTCCTCCATTAAAACATAAGAGATTAAATATTTTATAACAATAAAGGCATACTAAAATTTTGTGAAAGGTGTAAAGGGACCAACAGTTATTCCCTTGTTACGGTGCCACATATCACTGCACATAACATCCTGACTATAGCCTTGAAGAATGATCATTTGAAACAAATTATTGTCTAGAAATCAATATGATTCCTATAATAATTCATATTGTTCTATTTAGGTTGTATTTAGGTTGTGTTTTGGTTGTGTTAATGTGTTTTTTTTCTTGAGTGATACATATTTTTGCTGTGTATGTTCAATTTATACTATGTCCCTCCCAGACACAATGCCTCTAAAAATATGTGCTCTTGTTCTACATCATGACATGCACAGTATTTGAAAAATAATTCCACCTCTAAGATTTTCTTCATATGCCAACTATTACATTTGGCACAGGGGGTCTTGGAGAACTATGGAGCAGTGCCAAGATCTCTTTCAGTCAATGTGAATTAGGTCCAAAGTTGAAATGACGTTGTTTATTACAGCAATAGGAAAAGAATGAAGATATGCATGTATTTGAGGCTTTGGCAGTAGTTGCTCCTCTTTTTATGACTTAACAGCTTGTTTTTCTTTATTGAGATTCAGCTATCTGAGCAGCTATAAATGATTGGAGAAATAAAGGTATGGAACATTTAGCAATTTTTAACTACAGGTATGGCATGCCATTAGTAATAAGGACTCCCTCTCTGCCCCTTTGTTTACTGAATAACTTTTATTTAATGAGTGATGGTGAATAAACTCATACAGCACTTCCACCTGTCGCATGAGATACTTGTGAAATGCAACTCCAGCATGTTGTGCATCTCTGCTCCACACATCACTCAGACATTCAGATCTTAACCTTGCTAAAGTAATACAGTGTGTCTGCTCCTAATTTTGCTTTTAACTCAAGACCCCACATGACACATTCCTAACTGGGGTTTCCATGCATTGCAGAAGTCTCCAAGAGGTGGACTTCCTGGAAATTTGACAACTACTCCAACATATCTTACAATCATCGATACAAAGACTTTCGTGTCAAGATGTGAAGAGCAGTATCCAAAATAATTCAAATGATTTGTATAGTATGAGGTAGTGTTTTAGGGACCATACAAAAACACATTTTAAAATACAAGTCCTTGTGGAGTATACAGTACTAAATACATGGTATATTGTACAGCACTTGTTTTCTTCTCCAAACACTGGGTTCTGTCCCAGGAGTTCAGCTGGTGCAACAAGATTACATAACTGAAGACATTAAAAGAGATAGGAATGTGTTCTTTCGGTTTAATTGTACCTGTATTCTTTTTGACCCATCTGAGGGAATCACATTACATAATTTGTTTTTGCAATTTGCATTCTACATATCTTGACAGGGAAAAGCTCCAGGCATAAATCAATAAAAACAGATTTATGACACAACTCTTATCAAAATAACAGAGTCCATTATGGGTGCTGGAAAATTTCACACACTTTCCCACCACATTTATGTGATCCTAATGGAAGCATGGCTTTGTTTGTTTAGGGCTCATGTGAAATCTGAAAGTGTAGAAAGTATAAGTATACTCATACCACAATGCAAATTAAAATAATCAAGCTGAGACTACTAAAGATGGTGGTCTCAGATTGTCTTGAACAGAAGTCAGTGTGCTTGTGATTTTGAGCTGCCAGAAATTTGCAAAGTATGAAAGCAAAGGCATACAGTTCCAGCTGGAAATGAACCTCTCAATAAAAACACCAGGTCGTGGTCTCCTGGACTGACTTATATTGCATTTGCTTCACCTGCCTGTGTTGTCTGTGTATCACTTCCAGAAGGACTGCATTTTCCACAGAGAGACAAAATGCTTATTCACTGTGTTCTTTTCTGCTGCAGTTTATTAATAAAGGAACCAAATAACACACAGCTAAAGAATGAGCACATCACACAATGTGTCTCAGTCACACCTGCATATCCTGCAGAGAATTCCCATTGCATGCAGTCTGAAAGTAAACCAAACATACATGAAAAGTTACAATGTGTAGCCAATACAATTCTGGTCCACTTGTAGCAGTAAGTGGACTGAACAAACATGAATTTGTATGCAGATGAATTCAAATTTGATTACACTGGGTCTGAAAAAAGCAGACATAAACTTAAAAAATAAAGTTGTTTTGAAAATGCACCCCATGGGATCCAGTGCCTTTGGATGTCACCAGGAGCCTTTTTACTGTACCAGGGTAAAACAGGGAAACCACTGGGTGGAGTCTCTCCAGGACAGCTATTAACACTCATATTCATCCAGTAGTGTTCACACACTGTGTGTATGTGCAAGATGTCACGCACTTCACAGTGACCTTCCAAAAGCAAAATTAATTGAAAGCAATTACATATATGTAAAGGTTCCATCAAGCCTAATTACAATGTTAAGACACCCATCTTTCCTTCATTAAACAACTGTATTGGCCAGTAACTGGTGCAACAGAGGAACCTGCACCATATGCAAATGTGCTAAAACCAATATGCCTGAAAAAGAAGGTATCGGTTGTACTGCTTTTGATACATTCTCAACAGAGTCATGCAAAACAAATTATGTGCTTTAGATAAGCTTATCAGTAGTACTTGTAAATTACACATTACTGTTAATATTTAATGTTTCAAAAGAAACTACATTACCTCCTCATATCCAAGAAATAACACATAATTATTCCTATAATTTGTTTATGAAACCATATCAACCTCAGATCTGCACTACCATGACACCATCCTTAAAGTCCCATAAAAAAATCATTCCAGGTCTTTATCATCACAGGTGTAATGTTTAATGTAAAACACGATTGTCTAGTGAGACATTAACTCGTTCAGATAACCAAGAGTGATTTTTGTGGGAAACAAGGGGATTGAGATCATTGCCGCTGAGGCTTTTGACCTCAACACACCAATAAAATACTAGTTCTTAGAAATCTAAATGCTTAGCCAATTATTCAATATTTCTAAAGGACTCAAAGCCATTTTTCTTGACTTTCGGGACATGACCAAAAATACTTTATTATTCTATACATCAATTTCTTTTTTTTTCCCAGTAAGTTTTCCACTTAGTAACTACATTCACTGGTTCTTACTTGTAAAAAATAAATAAATACTAACACAATAATACAATATTCTATGTAAAAAATGGATTTAGTTGTCTTTCTTCCAGGCATCACTTATTTTTACTGCACTCTAACCAGAAGGAAGGGGATCTTTAAATCAAGAGACTGCCAGGAGCACAGAAAGTTTACCCTGACTGTCATTCAGACTGAAGAGGTTGAAGGGTAAGGAAGAGACAACTAACCGGGTAATCATTTTGTAATCAAACATCTCAAAAACTGTTTATCTGATCAGGGGCGCACTCTGTCAGAGAGTTGACACGTGCGTTTTTACTAATTTCAGCGTGTCAGCCCACATAGACAACACTGACTTAGAGAGTTAATTATCTCTGACAACATTGCCAGCTAATTTCCTATTTATATGTACCAAAGCAATGGGGCTTCTTTTATTCTCACTTGTCACTGAGGATTTATCAATCAAATCAAGGCCTAAAATTGGCTGCCAGTACGTTCTGGAATCTCAAAGGAAAGGGGGGAGTTTATCTGTTTGAGATCTTTCCGACTACATAATGACAGCAAATGTTGACATGAAACATAATAGGCATTGTTTCGAATTTTTTAGAGGACTGTTTTCTCTCTCTGGCCTAATGAGGGGATGAGAGCAGGGGGTCTGAGATCCTGTCTGTCTCCTTTCTCCCTGAGTGTGCACGCACACAGACACACACACACACACATGCTCGCTCTCTCTCTCTTTCTTACACACACAGAGACATTCACTCTCTCTCTCCCCCTTTCTCCCTCCCAAAACACACACACACACACACACACACACACACACACACACACACACGCACACACACACACACACACATACACACACACACGCACGCACACACGCACACACACACACACACACACACACACACACACACAAACACATGCACAAGCATTCAACATTTCTGTGCACCATGGACCATCTTCTAGAGGCTCACAATGGTCCCTCTATCTGAGCTGACAGGTCCTGTCATTGCCAGCTGTGTCACTGTCTGTGCCAGTCTGTGCCTCCTCACTCAGGGGCGGAGACAGCATTCAGCTCTGCGCCATCCGCCAGACACACGCTCTGATGCTGGAGTCTGCCTTGCTCTCAATTCACAGGCCCCTCTCCCTCCGTGACAGATGGTTATGTTTTACTTTAAGTGTAGGCAATCCCCTCAAAAGGCCCACTTGTGCGACAGCTCATGTCGAGCATGCCATCATTTGAATTATACATAGAGAGCTTCCTTTCACGGTTGTTTGCATGCTTACACTAAAGTTGCAAAGTGAGGCATTCATACATAGATCAATCTTTTTAATATTTATCAAGGTATCACTTCTTTTTAATTAATGTAGATTTTTAAGAGATATTGCTATTGCATAGCCGTCAAATGTGTTTATTCATTCAGAGAAGCATACAGTGCACGCTTCCATATATTATTTTACTGTTAATATTTTGACAGCAGTGCTCAGAGATGCTAATGGCACTGAACATTTTGAAGCCACAGAATTTGCATTCTAGGACATGATCAGCATAGCACAAACATGACCTCCTCCTCCAGGGCCAAGGTTATTTTCATTTGTTATACACTGCTTTAGCTTTATTGTAACAGATTCCTGCCCTGTTTGTTTCTACCCCCTTTTAAGCTAAAGTAACAGTTCTTTCACTCTTAAACAGATGAGCACAAAATACTTCCACCACTGACTGAATGAACATGAGTGACTGAATTTGTGATGCCAATCTACTGTTACAGGACTAGTATTTCATGGTTTTGTACAGGTATTCTCATGTAAATTGTGACTATACGCTGAGCAAGGAAACTGAATTCTCCTCAAACAAAGCAAATGGACAAAGCCAACAAAACTACACTGATGACACATACAATTAAAGTAGTGAATAAATATTGTACTATGTCTTAAAAGGCACCCTATCCACACACCATTCAATAATTAATATAATGGTTTGTACCTTGTGTATACCACAGGAGCAAAATACCACATTTTTACAGGAGCAAAAGTTTTACTGAAGCTAAAAGGCACCCAGGACCTGACCCACAATACCCAAGTCCAGAGTCTGGAGGTAGAAACATTACCCTATTAAATGATTAAACATGTAAAATTCATCAGAACAGGTCAAGGGGTAATGGTGGGCTTCAGTCAGTCTTATAAAAATAACAGTTTGACACTGTAAATCAATAGGTATGATAGACGGGCAGGTGGACTGGCAGCCATCAGCAGACAGGCACGAGCACATCTCCTCTTTAACAAACTGAGGTACATGGTGTCAGGGCAGTGTCTGTGTATCGTCTGACAGCCCCTGCAACTGCCTGCCTCTCTCACTATCCCTGACATGTCCTCGCTCTCCCCACCAGATCAAACCACCTGGTCCTGCTGACAGACAGCTCCAACCAAGTCACTGAGCGAGAGTGTCACCGCCAATCGCTCCCGACAACATTCATATTGTCAGCTCTGCCACATTCCACCTGAGCTACCCTCGTGCTGTGCTGCCCCGCTCGGTGAGCCAGTCACCCCGGCCATTGAATCAGCACACACTCCACACTCTACAGGCCAGCCTACGACCTGCTGTTCTGGGGTAAGCCTGCACAAATTTTACATGCTTGGTGATTCAGGCACAAGATCATCATAATACTGACTGTTCTCCATGGTATTTGTGAAAAGAACTAATGTCACAACATTGAACGTGCAATAGAATTACATGATCCTAAAGATGATGACATGTACGTTTACATACAGTAATAAAATGTTTAAAAAAACTACGATCACAAAGCACGTGGATAAAAACATTCTTGGGATACAAGAGATATAACAAATACTTTTTGTAATCGTCACCATGACATCTTTTTATACAATATCTAATACTAGTCACAGCTTGCCAATAAGATGTAAATTGCCATGACAAACATTTCTTGGTAGTGAGGGAAAAAAAAATGCCTCATCCCTCCATCATAATTCAACACAGGATAGACATAGAAATGACAGGACCTGGTTCAGTCATTTTTTGGCTTTACTTTTGCTCTTAACAAAGGCCCTATTGTTTTTTTTTTCTTTTTTCAGTTGCAAAAGGCCGGTTCCTGTCCAGCCAATTAAAAATCTTTTATCTCCATACAGTCTCTCATGATTTCAAATCTTACAATGGATATTCAGCTCTCGGCCATTTCATCCAGCACCAGGGCATAACATATTATCCATTAAATATGCAGCAAAATATTGATTTAGTGAAAGGCAGGTGACAGAATCAATCTTATTTGTAAATTATGATAATTAGAGCAATAATAATAATAATTGTAATTCAGCTCCTAGGCATGAGGCATGAAAATGGTGGTGCTGTCTGTAATTAGGAGAGCAGAATTAATGTTTGTTTTGTTGATGCCCTTATTAGCTGGGTGGAAGGATCAGTTTCCTGAGAACCAGGGGGCCAAAGTGTCTCGGGGTGACATGCTGCCATGCGACATTTGCTCACCAGTGATTTTGCTGAAGGTTACAAAGGGGAGATACCTATTGTGACTAAATCGTTTTGATAATGATAGATGTTTGTGTCTCAAGGGGAAGTTATAATTGATTGTCTTAAAATAGTCAAATCACGTTAACAGTCTGGTAATTATAATGTTCATGATGATGGCATACTAATTTGTAGTAGTGCACCATGGTAAATAATTACTCTGTAGCTATATCACCAACTTCTTATTTCATCGACCTTCAATAAATCATGTATTTAACTACAGTCAAACAACAATAAAATATATTTAGTTTAATTAAAATGTATATATTTTTTCTTAAATCAGATATACATTCTAAAAAGCAATTTCCTTGTATAGACTATGTGCAGCAAACCTATTATAAAGGCGAAATTAAGCAAAGTTAAGTTAAAAATAAGAGTCAGATAAAACATTTCAGACAAAACAAACAAAATGTCCTGAGAGAGAAAACCAAAGTACAGCTATTATGGTATACAGGTTTTTAGCTTGAGGATTTATTCCTGATATGTTACTTGCTTTTGTACCTGAGCTCTTTTTCTCATTGGTCCTATGACATGCACTTCATGTATCTTGCTATGGTTGCCTTCTAAGTTGCCCTAGATAAGACTGTTCCCTGACAAATTATAAAATAAACAATAATAGGATATACTGAACAAGTTAAAATCAAAATGTTATTTTTTTTGGAAAAAGTCACACATTTAAAAACTTTGACTGGTATTTAATTTAAAAATGCTATAAGAGTATTAAATCCAAGCCATGCTTTTCTCAGACTTTACTAAAATGACTTTGCTAAGTTGCTAGGTATCTCCATACGAAATTTGTCAGGAGTGGCAGAGAACCTGATGAGCTTTGTTTCAGGCAAAATAGTGAAAAATGGTTCAAAGTAGCACATTATAACTAGGAATGAACAGTAACGTGATTCTCCTGTTTCCTGTACTGATTTATTCATTATTTTCCTGATATATTCCTGGGAAAGAAGACTAAATTGAGCTGGGAATCACCAGATCCTAGGTTCAGGTCTTAATTCCTATACGCAACCATTGTAAATTCTGTATCTGTAAGACACTATCGCATTACCAAATATCATCCTGTTTACGCCTTCCTTTTCCACCTTTCAATTTATAAATCCTTGGGACTGCACATTGTATCTACTAACATGCAAAATGACCAAATAAAAACTGAAGCTGAGGAAGTTTTATAACCAAAAATGCAGAATCTCTTTAGTGATGAATAGTTTGATTAACTGTAACATAATTCTTTAGGTCTGGCCCATTAAAACTTTGGTGAAAAACTGACAACTGGCAACTCACTACAGGAAGAGACACTTCAGCCTTTTATATTATTATATATTATTTTAATGGTAGCATTCAGAATATTAAATGCTACTATTGTGCCTTTAAATGTTACGCTTTCCTGCTGAAATATGTTCAGAGGGCGAAGGTGAAGAGAGCATTTTTATTTCTTGCAATCAATCTGGGTGAAATTCTGAGCTTTTATTGAATAAGTGTTAATTCATTTTAAAGATACTCTCTGCTCTTTGGGCTTTTCTGATTGGTACTGATGGGTACTCAGTTCATGATTGAGCACCTGAGCGGGGAGCAGCTTTATAGCGCACTTAATTTAAAATTAAAACTGCTGCCATGGACGCCCCATCTGTGAATCAAAAGGGCAAAACCGGCCACTTCAAGCTGTCAGGGAGAAAGATGGATGATCAATCTCAGCCATCCCACATTGTGCAGCAGAGCTCAGACAGTCCCCCTCAGAGGGAGAGACAGTGTGTGTGTGTGTGCGTGCATGTATGTGCGCGTGTGCATGTGTGGGTGCATACGTGAGTGTGTGTGCGTGTGTGTGCATGTGTGTAAGAGGGCAAGAGAGAGAGATAGAGTAAGAGAGAGAATCTAGTGGGTGTGTGCCTTGTGGGTGCAAATTATAAGAATGAAGATGAATGCTCATGCAGCAGACAAGGTCCGCAGCATGGACACTGGATTCTTGTACTGTAGAAATTGGGGAATGAGTCCTCAGCACCACCTTTGTCTTCCATTAAAGAGCAACGTTTGACATTTTTATTTAGATGATAAACAAAATACCAACATGTGCTCAGTTGAAAGATACTTCAGATATAAATAAAATACAGTGAATATCAGAGTCAGATATCAGAAATATCAGAATCTGAAAAATGTGGCCTCTACATCTGTTGCTGTTTTTTAAACAAGCATTTGGGACATACATACAAACAAACTGATTTACTGGTCCCTGTGTTCAGTTAAATTCCCCTTTGACAAGGCCCAGAAAATACACATACATGGCAGATTTTAAAAGCATTACCATGTTTTCTGGTTTATTTGTGACCTCCTCCATTCCCCCTCATTTGTAAATCACAATCCGTAGCCTCTGCAAGCCAGTTCAGGGGGACACAATATATCTGTGCCACGATCAATTTCTGTCTGCACACCCAAATATGAGCTGGCACTCGGGTGACACACACACAATGGCCTGACCCAGCTAGGGTTAAGATATTATCAGTTGACAGAGTTCATAAAAACATTTTTCCCCTTCCTTTGTTCCCCAGACATAGTCCATATTTAAACAGTGTTAAAATATGTGAGCCTGATTTTAGTGGCCAACATACATTAGACATAGAAAGAATTTCAAGAATAACAATGCATGCGGGGTAGAAAGTCACATAAAAATATTACTGTCAGTTCAAAAGTGTTTCTTAATGATTTTGAATTTATCTGGGAATAAAAAGCGATCCTATTCTTTGAAAAAGACTTTGTAGACTTTATAGACAACATTCTATAAATAGGTGGCTTCAGGTATTTATACATAAGCAGTTGCATTGCCACATACTGCTATGTAACATATGTAGCACTTAAAATATCTACAAATGTACATATACGTGACACGAAACAGAAAGAAGTTATATAGCTATCAATATGTGGAGATATAAGTGGTACATCTGTTCAGAATGGGAATTGGATAGCTAATTACTCAGAAAGACAATGGCTGTCTTTACAAACATCATTTGTATAGGGAATATTACAAATAGTCATTGATTTTATTGACTTTGGAGGAAAATGAGAGTCTACAAAGGCAAGTCAAAGAAGCTTGATGGGGGTCTGACAGTAGGACATGCAGTATGTGAAAAGACACACATTCATATATGAAGACCTCCCTTAGTTATTAGCCCCAAATGAAAACACAGTGGCAATACATGTTCTGTAATGCATGCCTTTTGCAAATTAATTCAGATTCTAAGATCCTACCCTTTTATTATTAAATTTATCATTTTCAATAAAACATCACAATATCATAGGTCATGTACAGAAACCAACAACGCCCAAATCAAGTACAGTAACTCTACAATAGCATTCTAAGTGCCTTCTAGCCCTCTAATTAACTTTTTATTACAAAGACTGTAAAATGTAGCAAATAAGTAATCAATATTTCATCATGCAACTATAAACAGAATATGCATAAAATGTACAAAAATCTACATTTCATCTCAAGAAATTCATCTACTCCCAAAGGACGCCTGCTGAAAACAACTGCTCTGGTATGATGCGAGAAAGTGGTCTTAGGACCATGTGCAAATCTCATGCTTGCAATCAGGGAGAGTGACACCACCAAGAAGTAAACTCATTTCTGAGACAACCTTATCGATGGCATGGGAAGACATCTCCATGTTCCTACTACTGCTGAGCTTGCTTCATAGGGTCTGCCCAAGATTTCTACGTGACAAAGCTATTTTTTATTACCATTCCCCTGCAATGTATTTTTGTCATTCTGATAGTTTTGCACAGTCTTTCCTGTATTATTTATGTTGAGTGGAATGTCATGGAAATGGAAACAAATGGACTTGCAAGTCCTGGTAGGAGAGCTTCTTTGGTGCTTGAGTACACTGGGTGTAAAACAGCTCTGCTTCATATGGTCATAATTCATGGCTGTGTCTCTTAAACCTGGGGAACTAGTATGGCTCCCTTTAACCTGAGAATTGTCAACATCCTTGGCAGGGCCATCAATAAGGCTTATTCTATGGAAGTGTGCAGTAAGTAATGTTTTCCGGCAAACCGCAATGCTTTATTAACAAGCAGAACAGGCAAGCAGGTGACAACTCTTTAAAAATGCATCAAGCAAAAGGAGGCTTCAGGGAGGACTAGATCGCTGGTGCTGCTCTCATTGTGTGCTGTACATTCATTGTCTCTTACAAATCCATCTCGTCCACAGGTGAAAGCAGTCGAAACTTAACGATCGATTCTTTCCCTTTGCAACTCCCTGCATTCCCTACGCAGATATTGCAGGCCCCAGGAACAGAATTTGTCCTCCAGCAAACACGAAAAAAGCTTTTTAATAGTTCAGTGATCAAAGTCTCCAACCTGTTTGATCAGACTAATACAAAGTCATTACAAATGCATATTACACGACAACAATTGCATATTAACACAGTTCTGGAGCCAATTAATCATTAGTGCATCAATATCTAATTTGCATAAAATTATTCCCTTTAAAGAGTCTATGTTTGAGGTGACAGGGTTACCTCATCGATAATGCAAATGTCCCATTAAGCCTTCCAGAAGCAGTCTAAAGGGATAAAGGGCCGTATGTGGCTTGTGATTCGATATCCAATAGGTCCTCCTGTGCCAGACAATAGAAAAGGATAATATGCGCAATCTACATTTTAAAAGAACAAAGCCTAATAAATACGGATTAGAATACACCTGTGAAGTGCGTCTATAAACCCCCTGCAATTCTCATATAATACTTTTCATGAATTATATGTTTAGAAATAAACCAGGGGTTTCCCTGGTAGATCTCTGATCTATAATCAATTAGATCAAAGAGTAAGCAGCTAATGATGACCCTGATGTGATTAGTAGATAATCAATCTTATGTTGGCAAACAACATCATTAAATTGCTCAATGATATGCATTTCAGATGTTTCCATGACAACAATCCTTTTTATCGCTTATTTCATATCTGTCATTTCAAATTATTTCATTGCACCCAGCCAAAGAAAAAAAAAAACAGTATCATGGTGTTACAGTTTCTTAAAATTTGTTTCAGTTTTTCAAAGTGGGGGACATTTTAGCACACAAGTAACAGAGGAGGCAAGAGGACAGAACAAAGCATTTTAAAGAAGGTGTGGTTTGGACACATCTAAGCATTACACTCACCACGATCCATAAGTGCTCCCAGCTGCCTGCGACCTTGAGACACTTCAATCCCTTAGGGCTTGCCAATAACTTGTAGAGCAAGGAGTGTGGCAGGAAATGGAAATGGCTGGAATTAAAGTGATTGTGTTGTCCTTTTACACTCTAGCCAAGATGTGGGATGTGCTGTGAATGTGATCCATCAGGGCATTGATTCCCTGGGATAAGGAAACGTACTGAGGAGCCTGAAATGCATCAGAATTGGAAGCTGCAGACCTGAGGGGTACGAGCTGCCTGGATCCAAAAACAGACTCACAAATACATTTATGCTGAAAATACACAGGTGTATAAACACTATTCATTTTTCCTGATATCAGTGATAAATCAAACTTATGTATTTTAGAAATTTATTTCATTCTCAATAGCTTGGTGAGTTTGTAAAGTGAAAGGTTATATGGCATGTATAAACTGTCATTTCTGAAGGAAAAATGAATAAGAAATAACTGACACCACATTAAAAATACATCAATGAATCACTTTTCATGGCACATCAGTACAGTAGCTGCACTTTGTTGCTTTTCATGAAACACATGATTTATTCCAGCATGTAGAACTGGAAAGTGTGAGGACCAGAAAAGGCACGTAAAATACCATAAATCACTCAACACTCAAACTTGGATTCATTTTTTTTCCACATCTGAGTTTTTGCACAAAACCTATTTCTATGGTTACACGGAAAAGTGCCTCTTAACAGAGACGTCCAGGTCCTTTTAATTTCCTCTAAGGCTGTTACGCTGTTCCAAGTCACACTTCAGTTTGTCCCTTCTCTGCCGTATGGATGGGAGGGATCTGGTCTGAGCTACCAACAAAACCAAAAGAAGAAATCCACAAAGACCTGAAGACAGGATTATATATCACACTTCCCAGCAGGCTAACTCCACTCACTGGAGACTTTACATAACCAGTAAATTATTAACTAATAACAAATTAATACTTAGAAGTTATTAACTAATAACTAATTATTTACTAATAGTGTAGGCCATGAAATGATTGGAGTTTTTCCATAAAATAACCTGTACTAAATGAGGCATAGCCATGGAGGGATTTCTTTGACTGTGAAGTCGTACATTTTAATTCAATTTCACTCACCACAGACAAGCCTCTTGCAAAAATCACATTTTACAAATAATTATTATAAAGGAAAGGATAAAACCTTTTTTAAAAATTAAGTGAAGCTTGTAGTTATGCAAATGATAGTAAATAGTTTTCCAAGATGAGGAATATTGAAATAATTTAACATTATCATGTAGTTGAGTATAATTTGCAGGTATAATTAAGCATGCACTCAGAGTCTGAAAGCTTGACTCTATGTTTTACTCAAAATCTCAGTTTTAGAATTGCTTACAAGTTTGAAAAGCCAAAAATGCAAAAATGATATGATATTTAAGCAGGGAGGAGCATGTTTAAGACAGCACAGATTAGTATTTACTACTAATTATTATTGACATTTTCAGGGAAACACTGAACGCATACATATTTCACATATTTCATTTAGATGAAATTTCATTTTTAACTGAGCGTTTATCAAAAAACATGCAACAGAAAAGCAACTAGTAAGCAAAAATGTATTGTCTATTCAGAGCATTTTTTTCTTTAAACATTTAACTTACTCAAAAAGAAATAAGCATGTAATAATATGCTGGTGCTGTGGTACGCTAAAATAAACTAATGTTAATCTTATAACACTATTACATAAAATTATGAACAGGGAACAACTTAATCTAGCATATCATGATAGAGGTATAGAGGCAATAAAAGTAAGACCCCATGACCAATTAAACTGATCTTAATCATACTAATCAAGATTTCTGATTAGTTTTCTTGAAAGCACAATTATTATCCAAATTACTGGTACTATACAGGTTACTGTGGTTGAATTTTCTGTGGCATCTTCCAATCAGGTCTGAAAAATATGTGTCAGGGGGCTTTTGTTTAAGCTCAGAGAGGCCATATTCCATTGAAATATACTGTTAAATCAGATTTACATGCAATTACAGTTAGCAGTTGCATATTAGGCTCATATCACTGCAACAACATCTGCACACAGCCACACAGAACACCATAGTGAAGCAAACGCTGACTGAAGGCCAATCTCCACCTATGTCACGCAAGTGGATAAAATCCCTCAGCAGAATGAAGTGTATGTTCTGCCACTATGAGCTGGTGACATGGCTGAGCATCAGCTCAGGCTACAGCCAGGCACTCAACCTGCACCTTAGCTGACTGAGCCACTCAGAAGCCCACCACTGCAAATTTTGATCGTTCATGTACTTAGCACTCCATACACACTCAGGCCTTAGCTTTTGTTCCCATTAAATGGATAATTATCCTTTCATATCCACCAACAGTAAAAGAATACTGACAATGTGCTCATTTAAAGAGCACCTAGAGCTGTTCTATTGAAAAGTCAGTAATTAGCCCAAGGAAAGTTTAAAGGTCTACAAGCAAATACCAGGTCAATGGCCCTTACCAGGCAGGCTTTTAAATGCTTGGTGCATCTGCCTTAATAGTTCTTAATAGTAATACATCTCATAGAACCATCCTTTTTTAAATTATTCAGTTTCACTTGGTATATATTTCCTTTTTTAGAAAATTACCAACAGAGTGATCTTTAAATCATAAGCATTAATTTGACAGAAATGTTCTTCAAAGACATAAGTATCAGCCATGTTAAAAACAGTAAATGCAGGAATCATCTAATACATACTTGGCCAAGCCCTTTGCTTGATATCTAAATGCACTGTAAATACCACTGACATTAGCTAGGTTTGGATACAGTCTATGAAATACTATCTAAGGGACACCAAAATAGCGGCTAATTTTCCAACAAGACCATTTTCCAACAACCATGGCAACTGAAATGAATATTACATACAGTAAAACAGCACGTTTTTGATAAAATATGAAAAAGCAGGAAAAAGGGGCAAAAAAGCCTTCTAAAGTGGCCCCACATATGTGCCAAGGGAAAGCACATTACCCTGGCACTAGTATGAACTGGCTACCCACAGCTCAGCTGGATGGGAACGAATAGAAAAGTAGGCCTGATATGCAGTGTCTGGTTTCGAGTCTCACGTTACATGGCAGCCATGCTGCAGCAAGAGGCAGAGCATGAGCGTTAGCCACGGGGTTATGTCAGGTCTTCCCAATCGTCTGTGGTTCACCATGCAGAGAGAGACAGACACACAAAAACATTCAGATTAGCAGGGCGTTTGTTCATGGCTTCTCCACAGATGAAGTGGTCAAGGACTGACTCAGCCACATGTTTTTACACTCAAGTTGTGGGCTCACCCCGGAGGCCTGCTCAGCAGTGTTCGTCACATCCTTCCTCGTACAGCATCACTGCACATTCACCTGCTGGAAGTTCTCGTGTCCTGAGGCCAGCTGCTTCCGCTGGGTGACCATCTTCCAACCATTTGCACATTCCTAACATTTTCTGCTGTGTTATTTCAAACACATTATCAGAGTCAAGGGAGAGACACGCTCTGAAATTAAAGGTTCATTGACTGGGAATAGTCAAAGGGAAACTGTGAGCTGAAGAGTCTGAATTTGATTGTGTAACAATATTAATTCATTAAAATTGTCTAAGCAAGAATCAAGACCAACTGGTTTGTTTAAATAAAAGTTGTGAAGTAATATATGAAAGTATATTATACTGGGGACACAGGTATACATACATAAATGTTAAAATACCAAATGCTAATAACATGTTGAATCAGAAAGGAAGGCACCATGGTGAGCAGTAAATAGCTCACAAGGCTAAGGAGGAGCCTGTATTATTAAGTGTGTTTATTTAAGTCATGGGTGATAAGTGATTATTGAGGGAGTTCTAATATGTAAAGTATTAATTCAGTGAGTAATTAAAGGTGCAGGTGTGTTAAAGGTTTTGCTAAGCCCAAGCAACAAGAAACATGATTCTTTGGAGAGAACTGGGTCTCGCCCTCATTGTCTACATTCTTCTAAAAGGTGGTGCTTGCACCTACCTATCCTTTGGTCCAGTATCCATCTCCCTGTACATTATGACAGAATGCAGGAGAGGCTAAATCTAAAGGTGACTTGACTAAAAAGGCTTCCACATCAATTCCATGTTTTTAATTTACTGAAATAGGTTCAAGCAACTACATTAACTTGCATGTAATGAATTAGGTATGTAAATAGGGAATAAAAATAAAAATGGGGAAGACCATTATGTTAAATCATAATTGTATTATTAGAAGGTACATAATCTTGTCACTATCTCAAAGCAATTTTCTTGCTTTTTAACAATTACAGTATGTCCCGTAAAACCTATTATTTCTTTCAGTAAACAGCATCTGGTAAATAAGTGAATCTGTGAATAAACCTGCTGCTTTTTTAGCCTTTAGTATCATGAACATGTTTTAATTTAGGAAAATCAACACGTTTACCTGCCCTGCAGGTAGACAGGTTTGGTAGTCTATTAGATAGTCTGTGAGGCTGACAGTAGAGGAAGCCCTTTTGGTGGCACAGATATTCCAGGAAGTCTAAGATTAGGCATTGTTCAAATTTTCAGTTATGGGGAGCACTCAATCACATTTTCACAAATGAGACTGCACTGCAGGAATGGGAAATTCTCTGTGAAATAATTTTACACCTAATTTTCACCTAAACATGAGAGGCATAATCTTCAGCAAGGATCAGAGCAATCACACACATCTTTTTCAGGGCTGGTTCTCTGAGAGACACCCTCTTGGTCACAATACTCCTTTGAACTCACAAAAATGCAACTTGTAGCAATTTTGCTTTGGCAGCAATTTGGAGGTTCTGCAAAATGAACTGTAAATATCTGTGGCATGGATCCAAACGTGTTGCAGTTTTGCCTACATTAGGGCCATTGGTCACAATTTAGTTATCCAAACATTCTGATATTACCTTGTGTAAATAGAAATTCTATTCAATAGTACTCTAAAATTACATATAATAACATTAAGCATATAATATTTAAATTATTACAACAACCCTTCAAGTTTAACCAAAAAGTATATATATATATATATATATATATATATATATACATAGAGAGAGAGAGAGAGAGAGAGAGAGGAAAACATTTTAAAACTGGGGGAGGTATTTCAAATTTTGGATTAATGCATTCAATGCAGCAGTGATAAAATATCAACATGAGTTCAACAACCACAATCCAGTTTATTTTCAACATGGAGACAGCCAATATAAATGTTATGACAATAAGGACGCATTTATCTTATTCTAATTTACCATGGGGACACCTTACTGCATTATTCTGATCAATTCTGAAAAAGTGCATTTTCCTACAGAAATGCTAATTGAATTGCTTCCTCTATCAGCTACAGCGGTACTTAAAAGTGAAAGTATGAATTAAGATTCAAGAGGTTTACAAGGCGAGTGGGTAGAGTGGCGCTGTGTGAATATTCAAAACACAGGGATGGAAGGGGTTGAAACCATTTGCAGTTTTTTTTAGTGATTTCATTTCTGAATTTGCTGCCTACATGCAGCATTTCAACCACATTTATTAAATATAATTAAAACACACACATTACTTTATTTCTTTAGCACTACAATCGCTTGTCAGTTATAGCACCTAGGAAATGCAGAAATTGGTATAATTTAAATTTAAAATACTGTGGAACACTGCACTGTATTATCACATTGGGCACTGTTTGCCTTACAGTCCTATGCATTGCACTTTACACCACTTTTCTCATGAGGAATATTTCATGGTTCAAAATGGATCATAGTCTTCTGAAATGTTTTAGACTGCTTTTCACTGGTTTAGCTGAAGTCACTCACAGCCGCAAAGTCAACAATGCGTAGATTGCTACAGTCACCACTATCAGCACCCCTAGTCCCCTGCTGCATTCATTCATGCCTCAGGGTATATTTCCCATCTTTGTTTCTATAAGATTCGAGAACACAATTGAGGCAAATTATATTCATTTTCCCTGAGTACTCTAAACAGGGCCAATGCTAAAGCACAGCATAATACAGCACAAAAGCATTAGCTAAATTAGGATGATCAAATTAAGGAATGTAAAATAATACCTACTGTTACAGCGATGGTAAACATCTGCATGCCATCAAGAATCATTTTACGAAGGCCTAAGGAGCCTCTCTCAGGCAACATGGAGTTACTACACTCATTTTTCCTCCCTCCTGCTGCCATCTCAGTTCATACTTCAATTCAAGTGACATGTCTGCTCAGAGCTCATTACCAAACATGAAAAGGTTTTCTAAGTTCAAGACTCTTCATTGATTAGCCCTTCAGAACCCAGATATCATCTTCTGTCCACATGTTAGCCAATCCACTTCCAAGTGAAACAGCTATTGATCTGCATGGCAATTCTGAGACCAGACTTGCAGTTGTAGACAACGAACAACAAACAAAAATGTTTTGTTTTCCACATTCAACATTAAAAGATATTTCACTTGTCTTCACAACTGCTGCTTGGCTTTGACAAGATACATTTACTAGGCAATGAACAGTTTTTCATAGCATGGGCAGAGCAAAGCTTGAAGCATCAATCACCTCCGATTAAACTTTTCCATGGGTCAGTAACAATTTTTCTGCACTGCATATTGTGTTTCTGTATAATTGTCTTATGGAAAGAAAATATGTAATTATATTTACTGTTAAATGAAGAGTTGCAACCATTTCCAGTCAGGTTTTCAATAAAGACAAAAATTATTGAATGTCCTATAAATTCTACATTGGCTGATTGTGAGCAAGTGAATATTTGCATATACTACACTCTTAAAATTAATTGCAAAAAAGGAACTGAAAATATATAAAGAATTTTCACACAACTGTCAGATGACACCTCAGTGAGATTATATCCGTAACCTCAGTAGTTCTTGCTTTGGTAGGCTTGGGAAGACACAATCAAAGACAAGTTAAGTGGGCTTTCATGGTATCAACAGACAGCATGATATAAAAGTGCCTCCCATTAAAATGTACTGGAACACACACTGTACTGAAATCGCTCACAAATCTTTAGCTTGCTTCTTAGGCCTCTGAGTTTAATGGACATGCTTCTGCACAAACACCGTCATGTTGTGGTGTGTGTGCGTTCTTCCGTGCACCACCCTGCTGTCACTCACAGATAACTGCAGCTGCAGAGCTAGCCATTTACTGAGATGAGTCTCCACAGGACCACACATTCACATCCATTCAAGACCATAGTGCGAGGCCAAGGACCATTTCCACATTTACAAAATGCTTTTTCATTTTGTATGTATTAACACCAGAAAGGTGACTGAAGTAAAACAAAAACTGGCAAGAGAAATGGCTACTTCTTGTTAATGCGAGTTTTTTCAAAATGTAGCACTCATTAAGCTTATGCAGCTCATTTGAATTTGAATCTCAGATTTTACACAACTTGGTGTACTTGTCCCTTGTACCTTTTAAGGGGTCCTCCCATGTTGTCTAAAGACACATTAAGGAAGGCCAAGGCAGCTCCATTCCTCCCATTAGAAAACACAAAAGGGGAGAGGGGTGAGGAACAACAACTATCCCCAAGACTCCATACACCTCTTGTTGTTTGTAGCAATTATAACAATACACCTGTACTGCCATTGTCTCTGCATAAGGAACCACTTGGGGTCTCATTAGCATTGCATTACAGTTGTATAGGGAAGTGCATAATGGCCCATAATGAAAAATGCCAAATTTTCGATCTAATAAAAATGAAATTGATTAATGAAAACCACTTTCGAGGGAAGAGTTACGCCGTTGTTGGAAATAAAAAATGATGTATTAATCCGCCACTATTACAGATGGTTCTACCCTCCTGACAACTGCTATTCATTTGAGATGCTATTAGCATGCATAATTATGCTAATTAAGTTGTAATTAAGTGTTAATTCTTCAGAGGCTCTTTTTTGTCTATAATTTAATACAAGTTGGCTGTTAGGATTTCTTAAAGCTTTTCTTTTACCCCTTCTTTTCTGATTTTTTCCTAAATAATATGGAGATAGAAAAAACGCATGTTCCGATTAGATTTAATTGCTTTCCAATCCATTCTGGCTCTTGTGAGGGAAAGGTTCTGAATAGCTCATTCAGTAGCACTTTATGGATTTCTCTTGAGCTCACTCATTTGCCTTGATTGAGCTTTTCTGTTGAAAAGTCTCAGATGTGTCATGTGTGAAACTGCTGTAGTTCAGAAGAGAAAAATCCGTTAAGGTTGAAGTATTTGATTAGTTCAGCTCCTTCTTAGTTGTCCTATCTTTTATTTCCTACATGCACAGTCAATGGGATTAAATTTGTACTCCAAGACAAATTATCTTCATGTGTTATGAATGAAGAACAATAGGAGTATTTCATTTCTACTTTTTTCAAATTAATGTAGGGAACACCACATATTTCACATCCAGATATGTCCTTTCCATTTTCCTGCCACAATGGAATCAAAAGCATTACATGTCTCAGTGCAGCCTTTATAATAATTATGGTGGTGCTTTGTAATAATGATGATGAAGATGGTGATAACATGAAGAGGAAGAATCACATTTAAACAATCACTGTAATAATAAGCTATAAGTATATTTATCACCTTATCTGGGGTGAAACATAATGCATAACCATGACACATATGAACAAATAGTGAATTAAAAACATGTAACACGTGCAATCAATTACCTAATATTTTATTGCTCTAGTTATTTTATTTGAATATCATTATCAGTCAAGGAACTCTGAGGAATGTTAGACTGCTGTCTGATATGCATATTAATATAAAGCTAAAGTAGTTTATTAATGTAAAACTAAAACAGAGCATTATTGCAGAATCAAGGACATGGAACTCTTAGCTATACTGTGGTTTTCATAGCCTTTTATTTGCAATCTACAAATGTGTACATCTCAGGTACAACTTATATAATCATACTGTCACACTATATCACACTGAACTTTCCACAGTTTTGGTTGTTCTTCAGTATAAATACTTTCAACATGCTGTGTATTCTAATTTAGAGCAATTCTCCACACAAATGAAATACTTGCATACTTGGGAAAGATAATGAACAATGTACAAGCTTAATTAAGGGCAATTAGACGCAATCCCGGGGGAAATATGATAATTGGGGAGAGGAATCAGGACTTTATACAGAGGATTTGAATGGATGTGCACCCTGAGAAACCCAGTGGATGGGAATTGAGAACCCACAGCACACTCATTACCTGGTAAATTGGCCTTTTTTCACAGGGCACAGTCACCAGCTTATTCTCACCATAAAATTCAGATCAGCTTTTATTGTCATGGATGCAAGCGGTAGCCAAGGGAAGCCCCTTGTGCCAGGAGCCTGTTTCACAGGCTTCAAAGCCCCTTTAAGAGGGAGCACTGATTGAAAAGTGTCAATTAAGAAGGCCAGAAAGAGAATTTGTGGGAGTGCCATTCTGCCTGCAAACATCAACAGAGGGCCAGGCCTCTAAACAGGCCCCCTTGGACCCTTGCTGGGCCAAATCCCTCATATGGCAGCTGCTAAAAATGAACACAGGATATTATTTACTGACTGGATCTCATTAATGTCACAACATTCCTGCTATGTGAGTGCTATATCTCTGTTTCTCTGGGTGCTAGCAGCTAACCCAGAATACCCTCAGCTCAGCTATGGAAATTTTATCCTCCCTCAACAGGTTCAGTATTACACCCAGGTCCACTGTGGTGAACCTTTCCCAAACCTGTTATGAAACCTCAGGTTATGGTAACTAGCGCAGGTTTGCCCAGTTATTTTGGTTTACTGTTTACTGAGGCAAACCGAATCAAATACCAGGGAAAATGAAATTTTGATTTTTATTTTTGTGGTCTTATCTTACAGTGTGATTAGTTTTGGACAAGTGCATTCCTTTGTGTTCATTTCCCTATGATGACTTCATGTCATGCTTTCAATTCCTACTGGAAATGCCTCATACAGAGATACAGTATTAAGGATACTTCTTAAAGGTCACAAAATGAGACCCAAGGCATCTGTTTACTGCAGCTGATTGACACAGCAGGGACAGGCATACCGTGAGATTTATGGGAATATTTTAGATATAGAATGAATAGGAATATCTTTCATTCCTTATTCATACCCCATACTAGAGCATGATAAACACCCCAGGTCAGCAGTATATATGAGGAATAATGTAAAGGGAAAAGAACATAAACACCCCATATCATTGCCTAGATTTGCATATAAAGTATATGGGATTCTTGGCCTTAGTCAAACAGGGAGACTGAATATGGTCTCTTTAAGAGGCTATTAGTGGGAAGATTAGTGGAATATCTCTTACACTTTCCCATATGTCTGTCTGCCCTGTCTCCTTCATGCACCCTTCAAATTAAACCAGGAACTCCAGATATTCAACTAAGATGCAATCCAAGGTTCTAGTATCATGGATCGTGTGATGTAATGTAACTGCTGTTAATTGTGCCAGGAATACCTGCTAAATGCTTATTTTCCAGTGCAATCAACAATTTGCCTATCACCTAAATGGGGAAGTAATGTTTGTGTTATTTGCATTTCAAACATGCCTGTTTTTCTTTTTTTAGCTTGAATGTTACAAGGTACCAAGGCTGGGAGATATAAATGCCCAATCAGAAAAGTTGTCAGTGAACCTTCCAATGCCAAGTTTTTCAATTAGTTATCCATTACTCTCTAACGGGAGCCTCTCTGTGGTATGCTTTCTGATCCTGTCTGTTATGGCAACCATAAATCTGAGGATGCTTCTGTAGTCTGTCTCCCATAATCAGTTTCTTGAGGTTCATGTTCTAACAGCAATAATATGTGATGACTACATCACCAGACAACATTTTGTGGTATGAGCCTATGTGTTTATTATTGAGTCATATACTAAACATATAAGATGCAGTTCTGAGGAGATGATGAGCAAAGCCCAAAACAGAAGTGTGTAAAGACTAGCCTATCACCTCAGTGCTCATGATTAGGACATAAAACATAGGAATATAAATGTGAATTTTTGGGGTGCAAAGTAATATAACTCATAATGAAAGTAGATATTAAGACATACTGTACATAGAGACAATAAAAAGCTCACTAAAAGCATCATGTGAACATGCTTGAATTAATTGAGGCCCAGGACAAATGGGTTCACAACAGACCACAAGACAGCCTTCTGAGACAAGAGAAAAAGAACCCAAATATTCATTGATATTTAGGCAGTCTGTATTAGCGTGATTTTTTTAAGAGGCAATTGCACTGCAGTTGGCATGATTAATTTTTAGGTTAGCCACATTAAACCCATACCTGTATTACTAAACCTTGGTACACTTGCTGTTAAATGTCCATTTCCCTGATGACTTCTTTTTATATGTGAATACTCCCTCTTTCACTAAGCATAAAAGAGACCAAATCTGGCAATTCTGCTTATCGCAGCAGACATTGTTATTTTAAAAATGCGCCATAGGCTTTACAGTGTTGCGCAACACATAAGCCTGATATCTCTTTTGGTTACAGAGAGAGTTACAGAGAAGAGGAACTTTATCCCAAAACTTTTAACAGTGGCTACAATCTGAAATATAGAATTGCACACATCTACATAAAGAATAAAATTCTAGCATGATTTTCTCATAGTCATACATGCTGGATGCAGGAGAAATAGGCAGGAGTGAAGACCTGAGCGACTTTGACAAGGGCAAAATTGTTCTGGCCAGACGACTGGGTCAAAGCATCTCTGAAATGGCAAGGCTTGTGGGGTGCTCCTGGCCAGCAGTGGTGAGTACCTACTGACGGTGGTCCAAGGACGGACAAACCACAAACCGGCAACAGGATGGTGGGCGCCCAAGGCTCATCGATGCACAAGGGCAATGAAGGCTATCCCATCTGGTCCGAACCTACAGAGGGTCTACTGTGGCACAAGTCACAGAAAATTTTAATGATGGTTACGGGAGGAATGTGTCACAACACACGGTGCATCGTACCCTGTTGCTTATGGGGCTGCATAGCTACAGACCAGTCAGAGTGCCCATGATGACCCCTGTCCACTGTAAAAAACGCCTACAATGGGCACGCGAGCGTTGGAACTGGACCTTGGAGCAGTGGAAGAAGGTCGCCTGGTCCGATGAGTCCCATTTTCTTTTAGATCACATGGATGGCTGTGTACGTGTGCTCCGTTTACCTGGGGAACTGATGGTACCAGGATGCACTGTGGGAAGACAACAAGCCGGTGGAGGGAGTGTGATGCTCTGGGCAATGTTCTGCTGGGAAACCCTGGGTCCGGCCATTTATGTGGACGTCAATTTGACACGTGTCACCTACCTAAACATCGTTGCAGACCAGGTACACCCCTTCATGGCAATGGTATTCCCTGATGGCAGTGGCCTCTTTCAGCAGGATAATGCGCCCTGCCACACTGCACACATTGTTCGGGAATGGTTTGAGGAACATGATGAAGTGTTCAAGGTGTTGCCCTGGCCTCCAATTTCTCAAGATCTCAGCATCTGTGGGATGTGCTGGACAAACAAGTCTTCTTGCAACTTACAGGACTTGAAGGATCTGCTGCTTATGTTTTGTTGCATGTATATATACATGTATATATATATATATATATATATATATATATATATATATATATATATATATATATAAATGTAATGATCTATATATATATATATATATATATATATATATATATATATATATATATAACCTCCTCAACTGACAATGACACATGACAACTGAATGGCTACACATTTTTTATCATTATACAATATGTATTGATCTTCTCCATACTGAAAGATAGTATTGTCGATTAATACATAAAACCCTCACTAATTGCTCACTGAGATTTCTGCCAACATGCATCTCTGTCCATTCTGGAGAGATAACTGCAATATCCACAATTTTAAATCATAGACCATAGATTTGTTACAGTTTAATATGACTAAGGATGAAATAAAAAGCTAACTTTAACACAGGTGCAACAGTAAAAATGACACAGTACCCAATGAGATTTTGGTATCTTCTCACTGAGAATGATTACCAAACACTAACCAAAATACTGCTGGCTTTTAAAACCATTGTGTTTCAAAAACCAGGAAAACTATAAGCTTTCTTCTTAAATTACAGTTACAGTTTCCTATGAATGTACTATTAAAACGAAATTCTGTTGTATTTTAAGGGCAGGTTTTTCCTTGCCCAGGTCATGGCTTCGGCCCATAAATACTCTGCTATTACACTCTGTAGACAAGAACAGATTGTATTCAGTACTTCATGCATTCCACACATCTACAAAACACCTAGTCCCTGGACACATTTATTCTGAACAGTATCGTGATGAACTG
The DNA here is from genome assembly GCF_013368585.1 of Megalops cyprinoides. Lineage (NCBI taxonomy): Eukaryota > Metazoa > Chordata > Actinopteri > Elopiformes > Megalopidae > Megalops > Megalops cyprinoides. Next base: position 16,440,663 of record NC_050590.1, read on the forward strand.
TGCATTCAGCCTCAATTTGATTTTAAAGAAGACTGGTCCTCTGCCAGGGGTGCATTAGAGGCAAGTGTCTTGGCAAAAGTGCAAAACACATCCTAAATAGCTTCACTTGCTACAAGTACAGGAAATCATTCTCAAAGTACAAAACTTGAGCTGGGATTGCACTGCTTGCACCATTCCAAATCTTTATGAAACAAGCTATCATGTTTTTGATTGACACGTCAAAATATTTCGTAGAAAGTCTGGGAAATCACTGGGAGATCTTCAGCTTTGGAAAGTGAACAGTACAGTAATGGAGTTCTGTCGCAAAATCTGATGTTGGGAGAGTGCAGCACTGATTACAATACCTGAATTTATGCTTCAGCAGGGAAGAAAGGACTTTGGTGCAGGATGCCCTTCCATCTGAAAAATGTGAAACAGGGGACTTTTATTAAAACACCTTGATTAAAGGAAGTACGAGACTGTTAAGCATAGTTTGTGTAAATGTTTCTACATGTGTTGAACACAAAGTTCCATGAGAGCTCAGGTGTGATGGGAAAAAATAACACTACAAATACTACAGGGTTTAGGCATATTAATAAAAAACTCTCAAATTATGTGAACAGCTAAATTTTATCATTAAAGGCAATAAAAAGAGTAACCCGGGGAATGAAAAAAATGACATGTTAAGTTATGACAGAATTTATGACAGAATTTTCTTTGTTACTTTGTTTTTTTGTTTACAGCAGCTACTCAGCAGCCAGCCCATGTCACTGGAAAGGAGTAATCTCTAAGATAAAGGAAGTTGATGTGAAGGATCAACCTAAATTAAAAAGGGTTTTTTAGAATGGAGGCTTGAGTATAAATATAATTAACTGCCATGCTAAAGTAACTGTGGCATTCCTGCCAAAATGTAATTAGAGATTCATCCGGCATTATATATCAAAATTAGTACATGTCAACAGGGTACAATGCGTCAAGACTTCCAGGGATTTTTATATCACAAATCTATATATCTACCCTTTAAAACCAAGGATGTGAAATATTAAAGGCAGTTTAACCTCCTAAATTAAAGGATAATAATTAAGGCTTGATGTTTAGCACCTGTTTTGCTAGTGGAGTTTACACAAGGGAAATCCTCAAGTGATACTCTAAAATAAACTGAAAGTTCACACTTTATATAATTTAATTTGCAATTAGGCCTTGAATTCAAATCTTCCAAAATGAAATCAGGGACAATCAGTGATCAGGATTTTAATTAAAAGGATTGCACCTGTTGATATGTTTGTTTTTTTGTTTTTTTTTTAACAGGGAGCCTCTATCAAAGGTCATGTGAAGCAAACTCTTAAAAATAGTTTGACAGATGGGGAGATGTATACATGTCTACTGTTTCTGATACCTGCATCTAACTTCTATAAATGGAATGGAGACTGCACAAGACCAAATATGAAAATAATGTACATTAGCAACGGTAGAATTATATCAAACTATTGATACACTCACTAATCACTTATTCCAAACTGTGCATCACACCACAGAACACTAACACCCTTTGCAAGATGAATATTACACTTTTTCATCTCTACTTTGGCCATAATAAAGTGAAAGCTTAACAAATGAGGGCAGGTTTTAAAGGTCAGCATTGGCAAACTAGTTGACTAGATTTATTTCACTATCACTTATTAAGGGCCGGAACTCTAGTCAGCCCTTACCATCAAGACAAGGCAAAGTTTTGATACTAAGATTTCATCAGTTCTGCATAGAATACAACTGCTAGCAAAACAAACTTTATCTCATATGAATACTTGGGGATCTCACCCTAAAATTCACCCACTGATCACATTTACTTAAACACTTAAACACATTTGTCATTTTGCTGTCACCATGCATGGTTTGGTGATGCAAAGAACAAAAGATCCTGGTTTCTGATGAGGAATACTAGGTACACTACTATGGTAGGGGGCTCACCAAATATCAATATCTAGCTTCATTTCCCATGATTCTTGAGCTTTGGTTTTACTCCCAGTGTTTCTCAATCCTACTCCAGGAGCCCCCCCGTCCTGCATATCTTCTATCTATCCTTGCTCCAAACACACCTGATTCAGTGTGATTAACATGCTCTTGATTAAATCATGTGTGCTCATCTAATCAAAAATGCCACTGATGAGTTCAGTCAGGTAGGTAGAGCAGGGAAAGATGGGAAACGTGTGGAACAGGGGGGCCCCAGGAGCAGGATTGAGAATCAGTGCTCTAAACTATGTTTTTCATCATATTAAAATGGTATGAGGCTGACTGAAAACCACTAGTTCATTCATCAGATGAAGCTGATATAGTGCATGACCAATATAAAAAGTAAGGGTCTTAATGTGCCTCAAACTGACAGCACCCAGAGTTCAGTTAGTCCCCAATCTGAACCCATTAAATGAGAGGGAGGAACTTTATTGATCATCAGGTGTTGTCTCCCATACCCCTTTAAACATGCTCATTGACAAACAACCCAGACCCTTTGTATAGCTTACACCACAGCTGGGCATTCAGCCTATGGGGCAGATGACATTAATTAAAGTGGCACATCATTGCCATCTGTGCGTTTTCACATTCAGTGCAAGAGTGAATATGAATGTGTACAGAATGTTTCCCATGCCATGCTAAACTTTGCTTGCACACTTCCTGTCATCACTACAAATGGTTTGTTTTTTTTTCTGGATATATTACACTAATTATTATATTTCAGATACAAAATACATACTCTACTAATATTTATATTCAGCTGAATTTGTCATGAATTTTAAGTAACTAAAATCCTACTTTCTTCAGTAGCTACAAATGGCATGAGAGTGAACTAATTGCTTGAATGTTTGCTTGCATGTATGAGTGAGTGTGTGTGTGTGTGTGTGTGTGTGTGTGTGTGTGTGTGTGCGCGCGCACGCGCGTGTGTGTATGTGTATGTGTGAGAGAGAGTGTTTATGAAACAACATGAATGCAAGTGACAGAGCAATCTCAATTCAGTACCTATTTGACTTAAAATTGTGTCTTCATAACCATTGCATCTTTTGTGCCATTTTTTCATGTGCTTTTTCTGTTTCACTCAATGCTGAGGCCCACTGACAGGGGACTCTTTCTCAGCACCATACTGCCTAATTTGCCCTGGCATTCCTCTCTGCCAATCTACCCAGAGAGGGAGACAGGTGTTCTCATTGGACATGATAGCATCATTTCATTATATGTGATACATGTCATGCTGGATCAATAGACTGAATAGCCCCAGGTAAGAAAAGGGTTTGTTTCATGCCAAAATGTAGATATAAACAATTTTCATTTTTAGTGTATTTGGGCCAAGTTCAACAGCTTGCACTCTACCCTCATTAGAACATATTTGACAGAACATTTTCTGCCTGCAAGGTGATGCAGATAAAGGGTGATTTTATGCAAACAGTTCTATTAAAATTCAAAGTGATTTAAGTTGTATATCAAATAAAACCTTGACACCCTAACCCAGGAGTCTAAAATCTCAGTCCTGAAGGGTTTATACATAAAATATTTATTTTAGCATAGCATATGCACCGAAACACCCTTAAATTCAGTCTTGTATTTTCAAGAAACCTGACAATTGCCAAGAATAGCATATAATATCAGTAGTTTTCCAGGGACTGCACTCAGCAGCTATACTCTAAATGGATGAAGTATGTATGGACCCGAAAACAAATTATAGAAGGAAAAATTATATCTGCTGAAATGGATTTAAAGAGTACTGTTGGCTCAAGTAACATCTATCAAACAGGCAAATGGGTATTAGCTCATGACCTTATTCTCACAAGCTTTAAAAGGATCATCTTCCTGCCAGGTTTATTTCTGTACACCACTCGTAGTATTTATAAAATTTCTGTGTTTCTTTTGACCATCTCTAAACTATAACTATGAAACTGGCCTCTTGCACCATATTGCATTTCTCACTGCAAGATGATCTTACTGCAATTTTAGCAGCACAGAGTTACTTGGATCATGTCCATATTAAAATACTGATTCACTGGCACACTATTTCAATACATGAGTGGATATGATTTTTGGTATTCACGCTTAAAATAATCATCACACAGTATTAATTCCTCTACTCCTGTGTCAAATTTAAGAGCTGGTGTCCATGCTGCTCAGTATACTTCCCCATGGAGCCATTTATGGGAACACAGCTGAAAAAACATTCCTAGGGGAAAGGTTACAATAACAAGAATTTACACTTTCGTTTTGTTTCTCCAACCCAAAGCACTGGGGAAGTCTCACCTGACTTTATTTCCCCTTTGGCCCACAAAGTCTAACAATAACAACATTGGCCTTTCTCATTAAGCTGCTTTGTGATCTCTGACACTGAAGTTTGAGGTCCAAATTTACAGTATTCTGTTCATGAGGAGTAAAACGGGGTAAGTGTTGAAAAGTTTACAGCTGAGAGCACCTGGCACTGGACCAAGGTCTTCCTTCTAGGTTTTGGTATTTAGATTCACACTATGTGATGTCTAATTATAGTATAAAGTCATTAATCCACAAATTGAGAAGGTTAATTTAAGGACAGCAAATCCACTGCAAGTTATTGAATCATTACCCACTATCGGACTGTAACACTATTAATAATCACAAGAAAGTAACTCATGGGGTGAATTTTACAAAAAAAAAAAAATCACCATATCACATCCTGTTCTCCTTCAGTTTGAAGTACCTTCTGTTTGTAGGGTCTCCATGTTCAGGCCTGCTGGATCTTCCTGATGAGAAAGATTTGAAAAATGAGATATAACAGGGCATAAATATCATGGATTTCTTGCAATTACAATCATTTTCTACAAAATGGGTATTATTTCAGAAGCATAATCATATTTCATACATCACTCCATACTTTCTTGAATGGTGAAATTTTTAACCAGAACGAGAAAAACTATTATGGGAGTTACCTTTGTAACAAAGTTACAGCAAATCATTATATTTTCTCAACTGATAATTTTACAATTTACTACCACCTGTGCAGATTTCCCCTGGATTTACTGAACTGTGCTTAGCAAACAGAAATCCTCAACATCCAAGTAACATCTCCTCTGTTATATAATCCAGGATTAAATCTGAACAGATAGGGACTTCTTCCAATGACTTTCACCAGGTCACACCTGAATTTCAAACTACATAGACTCACCACTCACCATACACCAGAGAAACTACCATTTCTCACAATATAAGTCAGAAGCAATTGCTGCTAATTGATCCAGTAGGCAGAAAACACAATAGCCAGAGACGATCAAAGGTATATTCATAGGGGGGCCTGAAATTTATTGCCATTTTATACTTTAGTTCTTGAACTTAGATCACACACATATTATTTATTTTTTTTACCCAGGCAGGTGACAAAGCACAGCACATTGCTGAGAAGCATGCACTGGAACCCTCGTGGAGAATGAGCACCAACCTGCTGTGGAGGCTTTAATAAGTCACCCTTGAGATCTGATTATTTCCAGGCCTATGTCCAGAGGTGCTGAAAGGTAATGGTAGCTCCTGGGAATGGAGTTCACTCATTTTTGTAGTATAAAGAACCTATCCTTGAGCAGCAAACTGGGTCTCCTAAGATTGAGGTACATTTTTTACCTTAACACTATACAGAAGAATTGTATTGTGAATCATTACAATACAACGATCTACAACTAGAGAAAATATAAAATTATTTTTTAAAGATGAATTACATAATGAATCAGACCTGCAAAGATCTGTGTACTCTATTGTGACAAGTTAATTTGATAGTTGAAGACAATAGACATTTTAAGCCCATCTGACAAATAATTTCGCCCAATGACTCACCCTAGCAGGATATTAAATGCCAAATTTTAACTATAGCAGGGCTGCAATTGGTTTAAGAGTAAAGCTCTTTAAATTTAAATGACTTTATAAGCAAATGGTTCAGATTTTATAACCAGAAAATGGAATAATATTGGCTGCTGTATTTCTAAACATTAGACAGAAAAATTATTTCTGCACACAAAAGGTGTAAGATACTCTGAAGAACTGATCTTAGCACTTTATTGGATGGCCCTACTGTATCATAACATTTTATATCCTTTTAAATTAGCAGGGATTTACAACTACCCGATAAGAGAATCAGTCTCTCAGGTTATCGCACTGAACCCATGTGAATGTCTGTGTTTGTGTATGATTTTTCAGAAGGGGAAAAAAAGCCAATGGAAGGGGCAGTCCTTTGATATGACAATCCGTTGGGCACTCCATTAGGTCCTGTCAGTCTGCGTAATGCCCTCTTATCTAAGGGAGTTATCTGCAGCATGCACAGAGGCACTGATAAAGCAGGCGTTCCAGTCACTTGCAAGTTTCACTTGTACTTCTTATGTGCTCCCATTTAACATTTCCCCCAGAATATCTCATCAGATAATTGTGAAGACCAGAGAGCATTTCTGATGCCTTCCTTAATTTGTAATTCGTTTCTTGGCTGTGTCATTTAATCTGGTTAATTGAATGCTTCAATAATTCTAAGAAGATTATAACTTAGCAAAGTGTCATCTTAAGGATAGGGTTAAGTAAGGCCAATTATCTATTTGTCAAATATATAAAGCACTCATCTAATTTCCTTTTATTGAAATTGATTGCCTTGTAAAAACAAAGCCCAGGTGGCTAATAAGATTTGTTTCGTTTGCATAGACAGAGGTAAAGCTAATGTTACCAAAGGCACATGCTGGATAATACTAAATCGGATAGTCACAAAGATGACTTTCACTTAAGATATGTCACAAATTAACACAAACTGTAAGGTCTAACACTTACAAAAATGCTTTTATGTAAGTCATTTCTGAAAGATAACAGACCCATCTATTAGATTTATTTGCTGATCATTGTATATTCATATGCTGTGAAAAGCATTTTGTATTAGGACATCCACTGATGGACAAACAACTAGAGTTAGTTGTCAATCATTGGCAAGGGGAAAAGGCTTTGGCCTTCTCACCAAAAGACTTTGATCCAGAAGTCGTTTATGAAGACACCCAGCAGTACATCCCCTCTCCTGAATTTTTTTGCTTTGAGCAACCTGAAATTGTTATTGTAACTATAAAGTGACTGACTTCCATATTATCACATTATAATGTATATCACCTGTTATGGTTTCCCATGGAAAATGAACTTAATACTATATACTATAAGCCACTCGCTGAAGTCCTCAACTTTGTCTACACAGCAACTGGATTTTACGGTTAATCTGTAGCTATATATTAAAACCAATTTATGGCAAGGAAAAAAGCTTAACTTTTCATTTGTTGCTGTCAGCCATTCATCATATTGTACAGAATTTCAGATTTTATTTCTGTCCATGACCGTTGTACATTGTATTGATTAAACATAAAACTGTTCCACTGTATATGAAAAAAGGTTTAAGCAACCTCAAAAATGAAAAACCTGCTCCACGCCACAGAACCATGAACTCATTAAAACTTGTGTACTGTACAACCAACTCTGAACCTAAACCTGAGAATGATATGTGGCTCATTGCGAGATGATGCCCTGCCAATCCGAGCTTGAAACTAATATTGTTCCAGGGAGCAGCCTGCAGCAGCAGGGCTAATAAGCGTTAATTTCATTTTAATGAAAGTGCAGCTGTGACACAGGATTAAGTATCCCCATTGACTATGCTAGCCTCTCGTTAGGCAGAGAGTACCTGGTGGCTTTTAATTGTGCTAATCTCCCAAAACCAAAACAGATGGTACCCATGTCAAAGCTTTGGGAGAGTAACAGCATTACTTTTGGGCTTGTTGCTGTGTAGAAAAAGCCCTCTCATTCAATTTCTGCAGCATTTCTTCACAGATGATTTTCCATTCAATTTATTATAACTGTTTTTTGCTTTCCTCAAAGCTGATTAAAATGAGGTATACACTTCTTTATTTTCTACAAACACAAGACAGTGGTCCTGCATTGCTATTATTTCTATTAGCACAACATTTGCAAATCACTAGTAATGAAAAGTAAAAATTCTGAGCATCAGAGAAATTGTGAAGAAATGTGAAATAATCTCCCATGCAAGGCATCTCAAAACCAAATCTGGATACCCCTCCCCAAATGTAAATAAACAAGTCATCATCTGTGCAACATAGACAAATGTGCTAAACTTACACTTTAGTTTTTAGCTTTTACAGCAATTTTGTTTATCTTGAAAAATGGCCCAATACATTTGACATGGTTTGATGTCAACGGTGTTCACTTGTTAGCTGGCAAGTCCTTTCATATAAAACAACTAAAAGAATATTTGATACAATGACTGCTCTTTTGACGACTGTTTTTGCTCCTGTCCTAGGACATTCATAACGTTATTTTGGCAGTGAAAAGGCCAGTTTTTTCAGAGCGTGAGCCTGGATGACAGGCAGTTGCCCAACATGTCCAAACAGGAGAAGTCCCGAGGCAAAGGGGGTTTCATCAGGCCAGGACCTTGCTGGTTCTCCAGATCACATCCCATCATCCCTCATTTGAGCGCTCTTCCTGTCTGCCCAATGTTTTCTTCCTCAAACTTTTCAACTCCAACTTAGCCAGACAGCATTTAGATTAGACCCGGCAGATGGATATGCATTAGGACGGCTGACTGTTCTTTTTGACTTTGTGTCACCAGGGTGGCTTTCAAAAGTTTCACCCTCCTCCATCTGAGGAAGTTATCTTTGTGGCATTGCTGTCAGATCGCGCTGGGTTTGAGGCGAGATCCACAGCAATCTGAGCAGTGGCAGCACTTGACGCATTCATTGCTCCGACAGGGAATATGTTCACACAATTGGCAAGCGGGTGGCAACTGAATGACTGAGACAGCCAGTGACATTACATACAAAATACCACTGTGCTCCGATTTATGAAACTAGAATACCCCATAAACTAGACTGTATAATGTGCTTGGTATGCATCCTAACTGTGACATGTACTGCTTGCCACTACTATGGTAGAAAATGCTGCACTTTTATTAAAAAGTTAAAACTCCTTGCACACATACATGTATATAAAATTAAGGCGTTCAGATGATTTACTTACTTCGATACATCTTGATATATTGATCAAGTTCATTTTCATTAAAAAGGAAAACAATAACTTTCAAACATTCGGCCCAAAAGTATCGTTTTAAACAAATTGCAGCTGTAACACGATGAGATCCATCATGGAGAAAAAAAGTCTTACACTGCATTGTTCCAGGGAAACACAGTACTACAGTACAAGCACCAGCATATTAAAACAAACAGCTTTCCTACTTTCATAAAGGTATATGAAAGTGCTTTAAAAAAGCGATTGCTCAGATTTAATTCAATGCACCCTGTACATTAACCTTTAGACTGAATTCAAGGTTATTTGTACAGCAACAGACTAAAAATAATTTACATTTAAGGCTTTTAATTCAAATGAAAGCCAAAATGCAGTGGTTTTTTTGATGGATTGGTTTAATGTGTTTTCCCAGCTATTGTGATTTTATGCAACATGGTCAGGGAGTTTTAATTGGGCTTCAGGGCTGCACGTTTACCTTACCCACACAGAGTGAATTAAAACTCCTTTCCTAAGCCTCTTTGCACACTCTGCATTGGAGTGCAGCCTGACATTGGCGAGCTCAGACACAATGACTGTGGGAAGAGCACTGAAACGGGAACACTATGAGACCTAACACAGCCCCAAACCAAGCTTCAAATCTGAACTTAATCGCAATAAAAAATAAAATTTCATGTTTCTTCAGATATGAAATGTCTCCAACTAACTACATACAGCCATCAGTAAGGGTGCAACGAATAATCAACGTAGCTGACTAAAATAGATGACCAAATTAGTTGCCAATGAATTTAATTGTCGATTAGTTGGTGACGTCATCGCATGTATTTTTCGTGCGGACTCAGAATGCTCAGACATGTAGCCTAAGCTACATTCCTCTACTGGAGTGAACAATAGAGATGGCAACACCTTCATGACCAAAAAGTCATGAAAGTGTGGCAGCATTTCACTCTTAACCCTTTCGCACGTAACTCATTTTTATGCAATAGCACGCGTGTAGCACGCGTGTTAGGCTACGTTACATGGTTCGTTATGTTTTCATTAGCGTTATTAAGCTTCTCATAGGTTTCAGTTAGCATTTGATTTATATTTTATTTATATTTTATTATGTTTTATATATGTTTTATATATTATATATGTTTTATATATATGTTGTGATATATGTTAAATTGCTGTTTCCTCAAAGCTAAAATTAGCTAGAATTTTTCCAATCTAGTTTTCTAATCGCATCGGTTTTAGCATACACGCTAAACAGCTAATCACACTGGTGTGACCGTACGCACGAAAGGGTTAACTCTGCCAAGAAGGTTGTGAACTTCACCATTTGCAAACCTGACCTTGCTTGGCATGGGAGCACATCAGTTATGCTCGAGCATCTGAAGAGGTGGCACTTTGGCTCTCTGGATGATGAAGACTCGTCTCATTAAGTTAGTTAGCTAGCTAGCATAGCTAATGTTAATGTTAAAAGCCATACATCACGTTATGAGCTGTAACGTTTTCTATTTTGAAATACATTTTCTCTTGATCAATAAATTATTAATGACGTTGAACATACAGTGTAGCAAATAATAACCTATTATTCACAACAATCCCATTCACATCCCAAATGTGCCCTAACTTTACAATGTTAAACCAGAGCCCGTCTGCTATTTAGAAATTCTCTGCTTAAACGTTGCATCCTTGTCATGGCAACATTTATGGCTGGAGATAGTGTTGCTGCCAAGTGCACAAGTTTAGAGAACACCGGAGAATATGATACTTTCTGAATCGCAAAAGATTTCTACAACTCGTGTCTATGCGTGCATGCCCAATGTGGGCTGCATTTGAATTAATTTGAATGAGTTATGGGTTTGTAGGATCTCGTAATGCTTCCATGGTTGGCTTTCTTCAAAGGAAGCAGACTTGTACTCCCCAGCAAGCTGCTGCCCTCACTGAGTTAGTCCTAGTAACCATTCATTAAAAGATGTATTTTTGAACGAAGTTCTCATCTTTATTGTCTTTATTGTTAGTTAGCATATGCCTAAAACAACCTCAAGCTAAATTTAAAAGCTGATACAAAAATAAGAGCCACTGAGTAATTGTGCGATTCCATAACCCAAATAGTTGATTATTCGTTTTAATAATCGATAGATTATTCGACTATGAAAATAGTCGTTAGTTGCAACCCTATAGCCATCAGTTTAAAATATTGACATATTTAATGCATACAGTACAATATATTTCAACCTTTATTTAAAAATGCAATATCTATCTGAGAACAACAATGAAAAGCTTGGCACATGCTCGCCAATATGCATTTCTCAGTCCCTTTCATAGTAAGACAATCATGTTATTTAACAGGCATAAATCAGAGAGGATAATAGTGTGTCCTACAGCATACATTTCTTATTTCCCATTAGAGCAGTTCATTGGCTTACCTGTTCCTGGTAAAGTGACCCTGTAATGGGTAATTTTCTAATTATTTTTGGAACTTGTTCCCAGTGGTTTCTAAAACAGTGAGCACTGTATAAAGGTTGCTGACAAAGGGATTCAAACTTCTGGAAGAAAAAAAAGATCATTTTTAAAATCATTTTTTTACCATTCAAGGTAGTATACAGCAGCATGCTCTCTATAAATCTGTCAAAACTGACAATATAATATTTGTTTCATCAAGAATTAACAGCTAAAGCACATAAAAATAATGCAATAAAATTCCATTGGACTAAATACAACTGACCACCAACAGCAGTAAAAACTGTATGACAATATGCCAAAATTGTTTTGGACAGCATAGCAATGTGAGAGAAACTGCATTTTGCCTGGCACTTCAGTTATACCATTAAAAGGATACTGTTCCCCCCAATCCTCTAATTTTTATATTCAATATGCTTTAACAAACATGACAGCCACAGTGGGAGAATAATGAATAATCATTAGCAAAAGGTCTACAAATTATTGATGTAAAATAAGCAATGATTTTTTTTGCTTTGCAATTTATTGCCATTAACAAGTAACTTGCAATCCAATAAATGTCACTATTGCTTTCACTTAATTAAAAGAATAGATATTATATAGTAATGCAGGGTGGCATTTATATCTCAATTTCCGTGCACTGCAATTTACTGCTGGGGCTTTATTTGAAGGGAGCCACAAATAATGGCCATTAAACTGTCAGGGAATGGACACAAGATCACATTAATGAAATTAGATAAGGTGGACCAATGATATACAGAGCACTTCTGCCGAGGAGATGCAGACAAAGAATGGGTCAAGACCAAGTAAAAAATGGTTTCCACTGCAACATAAATACATAATGACATTCAGAGAAATGCAGAATTAATGGTCTAGCAGTGCGGCAGGGACTTTGGTTGCCCGTAATTTGGGGACTTGGCCACAGAGTTGGTTTAATGCGTAACAGGTCGCATAAGTACGACTGCCCTGGGCCAGCGACCTGGCAGACAGTAAATCCCAACCCACGAGCATCCTTTTAAGCAGGGTTTTCGTAAACCAACAAATTATGCTGTTGGTTTCTTAGGCCACTCAGAGCTCTCCTGCACAGCACTGAGTGCAATGCAGCTCTCACAATTGTTCACCTTGCAGCTGGGCAACAAGGAAGATCCTCATACACTCCTTTATAAACACCACCTCAATGTTGTCACACTGCTCTTCAACATCCAAGAAAATCAGTTAATGTAAACTGATGTGCTAATATTTACAAACAGGAAATTAACAGACAGAATAAAAAGTCTGTGTAGCAAATTTATAAAGGAGAATCTGCTGTTTTCACAGGAATTAAATATTTTTTGCTGTTTAAAAATCTGGTTTTAAACTGAAAGCACAACTGAAACATATAAGTGCTGTAAAAGAAGTCAAGATAGAAATAATAGAGGACAAACCTTTGTTTTTATCAGAACAAGTCTTTTGGATTTGCTTGATGTGAACCTTCTGATTTGCAACACTCTTCAACTATGTACATTGTATGTGCTTATTCTTAAGAACAAAACGTGTTTAGAAGGTATTTTAACATTAAAAAAATCCAATCTACAAGCTAAAAATTTACATTTGATAAAGTTTCTTTTATTAGTATATATCATAACTGCAGCTAAATGTATTCCATTCATAACAAAGCTCTTCCACACTTGACAGTTTTGAAACAATAATAATCTTGCAGTTATATATTGAACAGACAAGTAAAACTTCTGCTGCAAACCTCTCAGGAAAAAATATCTGATTGAAGTGTTAATCCTCCAATCAGACAGAGGCCTAATGTCAGAGGTAATGTAAAGAGAGCTTTGATGACCATGTGACATTATCAGAAGGTATTATATAAGAGAAGCCGGACACCAGTAGAGGTCCACCTCCTGTCAGTCCGCGTATGTGTACGCAAACTTGTACGCCCCCGGCAGGCTGCCATTGCTGGGCTTAAATTAGCGACCAGGGAGGCCCCTCGCACGACGTTCCAGAGACCAGCTGTGCCAGGGCCTGTCACCTTCTTGTCAAGGAAAGTTTTCTGTCCAAAGAACTTTAGTCATCGGGCCTGTTCTCCAAGTAACGGGGATGTGTCACTCAAAGAGGCAGCTGCAGTCGTTTGTGATGACTTGCCTCAAATCAGGGTCTGCCGCCCCTGTCAACAGAAGCCTCACCCCCCGGCTATAACTGTCACTGATCATGTTCGGAGATGCACACTGTGTGGGGGGGGGCTCAGACAGACACACAGATCTAAGTGTGTGGGGGGGAACATTTTAGGTGGGACAGTGGGCTGATTTCATGCCGAAGGAGACCCAATTAGGAATTGTATTTCAATTGCCACTCTTTCACTTCATTGATGAAAGCAGAGGATTTCTGTGCCTCTCTGCATCTAAAATGACAATACCTTAAAATTACAGCTAATTCTATTTAACCAACAAAGAAAAGAAAGACACTGTACAGTATACTTCAAGCCAATTGCATTTAGGCAGAAATGTAAATGCTCTTTTCCCTTTAATAATTGTAGAAATGTAAATATCCAGACCTATACTTAAATAAAATGTGGACAGATATTTGAGTACTTCTAAATACATTTTAAATTATGTTCTATTGGACAAGCAATTATGTAAATAAGGTCAAACACATTTTAATCAAACTGAAAATGACCCTTTAAAATACAAGGCTTTCTCAATTAGATTTACTGATTAGTGTCCTGTCAATAGCTGTCTGTTGTCCTACTCCATCACTCATGCCCTCTACAGAAAAATAAAATAAATCTAATAAAACCACCCCCTAAAGCTTTAAGATAAGCAACACAATGCAAATTAAAAATTAAATGCAAATACATGTCAATCACAATTATAAGCTAACAAAGTATAACAAAATACAAAGATATTTCAGCAGTAATGTTTAAATAAACAAACTGAATGCAGTTCAGAATCAACATACATAAGCTCTGGTTCTTTACCATAATATTGAAGTCAGCACAAGTGATGTGTATAGAACTGTGACAATTTGCATTAATATGTGTTTTTTTCAAAGCTCATCACTGGTGATCTGAAACAGACTTCCTAATCAGATATACACAAATAAACTTCTTCAACATTTTAACCAATGGATTGGTGTTAATTAATTTAACAGATGTATAAAGTCTAACACTTAAAATCAATTTACCAGTCCTGATGTCCACTAATTTTTCAACCATTCTATTCATATTCCTTTTTGTACAGAAATAAGCTTCAGAGACAGTATTGTGTGCAGATGCTATAGCACTGGGATTGTTCTGAGAGAAGTATAGTTTGCACAGCACTGTATCATCTAGACAGAGGTGCAGACAATCTCACGGTCATCTCTGCTATGTCGGACACACCATGCCCCATCCACTGGCATGATGTTTGCACGCCTCTGCCTTGGTTCCACATTGATCAGCCTCTTGCTAACATGTCACTGTTTGTTTCAAGATCTGCATTATTGCACTAAAATCATTCACTACCATTTACTAACATTCATGTCTTTCATTTATTCTGCTACATATGTATGTTATTTTAGTGACAACCATAAATTAGTTCTGAAATCAAATGAACATTGCAGGTGGGCCAGAGCCTGACAACTTCAGGACTAATGGCATAAAACCAGAGTTAAAAATATGCACCAATATAAATGTATAATTTGATGCATTGTGTGATATGTGTAACATAATGCAGTATATTCTTCGACTGGCCCACAAACCTGGGAATAGGCCTTCTGCCATTCCTGAAAGAGACTGCAGAGAAACTGAAAGAACACACTCTGAATGACCAGGCGCAAACAATAAGGAGTTATACAACTTGCAGCAGTGAAACAGACACTCTTTAAGCAATGTATCCATTGTCACAGCTGTTAAATATGATTCAGTGCTGCTGTGGGCACACCCATCTAAAGAGCAGCTGTTTTATCAGAGGGTTTTTCAGTTTCCTACCCGGGTTGAACAATCCACCACATGTGATCTTTTTCAGTCATGTTCCTCGTTTTCATCTGATTGAGCTCTAACCCCCTGATTCAATCTAACAATTTTCTCTGTTTATCAAAAATATGAAATTAAATGATTACCCATTTTGTGTGTTTTGTTCCTAGATGTAACAAGTTAAGATTAATTTACAGGTAACAAACAGTAGCACTTGTTTAGTCATGTTAATAATACAGTGCATTTGGGTTGCATTGAATAGGAGCCCTAAATTTTTAGATAATGTGCTCTCAAAGAAGCCTTGTGATGAATCCTTTATGCAGACAAACACGTATCTTCATAATTAGCATCAGGTCTTTGAATTTGCAGGTCTACAGGTACTGCATTTGCAGGAGACGTCAGAGACAAGCTTTGTAAATGGAAAATCTGCCAATAAATTTGTTCAGTGTCAGTGACATACTGCCTTTCACCTGAAACCTTGTCGATACTGACCCATGTTAAAATCTTCTCTCATTTCCTCAAATGTGGGAAGGTAATTGTATCACCCACAGATCCATTTAAAGTTCTTGTTTTGTTGGTGTGTTTGTTTCAGATAACAATGTTTTTTTTTCCACTTGAAATAAGAGTATTTAAACTTACATAAAGACAGCTGCAAAGAACCTAACAATGGAAGACTCACATGGTAAGGTTCAAGGTATCACACAAATGTTTTTAATAAGAAATATATTTGCATATATTTCTCATTTTTATTTTTTCTTTAAATAAAATGATCAATTTCTATTAAAAAGTAAGTGGTGGCCCAAATTTCTTGAAGTATTCAATATTGTACTATCCTATATTAAAAGCATCAAATGAAATATTTAGCAATCAGATCATTCAAAGTTGTTTCAAACCTATTGTACAATCCCCAAAGCCTATGCCAGACTCAATTAACTGTGGGCTACAGCCCAGTTCATGTAATTTTATCAACAAATGCAATGCTGCCCTCCAGTGGATTTTAGTAAGTAAAACGTGGTAGATTCATCAGAAAAATGGCTTTCAAAAACACATTTCACTGAACCCAAAAAACGATGACCCTTTTATGAAGTAATATCTGCAGATCAAGTCCATGGGCAATATTCCAACTCCATACTCTGGAGCAGCACTAGTTGTAAATAAAACCTAGCACCTCCCCGCATTACAAATATAAATCACTGGGACGGCAGCATCACAGTTCTCCCTGCTACTCAGGTTCCCAGCCACCATCTCCAGTTTCTCTCCATCTTCGTCGCTCATGACCCTATGTTCAGCTCAGGCCAAATTGGGATCTGGGTAAGAGGTTCAAATGACTAGAATAACTGTGTGTCACAAAGTGTATTAATATATGGAAAATGGAATTTTACACCGCCCCTGAATTAATTAGCAAGTTTCTCAGATTGCAGTATGGCGGTGCACTCTGTGGATCACCCCATCTCAGAACTATCACAGGCTCCAAATGAACCCCTTCCCCTGGGTACATGAATGCGGGAATTCGTGAGTATTGTTCAGCTTTGCATTTGTCACTGTAGGTCTGATTTAACAGATAGTCCCCCACACCCCTGTGAGCTTCAGGCTGCAAGCACTATGCGGGGTGAAACGCATTCAAATAATTAAACATTTAATCAAAGCTGTTGGTTGACATTGCACACTGAGTGGAAAACAATCTAACAAACTTTCACCAGTTGCACGCTGTTATTCCGATAAAAGCATCAAATCATATGTAAATTATGTAACTAGCTATATCCATGTGCAAACAGAAGAAACAGGTCTACTGAAGACGCCATCTCTCATGTCCTGCACACCACCCTTACACACAGACAGAGGAAAAAGGAACTATGTGAGGCTGCTGATTATTAATTATAGTTCAGCCTTCAACACCATAGTCCCACACATGCTGGCCTCCAAGCTCAAGGACCTTGGACTGAATGCCCCCCTCTGTGACTGGGTTCTGAACTTTCTTACAGGCAGACATCAGGAAGTGAGACTGGGCCAGTCCACCTCTAACACCATCACCCTGAGTATAGGAGCCCCACAGGGTTGTGTCCTGAGCCCCCTACTCTTCTCTGTCTATACGCACGACTGTGTGTCCTCTCACAGTTCCACTTCTATCATCAAGTTTGCTGACGATACACTGGTTCTGGGCCTCATCTCCAACAACGATGAGACCGCCTACCTGGATGAGGTGGAGAAGCTGATAACCTGGTGCCGTGCAAGCTGTCTCTATCTGAACATCAGCAAAATCAAGGAGTTGGTTGTGGCCTTCAGAAGGAGGCAGCACCAGACTTACACCCCACTCATGATTGGCAGGACCCAAGTGGAGAGAGTGAGTAGCTTCAGGTATCTTGGGGTTAATATCACTGAGGACCTGACCTGGACTAATCACATCCAAGCTCAGGTAAAAAAGGCCAGACAACAGATGTACCACCTAAGACTGCTGAGGAAATTCAGGGTCCCTCCAGCGATTCTGAAAACTTTCTACACCGGGGCTATAGAAAGTATACTGACTCAGTGCATCTCAGTGTGGTACGCAAACTGTTCTGTCCAGGACCACAAAGCCCTGCAGAGAGTGGTGCGCTTAGCTGAGCGCATTTCCAGGGCTGCCCTCCCCTCTCTGCAGGACATCTACACCAGGCGATGTAGCACCAGAGCCGTCAAAATTATTAAGGACCCCACCCATCCCAGTAACTGCCTGTTTAGCTTGCTGAAATCCGGCAAGCGCTTCCACAATCTGATGGCCAAAACTGAGAGGCTCAGGAGGAGCTTCTTCCCCCAGGCAATCAGACTCCCCAATACGGATATGCCTGCCACACTAATCTTGAACACAAACTCAGGACTTTAATGATGTGGTTGTTACTTTCCTACACTCACTTGGTACTTTCTAGCTTTTATTCTTATTATACATATTGTACATATATTGCTCGCACATCACGGGGCTGCCAATTCCTCCTCCATAACATCATGAGGATTCATCTGTTCCTGACAATATACGCCACGCAGCTCCTCGTCCAGGCCACAGTGCTCTCTCGCCTAGACTACTGCAAGGCTCTCCTCTCGCAGGCCTCCCAGCCTGAACCACCCAGCCTCTGCAGCTCATTCAGAACGCAGCTGCCCGACTAATCTTCAACCTCCCCAAATTCTCCCATGTTATTCCCCTGCTTAAATCCTTCCACTGGCTTCCTGTCGCAGCCAGGATTAGATTCAAGACGCTGACCCTCGCCATTTCTGCAGTCAACAGGACAGGCCCTACCTACCTCCAAGACCTCATCCAGCCCTACACACCTGCCTGGCCCCTGTGCTCAGCAGCAACTGGACGTCTTGCTCCTCGCACAGACAAAGCTGGAGGTTCTTGGTCTGCAAGGCAACAACGTTTCTCCTACATCGCTCCCCGGTGGTGGAACAAACTACCTGTCCCGCTACAGACAGCTCCATCACTCCCACACTACATCAATCCTTCAGACGTGGTCTCAAGACACATCTCTTCAGACTCCACCTGGATTGACCTATCACACAATCGCCCCCCTCCGACCACTCACTTCCCAACTCCAGACTTTGCTCTCAGCTGAGAATTACTGTCTCATTCTGGAACTCTACACATCCTGTCCCCGTACTGTCGCTATACTTACTGTATGCACTTTTGTATGTTGCTTTGGATAAAAGCGTCTGCTAAATAAACAAATGTAATATTTTTTTCCTTTTATCTATTTTATCTATTGTTATGTAATTTATTTTATCTCTATATTTTGCACAGTCTAAGGACTTGGACCAGTTTTACATTTCACAACAAGTTGTATACTGTTTATAACTGTGTATGCGACAAATAAAGTTCTTGAAAAGTTGAAATCTTGAAAGAAATGTATTCCAGTTTCTCAGAAAATGAACAATGTTTGTGACAGGTCTGAACAGGTCACTCTGCACTGGTAAAAATAGTCAATGCTTTTCTTACCTGCTGCAGATTATAATACACATTAGCTGCTCAGACTCTCAAAAATGTTGCCTTTTTGGGGCACACACCACTGTTAATTTCCAGATAATTACTATTTTTATGTACAAAAAGAGGGAGTGTATGGGAAAGTGGACTTGAGGTCCGGCCATTGTTCAATGTGTGACTTCCCATACAAGCTGCTGTAAATACTGTCTTTAAAACCTGTATAATCCTGTATGCTCTAAATACAAGCACCGAAGATTCCAGCAGTCCCTTAATAAATATTCCATCAGAATACTGCAAAATTCTGTGAATTTGTAGCCAGGCTCTAATGCATTTGGTGAGACGGGGGCCAGTTTCTCTCCATCACTGTGTCACCCTCTGTTAATCTAAGAAAACAGAGAGATAACACTGATGCCCAATATCGTCACCATAAGTAAATGCTTTAGCTCAGATTGCTAAATTAATGGATGATGTTAACAACATTCATTATGCAAGGGAAGTATAACATTTATAGGTCCCATCCTTGAGTTCATGCAGTGAAAGACCCTGGCCAGAAGCCATTCCTGAGCCTGCCACTGAGACGCATTGTATCCATTGTGTTCACAGGCTGTGGGCAGTGGCAGAACTATTGTGGGTGATGATTTGCCCTACTGAATCAGGACTTGTTGTTCACCTTAACCACTGCACCTAAAAGTTTAGCTATGGGGTGTTTATTACAGAAACATAAAAC
The DNA here is from genome assembly GCF_013368585.1 of Megalops cyprinoides. Lineage (NCBI taxonomy): Eukaryota > Metazoa > Chordata > Actinopteri > Elopiformes > Megalopidae > Megalops > Megalops cyprinoides. The sequence goes on from NC_050590.1 coordinate 16,460,736, forward strand.
ATGATTCTTGGCACATGCCCTTTATGTGTTTTTCAATACTGAATAATTGCTGACCTTCTCACAATTTATCAAGACTAACTTTCAATGATAAGAAATACAACTGTATCACCTGGCCACAAGGGCCCTGAAATATTGTCCCTTAAGATAATAGATCACATCCAACATAACTAATATGTAAGTGGTAAGCGGTACACCAAGAAGGTGTAGGTGTCCAGTTTTTCTCAAGGAAAAAAATCAGCTTGATAGAAGGAGAATAAATAACCAGCTATAATTTATAACCCCACTGTGTGAACTGCATAACACTTTACAAGTTGGTTTGAATCTTTGCCTAAGGACTGAGAAATTTAGCTGGCCATCTGTATTGACAATGCCATGTTGCTTTAGAAGCAGCCCCCTCTCTTCTATATCTGTTTAACATTGTACATCGATTACTGCCAAGCAGTCATTGGCAGGACTAATTTATTTATGAACTTGTCATTCCAAATCATTGATTAAGATGTCCTTCATTAAAGAATTAATTATATGCAAAAGATAAAAGATTTGCTAATTATTGTCTTTTATCTAATTGAGGCTTTGTGCTACAGGAGAAAAGTTCAGAGGTTCTACAACTATTGCCCTCACAGCCAATTGGGCCTGGATGAGAATTTAATTAGCATAAGCAGGGGGACTCAAATACTGGACTTCAAATGCAGTAACAAAATGGAAGAGCTGGAATTCCAAGATTTTCAATAGATTATGGCTCAGCAGGGTATTATCCTTCTTGTTTATTAGGTTTTGAAGTGTATCTGGAAAAAAAGAAATCTTGTTCATAACACGATCAGTTATATTACTTTAAACTAAAACCCGAAGATCATAAAATATCAGAACTAGCAAGAAATGCAAATGCCATACAGTATTGACACTAAGTGAGAGCACATGTTCTTGATATGTATAAAAACCACTCATAATTATCTTGATAACTTTTAGTCAACCACAAAGCCCAACACTCTTGTATCAGTTTTGTTAATACATATCTCATTGCTCTTTCCTGATCTAGTAAGTTGTGCAGGACTGCATACTTCACTTGATGGACAGAATTCTTTATTCAGACCAAACAAAAGACAGGCCCTTCAGAATTGTACATGATAAAGGCCAAGCAATAAAACTGAAAATCACAGCAGCACTAAACAGCACAATTCAAGCCCTAATAAGAACGTGTAAAACAAAAAACAAAAAAAAGAAAGAAAAAAATCACCATTACACAAAAGGCCAAACCACTGTCTGGAGATTTGGAGATTTTTAAATCAGTAAAACATTTAAACAGTCAGTGTAGGCTAATTCTGGTCATTTACATAAAATCCTTGAGCAAAGAGGTTCTTATTCACATGCTAATGCAATAACAGTAGGAAATTTACAGATTATTCTGGGTTTTTGTTTGTTTATTTGTTTGTTTGTTGCTGTGTAATTATCCAACACATCTTAGTCTACTAACCATATAGAGAAATAGTAGCAATTATAAGTTTTCTTAACTTTTTAATCCTTTTTTCAGCAATCCAAGCAGCATTGCATTATAACTCCGATAACATGGACAAAGAATCTGAAAAGTGGCACGTCAGTTCAAGTAAAATGTTTTTTCACTAACATGGAACGTTATGTGAATCTGTAGTAGGCAACGACAATGGCTCATTATGAATGCAGGGGAAAGATTAAGGGTAGAAATCGACAAAGCGTATTAGTGAATAAGGTTGAAGAGTTAATTACAACTGAATTGACTTGCTATGTAATTAGCAAGCTACACAGCCTGATATTAACATATAATGTCCTGTAAAAAATAAATATACATGCATAAGGCTGTTATTCTCTATTCGGTAAAACGGGTGCAACAACAGTAGTGTTGCACAGTTAGCAAACGAACACATCTTTTTTGATCTTTTCAGTGTACTGTAGCTATGTATGGCCGTAACCAGAAAAATAGTGAGGTCCGGGAGGGATTTAGATTTTGTCACATATAAACATTACATAGGCCTACACTGAAAGCTTAGCTAGCTATAAAAATAAAAGAAAAATGCTTGAGAGTAACACCATTAGAAGCTAACGTTATTATGCACTTATATTCATTTCCAAATTTGGCTTTGAAATGTTTCGTAGGCCTTCTATTGATACCGTTGATACTGTTTTTAATCAATGGCGTTGTGTGAAACGTTAGCTAGCCTACTAATATGAAAGAAGTAGCCTAGCCTTCATTATGGCCAGAGTAGGCATATTTAACAGGTTTCAGACAATTGCCTTTACTCCAGACGCTGTACCAGGTAACTATTTTGACTATTTGACTATTTTAACTATTTCTTACAGATAATGGCATAACGATCATTACTTTGGCTTACCGAATGGTATGCTGCCAGTTCGCACGCAAGCCACCTGCTGCTGCCAACGTGCATAAATTTGCTGCTGTCAATGGAAGTGCTGATGATGCGGGGGGCTACGCTCGCGCCCTCTCTCACATACAAAGGACACTAAATAACAATTCTAAACTGAATTAAGCATGCGCTCGTCTCGGATAAGTTCTCAACCACTGATATTTTTTTTCAGTTGTATTTAGCTTCAAATTTTATTTTTACCTCTAAAACAATTTCCGAGGTCCGGACCTCGGTGACCTCATACCTGGTTATGGGCATGTAGCTATATATCAGTTCACTGCCATAAAAGATTCGTTCATTGGCCTCATCAGTCAGGCAACCTCCCCAATATGCTTTGAGCAACAACTAGGCCCACATCAGCCTAGATCTAGATAAAAAAAAAAAAAACTGCTAGTGGAGGAAAAGTTACACTGGGGCAGGCAACTGTCCGGGCAGAGTATCAGAATTAGTAGAGTCATGTGCATGCCCCCAGTCGCTGGATGAATCAGTACACAGTACAATGATTCTCATTCAAATCCCTGCAGTTTATCCATTCATCCAGTTGTTGGAGTTCTTCTGATCTTTTCAGTTCTTCCAATTCATTCAGTCTTTCAGTATCCTGCATATCATTCAGTTATTTCAGTAAATCTTTTTCAGGGAATTTCATTCAGTTCATTCACTGTGTTTCACTCTGCAACCACAGGGTGACTCCATCCATAATCATACTGTGCAGTTTAATACATAGCCTACAAACTTGCTCTATTATGGAAAACTCTTATACTTTACATTACAGCATGTAACAAAAAGTCTCCACTGTCATTTTAATATATTTACTAATGAAGCTAGTAACTAAAGTTAGATTATTACAGAATTAATAACCTGCTTTGTTTTTGGTGGTATAGTGTAATTATGCTATAATTCTATCTAGAAATTTAGGAAAGGAATATATAGATTGTCAGTCATTTCATGACATCATATTAGCCATTTAAAATGAGAACTAAAATGAGATTACAGCTCTACCTTGCAGTGAACATATAATCATGTATTGCTTTATCAAGTAAAGTGTGTTAGCTTACTGAAGGAATCAGTGGCTCAGTGAACAAATGGTTGTACTGACCCACATGACTAAAAACAGTCAAAGCAGCCATCACTAAACAATAGGTCTGCGATTTAAATTATACATTATACACCAAAAACGAAGCCAGTTGAAACTGAACACAGGCCACATTACCCAGCACAAACTGAAGAAGTATTACCCCATTACACTGCCACTCAATGTTTCCTTAAATTTGTTTGTGAAAGTTGGACTTGTGCTTTTCATCTGTCAACTGTTTAAGACGTTTGCAACATATAGGAAAGACTATCGCATCACAACTGTTCTGTTTTTTAAATGGCATGATCAAAAGATCTCACCACGCTTGGTAAATGATAAACATGTCAATAATCATGCCATGTTTCAGCTAATTTCTCATCTGAAAAAGATTTGAAATTAAGATCACCTTGAAATGTGACAGAAAAGCTAATTCCTTAAATCCATTTACAGATAATGCTCATATGCCTAAAAGAATGATATCTGATAACAAATTAAAAACCTATCAAGGGCATCATGTTTGTATTATAAGTGACATTGTGCTACAAGGTGAGATACCTGTACACAAAGGCTTAGCCACCAATAATATTAGATGAATAGTAACATAATTCCATTGATTTAGAATAACGATCAAACGCGGGCTCTAACCCAATAAACAAATTAAATATTTCCTTATTTAGACATCCCCTTAAAGACCATTTGGCATTAGAGAACCATTCGGATGAAGATTAATTACCAATCACAGTTGCCCTGGAATGACCATGATATCCTAGCAGCCCTTATTTTGACTCTTTGGTCAGTGTGAGTGTTAAAAGTAGTAATTAATGATTAGGATGAAACTTTAGCTGTAGATTTAACCCTGTATTTCAAGTCTGCCCTTTAGAAATGCATTCCTATGTGACATATGATGTCACCTTTACGATCCAAGGCTTCACTGACACATTTTTTTCAGTAAAGAATTGGAGAGATGCCAGCATACATTTATCACATCTCTGCCACACAGATAACAGGATTTGATACAGGTTTCATACACATTTTATTCTACAGAAATGCCAAAGTGATAGAATAGCAAGCATTTTCCAAAACACTTTGTGACTACAAATTTGTACAGACCACTGTGAGATCCAGACAAGACCAGTTGTAATAAGAAGTGTAGCCTGAGTGTAGGCTTAACCAAGGAACAGAACTGTTTCAGGGAAAGGAAAGGAAAACTAGGAACTAAATTTAGTTTGGACCAGAACTAAAAGAGGCAGTGAAACTAATTTCTAATTGTTTCAAACAAAAATGTACTTTAAAGGTTTGTACCCCAACTGAAAATAATGTTTTCGGTTATGAGGAATTTGCAAGGGGCTCCCAAGTGGTTCAGTGGGTTAAGATGTTCATCTTGAACAACTCCTATGGGCTAGGTACGATCCCAGCCATGTAATTACCCAGCCACAGTGGCAGAACAAGTAGCTGCTATTCCATCAGGGATAGGAATGAGTAACTAACAAAGCAGCAGCCTGTCCTAAAGCTCAAGTTACTGCGTCAAACACAGCTTCCTACAGACAGCATTATCCTTTTCATTGTTACACCTACGTTATACTTCGTAGCCAAAATTCATACAAATATTAAAAGCTGCAGCTGCCTGAAGAGAAATGAAACTGTGGGGTATATTCAGGATGAGCCAGTTGAAAAAATTGGGATTCTCAAATTTCAGTTTAATTCAGGGAAGTTTTGATACATTGATACATACACCAGATTCATAGCATATTTTGGGTGAAACCACAGCTAATCATAGTTATTATTTTTGTCCACCCTTACTGACAGAAATTCACCGCATAATCTCCATAAGGACAGCATAATTTGACATACCTGATTGTGGGCAAAAGAAGCACAGTGAGATTTAGAATCTAATCTAGACAAGAATATGGTATGTAAACGCAATGAGCATCACAACCATAATGATATTTAACTTCTGACTGAACTGTTCCTATCCTCCATGCTCACTGAACACTTTCTTTTGTTTCACATGAGACACAGTGCTATAGGTATCACTTGTCATTTAGTTTCAGCAATATATAACTTATTTATACTAGCCACTTAGATATTTATTCAATGCTTGTACATAATACTGTGTGTATTAGTTCTTGTTAGTACTAATTAGTAAATATTAGTACTGTCTGTACACACACACATATTCAGTATAAAAGAATTTGAAAAAAATGTAAGGACATAGCCCTTCAGATGTGGTTTGAAGATCTTGATTCTGCCTCATTACATTGAAAGAAATGGTGTAACTTGCCAAAGGCCCTTTATAATGTTAGACACATCCTTAAGATGTATATGTCCATAAATATCACCAAGTGGTCAATGACATTCTGAAAACAGTGATGTGAGGCTGTAGCCCAGTCGACACGGAGAGTAATTCCTTGTATTTAAGCCCCTGAAAACCAGTAGATTAATGGTATTACAGAGCCTAAAGCTCCAGTTGCTGAATAGCTGACACAGGGAATTTTGTACTCTCCATTCTGGAAGATTGTGAATGCTACATTTCATTTTGATATTTGCTTAATGTATTAATGGATGGTCTCTCTTTTTCCAAATTTAAATGTACCCACAAGCGATTTGTGGTTAGCACCATCACAAGTGGATAAGCATGGTACTATCAGGAAATGTTTTAAGGCAAACATATTTCAGAAAAGGTGTTTCAATCATTTAATGCACTTTTATTAAAGCACTGCTTTTTCAGCCATTTACACTAAGTGGTTTAATCTCTTTCTCACAGACTGATGTATTGTGGGCTGTGAAACAGCAATCACACTTAATAATGTTAATGACTTTATTCCTTCATTAAATCAACCTCACCATAAGCATCTCCATCTGGCCACTGATCTATCCCTCTAGTTCTAATGCAGTGCTGATTTAGAATGTGATGTGGGTGCTGAAGCTCCACGTTGTGGCTTGGATATATGCTAACCACAACATGGACCACTGGTTTGCATTCCACAGCAAGAGTCAACCTTATACATCACTAAACGTAAAAAAACAGCAGTCACTACAGGAGTCACTTCCACTGGGGGTAAATGACTTCAACATTTGAGTCATTTGTGTCCACCCTGTCTTGTTATTTAAAAATATTTTCAGAAGAGTGGATGGCTTGACAGCCCACTGGACATCAGCATCACAATGCATCAAAACATCTGACCATTTTCACACTCGTTCCTTCAATATAATGACTTTGATGTAATGTGTTATTGTGTTGTCAAGAATATATGTCACTGTGCTTCAGATTGTCAGGGTACACATTTGGACCATGATGTGGTATGACAAGAAATAACAGCACAAGAGACATGGTGTGTGTGTGTGTGTGTGTGTGTGTGTAGGGACTGGTGTTCATTAAAAGTGTCACTCCAAAAGTGGCAGCAGTCCCTTAGTGCCTTAAATACATGGCTCCAGAATTAAGATCATCTCATATTTCACCAAGCTGCCCTCATAGGACCTTAAAATCTATATATAATCTTTAATTTATGTATGTTATTTGAAAAAAAAAAACAATGAATGTAATTTTTCATCTTAATTTTAATCCTGGATTAAAATTAGGGAATCTCCAGGAATCACATATTATCCCAGGCATGTCAGATGTAACATGATGACAATATATCACGTGAGTATCAATTTGACGTTCATTGTGAAAAATATGCTTCCTGCCAAATATTTTGCTCTTGTCTAAGATTCAGTTGACTTAAATTAAATTAAATTAAATTAGTTGACTTTATTCCTACAATTAAATTAAACCTGGGACCATACTCAATTTGTTCCATCCTGGTAGCAAGCAAGAAACACAGGTTTGATCATTGTGAACAGAAAAGAAATGCATGAGGCCTTTAAAGATAAGGACAAAAAATCAGTGGGTCAGTCCTAATCAATACAATTGATGTTCAACTTTCAGGGTTCGCAAAGTTGAGTTAATGAAATGCATGCATGATTTTGCAAAATGGTTCATCTGTGTGGTAAGTGACATAGTGACACATATGTTTATGGTAACGAAAGTAACCTTGTGGATTGTTTGGCTCGAAGCCCTGAGAGAGATACACACTACATTGGCATTCCCATGCAATATGCTTATAAGGACACATGACCTTAGAGCAACCCCATACCCCTACAGTGCACCTGTTCACAGTCAACAGTTTAGTTAGGGGCTCCATCAGAGTTGTTGACAGGGTGTGAAATGATGTTTGCAACTTTAGTATCATGCCATTTTTCTGCAGAAAAATTCTTGATCAGTGATTCAAATTTTACACTCAAATTTGTGAGTGTTCATGTGTCAATCAGTGATGGGGGCTTGTATTTTATAAGGTATATTGAACTTTAAAAAGTAAAATTCCTATTACGGTGGTTAATGTTATGTGTACATGACTTTTGCTTCATGGTAAAGTAAAACTCATTTTTCCATTTGCATGTAAGATGCCTTACCTGAGCCACAGATAATTTTGTGTACTGCTGACCTCTTGTGGCCTTTAAAGAAATAGCAGATTTCAAACAGGAAAACCAGAACAATCAATTTCATGGAAAAAAGTATGTTTGGAAGTTGAGAGTGCTGTACTTACTAATGAAGCAATTCTCAAATATATATTTGACAATGTTTACTTCTATATTAGTATAAATTTACTATGCATGATGAAATGGTTTTGGTCATTGTTATCTTGTGATTTTTTTTTCTTTTTTAAGTAATCACAATCTATGTAAACTCATAGTCTACCCCCATTTAACGGCTAGACACACACATATAGACAGACAAACTGATAGATAGATAGATAGATAGATAGATAGATAGATAGATAGATAGATGGATAGATAGATAGATAGATAGATAGATAGATAGATAGATAGATGGATAGATAGAGAAAGCCCCACCACACATAGGCGCCACACACCAGCGACACAAACTGCCCCTAGAAAGTTAGCCAAAGATGACTGAACCAGACAAAACAGAGGCACTGTATTGTGAGGTAACTTAAGAGTGTATGATGGAGTATAAGTCGGTCTGTTTTGTCTCACTGGTATATATTAGCTCACCTTTCCCAGAGTTGTCTCAGTTATGACAATTTCAATATCTGTGTTTGTTTTGTAATCTTGAAATCACCAGTTGTTTGGATACATACTTTGCAAATCCATAAGTACAATGCTAATGAGTTCTGTTCTTTTAGGGGAATACAAAATAAGGGTCTTGGATACATAAGATGTTCAGTTTTAACTGAAACTTCATTTCAAAGATTGCATCATTTAAGTCCATATTTAGGTGCATATATGTAAGTTAATTGTCCTTTGTAAAATGATGCCTTCTTGAAATCTAGCTAGTGAGTGAGAACAAGAGTGTGTAAAACAGCTGTGACAAAGTAAAAACAAAACAAAAGGAAATAAAAATATTTTCCCACTTATTTGAATTTATGTTGTCTTTTTTTAGTTACTTGTATTACTTTTAAGTGAACTCACTGCTGCAACCCTATGTTCCCTCCCGACTGCTACGCTCTGTCACCGAACAGTGCCTGGTGGCCCCATCGCATCGCGGCGTTAAATCACTCTCCAGGACTTTCTCCCATTGTCCCCCGTTGGTGGAATGAACTTCCTCACCTCATCCGTTCTGCTGAGTCCCTCTCTGTCTTCCAGAGATATCTGAAGACACAGTTCTTCCGCCCTTCCTATCTCCTATTAAACTATATTTTTTAAAAAAGTGTAATGGTTTGGCTGTAACAGTCTAAAATATTGATTTGGTGTAATGGTTTGGCTGTAATAGTTTAACATATTGATCTGGTTGTACTGGTTTGGTTGCAATGGTTTAACACACTCGCTACTTTACCTTCTAGTTGGTACCTGGCTTGGCCAACCTTTGGAACTTTGTCATGCGGTACTTCTAATATTGTTGACTCTGTATGGTTTTTCGCTTGTGTTGTATTGTACCTCACTTGTAAGTCACTTTGGATAAAAGCGTCTGTCAAATGAATAAATTTAAATGTAATGTATTTTTGAAATAATACTTTTTAATTTTGTTGTTAGTGATAATTTAGGATATTTAGCTCAACAGTGCATGGGTTTTCTGGGTCATTATAACTGTGATCTGAGGTGAATCGTTTTATCAGTGTTCACTAACAAAAAGTGTACATTCTTGGGTGAATACACTTCTTAAATGATATCCTTGGCCGCTCTCATGGTATGCATAACTTAAGTACATTAGAACTACACATCATTGCACCGCATGGGGAGACATTTGTGACCACAAACTCACAGGGGGAGACATTTGTGGCCATAAACTAGCGTTGTATTATGCAGTGTTTGCTTATTTGCCAGAGCTATTTTTCCTGATATGTCTGTCTGTGCACATGTATGTATGTATTTTCTGAAGGAATTCCTAATGGAATTTGAAGCCAGCTTCCTTTGTCACACATTCCTTGCTGTCTTCCACTGTAACCCTAGTGCTTTGGCCCCAGAAGATAAATGCCTGTTACATTCCTGTAACTTCAACAAATACTACCAATATTTTTCAAATATCAGGCTTTAGAACTGCAAGCATATTAACATTATTGATAATATAATTTGTGTAATTATGATAATAAATTAATATTTTAAAAATCTCATTAGGAAAACTTTTTGTTTATATGTAAATGAAAAAAATGTATGTTTTGTGATCCAACAACAGGTTTGACACCTGGAAAGGGTGAGTCATGCAGTAATTTCAGTATAATGACAGATGTGGTTTCCATGGTGAATTTACTGTGACTTTTATTTTGTCAGAAAATTTAAGTGACTTTACAAAGAGTGGAACAGAAAACAACAAACTCTAGCTCACTAGCTGTTAAGCCTACCTTAAAAACCTACCTTACAAAAATTCTGCTTATTTGGCCAGGCAGCTAAGATGCTTACAAGCACATAAGTCAAGTCAAGAGAGATTTTATTGTCAGCCCATATACAAGTATACAGTAGAGTTGAAATAACATTTCCCTGGGGCACATGGTGCTAAGAAGAGCAAAACAAAAGAATATTCCAGTCCAGGTTCTCACAAAAAAACAGGAAGGCAATCAGAATTCTAACAGAAATTTTCCTAAAAGTTGACTTTCCTCAACCCTCAACACCATTTGAATTTTCTGCCTTCTTATGCTCAGTCAAGGGCTATGCTTAAAACAGAAGGGTTGCAGCCATCTTCAGGGAAGATACCACACTGCAATGGCAGCTCGCCTTGCTTTGTTACTCTGGTACTATCTACTCATAGAATGGTCATGTGGGAGAGATACTGAGGTCAGTGCTAATGGCTGCAAAAATGCCGTAAAATCCATATGGTTTATTGTAGGGAGATATTAGCCTCCCCAGCATATAGATACTGTACATAGAAGATACTCTCACCTTTTCAATTCAATATGGCTGCGTGTGTAGCACGTCACAAAGGAAAAGCTGCAACAGGAAACAATATGGCTCTCATGTGGCAATATTTTTTTTCATTTTATAAAGAAATGGGAAAGCCCTGTATAACCCATACCTAAATAGGTGTTTTACTGGTGTGTGGATTACAAGTACACCATAGCCTCAAGTGCTCAACTGAGGGCCATTTGGAGCCACAGCAATGTCTCAGCTGTGAGATTAAGGAAATGTTTTCTCAAAAGTCTTGAGCTTTTGGCTGTGTGTTCATGCTTTTTCCTTTTTAATATTTTGGCCAGCTTCTCCATTCACCTCTGTCAGAGAAGAATTACAGACAATTATAGACAATTACAAATTGACAATTAACCTTTTAGGGTGAAATCAATTTACATGAGCTAAGTTATTGAAAGAGTAGCAAAGGGTAGTGATGGGTAAAATGAACCTTTTTGAAGCAATGAACTATTCGAATCAGTTGTCTCAAAATATATTCACTGTCAAACTGCTCGAACCTTCCATGCCACACTGACATCTACTGGTATATGGAGGTCAGGGCAACTAGCCCACTGGGTCAGAAAACTGCAGGCATTCAGCATGTTCAGTCTCTGAAATCTGTGATGTAGAGCATTTCTTCTACCTGTTGCCACCTGTTGTAGAGAGAAATGGGCCTACACTTATATATGTTTGTGTTTCTTGCAAACCATTGATAATGATGGATAAGGTAGGCTACAATGCTGATACTCTGCACTTATGATCAAGTTGAACGTGTTTAATATGGACACAAAAAAGAATAATCAAAACTGATTGCAGCATGCAAATCATAATGACCATAACCATTTTTACATTATCATTATGAGTTTACTTTTACAATTTAACACATGGTAGATTGATGAAGTTCATGCCTACTGCATTAAATGCAAACAATGAATTGGTCCTAAATTAAAGAAATGGTCCCCTATAGTTTTGTTTAATGTGTAACAAAATGGGAAACATCTAAGTTTGAGCTTATGGCATGGAAATCACAATGCACATTGCTGCTTTATTCAGATTTAGGTATTAGTTGAAGAGTGTATTTTATCCACTCATACTATTGCTTAATGAGGTTCATGATGCCTATGTATGGTTCTGTAGAAGGGGTAAGCCCAAACCCCCAAGGGAACTTCTATGATGACACAACCACTGATCACTACACATATGTTTGTGAACATGTGGACTTATGTCCAATGCTCCAAGTGTCAGTGACACACCATGGGTGTGAGGATTAATTCCTATCTTAACACAAATGAACTTCTGGTCCCAATGAGGTGTTAGGGAAACATCACCTTGAGGAGTGTAGCAGTGTTAGCCTACTACATGTGAAGTGTTGCAAAGGTAATGGCAACCACAGCTGCCAAAAACCTAGGGCTAACCTTGGACAGCAGTCTGTCTTTCAAAGAGCATATTGCAGCCACAACCAGGATCTGCAGACTGGAAGAATGAGTTTCCTCCTGAAATTCATACAACAGACTCCCTGGGTGTCTTCAAGAGAAAGCTGAAAACTCATCTTTTCAAGCTGTATCTCTAGTCTACCTTATTCTCTGCCTCTACCTTCCATCTCTATCTAGTCTATATATCCCTATTTTCTATTTTAAAAAGCACTCTACACTAGTTTAGCACTTAACTCAGTGTCTTACTGACCTCTTGTAATAGTTCTGGATAACTACTCTTACCATAGTGATGCACTTATTTGGAAGTCGCTCTGGGTAAGAGCGTCTGCTAAATGACATTATGTAGTGTAATGTAACTTCCCAAAAGAGCTCACTCTAGAGTCAATGAAACAAAATGTCCATCTGAGAAGAATTTTCAGACAATCCCTACGCAACTAATCAAACCTTGACAAGCCAGTCCAGTCCACAACTATAAACATTCCATTCACCACTTCCTTTCTACATCAACTGTTCAAGGCATCCCTCCTCCACCCAATCTCCCCTCTTTTCTTGTCCCTGTTTACTGGTGCTTAAAAGGGGACAGACCTGTAGAGGAGCACTGCAAGGTGTTTTGTGCATGTTCACCTGATGATTGCTAGGGTGATTACTCAGAGAGGTGTAGCTGGACGAGACCAAGCACCTCAAAAATAGTTCTCTTTACTGGAGACCTGCAGAGCAAACAAATGGCTAGGGCAAAGGCTCGCTCGCGCGCGCGCACGCACGCACGCACGCACGCACGCACGCACGCACATGTATGTAGAAGTATGGCAACTCAAGACTGAGCAAAGATAGGAACAGAAGGCAGAACTTAAATAGCAGTGAACACAGGTGAAAACAATAACTAATCAACACAGGTGAAACATATTAAATAAACATGACACAGAGAACACAAGGAAGTTATGTGGCCATCTTGTGACCATCCTGGCAAGCAGTAGTTGCATTCCTGACTGCATGTATTATGTACTATGCTATTGTGTAACTGCTATTGTTACACAATAGCATAGTTTTTGAGCTATCCACTTCCTATGAAACAATTACTAATCTAATCCCACTGTTGGAGACATTTTTCTTATCAATCAAAAAGCAAAATAACAGTGACACAAAGTAACACAAGGTGGTAGTATAATACAAAGTTGCTCCTGTTCAAGTCTGGTATGATCATCTCTTAATTCTTTTAATATATATTTTCACCCCATAGCATTGCAATGCAAGATTAAACCTCCACCAAGCATTTTATACTATTTTAATGGTTTATTTGGTGTCCCACAGGCCATAAATAAGCTAAGAAACATTATAGTAGAGGCCTCTGCGGTGACTGGTAGACTGCAGTATCTAGCTAGTATTTAAATCTTACAGTTTACCTATCACACAGGGACAATGCCTGACCTCTGGAGGAGTTAACTTTTGGAATTATTTTCCACATAAACATAAAATAAAACTGAATGTTTTATACAGCAAATCATCCTAATAAACAAATACTTATCTCCTTTTACAAGCATGTGATCACAAATAATCACAAAGTATGAGTACATATATGTACATAATCTGACATTTGTAATGCTCAAAGCAGTACAATGGCAGGAAATGATTAATAAGTCACTTTTAATTTATCCATGCTGGATAAATTCTTGATGACCTGGTACGTGTGTTACTAGAGGTCATTTTACTTTAGCAAACTGTTGTGTACAGAAATGTTGCAGTTTTTGCATTACCAAAGGCACAAATTGTAGAAATGCAGAGGTATTTCTGGATACATCAATAATTCATTGCTGAATGACAGTGCAGAGATGACTAATACAAAGAAAACATAATCAGAGCACTTGTCATTGTAGGGATGATCAACAGATACAAGATGGGACAAATGATTGCAAGTTATTGTCACAAGTCATCAATTCAAGCAATGTAGTGACAAAACGTTCGTCATCAAGGAGCTTTTTTTTAAATGCCTGTGTATTTTACAGAAATATCCTTGACAAAATAAAACAGTAATCACTCTGCACTTCTTACCAAGCTTTAAGTCAGTTGTCTGTGTTGAGGGTTTTGTTTGTTTTTTTTTTCCACCAGTTGCCCTACAACTATCATTTATAAGAATTACAAAAATTTCAGTTCCAGACAAGCCAGTCTGCTAATGCTTCCACCAACAGCTATAAAGTAGATTATGAAAGGGTATACATAAAGCAGAAAATGTGTCCATGACTTTGTTCTCTTTGTTTTGATTCTGTATATGTTAATCAAAGAAACAGAGTCAGCAAAATGATGTATTAAGTATGAAAACATTTACTCTATAAAAGAAAAGCTCCTTCCACTTAATATGGATACTGAACATAACACAGAGAAAAGACTGAAATCCCAAACATATTTCACGTGGGGGTCATACACAGGAAATGTTATTAAACAATGTCATTAGTAGAAAGATTAATACATTAATTACAGTAGTTTTAACAGTTCTGTATGGGAAAAATACAACTTGGTATTCTGCTTTTATCTCCTAGGCACTTTCATAATGACCCCACCCTCACCTACTGAGTGTGTGCTGATGCTGGAATGATCATCACGGTGTAATGAAGCCAGCAAGAGCCCCTGCAGCAGTCAAGACTTCACCTGGATATGAAATCCATACTACAGAATAAGGAACACCTTTTTAATATATGCCAAAATATACAACATAAATATTGTATGTTGTTTAATAGCTGGGAGGTCATTCCAAAGAAAAAGACAGGTCTTTATCTAGGACTGGGAGCACAGAAAGTCTAAAGCCAGTAAATACTTTATTTTTATTGTAATGACATTGTTTTTCTTAAAGAGTCTTTTGGAGTTAAAAGTGTTCACATTCTGAGCATTTTTAAATGAAAAGTTTTCAATTCTTGACTGCCCAATTTATGACAAGATTTCCAGGAATGCAATGCTGCAAAAGCACTCACCACCTGTATTGGAACTGATAATTAGTTTGCTAATTAAATAACACTATGTTTTAATCTAACCAGCTAACTAACTGCTCGTTCTTACTGTAAGGTGAAAAAATATCAGCTTGCAGCAAAATATTTCTGGTAAGTGGGCTTGGGTAGCCCACATAACATACAAAGCTAGCATACACTGATGAGCCAAAACATTATGATCACCTGCCTAATATGCTGTTGGTCCTCTGTGTGCTGCCAAAACAGCGCTGACCTGCCGAGGCATGGACTCTACAAGACCCCTGAAGGTGTCCTGTGGTATCTGGCACCAAAACATTAGCAGCAGATCCTTCAAGTCCTGTAAGTTGCGAGGTGGAGCCACTGTGGTTTGGACTTGTCAGTCCAGCACATCCCACAGATGCTCAATTGCATTGAGATCTGGAGAATTGGAGGCCAGGGCAACACCTTGAACACTTCATCATGTTCCTCAAACCATTCCCGAACAATGTGTGCAGTGTGGCAGGGCGCATTATCCTGCTGAAAGAGGCCACTGCCATCCGGGAATACCATCGCCATGAAGGGGTGTACTGGTCTGCAACAATGTTTAGGTAGGTGGCATGTGTCAAATTGACGTCCACATGAATGGCCGGACCCAGGGTTTCCCAGCAGAACATTGCACAGAGCATCACACCCCCTCCACCGGCTTGTCGTCTTCCCACAGTGCATCTTGGTGCCATCAGTTCCCCAGGTAAACGGAGCACATGTACACAGCCATCCATGTAATCTAAAAGAAAATAGGACTCATCGGACCAGGCGACCTTCTTCCACTGCTCCAAGGTCCAGTTCCGTTGTAGGTGCTTTCGACAGTGGACAGGGGTCATCATGGGCACTCTGGTCTGTGGCTACGCAGCCCCATACGCAGCAGGGTGCAATGCACTGTGGGTGCGATGCACTGTGTGTTGTGACACACCATAACCATCATTAAAATTTTCTGTGACTTGTGCCACAGTAGACCTTCTGTAGGTTCGGATCAGACAGGATAGCCTTTGTTGCCCTCACGCATCGATGAGCCTTTGGCGCCCAACACCCTGTGGCCAGTTTGTGGTTTGTCCCTCCCCGGACCACTGTCGGTAGATACTCACCACTGCTGACCTTGCCATTTCAGAGATGCTCTGACCCAGTTGTCTGGCCAGAACAATTTTGCCCTTGTCAAAGTCGCTCAGATCTTTACTCCTGCCCATTTCTCCTGCATCCAACATGTTGACTATAAGAACTGATTGTTCGCTTACCATCCAATCTACCCAGACCATGACATGTGCCCTTGTTTGGAGATGATCAACGTTATTCCGTTCACCTGTGAGTGGTCATAATGTTTTGGCTCATCAGTGTATATAGCTAGCATATAAACATTTCATAGCATTTAAACATGACAACTAGACTTGACAACTAAACAAAGTAGTTCAAAATGCCCTTTGAACTAGTTTGTGTCATCATCATTACGGGTTGGTATAAATGTATTCAATCTAATTCACAGTATACTTGCAAATGGGGAGGCATATAAAATGAGAAATGTGGAAAGTCATGTTCACTGTGGGATGTCCTATATCTTGAAGGTTAAAGTTGTGTTTGAAACAAATGCATGCTGAGCAGAAAAATAAGTTTAGAAACAGGTTTACAAGTGTATCACATAACATTACAGAGTGTACTGAAACATAATTATGTGGTTTTATACCCTTTTATGTGGACAAGATGGAGCAAATCTCCTGAAAAAATGCAGCATTCATAATTCAATTGTTTTGGCTTCAACCAATGAGAAAAATCAATTATTCTTACTTTAAAGTATAGCATGCAATTTTATGCATTTTATCCAGAATACATTCTACAGTGTAAGAGACTTATTTTATGGTTATGACTTCATTTTATCATATATGCATAAAATTACATATTTAAGTGCTGATTTAATACATGTTAAAATGTATGCATCTACTGTATATCATATGAAAATGTGATGTTCATTGAAGATTGTATATTATATGTGGATATATGAACCAATGGTTGCTATTGATTATGTGTGTATGTGTGTTGTAGTGGTGGTGGTGGTGGTGGCGGTGGTGGGTGGGGGGATGGGGCGGGGGGGGGCTCTTGGGGGTGGTTGTCAAGTTGCACAAGATTCTACAAATTACCATTTACAATTATCAGTATACAAAAGAAAGTGATTGTTTTTAAAAATACATTCTCAAAACACTTCATATATATATATATATATATATATATATATATATATATATATATACGTGTGTCACAATGAAGCATTTGTTTTAAGACCTGACAAGTGTATGTTAGGCCACAAAGAAATATCATAGAAACAAACACAGAAAGCATCAAAAGACTGCCCACTTCCTGTACAGAACATTTAAACACATCCAGCTAATATATATGAAAACCCCTCATTGTTCAGTACATATAAATTAGTCTCTGCAATCAATGAATCTCTACATTGTGTAACTGTAAGACATCCCTGAAGCAAACAATGGCACAAACACTTTGGTCCACATGGAGCACTGCATGTTCACATCACAGATTTCTTTATTTGGTAGAACAGTACTGTCTACCATCATCCACTTTGACCACAATCTAAGGTACAGTATAAACTGTGCACATTTTTTCAGAGTAGCCTTCAATGTCAAGTCAAGTGCTATTACTCCAACATTGTTGATGCCAGACCCGTTTGCCTGAAGGTCTCTGCCACCTGTTTGGAGTGCTGAATTTTTGCTGAAAGGGCCTCAAAGACGTCATTCTGATCCAAGGCTGTAGCAATTTTGTAAATAAACGTTCCTAAGGACTCGAGTCCTCTCAAGCCCAGGTTCACACCACAGCCTGGAATTAAAGGAAAAGTCAGCTTTAGGAACTTGCTTGGATTTTTACATTGTGTCCAGAATAGTTCAAACATAATTGTGAACCAACATGACAGTGAAGCATCTGTGTTTCATTCATGCTTGGCACCCACATAATCCCACCACATGTGCTGTCTGATTTAGCCCAGGGTGCCTTAGTGTGCAGTTGAGCAAATAAAATAGGTTGTGCACATTCAGGCTGATTCCCTCCCAGCATTATGTCATGCAATAGCCCAAGTTTGAAAGTGCAGAGAATATGCATGAATGTCAGAAAAATTGTGAAACTTGTGCATCTTTTCACAATTTAACATATTGTATCATTACCATATATCAGGGGGAAGAAACTTGCATAATTCAATGTATTTAACTGACACATGTATGTCAGAAGTATAAATCATGGTGACTCATTTGCAGCACATTGGGTAAAATGTAGTTTGTCCTTGCACTTTAATAAATCAGAATGTCATATTCGGTTTGTGTTATTGCTTTAAACAGTACATCCTTGCAGTTCACACCTCCTTAAGAATGTAATTTCTTAACTTTGAAATGTGTACATAAATGCAAAATGGCTGTGTAAGAGTTTTCTTAGCTCTGCTATGACTTTGCTAGCTCTGAACAAGTGATGGCAAGGGCAGGGGAAAGTTAAATAGTTAATTCCACTAGGCTATTAAAGGGAGTCGTGAACCATCCAAATAAAATTATATATTCACAGGTAGTGGATTAGTGTTAAACATCACCATTGTAACTGTAGTTAAATGCCCACTTTATAGTCTCTTTCATGGGCTGATTCATAATGGATAAAATCAAGAAAAAGATATGAAATGACTTACCAGTCCCAGAAATATGCAGTTTGCAAATAAAATGGCAAACCATTATAGCTGACCCAAAAGAAAGGCATGGATAACATGGATAACAAATGTCACAAAAGCACCCAAAGTGACACTAGTAATGTTCACTGCAGTAATTTACGCCTTAACATTTGCATACTGCTGCATTACCCTATTTGGACATTCTGAGAGAGGGTTTACCTTTGTTTACAACATTTTGAGTAGGTTTACAGTTATAAATTGCTAGCTTTCTAGAAGGCTGTTACTTGTTTTTCAATTTTTGTAAAGTTCTGACTTATTTTAGAGTATTTAAGAATTCTATAGCAGTTTCGCTGTTTGTGTTTATTTTCTGTGTTTATGTTCATTTCCTAACCCGGTTTGCAGTTCACTGGCCTTTGATGTTACCAGCCATCTAGCTAACAATATTCAAGTGAAACCATCAACCATGATCCTGTCTTGAGTGTCTTTTTTGCAGCACTGTTGTGCAGTAAGGTTAGAAAGATGCTGATTTAGCTTGCTAGGTAATCATCTACTGTGCAAGACCTGGATAGCTGCTGTTGTTAGATAGCTGGTATGTTTTTCAATCACTTATTGCTGACTTATAACAAGAATGGTAGTTTTGATGACTTATGACATAGACTGGTAGTTTTATCTGGCTAACTGCTTGCTTCCCTTAAGAGAACTTAGGTGAAAGTTCCTTTAAAATATTTTACCTGCCGTTCAAATAGATACATTTCCAGTCTTTCTTGAAAAGTAACTTATCTAAATTAAAACTGAACAGCCGGTATGGTTCAGATGCCCAAAGTGAAATAACTGTAAGCAGGCCAATTTAGGCTCTTTGCCACAAAGTGAAGCTAGTGTAATAATTAACTACAGTACCCCTCTGCTCTGTTTCTGATATTTGTCTCGCCATATATAAATCTTGGATGAGCAATAGAGACTCTGTAACTAAAATGTGCGCGTTTGCAGGGTACAAAAGCCGTTAGTAATATCATACACAATTTTTAACAATTGAAGCATTTTTTTAGTTTGTCTCATTTTTACCTGTGTCAAAGTTCAAAACACGTGCAGCCTCGCCTTCAATAGTCACTGCCACGTTGTCTCCTTCAATGTATGCAGCATTGACCCGACGATGAGACAGCATGATCTCAAACAGCCTACGACTGCACTGCATGTGGTGCAGAGTGAGATCATTTAGACGCGGCTCGATGTCCGTCTTGTAGGCATTGAAGGACTGATGGAATATGTTCTTCATGATCTGAAGGGAAAAAAGTACATTGACAATTTGGGCATGGCTCTGTGGTGCTGTATAACAATTTCCATGTTGTTAGCCAGAACAAACCACTAGGCCTAAAAAAGTAAAAAAAAAAACCTCATAGTAGAACATTTATTATTACTACAGTATTAATTTAGTATCACATTTAAAGCAGGTTCAGATAATGATGTTATTTCATCGGCTAGATATATTAAGCTTTCTGAGACACATAATTACACCTTGTTAAGAGAATCACATAAAACATCAATCACAATTCAAATACTAAATTATTATTTCTGATCCTTAGTTAAGTATATTATTACACTCCAACAGTGTTACACAGATCCCTTAAGCATTATTATTTGCACAAAGCTGTTTTACAAGATTATTTTTATGTGAATTATGTAACAACAATATTATTTCCAAAAAGTTATTATAATCCATAGCCTTTATATACACATCCAACCATGCTAATTATATTATGCATATCCTAAGATTTGAAGAATATGTTTACTTTTTTGGAGACGTGTGTTCCAAATTTCCATTTGCCTCATTGCTTGTTAAATACACAATGATTACATCTCAACTGTAAGGGCACTTCCAGCACAATCTGGAATAAATGGAATAATATCATCAAACAAACCTTTTCAACACCTTTCATGTTTTATGCAGCAGTGACCAACACCAAGACAGCTTCTCTTTTAAGTGCATACAAACATCTAAAACACATACTATGTTCAGTGAATAGTCCTGCTTTTTATCTGTTTACCCATAGCTGTTTCCAGACTTTCTGGTGGAGACACATTATTCAGACACTGCAAACAATATTGACTGATTAACAGGTTTTTACGATACAGATTTCTTAGAACTCTTCAAGGCCAACTGAATCTCCATTGACATCACTGTATTTACTATGACGCAAACAAAAAACCATTACATTAAGAGACTATCTGTGAGTCGATGATGAATCAAGATTCTCTACAGATGTCCGTATGCATGGTAATTTCAGTCTTTTTACAGCGTCATCTCCTGCTTCAGACATGCGTCAAGGCTGACGAACCATGGAGATGGGTTACACAGACCCACTACATTCCTGTTGTACAACAGCAAAGGGAACAGCCAAGACCTCTCCCAGCTTCAACAAGACACAGACCTCGCTCACCCAAGCAGGCTAAATATAGACTCGCTGAAGTCCTCCCTCACCTGTGGCATGCCAGATGCTTCTATTGGAGCAATTTATCTGGCTGCCTAGAATAGATGTGTGTTTAGAATCTGGAGACAGCAGCAAGGTGCACACATTTTGTACTACTCTGCCCCCGTCTATCACTCCCTCCACCAGCTGTCAATCCTCCATATACACTAAAGCAATACCCACTAATGACACAGACTAGTCTGTGTATCACAGGTCATAAAATCCTCAAAAATAACACTGAATTGTGTTTACATTCACTGCCCTTTTTTAGATCTTTATTTTCTGGTCAGTAAAGAACAACTACTCTGTTTAAACTATACAAACATTAATATTCAGCATATGCTCTGTATTGTTGCATCTAAACCTATATTATTTCAACTTACACAAAAGTGCACTTTAGAAAATGATCGTTCTTCACAGGAGCCTTGTGTCATATATGCTACAAATTACTTGTATTACTTGTATTTTATTATGAGTTCATTGAACAAGAGAAGATATACTCTTTATTCATTGTGGTGTTTTATGTCCTACATGAGGACCAGTGGAACTGAAGGTTGCATAAGTTATAAGAAGCAGGTGCTTTGTAAAGAAGACATGTGGATAGCATCCCCCACCATAAATGACTGTCTCCTAATTAGATTTGTCGCTATGAAATGAGAATGAGATGGTAACTAAGAGACGGCAAAAAGCAAGGATAGAGGTTCTTTGTAAAGGCACTGAAAAGCTGAATCATCCCAGGAACAAAAACATAACATTGAATGTTGCATGTTGGATTTAATCATAACCTCACTATCAGTGGACTTCCCCAGATCTGCCCAGCATGTTTCAATAATATATCTGTTCATCTCACCTCATCAGAGATCTATTCCGAGCTCCTACAGCGTAACCAGGTAACTGCATGTATGTTTTCTTGAAAGTGAAGCGTTATTATAAAGTATGCTTGGCCTGTGACGACAGTAGTTCATTAAGGCCTGTGTTTTTTTCCTCCTCTCTGGGTGACTAAGAGGGGCTCTGCGTCAGATGGAGGAGAAGTTGTTCAGCAACGCGTCATGGTTTAACCCAGCCGTCCACCTGAGCGCAGCCCGCCGGAACAAACCACTCCAGTAAAAGCAAGGTCACCACATACTGTGATTGTTAACTTTGTTAAGCTCCATTTGCCTGGATATTAGATGACAAGATTGCTTTCTATTCAGTATCAACTCGTTTAATATGTATTTTTTTTCTCTGAATATAAATGTCACAGGTGATTTTAGTGATTCCTTAATGCTTTTTCCTACTGTTTTAAGCCAATTTGAAATGGACAATCATCTGATCTACTCAGAAGCCCCCTTTTTCTTCCTTCTGGTTTAAATTTTCTTAACATGTATGCCCTCTCTGTCCTCTCGGTTCTTTTCCCACTATCTTTCATTACCCTCAACACAACTGAATATTACTTTTCAGTCATAACCTCTGTTCCATGTGCTCCTTAGCTACAGAACCTATCCCTTTCTGGGTCAAAAGGTCAGACTGTTGTGTAAGATATAGAATCAGTTGACTTGATTGCCACACCAGAATAAGGGGGGAGGGGGTGGGAACTGTAGCAGATGAGCTCCAGCATTTGCAAACGGAATGGAAATCTATATCCTTTCTGAAGTCAATGCACATGTAAAATGACTACTGATAATGACCACGAATCGGGAACAAGCAATAATCAGTTAAAGTCATATTAAAACCTTTAGCAAAACATAGACTAAATTAATATAATCAATGAAATATTTTGGTTCAGGCATTCCTGAAGTTTTGTAACATTAGAGATTTTTATGCTTCTGTTTATTAACCCAATTTGGTCTACTGAGCACTATTTAATCTCTTGTAGTAATGACATGGTTTACTAAACATACATAAATAGATTTACTGTCTGTCCCATAAATATTCCCCACTATACCACCAACACTACATATATTGTAGTATCACTGCTATGTCTATGGGTTGTTTCTGACATGGTCTGTTAATGGTACAAAAAATCAGATAACTGATTTGTAAATCTACATGACCCTAATTTAATTCAATAAAAAGTGTATGCTTATAACAACCTTTATACTTTACACAGTGCAGATAGTGGCAGATGGGTTTCTGTTTAAGTCAATATGTTTCCATTGATTCAATATGGTGTGGAACAAAATCTTTTTTGCCTCTAGTCAATATGTGCACATCAGATAATTATATTGCATTATGAATTAACTCAGCAGACACTCATACTGTTGGATTTCACAGAATAAATTCAGCTAAAATATCTTACTGATGGGTAAATTATCAATCCCTTGAACCTCATGTCTCATGAAAACCTTATGTCTAGCATTCAAATCACACTGCTGGCCTTACAAACCTCTGCAATACATTAATGCTGATATCTGAGGTGTTTTACAATACAGTTTAGAATATAATCCTTCCTAAATGATTTGTTCAGTCCTGTCTCATACTCATATCAGTCAGCCCTCTGAACATTGAAATGCCAAAACCAGTGTTTAAGCCCTTTCATAGTGCATACCAACAGAAAATTTTCAAATAAGTCATCTGCACTTGAGGCTAAGAGTGCAATTTAAAAGAGTACAGCAGCATCTCCTGTAATCACAGCCACTTAATACCATCTGCTGTTGGAGAGGCTGAGGGTTACAGTGGCCCAAAGCTATTTATGTTCAAATCTAAGGACAATGCTTCATAGGAAGCATCAAGAAGTAATCAGTTCTAATGTGTTGCAGTGAAGAGTGGTCTCTGATGCACGCTATTTTGTCACTTGATCCAGTTAGGCAAGCATAAGATGCCATAGAAGAGAATTAAGAGGAATTAGAAGTCCAGGTTTCTTGTAGTCTGTGCTTGTGGGTCTCTACATCAAGTGATATAACACAGAAGATAATCATCTAAAAAGTGAATAAAGCAGGTGCAGTACTCGCACCCACTTGACCCTCCATCAGCTCCTATAGCATTGCTGTCCTTCTATGGAAAATCCATCAGTGATGATGGTACTGAAGCCTGCCTTTTTACTAGAGAGCAAAACAAAGGATGACAGAGGCCAAAGTGAAGGTAGTGAGAGGCTGGTACTCACTGCTGAGTTGGCAGTGTGACGCAGGAAGCGGACCATCTTGGAGTCGGATGCTGGACAGGCCAAGGCCATGTATCGATTTCGAAATGTCCCATAGATTTTTAGGTGGAATCCTGGCTTGGCCGCAGAGTTCCGCGGCTCCTTGATAGCATCCATCCCATAGGCAGACAAGTCAAAATACAAATGGTGTGCCTTTATCTCTGGTGTGGGAACCTACAAGGTGTGGAGAACACATAAGGACAACAAAGAATTGTAGACTTTAGCCTAACGTATCTTTTTACTGACAACCGCAGATGATCACCATTTAGCACAGTTAAAACAAGAACTCATTTGGACACTTTCACATCAGAAGGAGTAAGTAACAGAACTCAAAAATATGAAATAGCTGCCCAAATGAGATGTGACAGTACAAGCACCTTGCTGCAAGCATTGAACAGTATAACAAAGAGCAGCTTGTTCTGTTTTTGGATCACCATCTGAAACAGGATGCACCTTAGGGTAGAAATTAGTACTGCTCTTCCAACACAAATATTCAAGGAAGAGAGGCACACAGCTTGATATGTAGATAGAGTGCGGCTTGATTCCAAAAAATAATCAATCCTTGTTTGCATTATAAGAATTTCATTTGTTTGATATTGTAGATACATTTGTATCTACATTATAGATACATCTGAAGTCCCTGTACATGAAAAATATGTATCGCTGGAGAACATATTTCTGGTGTTTTGTGGCCTTTTAGATGACAGTGGTCCTGTGTTTACACTAATATCCAGAATATTTTCAATAAGTCTGTAGTTCAAGTTTTGATATTGAGGCTTTTTATCCTGAACAATCCTTGAATTGTGTAAGCAAGCATAGCCTCACATTTGCAGCCAGTAAGTTAAAAGATCATTGTAATCCATCATTATCAACTTCATATTAATTACCTCTGTACACAGTGTGTCCCACATATTGTTTGCCTTTCCTTGGAAAGTGACTGACGTGAAATCTCCTTATCTGCTGAATTCCAGAGTTTGCTTGATTTGATTTCCCCTGTTTTTGGCAAGTCAGTCAACACAGTACATTCTTCAGCAATTTTTCAGATGCAACAAAAATAAACTCCTTTGTTTGAAACACACCAGCTTCTTACTGCGACAACTTTGTTCTTTTCAGAGACTGGCAATCAAGTAGTCCTGTTTAAATCATACGAATGAGCAAAGGAGATTTCATCACATCTTTCTGTTGGAATGTCACAAGTGTTTACTTACATTTTCATACAGCATTCCATTTCTTGATAAGATCATTAAACTCAGCTTATGTTTTCAATATTATACACAGGAGTTCATCCCAGTAATGTTACTGTACCCCTCCTCTAGGGAGAAAAAGAACATGAAGTCCCTATTTAGTACTGCTGGTAATACCTCTCATATCAAAGAAATACCTCATCCTAATGCCACTGTTTGCTGAGAGGAAAATGTTTGTAGATATGTAACTGCTGTGTTTTTTTTTTTCGCATTTGCGATCAGAGGAGTGAGTAAACTCTTTTGAAATGTCTGCTTCTCAACTCACAAATGCTGCCATATCCATCAGCAAAAACTATATAAAAGTATTATAGCACATTTTTATCTTGAGAGTAAGATACAACACTGCTATGCAAACACTTGAGTGCGTACTAGTATATCGCATTTTGAACAGCTGTGTTCAACTACATGATGATGATTTTACCCACTGTGAGACATTAACATCACCATTAACTGCCTGAAAATTGATAATTCTGTGATGTACAGACACTGCTGCTGTTCCATCATTCAATAACAGACAGTCTTTCCTGTGAGGTCATGAGTGAGACCATGGATGAAAGGTCACCTGCATTGCCTGGTGTGTTTCTTTTCACATGTTCTTGAATTTAGACTTTGTGTTTCACAGAAAAGTAATTCACTGTGAAATTCATCAGACTGAGAAAGGGATTTATTGATATAGAAAGGAGTAAGGAAAAAATAAGCATATTGGCTTATGCAGAATGCAAATCAAAGTACCAGAGGACAAAGTGAGCCTACTCTTCCCGAGTGAATGTAGTAAGCTTGATGTAGTTAATGGCTTGTATTAAATGCTTGGTGACATTTTATTTCCACCCCCTCCCCTCTTTTAGTCCAGTGTGCTGTTTTCTCCCAAGTGAGTTATTTTTAATTTAGCCTCCTTTCATGTAGGCTGATACATTTTGTTTTACATCAAAGGAATTGTGATAGACATACTGTAGATAGATTTACTGTCAGAAATAGTGGCAAATGGGTTTACAGCAAACAATTACTCTACAGTATAAATGCTATGTAATTAAAGCAAACTATGGGATAATACAAGCAAGGTGAGTAGACACAAGAAAACATTTAGAATGGTACATGTCAGCTCAATTCAGCTTTACCTCGTGAATCTGTGACCCTGGATGTCCTTGATTCAGATGCTCCCATGAGAAAGTCCTTCATTGTGTATATAATTGTTTCTTAGCAGCAAGCAGCGAAGCCATGATAAAACTTGTACAGACCTTTCCTTGAACCCATTATTGTGATCTGCTTGTTCTCCAGCCTTCATAATAAACTGTCACTAGCCCCCTCTTAAAGAGTCCCTCGGTCTTCCATGCGGAAGGAAGAGGAACAGGCAGCAGCCGTAGAACTCAGGAGCAGAGCTAAATTAAATCTGTGCAGCGCCAGAATATTGGACCATACACTGTTTGTGGTCTCAAAATGCCAGTCCATGCTTCTCTTTTTAAAAGCCATTTTTATTCACTACATCACAGTCTGATCAAATAAACTGCTGCGTGTTTATTTTCTTAGGGCTTGGCAAACAAGGCTAGCATGTGATTAATAGCTCTTCAGATGTCCCTTGCTTGTATATATTCCTTTCGATTGACTACATTTGACCTGGAGCATTGTCTTTCACTCCAAATCCTAAATCAATGGCTGAAAAAGAATACCCTCAGCATAAGGACATATATGAGAACCAAGCCCAGTTTTTGTTTTATTACTGCTATCTGGGAGAAATGTTAAAGAACAAATACAGACGGGAGTCGGAATTCATCTTGTTAGCCTCTGTGTTGTCAATATGCATTCCTCTCATGCTTTTGCACGCATTGAGTAGTTTCACGTCTACCATCTGTATTCTGATAGAATAGAGATATTTAGACGTATTATTGCTTTGCCTTGACAGCTTTTTCTATCTGGTTGTGCACACCCTAGTATCTCCCATGATGCTTCTCTTATTGAGGCTGAAAAATGGAAGGCTGCCATTGGAGGTAACAAATGTGCCAGCAGCTCCCAGCTTCAAGTTACAGTGAGCTACAGCACAATTTATTGTTGTGCAAGTAATATTAAAAATTCTATGTTGCACTGGTATATTGTATATGTGGTGGCAGTGTAGCATAGTGGAAAGGAACAGGGTCCATAGCTGAAAGATTGCTGGTTCAATTCTCCACTGCTGCTGTACCCTTCAGCAAGGTTCTTAACCCAGAACTGCCTCATGCAATTGCCCAGCAAATGTAAAAATTTTAATGTATGTAAATCGCTTTGAATAAGAGCAACTGCTTTGAATGAGAGCAACTGCTAAATGTCAATAATGTAATGTAATGTGGCTCCAGCCCCTGTACATACATACTCTGCAAGGCTCCAATGACACATACAGTACACTACAAAATATAGTCCATTTTCACATTTTAAGAGTGGTTTATGATTTATTAGAAAAGCTTACCTCATATGTGTTTTAAGAAGTGTATATCCAGAAGAAAAAAATGTTAAATTAATAAACTTGTTTTGCAGAGGAATGAGAGACTCTTATTATTTTTCAATTATTTTTTTGTAATAAAAAGTCTAGTTTTCAAGTTTAAGTAATTTCTCTTGTAATGAATAACATTGTCTTATTAGTCTTGTTATAAAATTATAATCTGCAGTGTGTTCTGTGGTCTTTGCCCTGCAGCTCACTTGTATAGTGGTTCACTTTCTCTTGCAGAGATGAATGTCATGACCAGTTGCCTGAAGCAAATGTGTACTTTTCAAGGTCTGCACAATGTCTCATCCCATATGAACTGATTTGTTAAAGTATCACATCAAACCTAGGGTGAACATCATACCAGTAAGCAGCTCAGCTTCATATGAATTTGGGTTCAGCCAGGTGCATGAAACAGATGTTGTTTTTTATTTACTGTTTAACCTCTGTGCGTCATGAGTCATTATCCTCCTCTCCATGGTGCCTAATTGACTGTATATTAATTACACATTTCCTCATTACTATTCTATGAAATGTCAGTGAGCTGTCACAGTAAATTCCCTATGTTTGTGATGAAAAGCGACCTTTGATATTCAGTCCTCTGTGCATAGTCACCATATGCATATGCAGTGGAACAGAACGTTGGGAATAATAATGAATCTCCTGGGTGCAGTGCTTTTGGCACTAGCACACTGCTGCAATGATGTCATCAGGCAACATTAATTGAAGAAAGAGTTGACATCACTCAAAAGGGTCTTTCATACCATTCATATATTATTATCCACAGATAATTAGTTCTGCATTACATTTAATTTCAGTGCCATTTACTCACTCCATCCCTGAATTCACCCTTCTTTTTTCTCCCTCTTTGTCAGTGCTCCGCCGCCTTAGCTGTCGAGTTTTTGTTTTTTCCTTTGCCCATGTGCTTTTGTTTTCCTTGTGTTTTAGTCCTGCCCCGCTCCCCGCCCGGTCTCCGCCCGCCTGATTGCCTGCACACCTGCTTCCCATTCCCTCGTCTGCCCTGCCCTATATCTTCCCTGCTTTTCCCTGTCCTGTTGCTAGTTCGTCACAGTGTTTTTCGCCTGTTTCGTCCCCGCGTTTGCTTTATGCTTCTGTCTGCCTGTTTCCCGTTTTTCGACCCTGCTTGTACCCTGACCTCGTTTTTGCCTGCCTCCTTGCCTTGTTCGCTTGATTGCCTGCCTGTCCGGTTCCCCGACCTTGCCTGCTCCGATTTCCCGATCCTCGCTCTGTCCACGGACTGTCTCCCGGTTTTCGACCCTGCTTGTTTTCGGATTAGCGAATTGCCTGACGATTCCATTAAAGACGCACGGAACCCGACGCTCCCGTGGTCCGCGCCTGAGTCCCTGCCTGAGCCCCGACACTCTTGACCATTACAATATAATGTGTGACCCATTTGAGGCCTTTCTGTGTGGCAACATGTGCATTCAAATGGCCAACATGATCAACCAGAATTATTAAAGGATTTCTTATTTATGGTCAATATAGTTATCATGCACTGACTCTACCTCACATTGACTGACTTACCATAATGCAGTCAACAGCATGGTGACTGGAAACAGAAGAAAAAATCATGCTGCTAACTATAAATCCTTGAATCTTGATCTAGGAGATTGCTCTTGCTTTTGCTGTTATTCACAAAACAATATAAAACATCTTTTCATGAACAGATTTTTTTCATGAACTTTATGAAGAAATAAAATATAAATGCACTCTCCACAACCTTATTTGTCAAGGTGACTGAAATATTCATGCAAAATATTGTAGGCAACACAAGAATTCAGACTTACATACAGTAAGATGAAATGGAAAGCAGAACAATGTTCGAGATAGTCCTGTTGCTGTGTAAAGACTGTTATATCACAGAAAATCCTTTTTCCAACACAAGTACTTGTCATTCTAAGTGAACGACTGTGGGGTAGCTGCGCTGGCTATCATCCTGATGAGAGGTCTGAAAAGGGTAGCTAGATGTGAATTCTGCATGCCTTTACAGACATACTCTACAGACAGACTCTGCCTCTGCCTTGTGCCTGCCTAGAGACCACCCATCTGTCTGTTTTTCAGACATGGACACACTCCATTTCATCTGTGGCACATGGGATTACTGAGGAACTCAGATTAACTATTGACAGAGAGAGGTATTATCTTTCTAGCCCTTTCATGCTGTTTAATGATCACTTTGTACTGAAACTCTATGTCCTATGTGGGCATGTGTTCCACTGGAACTACTTAAAACCAAAACAAAGAGCAAATACAAAACGATACCTGTATAAGGAGACCAGAAGAGACCAAAAACGTATATTTTCCCTTGCTAGTTCTAGCATATATGAAATTATATATAGGAGAAAATGTGAAATTAAATTTGTATTGTATACAGATAATGCAGCGGAACCAACTACAGAGTTCATCTTCACCCAAAAGACGAGGACAGTCTAGATGAGCAGTGTAATGCAAATCACCTGTCTTTGGTCCAGTCTCTCGATGGTGGCGTTGGCTCCATAGGCATTGCAGGACTCCACAATGTAGTCAGAGCTGATCCCCAGCACAGAGCAGGACTCCCCACATGAGCCATCCGCCACAACAATAATGCGTGGCCAATCAGAGCTAGGGATCCTCCTAAGGTAGTCCTCCGTGAACTGTCAAGATACAAAAGCATCAAATACATATTTACTGTCTGGAATATGAACAAGTGTCAATGGCACGCTGACTGGAATTTGTCATGTGTGCTATGTGATTTGTGCAACATTGCGGTTCATGAGAGGTCTGAAAACATGCCAGTTTGCTAAATTTGTAACTTGTTAGGTCAAATTGGTTCAAGCAGCAATGTTTCCTTTGCTATTTATGTGAGGGTCTGTATGTAGATTTGATACATTAAATATCTATGTATGAAAAACCTTGGGTATATGCTTCATTAAACATGGTACTGTATGCATTTCACAAAAAAATGCACCAAAGCACGTGAACATGGTCCATTGCAAATATATGAGGGTATTATTGGAATGCTCCTATTTTACATTCCTTCCATTTGAAAAATCTGACATAATCTGATATATGGGGTTGTAGTATAGCATAGTGGTAATAAGCAGGACTCATAACCAAAAGGTTGCCGGTTCAACTTCCCTCTACAGCCCCTAATGCAATGTTAAAAGGAACCCAGTACAATGGCCATTCCATGTGATTAAAAATGCCATATTAGCTTTTCAAATACTTCTAATGTATCTTTATATTGCTGCACAGATTCAAGGCTTTTCATGAAAGAGATGAAAAGAAAATTTGGTCTGCTGTGTTTCAGAACCTCTCTGAATTGCCTGGTTTTTGCCAGCCATTTTGTTTAATAGAGACACTATGTCAACTTCTAAAGAGGAGCATCCTATGAACAAAGTAATGAAATTAACATCAATATGTCAGACAACAGGAAAGTAGGATGTTTAAGTGAAGCATGTAACAATTCCTCAATGAGCAAAATTTAATGGTTTGTAATAGCCATTGAGACTGCATTTGCATATTATGTGTAAATGCTGCAGATTGATAGACTCATGGTGGCCATTTTATTATAGTTAATGTGCCTCTTGCCTCTTCATAGACTGAACACACAAATCATGAAACTATGAAAAATAACTTCTCTATATAACAGTATGGATTCATAGAGCCAGATGCTACATAGCACAAGGGAGACCCAGGCAGAACTCAAATCAACGGTTTGTTAACTTGCAATGAGAGACACAGCCACATGCTCTGTATAAGTCATTTTGACTCTGACACAGTATGATGCCAAGTCCCCTGTTAAAACAGATTGCTACCAATCTATAAAACCCTCCCACAATTTCATCACATTGACCTGACCTGTCAGCCATTTTCCTTCATTTCTTTTGCCTTTGTCGTTTGATATGTATTTGGCACAGAACAAATTAAATTGACTGAGAAGCCAAAATTAAATCTAAACAAAAAACAATAACCACTTACAGAAAGCACTGTACTGAAACCCAGGACATTTGTCATAACCATAAGCCTATAAAACTGGCACTGATCAATAATATGCTTGTGTATCACCCACACAAGTTTAATGAAGGTTTGCTCTAGAGGTGGTGGTGCACAGAGATAAGTGGGCTGAAGTCCGAGGAGTGCAGGATTAGCCAGAAACAAACAGAGGCAGATATCCCAGCCTGAATTTACTCAACACCCTGGGAGTTTAAAGAGTAATGGTCAAACATCAGCCAACATTAAGCCTGAATAAAATAGCTAAAGAGGGATATCACGTTTAAATATTATCAATGGTTGTGGCCTGCAACATTGTCATCAGACAATTTAAGAAGCTAAGAAAAATTTGTCATCCCTGATATTTGTGCACAGATCCAATCAATGGGGTCTACGTAGTCCTTGTCCTTGTTTTGGCTATTGCCTTCAAAATAATAACAGTATTGAGGACGGCCAACATTGTTGGCTCAAATTTGATTCTAGTATACACAATAGTGAATTAAGTACAATCAACATGTCAATGGTCATGTTTTACATGTTATTGTGTCTTTAACACACAGAGAGTCTGGAGATCATTTTGAAGACTTTACTGCACACTACACAAGTACATTCAGTGATTCCAACACTCGTTCACTTCCTCAACTGGTAACTATGGCAACAGCCTAGCTGCTACTGAATACGGTGGCCTCAGAGTAACAAAACATTATACAAATGCATAACATATTTCCTTCCCCTTTAGTTGACATGCCCTTTTTCTTATAATTAGAAAAAGTTACTAGGCAAGAATTAAACAGAACTTAAAACATCCTACCCTAGGGAGAGAGGGTATACTGCCTCATCTTCCCACTAACCCTGGGGAATTATTCTGCCCCACTGTCCTTGGGTTAGTTCTACAAACTAAAACGTCCAGGGGGTTTCATGTTGCAAGGTGGATTGCGCCGCAATAGAGGAGCAGAATCTGGAGGACTCTCCTCGCAGACGGGCATGCTGGTTTCATCAGCTGCTGCAGGTGAAGCTGAAGTCACTATCCCAGGTAGGTCAATGTTGACGTCTCCTGAGGGAATAAATTCCGACACCCCCTTGTGGTCATCATGAAATCTGATTGTCAGATAAATTCCGACACCCCCTTGTGGTCATCATGAAATCTGATTGTCGTGAGTTAGAACCTTGTAAGACACAGGCCCTGTCTTTTGGGTGACAACTGCCGGGACCCATTTCTCTTGACCAAATAGTTGCGGGCGAGGACTGTTTCTTCCTCTGAGAACACTCGGTTCTTAGCTTTCATAGCTCACCGAATGACTTGGTCTTTTTGTTTTCCCAGAACAACTGATGGTGTAGCTGTTAGTCTGTGCGAATCAAAGCATGTACAAAGTTAGCGTTTCATCAACAGGAATGCAGGGGATGATTTTGTTGTCGCATGGGGAGTATTTCTACAATGCAGTAAGAATGCTGCTAGACATTGTTCCAGTGTTGTTGACCCCTTTGATGCCTTCAGGGAGTGTTTCACTGTCTGCACCATGCATACTGCCAACTGTGGATGGATGATATGGACTGGAGGAGATATGTTTGACTCCGTTGCTGCACAAGAAATCTTCCATGTCTTTGGACATAAACTGTGGACCGTTATCGGTGACGAGTTGTTCTGGCAGTCCATAGCATGCAAACATCTCCCTAAGAATGTGAATGGTTTACTCTGATGTTGTGGAGGACATTACCGAAATTTCAGGCCACTTTGAGTGCAGGTCTACTGCAACAAGAAGCATCTTCCCTTCAACTGGTCCAGCAAAATCAAGATGGATACGTTGCCAGGGAATGCTGGCCAGTCCCAGGGATGGACGGGTGCTGGGCTTGGTGTATTTTCAGATGGTCTGGCATTGGTCATATGACTTGACTTTCATCTCAATTTCCTGATCTAAACCTGGACCCAAAATAACTTCTTGCCAGCTCCTTCATTCGGACAATGCCACTGTGCCCAGCGTGTAGCTCATTGAGGATCGTTTTCCTCAGTCTTGGTGGTATGAGGACACGCATGCCCCAGAGCAGACACCCTGCTACCACTGTCAACTTCTTCCCCTTTAAAAAGTAAGGCTCTAGCTCCGGCGTAGCATCTCAGACATGCATTGTGTCCCCTTTCATCGCCTTTTCAAGCACAGGAGACAGAGTTGGATCCACTCGGGTTTCTTTCTTAATCTGATGTGCTGTGATTGGTGTTCCCTCCACCATGTCAAAGTAAAAGATCGATTAGTCGCTGTTTGTGTTAGATGGACAATCTGGTAGTGGAAGTCTTGACAGGCCATCTGCATTAGCGTGTGACTAGGAGTATTTTATTTCATAGTGGTGTCCACTTAGAATCAGTGCCCATCGTTGCATTCTGCTTGCTGCCAGGGATGGTATACCTGTATGAGGACCAAAGATGGAAATCAGAGGCCTATGGTCCATCAGTAAGGTGACTTTCCGCCCAAAAAGGTATTGATGGAATTTTTTTATTCTGAAGATGATACCCAGAGCCTCTTTTTCAATCTGGGGGTACTTCTCTTCTGCACGGTTCAAAGTTCTTGAGGCGAATGCAATAGGCTTTTCTTCCCCTGAAGGCAGAATGTGTGACAAAACTGCCCCAATGCCATATGGTGATGCGTCACATGCGAGCTGGATGGGTAGTGATGGATTGAAATGCGTCAGGACTTTACTGTCGGTCAAAGCTGCCTTAGCCTTCTGGAATGACTCCTCGCAGTCCTTTGTCCACTTCCAGGTGTGACTCTCACGAAGGAGCTCATGCAAAGGCTTCAGCAGCGTTGCCAAACGTGGGATAAACCTTCCATAGTAGTTCAGTAAGCCCAAAAAGGACCATAACCGGGCAACGTTCTGAGGGGCAGGTGCTTCAGCTATGGTTTTCACCTTCGATGGTGCTGTGTGCAGGCTCTCAGCATCTATCACATGCCCGAGATATTCAGCTGACCTCTTGAAAAATCCACACTTGTCTTTGTGAACACACAGGCCATACTGCACAAGTCTCTCCAGCACCTTGCTCAGGTTCTCTAAATGTTCTTTGTCATCTTCCCCTGTAACTAAGATGTTGTCTAAGTAACACTGGACACCTGGTAGGTAGAATCTGATCTATTGCATGCTGGAAAAGAGAGGGCGCAGACATGATCCTATGAGGTAAGCGAGAGAACCTATAAAAAGTAACAAAACACTACACAAATACATAACACATGTATCAACTCGTCCTTTGCAATGTGATGAAGGACATGATTAGGATCACACAAATGTCATGTCAAAAGGCTCACTGGTTCATGAGAACATTTTCAAGCCATTGAAGCAGCTTTGAGAATGCATGCAGATAACAAGCAGGTTCAATTGACCATGGAAACCTTCATCTTCATTGGATCATATTCATTCTTGGCACACTCATTAAATGTTATTATGTATATCATATGTGTTTTTGATTCAGCCAAATTTGAAATCTATTGCCAAGTGGTAAGTGAGATTAGTATTTTACATGCAGTATGTGCATTTCACCAGAAGTGGCAAAAGTAAAATGTATAGTTTCCTTCAGCCATGTAAAATGGTTGACGTTGATGAATGTGTAAAAATAGTGAAAAATGTCAACTAAATTCAATATGACCACTATACTGTGTTACCGATCAACTAAATGCCACAGCTAATGAGGAGTGTGCTAAGTTTAATCAAAGGGGCCAAAGGTTGTAGCTATTTATGTGACAATGGCAGAATACTTTCAATAAAACAACACAGTCCCTAATACCCCCTAATTAGAAAAAAAAATTACAAGGCACTGTTGACAAATCAAAAATGATCAACAGTTTAGTTTACAATTATAAGTGAACATAATTTGTCGTGCTTGTTAATGCTAATTTTCTGGATAAAGTCTATATGTTTGAAATTTATCATCTGGGAAATAGTCCCAGATGGACATACCAAGCACATGCCATGCTTTGTGCACTTGGTACACACTGGATTTTATTTTTCACAGCGTCAATCTTGATTCCTTTAAGGATTATTTTTTTCTGTGAAAGCGTGTAAAAATATGTGCTTAAGAAACCAACGTGAAATATGTGTCTACTAAAAATAAACCTTTTCAGTGTGCTCCTGTAGGGGAAAGAAAGGGCTTTTGTGAGGGTCTGAATGGTCCTCAGCAAGGACTCGAGTACAGCAGGAGACACACAAGAGGCAAGATTTTGTTCTGTGTGAATGCAACTTCAGTCTTTTAACCAAATTAATTTTAGCTGGATGTATTTCCTATATGTTGGTGAAACAGTATGAAAAAAAAGATCTACAATTGCAGCAATCCACACACTCCAGAGAGTCACATGCATCACCCTTTATCAATATCTGCTGATGATCATCTTGTTGATGCAGGACTGTGACGTAAGACAGCATACAGTGCATTCAGTTCAATAAAGCATCTTGCCATATTGCAACTGTGCGCTATACATCCATTTAGCTCAGCCATTGAGAGTGTATGGTTGATTTAAAGAAACAACAATTTTGATATTGCTTAATATTCAACCAGTTAATGCCTCCTAAAGCATTTTTTCTGATGCCAGATGGATCTCAGTCAGATGTATCTTCACCTCCACCTGTGTCAAAATTAAAGCAAAGGAAATTTTGTTTTTTTCTCAAAAATCTCTCTTTTTTACATGTCAATAAAACCCTATACAGATGGGGTTGTATGTTGGGGATATTTGAATAATGTTTTCTATTTACTTTGAGGATGAACTTTAAGTTGGCTTGAAATAGCCTAACAGTCTGGCATAGTAGT
Source organism: Megalops cyprinoides (assembly GCF_013368585.1). Classification (NCBI taxonomy): domain Eukaryota; kingdom Metazoa; phylum Chordata; class Actinopteri; order Elopiformes; family Megalopidae; genus Megalops; species Megalops cyprinoides. Next base: position 16,497,699 of record NC_050590.1, read on the forward strand.
TAGTAGTAGTTACAACCATTGCTTGAGAAATGTCTGTACCACCTCACTTATTAACACCTCCCTGACCACCAGCTGTGTTCCCTCTACCTTCAAGCAGGCACATGTTACAACACTGATGAAGAAACCAACACTAGACCCTTCTGCTTTTCAAAACTATCAACCTATCTACCTTCTCCCTTTCTTCTCCAAAACCTTTTCGGTTTTGAATCAACTGTCTGACTTTCTCACACAGACTGACCTGCATGGCGCCAACCTGTCTGATTTCAAGGCTGGCCATTCTACTGAAATAGCTCTTCTTTCTGTCACAGATGTCCTTCATCCTGCAAGAATTGCTTCCTAATCTGTTGTCCTGATCCTCCTGGATATTTTTTGGCCTTTGACACAGTAAATCATAATGTCCATCATGTCTACCTTCGCAGCTATGGGCATCTCAGGAACTGTTCTTAGTTCTCAGTCTCATTTTGCCACTCAGGTCCCACCGGTCAGGGGACCTAGTGAGATGTTATTTCAACCCCTCACAATCTTCCTACAGGAGTTCCTCAAGGTTTAGTCCTCAGCCCCCCTCTATTCCTTATACACGTGATTGTTTGGCTCTGTCATTTCTTCTCATGGTTTCTCATGTGATTGTTAGGCTGATGACACTCAACTGTTCCTCTCTTTTCTCCCATCTGATACCTGAGTGTCATCACACATCTTGGCTTGCCTAGCTGATGTCTCCATGTGGAAGGCTCATCATCACCTATGACTCAATTTGGCAAAGACAGAGCTTCTTTATATCCCAGGCTTGTCCTTTCCAGGAACTGACCATCATCCTGGAAGATATCACAGTGTCAGCATCCCAGACTGTCAAGAGCCTCATGGTGTCACTTAACAGTGGACTGGCATGCACAAACCATATAGTGGTGGTCAGTAGAACCTTCTTCCTATACAACATCAGATGAATCTGCCCCTTCCTCACCACCTAGTCTACCCATATCCAGTGGCGATGGGTGAGCTGGAAACAGGAGAAGTCCGAACACTACCTTTAAATCTATCATTAGTTTCAACCTGTTCCCCTTTATCCTCCTTGATTAACAATAAAACAAATAATTTACAGAATAGTCGACACCAATCCTGTAATTAGAATATTAGCAATGATAGATTTAAAGGTAGTGTTCGGGCTTCCCCTGTTTCCAGCTCACCCGCCACCACTGCTCATATTCTTGTCCATGCCATGGTCCTCTCCCATTTACACAACTGTAACTCCCTGCTCCTCTCTGGAGGATTGAATTGCACTCAGAGTTGTGCCTTAGCACATATACATCATCTACTGGGAGTACTGTAATATTGCTGAATGCAAATTATAACACACATTGGAACACATTATAAACAAGGATCTCTACAACTTTAATTTTGAAAGACTGAGAAGCATTTAAAAGATCTTACTTAGCAAAGTGTTATAAGTCCATTGTCAGAGCTGATCAAGGACTGTTACATGCACAACGTATGCAGAGTACAACATGTACAAGGATAAAAGAGGGTGAGATTGTTGCTGAAATTGTTGAATGATTTATTGCTTCATTAATGGAAGGTACCGTCACTCTTCTTTGACTGGTGAACTGAACTTTTTTTTTAATTAAAACAGCAAATATGATTTTAATGAACATGTTTAAGAAGATTCTGGAGTATGGTGGCTGAAGCAAGCCATGTAGCCTCATTTCCATACAGGAGAAGTAGATGTGAAATGGAGATCAGATGGGTACATTTTAATCCATTATGACAGCCACTTTTCATTGCAAATGGGGCTGATGTGTCTTTGTAAACATTTTAAAGCTCCCATGGCTTTGATTCATGGCTGCTTGAGAAACTTAATGAAACCTCAGAGGGAATAGACAATCAACCTCTGTTGGAAGTATTGATTTATATTATAACTGCACCTAAACTATGATAAGACTTGAAAGCATTCATGCCATTGAATAAGTATGGCATAAAGCTTAGGAATGATGATGATTAATCTTTTTTGCTGTATCCCACAGGAAGACAGCAGCACAAAAGGGACTAACTGGCAGGGGTTTGTTAGTAGCCCAGGCTCAAAGTCTAAGAAAATATTCTATAATGCTGCTCTCCAAAAGTTTTATTACAAAGAAAGTAGTAAAAAAATATTTTCACTCATTACATAATGGAGCTGTCAATGGACTGAACAGTGCATTTCCTAAAAATAATCCTTGAGGAATCATTCAATATTTGAGTGATCAATGCATACACTATACAGTCCATTGCAATCCAATCCAATGAACTAAACAGCATTTAAAGCCAGATTAAATGTGTTTTTTTGGATACTGATTTATGCATGATTAATGTTTTGCATTTCCAAGGAAAGCTTGGAACTTCACTTGTTTGTTCTCTTGTACAAAACATTTATTGCATACAAAATACATTGTTCTGTCCAGGAAGGTATTGATCTCCCCTGACTTACAAGTAATAGTTTAAAATAAGAAAGCGCAAAAGCTCTATAATGTGCATTGTAAGTACTGCAGGCTGACTTATTCAAGCTTTTTCAGTTATTTAAGCTCTTGGGCAATGTGTGTTACTGGTGGGGAATAATCGCTTTTAATTAAATTTGAAATATATGAGTGCAGTGACATGCCCTGAGGGGAAGTGTTATCATCATAATGATCAATGTAACAGGCTGTATTTATGTATCCCAGAGAGCATGGTGATTGCATCAAACAGAACTACAACAAGAGGTAAAATATGCCTCTCAATCAAATGGATTGAAATCAAGAGTATGTTTTGGCACACATACATGCCCATGCATACATATACACATACTCATAGGCACACACGCATCCATGCACACACACACACACATAGACACACACATACACATAGGCACACAAGCCCTGGCTTGTGGATGTGTTGAAGACAGTACGACAGTATGGATTCTTGCAACATCTTATGGGGATATGTTGTGGTAGCATGGTAGTGGTATTTTAAAATGACAAGAGATCACTGCTGTAGAGATGTTTACAATCAATTTATGGCTAAAGTTTTATTGCCTCAAACAAAGTGTGAAACCCTCATCAAGGTCCTACTGCACCAATGGGACCTATTAGCCCTGATATAGGCCTGATTCTGTCAAAGCAAGGAATTCAGTCACACTCGATCATGTCATGCATACACGTCTCAGTATGTTATCTCAGTCATGCCCCTGTAGTTATACTACCTGCTTGGTGTGCCAGGGGGAGCCCCTGGCAGCTCTAGTGCAGCCTCTTTGGTCAGCTGTGGGCTGGATGGGCATTTGTCAAATTCAGCTGCATATTGTTGGGTTTTTGACTCATTGTTACTTATTACTGCATGGCTAATAAAAATCCCTAACCACCCCGAGAATTAAAGTTTGACATTGTTAATCTGAAGCAGAACGCTGAGAGCCAAGAGGATGATTCAACCCCAGCAATGTGTGTAGTATATGCTATGGTCTCAAATGAGCAAAACTACTGAGCTATTCTGGCCCTTCCAGCTGTGTATGGATCAGTGGTCACATATATGTTAGGTTTCCATTTTGGTGCTTTCAGTTGCTGGAGGCACTCTTACCACCTGATAAGCAATGTTCATCCAGTCATGCAAAGGAAACCAATTAAATTAGCCCTGTAGTGGTCAATGTGCAAGGTAAATGAAAATGGTCGTTGTTCATCTAAAAATAAACATTTGCTGTGCAGAGTGCCTGGTTTACCATGAAAATTCAATGTAAATATTCAATATAAAAATCCAGTGGAAATATTTAAATATGCTCACATTGTCGTCCATCTATTTCTTTTCAGAATATGTGCCTAAATGAACATAAGTCTGCATTTTAAGATGTGTATTTGTATGTACAAGCAAATTCAAAATATAAGAAATATGCAGTTCTGATTTTCACTTGTAATATATTTTATGTCAACAGATGCAAAACCTACAGATAACAAAAGACCTTAACAGCCTTAGCAGTGTTACATGCAGTCCTAGCAGTCTTATAACAACATATAAAAGAGAAAGAGCACATAAAAGATTACAAATGTGCTACATCACTTGCATTATATCTATATTTTAAAAACGCTTTCAGAGTATCAACAAAATGCCATATGCATTTTGTCTGCAACTCAAACCTCTGCTATCTGGCAAAAAGACTCAAAGTACGAGCACACAAAGTTATGCACAAGTATGAATCAGAACATACACATTTGCAAAAAAGGAGATGTATATAGCACTACTTTCACATACAACTCAGAGATAGTGAGTTAATGGTGTATGCACTTTCAAATCCAACATACAGCTTCTAAGGCCAATAACTAATACCATGTTCTTCATTCAGTTGTACCTGCCACAATGTTGTCCATCTGTATTATGTTTGATCTTAAAATGTTGCTATTCTCTGTGTAATATTGTCATTATCAGAATAAAGCCATGAACTTGTGTATTTTCTTTTTCCTCTATAGAAAAAGAATGCTTACCTTTGTACCCAGGTGAACTTTGATGTCAATCTTCTGTTTCTTCTGCTCCAGAATGCTCAAAAGATATTCTTGGAAAACTCCAATTTTAGTGAAGAAGCGGTCATTGTGCCAACATCCTTCCATATTGTCAAAATCCACCCCCAAACCCAAGAGAAATCTGACGCTCCTGGGGTCCAAAGCGATTTGTTGAGGTCTACAAAGGAGAGCCGTCCTGTAGCGTTCATCCAATACTGTCAATTTCAGCACCTTTCCAGAGCGGACAGCGACAAGGGCAGCGGTGAGACCAACGGGACCCGAACCCACAATCAGAACCGACACCCTCGCCCGCCATTGCCTTATCCCGTCTAAACTCACTTTCACAACCACGTATACGAGGACCGCCAGTAAAGTACTGAGCGCAGTGTCATAAGCCAAGGCTCTGTACTTTTCTTCGGTACTGCTGTTGAAGCTGTCGCTGGTCTTTTCCATATCTACCCCATCCATTATGAGACGGAACGTAGCTACAAATTAAAAAGCATGATTTTCGAACGAAACGTTTTTAAAAAATATGTGCTACCACACAGCCTTTTCCGACGTTTTTCATGCTTGAAAATGTCCCATTGTCACTTGCAAAGCGAGCTACGGCAAGTGTTTGAGAATGAAGAAAATGCAATACCGCTTACCGACAGAAGCAACTCTAGGGGAGCACCGGAGCGCAGCAGTGAAAGATACGATGGGCGAAACATTTTCTTTGCCGGTGTATTAATATATCACGTATCATTTAACAGTTGTTAGATTCGAGGTAAACAACATTGCAGTTCGCTTCTAACCTGTCCTCTTGCTGTTTAATTCGCGATGAGATCTCAGCTGAGCACGCAGTGCGAACCTGCCAGGACTGCAGCAACTGCGCTGTCGACTCGCGCTCTCCGTAGATCTTCAACTGATATGCCTGATACTTGCAGGATCTTGATTTATTCGGACACTGGGGGTAGCCTGCTTGTCTCATGTGATCATATTTACGCCGCGGGCTACTTTTTGTAACAATAGCGGACGGTATTTGTATACATCACCTCGGGTATGATTTTTAATCACTTCAGAAATATCTCTTTTTCTAATTTATAACGAATTACTTACACGTTTGGATTAATCATCAAAGCAGACTGTATACAATAAAACCCTTTCAATAACTTTAAGAGAAAGTAGCCAAAATGTATAGATTTAACTCTTTGTATGTATCGTCCTGATTGTTGTCGGTATTGTTTCTGCTTTTGTTTTATAAGATAATTTGGTGAAGTTTGTTTATCTATACCACAAAATAAAATATAATGATGGTCATTGGCTTGCAATCCTGATTATTCCCCATGTTAAAACTTTGATGACTTCAGAGCGAAACAGATAATGTATAGTAGGCCTATGTCAAGACAGGTCTACACACACTATTGCTTATTTTAACAACAAAAAATTAATGCAGTTTACAATGGAGTGTAGTTCTTGGACAGTAAAAACAAACTCAAGTGTTTTCACATCTCACCGCAGATGGATTGAGAAATCAAGTGAATTGATGTAAATGGGAATGGGAAGATTTAAACAGCACAAATTCTGCAACATGAATTAAGGTTAGATGTGTATCTGGCCACTCAGCTGAAAGACAATGCATTTCAGTGGGAGAATTCCCAAAGCAAATTGCTTACGTCAAGGGCAGTGAAGGCCCCTGTCTGTAATGGCAGCATAAAAAGCGAGCACATGAGAAAGGAAATTGCATTCTGTCCTTCCAGGTAACTATTGATTATATTCCATATTTCATAGGTACAAAGTACTGCCAGAGATTTAACTTTTTGTTGTCATTGCTGGTGTTCAGGCTCATATAAATCTGAAACTACAAAAGAACCAGTTAATTCTGAAATGTTCTAACTTGCTGCAGTGATATAGAAAGCAAACAACTATTGAAATGTTTTTATTGCATATATTTCACTCAAGTATCAATTTTAATCCAGTATTGAAAATCAGCAACCATGTCATCATACATACCTATTTCTATATATAATTGTTGTTTGAATTAGTGTCAGACTTGGAGAGTAATTGATTACATAGAATATGTGTGTGTGTGTGTGTGTGTGTGTATATATATATATATATATATATATATATATATATATATATATATATATATATATATATATATATATGGCCTGACACCCATCCCCACCCCACCAGTGCCGTGCCAAACAACAGAGGCAAAGTACTCTAAATGTAGAAAGGTAATGGCACATAAGTGCAAGATAACAGATCACAGGGATTGCAGATGCATTTAAATGCTCATATCACACGCAAACACAAAAAGCATAATGGAGCATTATGGCGAAGCCTTTGGTTTAAGGTGGAATGATATCAGAGAGAATATAAAACAGGGGTCTGCCATATGCTCTAAGAGTGCAGCTTCCTTTGTTCAATGAATCCACATCAGATGAGCCCAAAGAGCAGCACCACTCTTCAAACCTTTGAACATCATTTGACAGACTGTAGCCTTGGACATGGTTCACTTCTGATACAAAATATATTGTGCACATTCATTTGCAGACCCTTTATTCCTCTTTATACCCTTTGTAGGTGACCCCCTGATGCTAATTATTGGATTTCAGTATTGGTCCACGCTCATTCCAAATGAAAACAATAACTTCATTCGTTAATTGATGGATACTTAATGCTAACAGTACAATTTAATTTACAGAAAGAGTATTGTCATTTGATTTTACAGTCATTATAGATTTGTAGAGCATTATAAGTTACAGTGCAGAATACAAATTGTAAACACGTAAGTATTATATAGCCCATAGCATACAACTATCTAAAAGGCAAGATGGTACATACTGTGCAATGGCCTACTGTTTGTAGTTATAGATATGGTGGGAATTCAAAGGAATAACCTTTCAAATCAGTGTCTCATATTGTCATTATTTAAACCCATACAGTACCAAACGGAGCTAATGCACTCACACTAATTACCTGTATGCTTCTTACCATGTAAGTGCACCTTCACACAACTAGATAGCACTTGTCACAGTTGAAGCAGAAGAAAAATGCTAATGACTCCTGGAGACTGTGAAGGGGATGACAAGCTAAGCCACCTTCAATAATTGGTTTCCACCTCTGCTCTGGCGCCTGGCAACGTGCAGCCACCGGCTGCTTCATCAAAAGAAAAATAAGGTGCTAATTAAAGACGCCAAGCAGAGACACATGCAATTCTGTGAGAGCTGTCATTGAAGACCAAATGTCATGCATTGGAGCTCATTTTGGATCCCTAGCATAGCTGGCAGTCATGAATCTAACAATCACAAATTTACATCGTTTTGGTGTGATATTTTTCTGAAAATATTTGAAAACAGCTGCCTCATCAGAATTCTGGTTCATGCAATAAAGTTGTTAATATAATTAGCAGGCTGAGCGGACTTAGAACAGAAATAATATAGCATGCTGAAATTAAGTCCTTCAAAAAGTGGCACATTAATGCTCCAATAGCTTTAATACCGTTCATAATAATACAGTGAGGGTAGATTAAATCACTCTTCCTTATTAGCACATAATGAGCCGTAATTACTTGCACAATTATCTACACTTAGTTAGTAGTTGTTTACAATTGGTCTTCAGCGTGCACAAGGATTTTACAGTAAAAATACATGGCACTGTACATGTTAAAACAATTTCAATGATGTAAAATTATTCAAAGATTGCAATGTAAATTTTTTCCAGTCAGGATATTTTCCAGCAACACAGATGTCCATTCCAGTTATATCGTTGATGTCAAAATCAACTGCATAAGTCCAGAATCTGCTGCTCCACTGAATCTGCAGAATCATCTGGTCCCATTCACAGTGTCTTCAGCTGGTGACATTTAAACATTCTAGCCCAGCTCATTGGGTTATTTGCTACCACAGCCTCTTCTGATACTAAGAAAAAGCCACAATGCTTATGGAGTGACAAAGGCAAAATGAGTAATGTTATATATGTACTCTCTCTCTCTCTCTCTCTCACACACACACACACACACACACACACACACACACACTGCCCTTTGAAACAGGAAGGCCATGTGAACCTTTTAAAAAGGGCAATGTAACAGGCAGCGTAGACTCTACCCTTTCGCACATCTGCAGTGATCAATGTAGATAATTAGCCCTGCCTGAGTGTTTCCTGCGCCCATGTGTCAGTTCTGTTCACTGCTTGGCCACCTTCTGTATTCATATAAATGAGTGCTACACACTGCTGATGGATTAATGGTGTAGTCTATCCAATGGCATCCTCAATAAACTGATACACTGCAGATACATTAGTATTTACTGTATATATGTAACACAGTGATGTACTGTTTATACATGTGCACACATTCACACACGTTTAAAAAAAAAAAAACTCCACACTAACCGAGCGCTTAACTTTGGATTTTACTGACCTCTTGTAATACTTTACAATGTCTACTCTTAGCATAGTGATGCACTTATTTCTAAGTCACTCTGGGTAAGAGCGTCTGCTAAATAATGTAATGTAATATATATACAGTGTGTATATATATATATATATATATATATATATATGTCTGTATATGTACTGCATTATAAACCTCAGAACCATACAGCTATGTAACTCTCTTTGACAGAAACACAGAAATCCATAATATTGTATCACAGAAATACACAGAAAAATGTCTTAAAATTAGCAAGAAATCAGAAAAGAATTGCAAAAGATTCTCGGCAACATGTGTTTGCAAAGAAATAAATCAAAACCTTAGGTGCCACCTTTCCTCAAAAGGTTTCCTCTTTACCTTTTATAAGGTCATGAGCAAGGCAGGAAACACCTGCCACTTGTTAATGGTCCATTAGAAAATGTCACTTTGAAACTTTGGGCTACAGTGGATACAAGAAATACTGGCCTGAGTGTCAAAGAACTGTATTACATTCCCACTTCCTGTTGCTTTGCTCATCTGTCTTTTCTACTGCTCACTCCTCATTGGCTGTAGGTCTGCAAGTGAAAGTAATGCCTTAGTAACATTATGTTTCCATGGCAATCACCCAAGGCTGAGGGCTTCATAAAATACCAGAGGCAGTTAAACAGATCGTCCATCTGTTCTTCTGCTTTCACTTGGGAAGTACCACAATTCATAGATTGCCCTTGAACTGGATCCATTATATTCTTAATTCTAGTCTACAGAACAGTTCAAATTAGGATTCTACCCTGTTATAAAACCAGAGTGATTAATGTTTTGAGTGTACCTGAATAGAGCATTATTTCATTTTAGGAAGTAACAATAAAGTCAACCTCTGTTTGCACAGTAGTTCAAAAGATGAGGATCAGCGTAAGATGTTTAAATGCACTTAAAAACCTAGGATCTGTGTTTCCTAATCTTTATCCTGGGGGGCCAGTATGGATGCTTATTTCTCTCCCAAAAGAGCTGATTAATTAGCTGTGATGGTGCCTAATTAACTGATGAAGATTAATGAGATAAATTTTGAACTAGTGCATTCAAATGTTTCATTGGATTTCAAATTGCAACAGCACCGTAAGAAACTAAACAAATGTGTCCACAAGCCCTCCCCTCAAGTGGAGATTGTATTATTAATTTATTAAAGAAGCACAAAAGAAACAAATATAATTTGAAGAGTAGCTTAACACATATCCAATAACATACTTTTTCCATAAGAACAACTAAAATATAACATGTAAAATATAACCTCAGGACTACAGCTTAAAATTTTCTTTTCCCACAGAAAGTATTCTTTGAATTGTATTTTTTATAGGTGGCCTCATTACACATTGCATTACACATTTACACTAAATATGTTCAGAGTAATGCTCGTACCAACTCATTCCATAACCACTACTGAACAATTTGTCTTGAAACTGCTCCCTCATAATGAAAAATTGGAACTATTGGAAGTACTCCCTCAAACATCAACACAACCATGACATTTCTGATTGAGACCACAGAACTGAAAGCTGTATCTACAAGGACACCAACACATTCATATTTACTCTTATCAGAGCATAAATCCTGTACTTATGAAAATTAGAACTTGGCTGATACCAACCTTTTTAGTATCATTGCAGTATCAATGTATCAAGCAGAAATAATAAAGTAGTATCAAGCAAAAAAGAAATAATAAAGAAACATGCAGTAATGCTTTAATATGGAACAGCTGCAGTCACCCTCTTGGAAAAAACCTCAGAAATTCAGAAAATCATAGGCATGCAAGTGGAATTTCTTTATGAGTGGAATAGAACAAGACAGAACAGAACAGAACTGAACAGAATCTAAATTGAATGAGCAAAAATATTAGTGTGTTTATTAGATGTTGTCCACATGTAACTAAATGTGTCCTGATTAAATCTCTGGGGGCATTATCCAAATACATGCTGTGTTGCTATGTTGCAATGTACATGAATTCTGGTATAATAACTATTTTTACATTATACATTGTCCTTAATAGAGGAGTTATATGTAATGATACATACTATACATAACATAAAAGACTCGTAACCCAGCACTCAATGATTATTAGGGATAGGTTTAAACCTATTATTCTCTGCAGTTTCATGGGGAAAAATGTAAATATATAAAGACAGAACACAAGAAACACAGATTTAATTTCCAACCTTTTATGTTTTGCTTTGAATTTAATGATTAAATTTTTGAAGTATGGTAATCCATGACAAGTATTAAATCCACATTCTCAGTGAAAATGCAAAAACAGATCAGTATATTTTTAAAGTATTTATTAGCATGTTAATATATGCATGTTAGCCTGAGAAAATGAACCTCATTCTCACACCAGCACTGACGACCCAAGTACGATATTGACCCTGTGTAGATCTCATGCATAACTGGGATTTGAATGCTTTTGTTGGAGAGCAGGGAACATAAAACAATGAATGAGTCATTATGGGGATGCCAAAGCTGTCCTGATCTTAAAATAGCTAATGAAATCATTCTCTGTGCAGATGTAAGTGCTTGCTCATTAGCAGGCAGAACATTCCACAATTAAACCATTGTTTTAAGGATGCATGTATTAGATGCATGTATACACTTGTCATTCATTGTGGTTTTTAATATATTGTGTGTGTGTGTGTGTGTGTCTGTGTGTGTTCCTTCACATGGGACAAAATAATGAGCAAATGAGTTATCGGAGAAATCATATCCTATAGAAACTAAGTGAGAAGTGAAAGGTCAGAATATTGGTACCAGTCAGAATACCCCATGATTAAACTATTTAAGAACAGTTCAAGACATAGTCACACATATTTCATGAGCCCTAAGTAGATGTCCTTGTGATAAAGTATCCTGTTCCACCTGTTATGAAGATTATGGTGTGAGAAGATTAAGAGGGATGTTTAGACTGCTACTTGTGCTGCCTGATTATCTCTGTAGATCTCAGTAATGCATTCTGAAACATTTCAAGCCATGCACAGCCTTCATCACTATCCCAGTCCACCAGTTTTTAGTATGTGATGTTATACCTCTTCATTTTTAATTAACTGTTTAATTGTTCTAATTTTAATTGTTTTTTTACACCAATAAGGACATCTTCTCATGTATCTGGAAAATACCTTTTTTTAAATTCATATTACATATTTGCAAAGCTAGTGATAACTAAAACGGTGTAATGGTGGTGGTGAATGAAGATCATCTTCTTTGTCACTGAAGGGGTAATATTTTGAATAAACACCAAGATGAAGAGATTCAGGGTTAAAGAGATTCATTCTGGATTCCCCAGAATCAACATCTCATTGGGATTATCATAAAGCACGCTGGGTGTTCCATTCTCCTTGCTCCAGTCTCCTTGCTGTTGAGGCATACAATGTCAATACAGTCCTGCTGTGTCTGTTTTTGTTTTTTTCAAATTTGTATTTTTAAAGTTATAACAGTGGACATGGATCCATAGTCATTTCAGATATGTGGATGAGAGCAAGGTCATCTACAGGGACACCACTACTCTCCAGTTTGATGGTGTCTGTATTATTCACCTGTTTAACAGATGCTAATACCCAGAACATTCTATAAATATGTTGCTTAGGGGTACCATGCAAATTACCACTCCAAACAACCACTCTACTCCATCAAGTTACCATATCTGACATTTCAGAGGTCCTCTGGTCAATGGTAGGACTGTATTGTGGTGTCCAAGAAAATTCACTCCTGTTGCATCCACAGTATGAATAAAATAACTTGGATAATCGTCCAAGAATGTGTCAGCAGCAATTCACCCAACATTTTGACAAGGCCTGTTAGACACAAATGAAAGGAAATGTCAGCCAGTCCCAAGGCCTTCCAAGTGCTCTGGCAGTCAGGCAGCTCAGCAGAAATAAATAAGACTGACATTTTCCTTGTACTATTTCAACAGATTTACATAATTTTGTTCATAAAAATGATACAAAAGAAAATGCTGAACTTCTTTACCTTGAGTAAAGTTCAGGAACTTGTGTCATCTGTGAAATTAAATATGTACCATCTGGACTCTCAGCCCCCGCTTTACCTGTTCCAATGAAGTATGGAATCCTTGTGGCATAGTATGAGTGGCTGAAATAGATCCTTGCTTTCAGTGCAGATGCACTGTGGTATTTGATGAATAATATTTTCATTGATTTCAGAGATCAGGAAGACAAGCATCAGCATTGTGTTTCAGGGAGAGGTCAGCTTGACATTCCCAACCCCCCACTGGAAAATGAGTCTGGGAACTGGAGAGATCACAGCGATGTTTGCCTCCAGAGCAGTGGGGGAGGATGGCAGTATTTGTGTCTGAAAAGCATGAGACCAAACCTGAGCTGACCACTTAGTTTTCCTCTGACCTTCACAGGCACTTCTGTCATGCCAGTGATTTGAGAATCTCTCACCCCACTGCTCACAAAGACAGGGGACTCAAGTGGCAGGCCTTTAACAAAACTGACACAGCACTCACTTTCAATGACATAACGAGACAGACACCACCTCATTAATACATTTCCTGCCTCAGGAGTACTTGACTCGCATCCCAGATCCTTTCAGGGTGTCTTGATTGGGTCCTAGCATCACTGATTCCTAACAAGGCCTAAGCAGTGGGTCCAAGGCGGGACACAAATGTCTGTTCTCAGTACACGCAATTGTGGTGCCAGAGGGGACTGAGGAGGACAATGGCCTTACTAGGACATTCAGTTCACATGGCAGCATTCATTAATGGTGACCAGAGGTCAGCTCCTGGGTTTTGGATTTCATAGATTGATTTTCATATAGTATAGTATTTTGTATAGTAAGACCTATTGTTCTGTACTGGTAGGCTTACAGAGTAAAGATATGGCCATAAATAACACTTCAGCTACAGTTCATGGGTAGCAGTGTGATTTTTGTCTTTATGGACTGTACCATACATGTAATGGTATTGCATAATGTTAGGTCTGGAGCAGAGGACTTCTGCCTCCTTTTGGCTAAAATATATTATCTGAATATGTAGTGCCAAATAAATCAGGAGGAGAGAAATAGGAAATTATTATACTTGTCTGTGCTGCTCACTACAAACCAACCGAGGCTGATATTTCCTGAAAAATGGAACGATAGAGACATTTGTGCAGACAACAGAGTTCTTACTCAGACCACAGATAAATCAAATTGACATGAATTACATGACATCACAACAAACCAGAATGACAAGAATCAGAATTATCTATTGTATATTTAACGTGCCCGACCATCAGTGAATTAAACAAAATATTATTACAATTTTTTTTATTGTTTTAGTACCTATTTGCAAAGACGTAAGTCAATCAGAATTTTAATGGATGACAGCTGGAGACATTTTATGACACAACCAAATACAATTTCCCCCTGTGCTTCCTTTGGCACCACCCTTTCAATTCAACAAGGCTCCTCTGCTTCTTCCAAGCTAATTCCTCTCTGTCATTTTATGAGGACATCTCACAGCCCACAGATATCAAATAAAGAAGAATTCATATTGATTTTGAGATTATAATGGCATCAATCTTCAGTCAAAGACCTCGAGACAGTTTGCTTTATTGTGACTTCAGTAGGAAGGCATCTGCACAGAGAGAGAATCATTTCCTGCCTTTACAAGGGTTCAACACTGCATTGGCCTTGAGAGATAATGAAAACAAATCAAGCGGGCTCAGACAGAGAATATGGGGGGATATTGTTGGTCTAAAAATAGGTAGGAATCTTTCCTCCAAGGCATATCATGCTGAAGCCTTACGTGTCATTCCTTTTCCCATAATTCTTAGCAATGGGATAGTACAAATGTCATGAAAAAGGAAAATCTCCTAACAATGACAGATTAAATAGGAAGAGTTCTCTGCTTCATCTGTCTGCTTTATAACAAGCAAAAATCAGTGCAATACACCTGCACAGCCCATGCTCAGTCTTACCCCATTAGCATTAGTGCTTTAATGTAAATTTCAAGCATACCTGCTGTTTGGCTGGTCTATAACCCTCTTAATTATTTGTCACATCTTCTGATCTCCCTCCATTGGCCTGCATCTGTTGCAAAAGGCAGATGTTAGCCAAGTAGGCAGTGACATAATTGGGTCCCCTAAATCTACACACAATCATTAGACCATACATTGCAGGCAGACCACTCAACTATGCACTGCAAGCACACCTGGCCATGCATCTCCTGAGTGGCTTTACACCCCAGTCACTACTGTACTGGTGTTCATTACTGCTAGCAAAAAGTCACATCAATCCTACATGAAACATGTTGACATTCTGGCAACATTAACCCGGGCACCTGATATATATGACTGTTCACTGCTTTGATGCTTGCCAACTTCATACCAACATATTTCAGAGTACTAGTAGCTAACCTGCTGAAGGTAGAAGAGGTATAATGATCCACTTTTCTAAACATTCCAATTCAGGAAAAAATGAAATGTTGTACTTGAACAAGTGGATATCTCTAGACGCAGGCTGTGCTGCTACAAAAATAGCTCTCATGTTCCTTTTATTCTCACGACTTAGAAAGGAGGAAATGTTGAGCACTTAAGAAACTTTTAACAGTTCACTCAGCTATGGTGGAAGAAAGGATGGCAAGTAGTTGATAACTTACCTCAAGGCAGGGACCACATTAAAGTAACATTAATATCACAGCCATGAATTAACCCAGTCACAGCCTGCCAAGCAAGACATTTTATTTCAAGCTGAATACCCACAGAAACACATCATAAAATTAAAGCTAAAAAGACCCAAAAAGAACCTAAAATTACCTGCTTCAACCATTTGAATTCTAATTTAGTTTTACATGTCTTCCCAATTCATATATCAGACTCACACTACATTTTAAGACCTAGTTCATGCTCTGTTAATTCATGTACTCCAAGCACATTTGTCTTTCCTGAAGGTAAGAGATGTGTTTAGAGAATATTAAAGAAAAAAGTAATATATGACAATGTATGGTAAAATAAAACATTAAACAAGATAAGGAATGTAATGCAGCACACAACAGGGGCAGACCATATATTAAATTCTGATCATATCTTAATCTGATGAAAATTTAATCAATACACACTGATTCTTATTTCTCATTTTAATGTATATGGCTTCTTTTGTAAATAGCATAGTCACAGTTTGATTTTCTTCAAAAAATGTTAATACATTATCTCAAATTGTTTTTACTGTTTTACTATTAATTTAATACGATATTGGGTTCCTGAAAACAAGATAATGAAATATTTAGAATATGTAGGCTATATATGTAGAATATGTATTCTTAGCACTTTAGAATAATGACTAATGAATAATGTGGTCCACTACAGTCAGTTAAAAACATTGGATAGCTTGACTTCTCAGACAGAATTTTCCATCTCTGACATTTCCATCTCATTTCTCTAAATATCAAGTTCTAGAATTTTCAAAGTTCAATATTTCTCAAATCTTTTGTTAGATTGTAAGGTTAAAAAACACTTTCAGCCTACAAAAAAGGCAAGCTCCTCATGTATAAAAGGCATCCTGTCAGTCAGTGAAAAATCAGACTCCACCACTGAAATTATTGATATACAAATTATTGATATACTGGCAATATCACCTCTGCACAAGCATTGTTTCAGAGCAATGCCACTCAATAATTATTTTGTATAACTTGACCTTGTGTCTTTTCATGTTACAATCTGAACAGAACATGGTCTTTTCAAACTTTGTGCTATACCCAAGTCTCAAATGCCATGGGTAATTCTAGATTACTGTAAAAATGACGGTCACAAAGATGCAGCTGAGCCCACTGCCAGCGGCTGGAGTTTTACCTGGCGTCAACCCTTTTTGTTTTCATCAAAGACACAATAAATTTAGCCCTGCTCCGGTCTCCTCGAGTTCCTCTCTCTCCTCTGCATCAGAGCACCACCGCAAATGGACTTTTTTATATATCCTGAACAACATGTTTACTATTTAACCTTCATGAAAAGTAACTCATCCAGGGCTCTTTTGCCAGGTGCTGTCTGCTACTCCATAGTATGAGGAAAAGTGGAGGTAATTAAAGAAGAGCATTGACAAAAAGGACTGCATTCCTTTTCCCAAATTAGTGCTGAATTTGCTGTTTGTAAGTGGCAGCTATCAATGCAGTGGCTGGAACACCAGGCCACACATTTTCCTCATCTTCACTAACCCACAAAAGTGAATATAATTGCCATTGAAGGGGGTTGCAAAACTGCAGTTTTGAGTGGTAAATCTTTGGTAATGGGGCCTTGAGGCTGTCTGATGTTTCTGTGACCAATTTGGCAAGGCACCAGGAGCTTTAACAGAAAGGTCACTTTACAGCACATGGGTCAGGTCTGATGAATGACTGTTTCCACAATTTGACACTCACTTCATTTTTGTCACAGATGTGATCAATACTCTGCTAACATGAGAAGAGTGTGTCGAATCCTGATAACAAAAAATAAAACTTTATGAATGATGAGGATCACTCCGCTTTCCAGAAGTCCTGCAACCTTGAATTCAGTTATTAAACTGCAGTAGTTTAGTTGTTTAGTTAAACTCAGCAGGTATTTCACAACTGCTTGCTGCAGTGTAAGGGATTCTTTCATGGATACTGTTGATGTTTATAGACTTTTGTGAGGGGTATGTTTTCACCAGAAGAAAAGATCAGAGGCAATCATGTTCTTGGTAGCTAGTTATGTCTATCAGTCGTATTACATTGTGCTTTATAATTTAATCATATTTTTCTGACAATTCGATTATTACTTTGACTGGCTTGCTAGCTAACTAACTATCTAGGAAAGGCAGCTCATGATGTACATTTAGGTATTTAGATAACTTGTCTAGCCAGAAAACATGTTGATTATGTTTGAACAATATGACTTTGTGCTATTAAGAGTAAAATATTTTTTTTAATAAAGCCAAAAATACAATGCATAGATCACCTGAGATATGATAGATAGATAAGAGTGTTTTTCCACATCCAAAATGCATTGCTGGGGAATTACACAGTTTCTTATATAATCTGAATAATTTAGTTTTGAGGCTTTCAGTGGTTATTCTGTATAATTTTAGTATTATTCTGTGTTCTAATGGTGACCCCCTAAAGCATAAAGATTAATGTACAAAGCTCATCAGATTCAGAACACTTCATTGTGCTTACCTCTAAGCATGGCTTCTGGCAACATTGAGTACATCATCATCCAGAGCATGAACCTGCTATTACATTTTTTTACTTCTTATGATAAATTATGCACAGAAATCATTGCACTAAAAGATAGGTTGCTTGAAGATGTCACTACAGTATTAATAGGTAGGATATGTTGTTGTTCTGATTTTGCTGTTATTTTTCACATGTAAAAAGACTATCATCACTACAATCTTGCAAAACTGAACTTCAATGGGATTTTAACCTTGCTGAATTCATTAAGTAAAGGAGGCCCTATAAGCTTTTTTAAGTGCCTCTGTTGTTCCATAAAATGAAATAAAAAGCAACACTTTCACTTCTTGTATTTTCCATTTTTACAAGGGTGGTATAGAGTTACTTTTTCTAGATGGAGAGTTGGGAAATCAGAAACAGAGAAGTTAGGAGTGTGGGAATAGAGATAAGGATGAGAACTGCTCATTAAAAGAGCTACACAGCATTTGAATTTGATCCAGTGTGTTTCCTTTAAGCTTCCAAAAATGTGTATGCCACACTTTCCGCTTACTTTCAGCAATGAAAACACTTGTTGATGTGGTGTACAACTGCAAATCTAAAGATACAAATAACTGCATATGCATTTGGCATTTACAGCAAATTGGTATATAGCTAACCAGGAGCCACTTATGTCGTGCATACATAACCAGTTCTCTTGGGAGTTCATTCAGTAAGAAACGTAAAAGTAATGTCTTATTAAGGAAATGAGCATCATAAGGACACATAAAATGAGAAATCATTGCTCTATTAGATTGTGTAGTGGCAAAAAGTGGTACATTTGATCATGAATTAGAAAACTGTCATAATCTGTGTTGACTATCCATGACATCACCATTTTCCATTCATTTCATCCAAAAGGTATAAACGAGACATTTATGCCAAAAGGAATGAATCCTTTAAATTGTTGGTTGCCATCCCAGTATATGTCAACTTAAAAGCAATTCATTTCACCTCACCTGTAATATCTGTATGCCTTTGTGCTATTATATTTCTAAGAGTAATGTAGAGTATGCATGGAAAACATAATCGCAAAGATATCAGGTAAACCTATTGCAGATACTGTATTGTGAACGATTATAAAAACAGCAAGCAGTTGATATAATCACAAAGCATTGTTGTGAGTCTGATTAAATCCTCCTGCTGTGCAAGGAGCAATTGAGGGCCACACTTCATCAAATACAAAGAATGAGTGAGGGTGGGGGTGGTGGGAAAAAAACACCACACAAAGGCCATAGAGATGATCTAGGCCCCTATTCATAGTATATACATCACTGCCCATGTTCTGTTTAGAAGATGTTGGGAATTATATGACATGCATGTGGCACCATGCACAAATCAGTTTACTAATGGTTGCATGAGCAGAGGAATGATCTGGATAGCAATCATTGTCATAAGGGAATTTGGTTATTTCCTCATCAGGATAACATGGAAATATAAGATGAGAGGAAGTCATAATGACTGGCTGACCATATATCCATATAAATCACCAGACCATATATACATCTTTTAGTGGAGGTATGACAATTCAAAACACTGTATTGACTTCACGTATTTGTTCAAATCTGTTTAATGGCCAGCATAAACAATCTGGGTACCGGCAGCCGATTCATCACTGTGCCAACACGGCAGTTAGGGAATGAGGTATTCACAAATGTACTTTTTCAGACTGCGGCAAACCTCATCATGCCACTTGCCCTGCGAGGCCAGGGAGAGGGTGACACAACTCTCCCGCTTGCCCCCTGTGGGCTGCTTCTTGGAGCGGTCCCAGTTGAAGTAGGTGATCGGCATGCTGTTGACATCTACATACTGGCCCTCCTTCACAATGTCCGTCACCCCAATCCAGAAATCCTTAGAGCCTGGAGAGGTCCTCTGGGCGTAGTCTCTCAGGTCATTGTTTTCGTTCAGGTCCCGGGGGGTGGCCAGGGTACCACCCTGTGCAATGCAATCCTCATTGGCCTCATGGTAATGCTTCAGCTCCTCAACAGCCAGGTAGCATTTCTTGTGGGCCTTGATGCCACGAAGGCAAACTGAAAACAGAACAACACACTGACATCTGCTTCTCTGCTCTTCCTGACACTGATAAGCACCCTTTCATCATGCAATTCTAGCACAGAGTATGATACATTCATAATTCTGGGCAGAAGTAGTAGAAACAAGCAAACAAGGAACCAACTGAACTTATTTTGAGAAGCAAAGGGCAATTTATTAATATATTACATTGCAAATTGAATTGCATTGAATATTTCCCTTGATTTGTTCTGAAGGGCACCAACTGAAGCTCAACTAGCCATTTATTTTGTTTTTGTTCATACTTTATATATATATATATATATATATATATATATATATATATATATATATTTTTTTTTTTTTTTTTCGAAAATACTCAATGAGTGAAGCAAGTACATCTATTTAAATACCTCTCCAAACATTTGCTGGAGTTTAAACAAGCAAAGCATTTTTACTGTGTCAATGTGCCCTAAACCAAGTTTCCAGAGGAATATATAGACACTCTTTCAGCAGGTGATGACCTAGACAGAAGCACTTTGTATGAGACTTATAAATCAAGCTACAAAATGTTCTTTTTCAGCATTTTTTCTACCAGGAAAAACAACCTGCAACATTAACTTCAATGTAGAAACTTCCAATTAATTCAGAAGGATATTGTGTCTGTGTCTGCATGTGCTCTTACTGTAGCTAACCACCAATAAACAAAATACAGAACATCTTGTATTTCCCTGGAATTTTTTAATTTTTTAATATTATCATTCCTTCCTGAAAAAGTGTGTGCTATTGAATAACTTTATACGGTAGATACAGTCTGTGCCTTTCTATTAGGGCTGTTTTGAGTTAACTTAGTAGATAGTTCTCTGGTGCAAAATGGCTGCCTAGCATCATCCAGATGGTGCTGCACATTGAGTGTGGATGAAATGAATTATCCTGCAAAGTGCTTTTGGATTCTTAGACAAAGGGTGCTGTAAAAAGTCAGTATCATGGCTATAACATTCACTCCAGTCCATGATTCATAATCAATAAATGCTCCTGTAAGACTTCTGTTGAGCTTTTCTTCAAAGTTGCTGCTGACCTCTGCTGGTGAAACATGACCTGTGATGCTGACTGGAACCCACCTGATGTCAAAGAGTGCTGCTTGTTTTTGTACTGAACTGTGGAATCCTGTAGGTATGACTAAGCTATGAGTCATAAAATGGCATAGCTTTTTTCAAGTACACTACAAACGTCACATAGCACTGCCAGCTTGACGTCAGACAATCACAGTATTGTTTCTGTGCAGTCCAGGGAATAGGTATTTTTAGTTTTTCTTAGGCAATTCTTTCAAAACCCTACTTATTAGTTGCACAGAATACATTAGTTGACCATGTGTCCACATATAACAGAGCAGGGACAATCTGTTACAGAAATCCCAGTGATTCTCTTTGGTCTTTATTTCAATATAAAAGGCAATATATCAGTGTCCTTCCCATCCAGGCGATCAGTGAATCTGTGCCCAGAGAGCAGAATCAAGCAAAACGGACAGAAAACAAGGGCAGAACCAAAAAAACATATAATGAATTTTTCTAAAAAAAAAAAAAAAATGTTTAAAGGTTTCCTTTTGGTTGATGTTGGTTTTTTTGTGTTCCAAGAAAATGTCACAATTATAGAGGGAACCACCTTACAATCTTTTCCTGACATGTGTAAAACCGCCTATAACTTTGTTAAGAGAAATATGTGTTCATTTAAGTATAAAGTAGCAGGCCTTCTGCCCTGAAGCCTTTCATGTCTCTCAATAAGATGTTATACAAAACACACCTGCGTAAAAACTGCATAAGACATCTACTTGTCAGCCAATTTGTAATTGCCCTGACATTACAAGTATCTTGAATATTTTTTTTTTTATATCAGCAGCTTTATGCTTAAATTGTGTGTGAGAATAGCTACAAATTATGAGTCAGTTTTTTGGGTAAACTTTGCAAAATAGAGCATTATGTTTTTATATTTTGGGGGTTGTCTGGAGTGGCAGGTCCTCTCCATATTATCATATTATCTCTTAAAGTAACAAAAGTTTAGACAATATAATGTGTGTTGTCTTTCTCTATAGCATTTGTGCATTTTTCTACATACTGTGTTTCATGTATATGCAAATGGTGATGCAAAGAACAATAGACATGGAACGTATTTAAGAAAGTGGAAGTAAGTATTTACTTTTCTCTAACTGGTTAAGACCTTTAGTTGGTGTCTGCAAAAAAGAAACAAGGAGAAAAAAGAGTGGCTCTGTTTGTTATTAATTGGTGAAAAAATATGTTTCTACTTCCTGGCTTTGCATGCTTGGAACTGATCTGTGACAAGTAGGCAGTTGAAAAAAAAAGTGGTCACACTGCATCGGTAGGTTTCAGATCTGCTCTTCTGCATGAAGCCTAAGGGCTGCAAGCAGTCTGTCACAGCAGAAAAATAGTAGGAAAAGACTTTTTAAAATGAACTATGCCCAGGTTCCTCTAATTCAGCAGGATCACCTGCTTCGTGTTAATTCTGTATACATATATGTATTATAAAATGAACATAGTCCACTTACGGTGCACTCAACAGAAATATAACTTTCTCTGTGGATTCTGTCAAAAGTACATAACATTCCCACACCACATATGAAGCAGTGTAATAGACTGACGTGGCACTGTTACTCTATATTTTCTCCTTCTCAAAAAGTCTGCTACTCTCCAAAACCTCTGCTAGCTTGTTAGTCACTGGTGCTGTGCATATAAGGACGATGTTAACTTCAGCTCACCTGTCTGCAGTGCCTGCATTTCTTTCAGAGAGTTCACCTCCAGCCACAGCTTGGCTATCTGGGTCTTCACATCATCCTCATCTGCTGCTGCATCTCAATTAAAAAATGAACAAACAGGCATGCAGAAGGTCAGCAAGTAAAACAATCCCTCAAGAGAAAGCAAGAAAAATTCACCAAAAAAGTACCAAGATTTATTCTCAGAGACATTAGCCACAGTTTAAGATACATTTATCAATTAACTGTCTTTTTATCATTTACCTACATTTATCATTTACCTATCTTTAACTGGATCTTGAAAGTAATTTGTTATTTTGCAGAAAAAAGAACCCCAGGAAATGCAGTTGGTTGAATTTACCAAACATTCTAAATGCTTCTGACCAAACCCTTTCCCTGTAGTTTTCCCCCTTACTCTAGGTGACTTTATGAATAGGTCCTGTCTGCAGCACATATTACCTGTCTGCCTGGTGGGCTCTGCCTTCCTGGTGCGGGAGGGCCGGCCACTCCCATGGTGTAGCAAACCAAAAGAAAGGACCAGGAGAAACACAATTCCAGGACGTACCATGCCTGCTGCAAACATCGGAACACACTTTGTATCACTGAAAGTTTTCAAATGCTGTCTGGACAGCTCACTAAATATGGTTTGACTTTCTCTGTGCAGGGATTCTGTCCCATTGGCCTGTTTTGTGTAATTTTCTCTTTTTTTTTTTTTGAACTTCAGGAGGGATTCAAATATCCAGGGTGGACAGGTCACAAAGAGTCCCCTGTTTTTGCCAATTCATAAATATTTACCTGAGCCTGCATGCAGCTCATTTAGCTAGCAGCTTTTCTACCCATTACACAGCCAACCTTTTGATTTACTCCTAAATGACTGCTCCACTATTACCTTTTATATATATGAGCAACTTCAACAATTTTCGTCCAGCCTGACAATGCAAATAAACCTGTATTTATGACAATTTACTTCCTGTTTAACAAAACTACAATTAAATGCTGAAACCATTGGGCACTAATTTCACTGTACAAGTACACTTTGATAGTAATGTAAGTGATTAAATGTTCCAGCTCTCATTGTAGTGTTTCCTGTTATTATGAGGTTTGCAGGCCTGTCATTACCTTAGCGTACAGGAAATCAGGATGTCAATGTGACAAGTCAGCAAATATGCCTGTTAACTGCTCCAACTGACAGGAATTGATCCAGTGCAGAGGAATGTGGAACTAAGCTTTGATTATATCATAAGTTACATGTTTTCTTTTTCTGTCATTTAAAGTATATGTGTCTATGGGTCCATCGAACCAACCACATGTTTTAAAGAGACAAGGCCTCAAAATGAACTCCCTTTGGACGTTTTCATCCTGAATGCAATTGATAGCAGATGCTTCCTGTTTGTTTATGCTCCATGACATTCAAAAAACTTGTAACTGTACTTTGGAGTTTTAAATTGTTGCTGAATTATCCTCATTGACCTCATGTGTGAGAACCCCCTGAAACAAGAAGGCCCATTTGAGAATAATTAGTCAGTAGTGAATTGTGGTATTTATCAAGGCTTTGATTCAAGTGATGTACAAGCAGTTGTAAAAGGGAGTAAAGATAAACACTATCTGAGTGAAGGCAAGGAAACATTGCAGATAACTCTCCATTCCATAAAGTTCAATTTTATAGTATGTTATGTTTTGAAATACAGTCACTGCAAATTTGAAAAGCTTGAAAGTATGACTATGGCAAGAACAGTAATATATGTGAATTACTGAGTGTGTGCAAAAATTCCTTGCTTAGCCCTAAGCAGAAACAACAACAACAGTTCTTACCTGTAATTTGTAGATCGCTTTCAAAACGACAGGGACACGTGTAGGGTAATCCAAGTTTATTGCCATTTTAATTGTGCGTGTACCTTACTAACAATTCTATGGCTGTTAACCTCACCACATTTGGGCTATCAGTAGTGTTGATAAATTGAAATCATGGTTTTGACAGTGCAGCAGTGGGGAAGAATGTTCAGTGTGCTTAAGATTGTTACATAACACACAGTATCTTACTGTGTTTCTGAATCTGTGAAAAGAGACCCTGTTAATGCTAAAGAGATCTAGTATTTATCTTGTAGTAGTGCTATGCTATTTATAGTCTGCAGAGCTATAAGTTGACATAGTGAGAGTGTAGCAGTGTGCAGAACCATGTTGGCATCTGATGGAGGGTTGGTCCACAGGGAGTCCAGCTGCCTAACATGTACTTGACACTCTCTCTAGCTTAATAACATTTTTTGTTGAAATTTTCCTGGATGGGGAGAATAAGCAGCTGATATATTTACATTTGAGGTGGGCTTAGGAAATTTAACACTACGTGGTAATTCATTTCTATATGTCACATACATTTCTAGTTCAAACACACATACTATATGGTGGAAATGGAAAAGTGATCAATTTATATCAGTCTCATACTCAAGAAGGCAAAGCACAAGATGAGCATACTAAACATTTACCTCATATGATATGTTAGGAGTCCAGAATTTTTGCTCCTAGTTTCACTGTTGATGACATGCCTCAGCTTGTACAAGCCTTAAAAATCTTTGATTTTGTAACACAAATCACAATAAAGCTGTTCAGCACCTCAAACGTCTTTCAGTTTAGGCAGTAAACATTGGGCCTCATTCATCAAAATGTTTTTAGAAATGACAGGATTTTGTTCTTGGGAAAAATGCATACACAAACGTCACATCAGATTCATGAAACATGAGTAAACACCCAATTTGTTTGTACCCTCATTCATATGATGATGAATGATGAATTCCAACTGCTGTTAAATTAGATGCTTATGTATCTTATCTATAATTAGCACACGTAAACGCCCCAACAATCCAAAATAAAGGACATTCTGAGTAGACAGATGTAAGCCAGGTGTAAAAAGGTGCATGCCTATGTGTAGTTCATGCCTTTATTCAAAGACACTTAGTTAATTCAGTGCAAGTCTAGAGCATAGCCCTATTCTCTTGAGTGATTCAGGCATGAGATCCTCTCAGTGCCATTCATCTAATGGCTAACGGATGAAATCTTTCATGGCCATACTATGAAGAACACAGAAAGCCAGCATCATCTTACTCAAATTTGTATGCACGTGTATGTGGTACAAGTGGTCTGGAGCAGACATGAAATTTGTTCGTACATAAGAACAAATTCCAGGTAAGAAGAAATTGATGAATTCCAAAATGTTTATGTCATTTAGATCATATGCACAGTATATGCACAAGTGTATCCTGGAAATGCAATCCAAACATTTCACTGTCCCTGTTTACAGGCCCAGAGAATCAAAATGACCACTTCATAGCAAATGTACCACACCCAGGAAAAACATAATACATATTTCTCATTATAAAATCAAAAAATAGAGATGAAAATATATCAATTATATTATAGCCTATAGTACAAAATTTATTTCCATATTCTGACATGTTAAGAAATATTCTGTAGTTATTTACTTTGGTTATTTTCCCCACACATCTGCATGCATCACTTTTTTCCGAGGTATTGCTTTTAATTAGTCGTGGTTTTAAAAAGCACGATATCTGAGAACAACTACACGTAGCACAAACAATACCAACAGCAAGCAGAACATCTAGATGTTGTCTTTATCAGTGTCATCAAAGGCGTACTTTGCACCTTTAGAAACGTTTCTTTGTGGCTTAGTGTCTTCTCTTAGTTGTATTTTAATATAAAGCAGCTTAATAGGAAACTAAAATTACAGCCTTGTCTTATCTTTGAAGGAATGTTTTAAAAAGTAAGGAACACTACAGCACTACTCCCAGGATTTCACTCATGAGTTTTACTGCAGCATTTGCAATCAGAAGCCACTAGATGGTAATAACAGCTGAGAAAGAAATATACTGTAGCACTTACCAAAATCCCACAAAGGAAGTGAACACAATGCACATCCTAACATACTTCATAAAAAACTTGAAATATGATTTAACAAGCACAACACTCTAAACCCTAAAAAAGGCTTATCCCAAAAACCTTAACATGCGATGTTGCAGAGTACAACAACAAGTGCATCCTTTACTAAGTGATGTAAGCTCAGCCAAATATTTCATGCAGCAAGGTACCTGAATACACCCAGATATATTTAGTTTCCATTATGTGCAGTATATCCAGTCAAGGTACACTTTGTTTGATTCACAATGCTGACCTCTGACTTAGTAATTTTTTGTATGAAATGTAAATGAGTGAGAATATATCTACCTTTTTGGAAGCATCCTACCTACCCAATTATTGGACAGGCTGCAGAATATTTTCATTTGGAAAAGGTCATTTGTTTAAAATATAGGTTGATGAATATGAATTTTACAGGTCAAAAAATGTATGTGTCTTATCTTGGAAAAATACAAGGCAATATGATGACACACAATGCAAGATAATACAGTCTTTGTGGAGCTCTGTGCAGTTTATATTTGTGTAAACAAATCTGACATTGTATACAAAACATAACAAAAGCACTAACGACAACAAATATATTGACATAATTTTTCCATACCTGTCTATAAACCAGACATAAGATGTCAATTAGGCCTATGCAGAATTTTACTCTTTTTGAAAGCAAACTTAAGGCTACCCATCATGGTGAACTTGCATATACACAACTGGTTAGTCTACACATTAAAATCTTAAGGACACAACCTGACACAGTAAACATGGATTTGCTGAAGCCTTGGTCAACACTCCAACAGTATTACAGTGAAAAAAATACATTTACTTCACCACATCTGCTTCAACACTATAGTGAGTTAAGAAATTAGTCATTTTCCTGCATTCAGTTTCTGAATATGTTATATGTTCACCTGAACCATAAATTATGAATCATGAATCTTATCACATCTTATTTCCTGCATTGACAAAATGCATAAACAGACTGAAAAAAATAATGAATTGAAGTAAGAGCCACCGAGGTCTTCATTTTTATAGTGCATTTATGCAATATTTGATACTAAGATTGTTAATATTAACATTATGATTGGATTTAAATCTGTACATTTTTGTTTCCACAAGAAGAGAAAAACCATATCGGAACTCAACAAAACAGAATATACTGTGTGTTCTGTCATTTAATCAGTTCTTAAATAATGATCCCATCCCAAGTAAACCATCAAACATACACTGACATTACTTGTTCAATGCCCAAGTTTCCTGTTCTGTTCCTTAATGATGGTCTCAGATCATTTACTGGTATTTCACCTGTTGTGCATGAATAAATCCTTTGTGCTAAATGGCTCTTCAAATCCTCCCTAATTTACTCTAATGCAGATTATTATACCAACTGGTATTCATTTGTATTGTATTGCATACCACATGCAATGTACAGGCACATTAGCATAGCTTTAGTATAGCAATAAAGGCCCAACAATTCAAATTAAAAGAAAATAAAAACCAAGAAAGGTGTTTACAAAGACAGAACGGAAAGGAAAGAATTAACAGTGGACATGTCTGACCATTTCACGCTTTTTCTGTTTTTCTCTCTGAAGATGTCATCATTTTGTGTCCACAAAATATCACTAAAGTACAGACCCATTTTGTTATTTTTTGGACCCACATACTCCTGAACTTCAGTATCTGATCACCAAATGGCACAAGGCACAGAGTATTGCAAAACTAAAATGATTTAAGATTATATTTGAATACATATTTTGTCATTCTTTGCATGTAGTCTTATTTAAAGGTGACTACAATAGGCATACTGGTGCTGTGATG
This sequence comes from Megalops cyprinoides, assembly GCF_013368585.1. Classification (NCBI taxonomy): domain Eukaryota; kingdom Metazoa; phylum Chordata; class Actinopteri; order Elopiformes; family Megalopidae; genus Megalops; species Megalops cyprinoides. The sequence continues at coordinate 16,526,291 of NC_050590.1, forward strand.
GGACTCTTACTTCATATTATCTCAGAGGAAAGGAGAGGAGAGGAACAAAAGTTTTTTTTCTCTTGCTTTAGTTGTCTTTGACTTTGTCCATTTCCTTGATATGGTACAGCACCACTGGAATCTTATATGCTTTCATATCTTAATAAGAGAGTGTGGATAACAAGAGGTGAAATACCACAATCACTGCAAGCCTTCCCTGCAGAACTTTGACGCAACGGAGAGAAGCTTTCAACTGCAAATAAAAATTGTTCTGTGGTCATCATAGGGACAGTACAAAAGGATCTTTTCCTGCAGGGTTAATTTAACTGTGGGGATGAAAGTGATTTCAGGGGGTCCTTTCCGCAGTCAACCACAAGAGGAGAAAATTGTCCACAGAGGTGCCTGAGTGATCAGTAATAGGTGCCCTAGAATGACCACTGTGAACAGTGATTGTGCAACTTCATACAGTCATCTGTTTATACCACCATCAAATCAAGCGGAGAGCAGCCTGAAGGAACGAAGCCTTCAGTCTCAAACACAAAACAGTTTTACCTTTTTTTCTTGTATCAGCCATCAAGAATGCTATGAAGGTTTTTTCAAACACTAAAGCTCGGTCAATAGCTTACTCATGTGTATACTTGCCTGCACATAGGGTACATTTTAAATTTGAGATACATGCACATTTATCCCATTTAAATACTTCAGCGCAGAGCTGTGCACCTCTCTCCTGACTAAGAGCATTCAGATATGAGTACTTAAGCTCATATGTAGGATATGAGTGTTTTGGACAAAGTTTATCCACAATAAGGGCATAGTGGTATTCAACAGGAACAAATTGCCTTGCGCCTTGAAAGAAGAAAGTTTGTTAGGTTGCTGAATCAACGGTAAAATCTTGTTTTCTCTGAAAACAATAAAGCTAGCAATAACTACAAAGTGAGTACAATGAATTAAAAGATGCAGAGATGGGGCTTGCACTGTAATAGTCTATCTATCTTGTAATTACTACAAATACCTAATAATGAAGCAAGGATATTTTTATTCATCACTGCCTGGGATTAGATTGGCCTACCTATTAATGACAGTAGATGTTTCGACAACTAAGTATGGACAGTTTTGCTATTTTTAGTGAATGCTGAAATTATACTTTTTTATAAATCCCTGTAGTTTAGCACAGTTTTTAAAAAATCTGATGTATGACCTGTGTTTTTATTATTTCAGTATTAAACATGCATCGAAGAAGTGCAGTCTATCAATGTATTCATTCATGGAGGCATTGCTCGTTCATTAATAACTACCATCATTTAGGATCTTCACTGTTGTAGCTAAATGTCTGGTAGAATTAACAGGAAGAGCATTCAATCACATTATATAACATGTCCATCTGCCCTGCAGCTTAATGACACAATTTGTCATGTAGATTCAAGGTATCTTAATTCAAACAACAGAATATCATCAAGTCACCACCCTATGGCAGAGAAGGAAGTGCACTGAGTGAAATGAGTGAGATTCAGTGAACGAGATATACTAAAAGAATTGAACAAACTGGTAGAAATGATTGAATCATTTCGTTAATCGTTATTCAAACCTTGGGAGATGTGCATGTGGGCCTTGGTGTGCAATGTATAATACAGATAAATTTACTTTCTGAATGAATTTTTAATACAATAAGAAGATAAATATTAAACATAAAATAATTACATTTTGCATTTCTCAGTGTGAGCACTTTGTCTCGAGGGGATGCCTTACTGAAAGAATCTGTGACTCAGTGAATGAATCTTCATACTGAACAAAATGATTCAGTTCAATAAAAAGAGTCAAAATGCCCATCACTACTGTGCAGACGTTTCCCAGTGCACAGCATTGAATCACAGCAGCTTTTTTCATTGACACGAAATCTTGATAATACAGCATGAAGAGTCACACTTCAGTGTTTAACAATATTGCAAAGTCATATTTTCTTAAACTGTTTTTTTAACTACTGACAAGCAGACAGGTACAGTACTAGTAATACACATATGCAGTCACACTAACACACAGCACTACAGCATTTGTTCACAATGCACAGGTTTCTGCGCGACAAGTCCTGAGGGAGTCACAGCCAGGCTTACTGCAGTTGTGGTCATTACTGAATGAAGGGAATACGCTCCTTGTTGTCATTGTTATCCTCATGTTCCTCCTCATCATCATCATCATCATCATCATCACCCGCCTCACTGGTCTCTGTGCTGTCATTTGCCATCTGGAAGGTAAAGGCATCAGTCTGACTCTGGTACCTCTCAGACCACGGACATCAACATGCCAACAAGTGCATTCCAAGTGCTGTTACTGACCCCATTTAAAATTGTGTGAATGGGAAAACAAGATTATCACTACATTACTACTACTGACAATGCCATGATACCTAACAGATTCTCCAGAATGCAGTAGAATATAAAATCAGTTTAAACAAAGGTATGCAGCCATAGAGGAAAGAAAAAAACAGATTGGCTCTTCTTTCAAAAGGTCAGAATGAAGAGTACTCATCAGAGGGAAACAAAAAAAAAATCCAGCTTCTCTCTAAAAATTTTTCTGTTGCAACAGTACAAACACAAGTGTTGCCAAAGCCAATGTACGGCAGATATATTTTCCATTTTTCCATTTCCATATTTTTGTTTCTGTGTATGCACATTTGAACTTGGATTCCCTCTGAGGATTCACCATGGAAACCACTTAAGTGACGCTGAGAGATTTTTTTTTGTTTATAATCATCAGACACTGTTATGCTCCACTTTGCCTCCTGAAATGCCACATCACTGTCTTCACCACATTATCACCAATTTAGTTAGTCTCTTCTTTTAAAAGAGAATTTGCAATCCTTTCTGAGCATACCATTTTTATGTAACATATTCATTGCTGTCCAATTATGTTAGGTTTTCTTGATACTGCACTGTAATACAAGACAGAAATCGTGAGAAATTATGGCAGAAGCATGCTTTCAGATCTTGTAACATGTTTAGCACTCTATGATCAGAAAACAGTTCAATCATGATGACTATCACAGCCAGCTTATGTAGTCATTTATATTTTCTTGTGAAAATATCATGTTCTAATCTTCACAGCCACACTTACATTTTCTAGTAATTAAACCACTTCCAGGCATTTCTAGGTTCTTCAGTTATACATACACAAGTTGTGCCATACTGAATCTGCCCTTTGTGGGATCCCACCAGCAAGAAAATATAAAGTACCTGGATATCTACTTGGTGGCAACTGAGGGGACAGGATATCTGTGTCATCTGCTACTGCCAGACCCCAACACCTGTGGCCTCTTCCCCATGAGACAGGGCCCACAGGGGGGACACAGGGGAGATGAGGGGCAAAAATGAAATGTCAATTCAAACTCAGCAGCAAAAAAGGCATTCTAGGCATTGCACAATGAGCTGATTTGCATGACACCTTCACTGCGGTGTCATGTCAGAGGCAGATTTCCTGATGTCACAGCTGCTGCACTTACACAGAATTCAATCATTGTCAGCTGACAAACTGAAATAAAGAGCTTTGTTTCAGCTGAAAACACAGAGGATTCTGATTCACCTACCAAAGGTGTTGGGGATTTCTCCATATCCAGGATGAGTTTTCCTATGTTGCCTCTCTCATGAATTCTCTGCATGGCTTCTTTTACCTGTTAAAAATTCACAACACTTCAGGTCCTCTGTAATCCACCGTCTCTCACAGTCACAACAGTAACACCAGCTCAGTATGACTACGACAGAACCACTGACATGCATCAGAACACAGGATGTAACCAATTCTTTCTTAATTTCTTATTTGGTATTCTTAACTCACACTTCCACTCCTTCAGCTGCACATGTAAAGGGAAAAAATGGTGGCACTTGCCAACAAAATGGATATTGAATTGCTGTATTGCAGAAAAAAAGATCACTCAAAATTTGCACATCGATTGCTATTTTACTTTCTGGACATAATACAAACTGTTAAATATCAGACCCTAAGGTGTCGCATTTCAATACTAGCTACATCATCACAGTGTCTGTTTCAATGACAGAAATCTTTCATTTACTCCTCTAAGTAGTGAAAGTATTTAACGGGCGGGTTTAACATTGGTATGAATAGAGCTCTAAAAATAATGAATAAAGTACATTGGTTTGAGCTACAGGTGGCAGTAGTGGCAAAAACCTAATTGGAAACATTCCACTGTGCATTCAGAGTCAATTAAAGCTGAACACATTTCCTTTATCAGACTCATAAATGTTAAATTCAGCTAAAAAAAAAATATCCTGCTCTGACACTGAGCTCTGACTGGCAGCTCACACTGCCTGCAGGACAATAAGGAGATTTACTGCAACACTTCCCAAGAGGCCTGCCTTATGACTGAGCAATTTCAAATGTACACACTACAACAGATGTGCAAAAAAGGTGGTCAAATATGCCCTACAGTCAAACAAACACAACCAAGATATGCCATATGATCAAAAAGGCCACCCAATGGGCCTTGCAGAGCAACAGGCATTCATAAATACTAAATTGAGCTTCAGCCAGGTGGCTGCTAACAAATGTACACAAGTCCTATCCATGTTTAATAGTACATTTAGGATGTTCCTTCTATTAATGATAAATCCAGTCTATATCCCTGTCCACAACACCTTGTGGATATTCCAGTCTTTCAACATCACAACTGACCATTAGAGTTCATGCATGAAATGTGAAACATACTTATTTCATTTGGGCCACTCACATAAACAATGAGACAGCAGAGGAAAACAATACTGCAAAGCTTTCTACAGGTGGATGAACACAGAGGACTGCATGGTGGTGCAGCAGCATTCAATCAATTGCAGTAAGGAGGGAAACCTGGTGCAAGTGGAGGATTGTAAATTTATCGTTTTGAGAGACACAGAGTGACAGTTTTTATCAATATGATGACACCGCAGTCTGCATGTAAATACTACCTTAACAATTATATTCTACCCTGATTGTGTTCCATTGTTATTCCTCAGTTAATGTTTCCTTTGATTTTTGGCACAGACTAATATCTGCAATTAAAATGCAGTTAATCAATCCTTATGTAGGGATGGCTGACAAAGACAAATTAAAATATGAGGCTATCAAATGCATAGCACAAATTCTCACAGAATTCAAACAAAAGCTTCTTTAAGTGTGTCTTCCAGGAGTATTCAGATTATATTTTTTAAGTGTTATTAGGAAATAGAACTCATAACAAACATTGTTATTCTACCCTGACCTGGCCTCGTCCATCAGATATAAAGAAACAGGACAAGGAGACAATCAAGGACCTCATCAGAAAGTAGTGTGTTTGTGGCCCTTATTCCCTTATGGCAATGTCCCCCAACAAAAGCACTACATCACAATTATGGCACAAATGATTCAGTATTTACATGGCTATCTGTCAAACCCTACTGAATGCGCTTTTTAAAATTCAGCAAAAGAGCATCTGCCAAATTAATAAATTCAAATGCAAATGTAAAAAAAAATATACTGGCAGCTCTGAATTATCCAAACACCAAAACAAGGTGATTCAATACTGGCCTGTGATTGGGCAGACAGCTAATGAGGGTCAGTTGCAGTTCATGCACTACATTATACACTCCTTTAATAGACTCCAAAGTGATATCTCCCCAATTAACACTTGCTTAAGTACAAAAATATACCAACCATGTGTACAGGAATTAAGCTCAAAAAGAGGTACAAATTTCAAGTAAGAAGACGGCACAAAAATGTCCAAATCCAAAAAAAACGAACAATACATTTTTGGACAGTTAGGAGAGTAAACGGCACATGCTGCAGGACTACAGCATTAAATATTTAAAGCAGCACTTTACCAAATACATGGCCTGAGGGTTAAGTATTCCCATCCTTTGCTCAATGTTAAGACAGTTGACAATTTGCACTCATCAAATAGACTTTGCAATTTGAAGGAAAGCGAGAGAAACTGGCATGTTACAGGTTAACAAACTCATCCAGCTTCTAGTGAACAAACCAAAAAGTACAACAAAGTAAAACGTGTGTCAGTTAGATAAAATTCAAAGAAATGCTGAAATGGGGAAAAAAAAACAGCTGAGATACAGCTGAACCAAAGCCTGCTTCCCAAGACATGCCAAGGAGCAAATTATATCACTTTTTAGACCAGAGAAATTTGACATATCCATCTTACTTAAAATACACAATGATTAAACACAAGTTGAAAGTGGTGGGGCCAGTATAACTGTGCTAAAGCAGATGGAACTATGAGGCTGAGGAGCCAGTGGGCTGGAGAACAGTGATTAATAAGTTAGAGGTATGAGGATGGAGTGACCATGTACAGGACAGTCAAGAAACATCCTAAACTACCTTCAAAATTATTTTAGTTCCAGAGCAGAATATAAAACTGCATTCTATCAATGACACGTCGAACAGCTGCCAGCAATTACCAGCTCAGTTTTAGGAAAGGGTTAATTTAAACGGTAGAAGCAACAACATTTTAACAAGCAAAACATTTGTTTATGATGCAAGATCAGATTACAGCTGACTGATTGTATGACAGTTGTGTTGGTAATGAAATATTACAGTGTCATGCTGTTTTATCACATGTATATCACTCAAAACACAGTGCACATTGTCTATATATAAAACACAGATTGTATTTAAAAAAGATAAAAAGGAGAAAGTTTACACTTTAAATGAAGATTGACAATAACCACCATTCTTTTAGAGAATAATACTGAGAATAATGGTCATTCTTTTTGAAAACTATTTACAGATATTTAATAAAATGCAAGACATGAATAACAATATTTATGAAAAAAACTGTTCAGCTTTGATAAAACCCAAGTCACAAAACTACATGAAAAACTAGAGTGGTATTCAATATAGGGCATACTTCTGCCACTAATTTATATTGTTCACACACTGACAAATGCAGAGGTCAGTCACATAACCACTGCTCCACCTAGTGGTGATCAATATGATGAGGGGCCACAAACAGGATTTGTCCACTGGATGCTTTTATCTCTTTTGTAGATGAATTATCTACATGCCAGTAACTTTGAGAAAGATGGTATGTAAATGCCACTGGGGCTGGAGGGCAAGGGATTGCACTGAGTCTTCCACGGGGATTAGATTTTAAGATCTCCCTCATGATCTGTGTAGAGCCCCTGGAAACTTCTAAGTAGACCTCATGATTCTGCTCAGGAATTGTCCCCCTCACAGCAGCTCTTCAGCATGTAGTCCCTCTTTACAACCTGTAATCTCTGTTCCACATGCACTGAAAAACAGCTCTGCTGATTATATCTGAGCCTTATTTGTGCTCATTCTTCTGTTTTACTACATTTTTCTCTGTGACAATGATTAATTCCAATTCCTGCCAATACAATTCCAATACAAATCCCAGCTCTATAATTATTCATGGTATGTAGTCTAGTAAAGAGTTGTGCTTCTTTGGGGAAAAATGAAAAATGAATAACCAAAAGAAAATAGTTTTATTTTGCACCTATTCTAACAGTGTCTAAATGTCAAGAAAATGCAGAGGAATTATAAATATTTCCCACATTTTGGCTAATGACAATCCAAGGCTTTCTGCTGTGTGGCCAAGGCAACTCCTGCACATAACATTATACTGGCAGGATCTCAGAAATGAAAAGACAAGGATGTCTGAACAGATTATGTAATTAAGAAAAGGTAAATAAAAATAGGGTGACCCACCATGATGAACACTAATCTAATTCACGTCACTGTTGTTACAGAGGAACAATTATCACCATAAAAGAAAAACGGGTGACTGCACTGGGCCAAAAACAAAAGCTGTTATCTGAATGGCCTCATTAAAAACTGTTCACAGGATAATTAACACAACAGCCAAACTACTTATTCAATCCCCCATGAAAAGAAAAACTGTTCATTATTTATGAGTACAACTGAAATACATCAGGAGTAAAACATATTAATGAACACATTGTTTTTTACAAGAATTTTCCTGGTCATCACTTCATTCTGTAGAGTAGACAACACAGGAAAGGCTGGGGGATAGTGAAACCCAAGCAGACATGCACAATCAAGACGCAGAGGGGCTGGGGTGTCTTACTTTTATCACTTTTTCAATATGCATGTACTAAACCTACTTTAGACCAACCAAATGCCTCCTTGAACAGCTCTCAGAAAAGTTATTTTACTTAACATTGCTGCAATCATTTAAGGTGCGATGTCTGTTTGGAGTTCTCTCAAAAAAGGATAAAACATGAGAAATGTAATGATAAGAAGAGACTATTCAGCCCAACAGGACTCGTCATTTGTTTGTAAAATCTTGCCTTAAATTGTTACTGTCCTCATGTGGACCATTGCAATAGTAGTCAAAATGGATTTCTCCACTTTCTACATTTGTCTTAAGTTTTTGTTATTTATGCAAACTTTTACAGTGCAAAACCAGAGCTGAGAGAGAATGTGAGGGTCCTGAATCACTACTTCCAAAAACTAGCAGTAATACCTGAAAAGAGGCCTGATTTAAAATGTAGAGATCAATACTGAAACTGATACTGAGCTGAAGTTAGTTCATTGGCCATAAGCACTGGTAATTAAGATCTAAACTGTGATTTAAGGTTTGCTGTTAAAAAGGTGAAAAACTCAGCTAATTATCTGACTGCTGCAATAAACAGTTAGTTAATCATTAAGCTAAGCATTAAGCCTTAATGTGAAGAAACAAGTGGAAAATTCCCTGTCACTCCCTTAAAAAGGAACAAAACTATTATTCAGAGAGCAAATCTGACTCTATGTTCATATAAATAGTACGCCTAAGCTAACCTAAAGATATTTTGGACATTAATAACACTATTAAAGTCCAAAATGATATCTTAAACTAACTTTTCGTTTACAATTCTAAGACTACAGCCCTGCGTATAAAATGAAACCTAGATATTGCTATGTATGAACTGTAGAATTTTGTCCAAAACTAATCATCAGCCCTACAATTATGTCTGGCAAAAAAGGAATTCCAAAAAGCTGAGAGTCAACAGGGGACATGTCAAGCCTTCAGGCAGCTCAAGGACTGTGCACTATAAAATTTATTTAAAAGACCGGATATACATGGATCATTCATTCATTTTTTTTCTTAAGTGACATGGTGACTAGTTTCAAAAAGCCAGTGCTTAACAAATGTGCATACAAAAAGGAGTATCTAACCAAACATGAATATGATATGAAGCACAGAGAAGTGGCTTTGCATTCTGTGAACACCATTTTAGCATTGTATTTGATCTTTTCACTGATTTTCTTGTTGCTCAAACTTCTAATGAAGTTATATTTTTCTTTGTATGGCCAAAATTAGGTCATGTTTTATACTGTTATGTTATTATAATTCAGTTTTGTTCTCATAACTCCTAGTTAGACCAAATATAGTGGGTATCATTTATTCCTCAAAGTCACATGTCACAAATGGTCAAATGTATTTTATTTTATTTACAAAAAGCACTGGAACTAAACGTATGTATTTAAAATAACCCTGAATGCCAACAAAGTCTGTGTCTTCCTGGCAGTATACAAAGAGGAGTAAAGGAAAAACTCCAATAGCTCATCAGTTTCAACATCCCTGAAGTTTGTGTTGCTGGTAAGAGAATGGCACTTCAACGCTGAGTAGTTGCCCTTAATGAAGGACTCTTGGAGTTCATAAATCAGGGATGGCTTTCTCACATCTGCAGACTGGCCTGGGGTAAGAAAGAGCAGACAGTAGGTATCTGACAGCACTACTTGTCATATCAGACATCAGGGTGGTCCCAAGATACTGATTATGTGGTCCCCAGAAAAAATAAAAATAAAAAACAGTCTAAACAGAGCAGGCATTTCTGTATATCTGCAACTCAACAGAAACACAGATAGAATCTATTTTCTTTTGTTTCTTTTATTCTCTCTTTGAGCATTGTCTGTAATTTAAAAGCAAGAAGCTTATCATTATAAAGTTCATCAACACAGCTCAGTGACACTTTCATTGAATTATATATGGCATTGATCTAAATATTTTAAGAATTGTTTAATCAGTTCAAGACATCTTCAACAGAATTAACTCATCAGGCTTCACTTCTGCTGGCAAGTATTATCTGGGTGTACAATTAATTCACTCTTCAAAGGAAAGCCCTGTCAAAACAGAAAATCGTATACCTCTGTAAATACTTCATATTGAGATCAGTTTTTATCTTACGCTTGTATGAGGGGTCTGTTTGATATGCCACTTAGACATTTCATTATATCATCATTCATTATATATGGAATTACATTTTATACTGACGTTTTGAAATATGTATCCCTTATATTTTCAATATCATATTTGACCATAAACTGAACCTTACTGCTTTACTGAGATGAGTGATAACCTCCCACAGTGTCAAGCTGGAGACGGCATGTCCCCTGCACAGGTGACTCGCTCAGGTGATATTATAACACGGTTTTTTGCAATGTCCCAAACCTTATTTACCTATTTGCATTCTTATTCAAAATTCAGAATGAGTGACATGCAATATACAGCTGCTCCTCAACAGCATTAAGTTACTCAAGACATGACAAAAGTAATAGCTTTATTACATAACCAAAACAAGATGTTCTGCCTGTGGTATTTACTGTTCAGTAACATCCTGTGGTAACACTTTATTTAAATAACCAAATGCCTTAAAACTTTATTCCCTGCATCCCAATATATCAGAGGCTAGAAAAATCAAAATTTTATATCTTTTATGATCACCTATGTTATGTGTCAAGCACTTACAGACATGACTGAGAAGTTCCAACCACGTCTTGTAAGCCAACAACCAGACGTTCATCTTGTAGTCAATGACTAAGGCCAGCCTTAATACCAGCCACAGTGGGACACACAGACACACAGAAGCCTGTCAAACAAGCAAATTTCTGTGGATAGCTCTCTAGTCACTTGAAGACACCATCACTCATGTAATAAAACCAATCGTGAGTGTACCAGTTTCTGGTTTGTGAATGATGTTTATATAAATATGTACTCTGCATTTTCCTGGTTGCTACAGCATTTGTGACTAAAGGCAGCAACACATAAACCAGCCATATTCCAGATTTGCATATCATTAAAGTAAGGCGTAGATGACGCTGCCAAAGCATTACCATCTGGTCATCAGAAGATGGAGAATTTTGAGCAAAGAGATTGTATCAGCTCTTAACAGATGTTTAGAAATGCTTTGCATTTGTAGAAATTGATGGCACTCTCATGTGAGAATATACACAGTATCAATGAAACATGGCTATGTTTATGTCCAACTCTTAAGCCTGAAAAGGTTTCAGATATGATGCCTTTGAGTAAATGGGAGGTATGGTCTTGAATTCTCTTCAGCTTTTATCAGGCGTCTATGTCAATTGCTCAATCCAAAATAAATTCATGGCTGTTAAGATCATTTATAGTTACCAACTAACCTTTACATGGCAAATAATAAAACTGCTGAAACCATAATTACTGTGAACAAGACCGGAGAGCCATTGGTCTTATGTTGCCCCTAAAAATGGACTCGGCCAGTATAGTGACAAGAGAAGCAACACTTTTTGCAGCTTGCAAAAATCTGTCCCCACCTTAATGCTATGTTTCCTGCAGCCATATGAGTCATGTGATAACAGCTTGAGAACCTGAACTGCATGCCATTAGATTTGCCTTTCTGAAAGAAATAAGTGTATCTTTTGAAAAGCCCAGAAACCAAAGCCTGGGTCTACTCTATGGCACCCTGCTGCCAGATGCCAGTGCAAATCTCTCTTATTGAGATTGGACACCATGTAACAAGGGCCTGTTTCAAAGCACCAAACAGAGCCTCTTCACTGGTGATGGCATTTGTAAATATTCATTCAGGTCAGTATGAGTTCAGCTATGAATTATGTGTTTCGGCCAGTCAAACAACCACAGAAAACTGTTCAGGTAAACACCAAGAGCTACAATAATACATGTCTTTACAGAAGTTGATGCAAGGAGTTAAATGGTATGCAGGAAAACACAATGTCCTTGTGCCTAATGATGCAGAAATAAGGGAAATAGGACTGTTGTTGCTTTCTATAAGCTGGACTTTGTACCACACTACTTAACAAATGAAGCAAAAGTTTGGAAGACAAGAATTTCCTTTAAAACCCATACAACATGCATGAAGTCTGTGTACATTGCTGAATTTTTTTCAGACTTCAGCCAACACCACAATGATTACCTCTGTGATCCTTTCACATCTCACCTGTTCTTGAACTATGAATCACTGTTATTACAATGTTGAGATTTAGTGGAGTTCACAAGAGGTTGATAGTATTATGGAAGGATAAAGGGTCAAAAGAGTAATCTGAACACAAAGCTCTGAAAAAAAAAAACAGCGCCGCAGCGACTACTTGTATTTTGTGGCATAACTCAATATGTTGACTCTGTAGCAGCCTCAAAAATAACAACAATAAAATCTCAGAGGATGTAAAAAAAAAAACCTTTACCATCTGTGGGGCTAACAGAGCCCTTTGGAATAACCTGTCCAGAGTGCACGAGCATTTTCCACATATAAGTGTTGCAGTGATCCCTTTGAAACAACAATATGATCTTCTACACTGTGATAAAATCATAAATACCAAAAGCTGTGATGGCTACATGTTTAATGTGTCTTGCATTAAAGCAGCCAAACAGGCAGCGATGGAAACATACTAGTGATGTTCCTGCAGTCCAGCAGAGCCTTTTTCTCCTACCACTGCCTCTAAGTAGAGCCCTTACCTCTTCCAGAGCCCATAATGAGTCTACACGGGGTTTTATCTTCTTTTGGTTGTAGAGGGAAAATAGTTTCTGCACCACGGTTTTCACCAGGCTTCCACGGCCTTGTTTGAAAAGAAGATTCAGGAGCGAGAAGCCTGCAATGACTTTATTCTCTTCGTAGAGCTTAATGGGGTTCACTTTATCCATTTGCCACCACTGGTAGTAAAATATAAATATAGACATATACAGTTACAGATAGTTATACCATTATGTGTTACAATATGACTGTTAGAATATGACCAAAAAACCTCAATGGTAGAATGGTCGTCAGAGAGTTCATTGCAAAATAAGAATTTTTTTGCACATGTTTCAATATTTCCTCATTTGAAAGGAATGTCATACACATAAGATCCTTCGAGATCAACCAAACAGGATTGCTCAGAAAGAAGCTCCAAAAATACTTACAGATTTTGCTAAACTGAAGAAACTTTTTGTTTCCCCTGTCACCATGTTGGATGAACCTGTAAGCAACAAGAGTACAGGCAATCAAACAAGTGTTTTGTGACTGTGAATAGTAACAGAAAATTGTTGGCACCAATGGTTATCTGCCTGCCACAGCCAATCTGAGCCTGAAATTTTTGATTAATATAATTATGTGATTCATTTTTCAATTGCCATTGCAACTGTGAGAGCAGTATGAGTGTCGATGCTGCCTCCTATTTCTGCCTAATGCAACTAGATGGCTGAAGGCTGAAAATGCTTTTTTCAATTAAAACATTATAATGTAACTGAAAGCTGAAAGGAACAGAATACATTTGGACAGACTATTTAAACATGGTTTTGACTTAACTGTTTGTTCAGTCTTTTCTGTAATGACTAGATCATTTTTCAAATAGGTTCAAGAGGCTGCATGAATCCCATTAGAAAAAAAAAACACGTTCATCCAATAATACACGCTTTTTCTTGTCAAACATCAATTTTCATTGTTTAGGCACCAACTTTCAACAAAATACGTAGTGATCAGTGACAGAGATCATGATCATACACAACAAGAATAACCCATATGTTGGTAACAAATGCAGAAAGATAACCATACATAAAATGTATTCAAAACATATCGCAGTAACAAATCTATCCAAACTAAAACAAACCAACACACACATAACAGAATGGAATGGTTTCATAAAAGGTTACCTAAGACTGGCTAAATGACCACATAACCTACCTCACCCTGTGCAGACCCATCTCATTGTACAGAACAAAACCATTTCATATGGTTTTTATTAGCAAAGTTATTTATAATTACCAACAATTGAGTCCATGGACTTCCATTAAATTAATGAGCAGAATACACTTTATCACATTTCAACACAATAAAATGTATCATATAATCATATATGCCTATCATAATCGCTATATAAATGTACATGACATTCATTCATCCCCTAGACTGACAAAAACTGTTAGATAAAGGAATGAGTGTGGTTTTGTAGTCTTAGGTGGCATTAATTCAGGTAATTGCTGAAAGAATTCTTTGCGCTAGGTGAGGTTTTGATTTTGTGTGCCAGCGTTTTTGTGCATGTGTGGTGAGTAACCATGCACGGAGTAATATGGAGCATCCTGTCATACACACCGTAAAGAATGTAGGTTCCCAAGGGCTTCAGCAGTCCCAACCCTTTCCCGGTGTTCTCTCCACACAAACAGTCAAGGACGATGTCTACTCCTTCTGGGGAGATCCTGCAAAATCCACAGAGTCAGCAAATAACCCTGACTCTTCATTTCTGTACATTTTCAGCACTAGGCCTTGACCTTCAATAATCATAATTTAAATCACAAGTTTTTATTTGTAACTGGTTTTACAGAATGAGCATTGACAGAATATAATCACACATGCCTTATGTAAAATGTTCACAGAAATGATCATATTTTGTTCTTGGGAAAAGTCACATCAGATTCATGAAACATGCAGAAACACCCTATTTTGTGCTTTCCCTTGTTCATATAATGATTGGATTGTTAGATTCCCATCCATGGTATCTGTAAATAGCATAAGTAAATGGCCTGCATTTTTTAATGTATAAGTAGTTGTATGTAGAAAACATCAACTGCTAGATGAAAAGTCTAACAATTAAATTTGTGAAATACAAATTTCATTATTATATAAGATAAAAATCAATTTATATATTGGAGTCCTTTCAAATTCATGCTCATTTCGACCACTGGTTTCCCAATGTTCCAGACACTCCACTCTTCACACTATGAAAAATATATCTTGCATCCACCTCTATTAGGATTCTGTATATTAGGCACACTTTTCCCAAGGACAAAATATTATCATTTCTACAAACATTTTGATGAATGTTATACCTGTTATACCCACAAAAAATGTTCCTACTCACAAACAGTGAATCTGGTCCACTGTGCTCTTCTAAAAATAACAAAATCTATTCATCAGAAAAACCAATGCCCTTACTGAGATCAGCCACTGTCCAACAATGGTGAGCATGCCAGTTTCCTAACCACTTGACACCAGAACAAGATCCTGCTGTTAACATACTCAAGGCTTAGGCTGAATATATTAACACAGGATAAGGCTTTGCCAAAATTGGTGACAATCAAAAATAAATATAGCTGTAAGCTACCACCTGTGAATCAGGGTTAAGCTGGCATAGGCTATAGTTTAATGATCCCTCTAATAGACAAGGACTGTCTGTATAGTGTAAGCTAGTGTTCTTTACTGGGGACAGTCACATTCCAAACTTTGACACATCTGACCTTCTCAAATCCTGTGTTCCCAAATCTGAATGCTGTGCTGTTCAACAGTTCAGGAATGAGTTGCTAGTTAGTAGGTTTGCAATAAGAAAATCATCATTTATTATGCTTGTTTTAATTGGAATTCACATTTTATACAAGCACCATGTTCACTTATCAATTAAATAATTTGCAGAAATGATCAGAGAGGATTATCAGAGAGAAATTTTAAATATTATACCATGGAATGAACACTTGGACACATGGAATTTCAAACCATGAGTAAAATTATGATTATTGTGAACCAGTAAGCACCAAGAGGTACCATATCTCAGGTTTACCATTTCTGAACAACACATCTAAAAATTTGCCACCCAACTAGATTCATATATTTGCAGGTGTGAGCAAAATATATATATAAAAATTTGCTCACACCTGCAAATATATGAATCTAGTTGGGTATATATTTGCCTATTTTCAGTGCACAGAAAGGGAAAAGAATAATGATAAGACAATGTTAATAATTAATTTATGGCTAAACATATTGCAGGTTTTCTCCACATGAACAAATGCAAAAACACTAAAATAACCAGGCATGTCAATGATGCTGAACTGGGTCTTGCAAGAGGGACGACTGTCGACATTAGAATAACAGAATAATGATTGGAGCTCTCACACCAGTAATTTGTTTAACATATTTATTTTCAACTGATAATCAATAAAGTGTATAAGTGCCCTAAAAAAGTATAGTGTGTTTTAATGTGTATGGCATTTTGTGAAGCAGCAGCAATATGCTTCTAACAACTTAAGTGAAAGCAACATTCTGAATCTAGTATGAACAAGAAAAGCCAAAGCTTTTCTTTCTGTGTAACAATGAGACTGCCCATTGAACAAAACAGGTCAATGGTCTTGTGATGCCTATTGTAAAACTTGATACTCATTTAATTTGACTTTTCTCTTGATCCTGGGTGGTATGCAAGGCAACAGAGATTATGGGTGACTGCCATAGACTTGATAAAAGCAGCACTATACAAAAGGGTTAGATTAATAAAACTTGTACAGTCCTGCTTTTATCAAGTCTATGCCATAAAGTCCTTTTCCTACACGTACAATTTTTCAGCAAGCTCTAAAAGTACTAGGAATGTGAATCATCCCATGTAAAAACCCTAAGCACTGACAAGCTTGCCGTACCAGAAATTATACAGTACATTCAACATCTACCGTAAGGCACAGCAGTAACATCTGGCTCGCAGAGTACAAATTCCTGATGACCATAATACCATAATCTGGCCATTTCACAAAGTACTGCTCTGCCACTCCAGGTCCTACAGTGTGAGTACCAAAGCATTCTGTTATCAGAATGTTTCACACTTATCTTCACAAATAACTGTTCCCTCAAGGAAAGGGCCATTGACTCACAGCAGCAATGTTCCACCTCAAGAGCTGAGTTCAACAAACTTGTAAGGTTTGCATCTGCCATGACATAACACATTTCTGTCAACACTTCACATGGGCAGGGGAGGTGACTGAAATCCTTTTAAGAATGAAAAGCAAAATCACACAGCAGTCATTTGGACTGAATAGACCAAGCAATTTAATAACCATTACACTATGCCTTGCCTATTAAAGGTGTATCCACTTCAAGAACCAGCCGGCCCCTCAACCATATTCTACTGGTTACTCTCAGGCTGAGCTTTGTGTTGCCATGGAGATCAATGCCACACAAGGCCAAGGAAAGCAATGCCAAGTGACTGCATCTTCAGATGAACACTGGACTCAACGTGTGCTGCCGGCGTGTGTCTCCCCGGGCTCCTTCTCACTGTACAGTTTCTACATTCATTGGATTGCCTTTTGAAATGTCTGAAATGTCTTTTTCACTGATTTAAAATAACTGAGCTGAGCCGAGTTACTGAAATAGTACATGTCTTGTAAAAGCTCTGTAGTAAAAAACACATATGAAGACATTCCTAAAATGAGGTTCATAATGATTAAAATTATGCATCCTCACACTTGTTATTACAGCTACTCCCTATAATATTATTTCACAGATTTTTCTTACCCCTATTTCTATACATTTATATAAGCTGTTTCCATCTGCAATCTTCATTATTATCTTAATGGGTCAGCAAATATATGTGTTTTGTTAAAAGAGTTTATCGAAGTTGGAGTAGTTCATTTACATAAGAATATGGAAGAATGTGTCTTATTCTAATGACATAAAATGATGCAGACATCCATATTAAAGCAAAGCAGAGGGTGGCTTTTACTAGCCCTGAATGTCTGAACTGCCTCACTGATCCACCAGCTGATCTCCCCCGTACAGCACATCTCATCACTTAGTTACATAATAACATTAGTAATCGTTACATTTTTTCACTTTGGCAGGTAGCAGGTAATACTCAGCACTGCCATGCCTTAATGTAGATACAACGCACTGTAAAACAGCAGCAGGTCTTACTTTTTAACTTCTTGCACATAATCAGCACTTCTGTCGAAGAGGTGAGTCACAGAGTCTTTGATGGCTTCATTTTTGGAGGGAGACGCTGTTCCAAAAACCATGACACTGGGTATGGTGGAGCACAGCTGAGCGACAGCTTGTCCCTGAAAAACATAACCATTGCTGCCAGTCTGTGCAATTTGTAGACCACATGGTTTCCATTCCCACTCAAACATGCCCATTTTCACATCCCCTTTTCCATACTCTCAATCACTACACAACCCTGTCATTGTAGCATAACTTTAGAATTTCTTCTGATATGCACAGCAACATATATGAGTAGCAATAATCAACAGATCAAGTATGTCATATACTTTGATGTACCTTATTTACAATACAATTTTTTTGTACGTAATGTAATTGCATTAATGGAATAATAGCTGTACATCTATCAACATTACAACAACAACCTATAGATCACAACAGGTACATAAAAGACAAATCCTAACTTTGTGGGGAAAGTCCTCACAGTTTACTAAAACTGCTAGTTCTCCTAAATTAAGACCAGGCCTCCACCACAGCATGTACCTCATGTCACTGAGGAGAGAGACAGTGTGTTTAAGGAGAAACAGCCATGATAGACCACTCTTATTCAGAACCAGCCATGTTCAGAACTACCACTGTGTGGCAATGTTACTCTCCAGTCAGGGAACTAAAATAGAATACTCAAACTGCCATGGGTGTTACTGATATTTAAAAAAAATGCTGCATAAAATACTGCAAATCATCTTAATTTAAAATCAAATATATTACTTCAAACATGTATAACTGATGCATATAAGATGCAATCCTTCATCAAAATGTAAACTTTTTGTCACATTTATCCATGTTGTACAAATCCACACCCTTTCTTCATATCCCCAGTTGCCTGCTATGAGTGCTAAATACGTCCTATACTAGAGACATTCCAGTTACAGACTTAACTCTCTCTAAAAGTCAATTATCTTTATAAGAAGCATAAGTAGGCCAGGTCTTTGCTTTCAGTACTTAGGTTTTAACAAGGTAATGTGCACACCTGACACACTAAGTGCCAGATCTGCTGTAGAGGGAAGGATCTTTTAAAAACTCAATTTTTTTGCTTGCATTCACTAGCCATTATGTGGACATCTCTGTACTTAATCAAGGTAACAGCATTACATAAAACAGTATTAGCTGTACTAGATGATATTCATAGGCTACCTCCCTGATTGTGAGTAACAACAGAAAAGGAGAATGACAACAGTGGTATCTATAGTAACATCAACCTGACTTTTGGTGATCATGAATATATTCTGTGTGAACAGCTAACCTACAGAACTATTGTTTTCTACCAGTTATTGAAGGATTGACTTACCACAGCACCTCCTACAGAGTGCACTAACACGGACATCCCTTCCCGAAGACTGGCAAGCTCAAACAGCATTATGTAGGCAGCCACAAAGTTCAAGGAGAAAGCAGCTGCCTCAGGGAAAGTCATATCATCTGGGATCTTGTAGACGAATTCTATAGACGTGCATACCACCTCTGCCCAGGCATTGTAATTCACAAAGGCCATCACCCGGTCCCCTATCTAAAACAAGGCAAGAAATTAATGTTCTTGACTGAGAGGGTGTGAACACACAGCAGTGATCAGGGACAAGACCAAGTTAGGCTGAACATGCCTGAACTGGCCCTTGCAGTATAAGAGCATACATAAACAAGTTAGCAAGTGAAACCAGTTTGCTCTACTAAAAGATAAATCAATAATAAAGCCACTTATTTCACTTGTCATTATTTTTATTTTTCTTGAAAGATTGGTGTTGAAGGTGACAAACCAGAGGGGCACATCTGAGTGTAATCTAAGTGCAAGATTAATTCTAACTTGCACAATATTACCAGTTTCAGTAACCACAATAATGATCATTAAATATTTTACCTTCCATAAGAGACAGATGTTTTGGCATCCCTGAATCATATCCCTGTGATAACATCACTCACTGTCACACATGACAGTGTATTATTCCCTCCAAAGGATTACATCATAGTTCACAGCTATAATTACGTTTGTGGATGGCTTTTTAAACATTTTAAAATATTTATTCAGTTATTTATAACATGAATGCAGCCAGTGAATTGTGTCCTGAAGCTAGGCTCCTTTTCAATTCAGTTGTTTCCAGCAGGAAGCATGTATGAGAGATATGGCAATTCAATCTTGCAGTTTATCTAATTCTTAACCTGAAACATCCCTCTAACGCCTAGTCTATGTTTGCTAGGTAAAAATCCACATTAATTTTCTTCCCACTGTCTGGTAACCCATGACAACCCCATTAATATTCACACTCTGCCAGGTTCCATACAGGTTGGGAACAACTAATGCAAACAATGCTGCCCATGTGTTTAAGATAGCTAGATCACCACTGTTAAGCCTGCAGCGTAATCTACAGCTGCACTTTGCATCACTATCATCAATGGTCTTTGCAAAGCCTACATGAATGACAAAGACTACTACAAGGCAAGGCAAGGGAGCAGAACTGGTATGGGTAGCATACAGCCACACATACCAAAATCTGCCTCAGTCTAAATGAATGGGCCATGCCAGCATGACGTGAGAGAACAACAACTGCACTGCCATTTCGTTTCATAATATTGTGACTTGATAATAACTTTTACATTTGGTTTTAGTCTTTTATTCTTCATCAAATTTACAATTAACCAAATTGTTCTGCTCATGCAATAAAAGCAGTTTTCAGAAGGGCTGCCCAATTATTCCAAAAGGATACACAGTTGGGTAAAGGCACATGCTGTAGTATTAGCATCTGACACACATATCAAGGGAATCTAATAATGTCCTTCCTGACATCTTGTCATTTCTGATGTTTGCACTCCATGGGGCTGCTAATACATCTTCACGCTGTTAAAAATGTGTTTGCAGGACAGTCAAGGAACATGTGTCATCAACATCCTATGTGCTGTTTTGTAACAACATGGGTGTTTGATATTTCTTGGATTAGGGAGGATTCTGTTCTGTTATACCTACCAGTATTTTTATATTTCTACAACAAGTGTGGGGGGGGGGGGGGGGTCAGATCTGAATAGATTGCATTTCAAAGCAAACCATTCAGGTCTGTACAACAGTAAGAGTAATAGTAAGCAGCTTCCGCGTATTTTTACTGAATCAGCCTACTAGCACTGCACTTTCTACAAGTACATACCTTTCCCCTTACATAGATACAGGGCAGGTAGACTAGTTTTTTTTATACGAAGAGAAAAAATACTGTCTGTTTTGAAGGTGAGTTTTGATAGGAAAAAGGCAAATTAAATATAGATTTTTTTAGCATTTACTTACTTACTTACTTCACTGGAAATAAAGACAGTTGATTTGACTAAGAGACTAATAACACACCAGTTCAAGAGGTCATCATTGCTTTAAAATAAAAAATGGAACAATTTTGACAACAATTATATAGCATATAAATACCTACAAATAAGGAAAGTGCAAAGAATAAAGAAAGAAAGGAAATACATACAACAAAATGTCTGTGCTACTTCCACATTAGAAATTTGTTCATTGATCCAGTAATTCACATACATTTTACAATGTTTAGACTTCCTTGATTCACTGACCTCAAATCCTTTTGTGTTGTTTCCCATTTCTTCCACTATTCCAGAACATTCAAATCCAGGCACAAGCGGAGTCTTGGGTGGATTATCGATATTTCCTTGCCGTACCATCAAGTCAAGAAAGTTCAAACCACTACAAAAAGAAACATAATTTTACTGCATTTGCTTTCGAACAGCTGTCAGAGTACCAATTGTGTAATGTGTTATATTGAAGTCATGTTTAAATTCAAGTTCAATTGCTTTCAAACAATATTATTATAAATTGCAATAGTTGAAAAGTTATTTTTTAATTAATTCATTTTATTATAATCTATTTTTTATTTATAGTAGACAGGTGAGGTGAAAAATGGCATATTATTTTACATCGCACAACATGTGATGAATGAAGTTAGTGTTGTGCCTAATTATGCATGCCATTTCTTCTGGCATTTAAATGACAGCAGAAGGGCAGAACAAAATTCTGAGAGTTAACACAGCTCTTCCTGTACATTCCTAGTAACCGAGAAGTGCTATATCTTCAGCCTGTACTGTTTCTCACTTCAAATATGAGGAAAACATTTGTGCAACATTTGTGTGTACATCAGGCCCCCATCTTCAAAATACTACAGTATATTAGGGCATTAAAATTATCCAAAGTCAATTAAACAGCAGAGCTATCAGTCAGCACATCCCATTTGGTCAGCTGTCAGATTTATTTTATTGAACCAAGTCTTCATTGTGAAACTGTGAATAAAAAGAGTCTTCTGAAGCTACAGGTTGAGCGCTCTGGGAGATGAATTCTGGTTACAGCCAATTACAGTATAGTGACAATACACATTACAGATGCACACCACATGCATACATAGAATACCTGTATGTATGAGTTTCCTTCCTTATCAATATCTTTGAGGATCAAATCCCTGGTGGAGACAAAATATGTTCCCTATATCCCATAATACTTACCAAAGACGATTATGAGCGTCACGATGCTCTGCCTCAGCCTACCCGACTCTATAGTTTACCTGATCCTGACGCTTCCATTACATGTACAAATATAAGTACTGTTAAACTCAACTGCATTATATCCTTATTTCTCCCCAGACAGCTCAACGTTGAGCACAATTCTTGTGACAGACAATTTAGACAGAGCGGCTCTCTTCGGTTAAATGAAAAAAAAAAAAAAAGAAATCTGGGCAAAGGCAATACAATATCAATGCATTTGAAAATTATTTAGGGAAAGTCTCCACATCGTAGCCCACATTTATGGAGTGAACAATCTGTCGTAAAGAATGACCCGCACACTTCTGGGAAATCACTTGAGCACCTTTAGTTACATATGTAAGTCCGAGTTCATGTGAAAATAAAAGTCAAAATAAAAGCGTGTAAATTGAAGTACACAGAAAACGGCCTGATTTAACAAGCAGTAATATATGTCCGTTTACGTCCACTGATATATAAAATATTAATCGAATTGATTAACAAAAGAATTTGCATTGATATTCAATGTAGAACATTCAAGAAGTTGCTACAGGTATTGCGAAGGAAAAGTTCAAAAATTGCATTCAAATTGTAAAGGCAATTTTACCATGCAGTCAAACGCTTATACCAATTGTCAAGAACAACGCTCTGTGATTGTATAATGATAACGAACATTTACCAAGCTTTCACATGGATTTTCACCTCCCCTTCCTGCGGTTCAGGCATCGGTCTCTTAGTTACCCGGAGTTTGTTGAGACCCCCGAATCCGGTTAATACCACGGCTCTCATTTCTGTAGTGTTCCCTGCAGACATGCGGCTTCTATGCTCTTTTCTATCATTCTTTATCATATTTTGCGTCTCCTGTGCATTTTCCGCTCCTTCCTTTGCCATGTTTGTCGGTACCCTGGGATGACAGAAATGCGCGCGAGCCAGCGATTCCTCCCTTCCCCTTTTCGTCTCAGGTGTTGCTTCCAGTGCTACAGCTGCCTCCTGTACAGCAGCCTAGGGTCGAAGATTTCTGAGTGGTCTCTGCTTACCGTAACTGTGGGTATATATGTGCAGATAGGAACGATTAAATAAAATTGTTGAACTACGTAATTAAGGAATCCTTATTTTAATAACGGTACAGGATTTTCAGAGGACAAGATCTCTTCGAGACACCCACTAAATGCATTAGGCATTGAGCGCTAGGAATCATTAACTCCCATTGAAATGTTCATTTCAGGAAGTGGAAATTAGAAAATTTTAAAAGCACATACAATTGATAAAATTAAGATTTACAGGCTTCCTTCAGGCTGTATCTGCAATATAATATAATGTTGTCAGTACAAAGGTTGCCATTTTAAATTTGTAAGAACACACCCATATCACACCCCAAGTCAGCTTAAACCAAGGCCTGAAAATCACCGTAGGGTACTGAGTGATGGCTGTAAACTAGGCAAGTGTGCATGTTGTGGATGAAACAAAACAAGGCATGTTAGCATTGAAAGAGTCACCCAAGACTCACAGGGATATACTTGGTTTCTGGCATGCAGGTATTGGAAGTACCTTTCTTACCAGGACAAATTTTCAGCTGTACAAGATGGATTATGAAGGATAATGCAAGAGAATCTTCCCAGACCCTTATCTATTCAGTTTTGAATTAAAAATTGTGAATCAAAATGATTAAAATTAAAATGTTTAAAATCTGTAGTGCACACTTACAAAGGCAGGTGGTCCAAAATATCACTAAGCCACAGAATGATAAAGAGTTTTGCTTTATAATACATGCACACAAACTCCCAAAATCTCAGCAGTGATGACAAAATACAAAAGAACACACTCTGCACCAGGGGTTGTTATAGAATATCTCCAAAAAATGACTAAACTGGAGCCTTCTTTAATAACATATAATTGCCAACATTGTAGTTCTTCCACACTCAAACCTAATGCTGCCATTAATCTCCAGCCATGACGGATTTGTAACTGGTTTTAATCTATGTATTTACTTATTTTATAGCCATCATACCTGTCAGGCAGGCTAACCTTAGTAGTAAGAGCTTTGTAGTAAGACATTTCTGCCTTGTTAAGAGGCCCAGCATTTTACTGATGTGGTAAATGTCACTGTCAGTGGAGCAGAAGACCAGGGTCAAAGAGAACTTAAGGTGAGAGCATTGCCATCCAAGATTCATCTGTTTTGCTGAATGAGCACCACCTAACAGTCCATCAGATGCTTAAAACTTACTTGTCATCAGTGAGAGTCAGCACATGTAACTGAACAACATGATGCTTTGTCATCTCTTGCATGTCAAAAAGTTATTTAAACTTACATATATAACCCATAGAACGAAGTATCAAGGTATCTCTCATACTAAGTATATTCAAGCTACATTTCATGAGTGTTTTGCCATCTAGTGGTTAAATGTGGTATTGTATTGTCATCATTTAATATACGCTTTACACGCACATTATATGCAAGTATACTAACAACGTCAAGCGTCAACGTTAGCGAACAATGCTTCCGGCCTGTCTTATAATAGATAGAAGTTAGACCTGCTTAATGGCATACTCCAGTGATTAATTGTGGCTGAGAAAAATGTCCTTCATTAGTAGCCAAAACTCATATTGTTCCCAAAAACTAATTTATTCTTGCTGTGTATGTCCTGAACAAAATCCACCTTGAGTGGAAAAACTGCTGAGCAAGCCCTGCCAAAATAAATTAGTTCTTGGAGCAAACAGTACATGGATTTTTGGTTCTTTGATATACTGCTCTCTGCCCAGCGCTTTAGAAAACAAAATGTGCAAATATATTTCCTCTTTATTACAGAGAACGATACCAAAAAGTAATCTGTACTACCACAATGAAATAGCCGTATGAAATTTGTTAGTATATTATACAGAGCCATACTAAATACTCAAAAGGACAAAAGAGAATAGCAGCATTGCTGGGGAAGAAAGCCAAATGTTTGTTGACCCAAAGTGGGAGGAAGGCACACTGGAAAATTGACCCTTCAACAGCATCACTGTGGTTTACAATTATTTAATGGAAATGTAGAACTCAATGAGTTTTATTCTAGCAGTTACATTACAGCTAAGTAACAATTGTGTCATGATCATGAACAATTAGAGTGGCGAGCAATCGCAGACAGGCAAGACACACAGTAAAATAAAAAGTACTGGACATTTTATGTTTTACGACACCATATATGGAGAAAAAAACCTGGTTTGATTTTCAGTGCTTCAAACACAGAATACAACAGTTTTTTGTGCTTTCATTAAAAGCAGAAGTTCATTAAATTTCAAGGAGGAGTATTAATCACATTCAAACCAACAATTCTCCACTGGTTAGTGATACACATATGGCATATACAAATGGCATAAATAAAACATACTGACTTAATTACTTACATTGTGCGTATCAGTGTTTTTACCCTTACACCTCTTGGAGGAGAAGGGCATCATTTATTAAAAACCTATGGTCAGGAATTCCAATAACCTCATTCTGCTGCCTTAACACTAAAAATACAGACAAACAATCATGTGCAGTAAATGCTGAATATTGGGGTACTTATATTTAATGTAAATATTTATGGTGTTCCTCCCATCACATTGTCTGTAAATGTTTGGCTTTGAACTATCAAATGGCAAGCCTAAATATTTTAGGTGTAGAACGTAATAATACAAATTTCTTTTTAATGTTAGCTACATTGATGTATCTTTCACTAACAAAGAGCATTTTCAGTTTTGTTGGTTTCCATTACTGCAAAAACCACATCCAGATTATGTCAGTTTCAGGTCTTTCTCCATTAGTCAAGTTAAGGATCTCTCAACAACTGTCTGAAGCAGCTCTTGCTCCTACTTTCTGGGAACTTCTGTGAATATCCGTAAGCCATGCATCCCCTGTATTTCATCTTTAAGTGCCTATGGATGAAAGAAGATTTTTTTCATTAAAATTTTATTAATTTTCTTAAATTCCAATGCAGCACTATATTAATATAATGACAGGTCGACTGTACTGTGAACTCATTTTTTTAACTTAATGTGATTATACTGTAGCAATATGCTTTCTTGTATGGTCACATTTTAGTTGTTTTCTCACATGATACAATTTAACGTTTTACATCATTTACCTGGTTGACTAGCTGATGCTGTTGCACTGTTCTTTTCCCTTTAAATTCGTCTGATTCTAAGTGTACTTCATACATGGCTCCACAGCCACCTAGAAGACATAACATTAACACAGCCTGAACAAGTTACTGCCACGGTGACAGTTTTCTGTGAAGCTACAGTCGCACAGTAAGAATTATCGCACAAAGCATATCACATCCAAAACATCTTGACATGGTGGCAAATAGATTAACAGAAAATAAAGACTTGCCAACCTATGTAGTTCGTTAGCTAGCTTGCTAATTGTTGAAAGATAGCCATTCAGTTAGGCATTGCCCATACTTGCCTGAAATATCCAAAACTTTTACTGACGTTGCTTGTGGAAATTTTTCTCTCAAGATTCGTGTGATTCGGACTTCTCCATCCGTCTGGGCCGAGAGACACCTCCGCACTTGTTTTGTTACTACAACAGACTATGATAGACATTCACTCAGTAGACCGATTAGCAAATGGCTGATAACATAACTGCTAGATGGCAACACCAACCTAGCTAGTCATAATGACAGAACTCTGTCAGGAATTTAGTTACACATGATTCTAAGGGAAACGCTTGGCCGGCAATACCACTAGCTAGCTACTTCGCACCAGCAATGCTTTCTAGGCAATGTCCATAGTCAAACATGACATACAAACTATCCGACTAGGACCAAAATACTGAGCAACAAGTTAATGCCTAGTTGGGGATTCTGAAGCTTACTTCGGTTCTCTGAAGAAATCTAGAAAGTGAAATCATCCTGGTAGTGCTACAATTTACGTCGAAGCTAAAATAAATTAAACAAATGAACCCCGATTCTATTATCAGTGAGGTCCATTCAAAATGTCAATCGCTTTCCTCAATGTAATGTCCTCACTGAATCCTTCGGTACACATGCGTGCCCTACTCTCAGGCCCGCGTTGTCTCACATTTATGACGTTTCCAACACAGCAGCTGCCGTGCTGTCGTCTGCGACACAGGTTACGTTATCGCCCTCTGTTGCTTCGGAGAATAAATACATTTTAACACCTACTGCCATTTAGCAGCTCTCATTATTGTAATATGTCGAAAAACGTAGTTGTGAACAATTGTATACATACATTAAACAATGTGTCAAACACAAATTTGAAGTCATTTATTGCTGCAATCATCAATCATTTAAGAACTTGCATGGTCTTCACAAAAAAAAAAAAACTTTGCCAACAAACAAAATGAAACATTCAGTCATACATTCCATGTTTAAGAGAGAGTAAACAAAACTGGCGTTGGCTTTGTTTTAGTGCAAAACATAATACAGTACAATCGCCTCATTAAGGATAAGTAAAACTGAAAGTGGACTCATGCACTGTATACTGTCACCAGACAATACAGTCTTAAATACAGGATTGTATATGAGCTGCAACAAGAAATTAAAAGCTTGCTGTTTACTGACAATTTCATAACATAAGATTTCATTTTTAAAACAAATTACTGACGCATACGTTCATTTCATCTTCTGTCTTGAATACATTTTTGCCACATTCATTATGTCAAAATATATTTTCTAACATTTTACCAATACTTCACAAAGAACAACAAATATTAGCCATATACAGTTTCACATATTTGGTACCTCCATTGGTAAAAACAGATATTACATGAACAGAAAGTATCTTCCAGAGACGATTGAGTTCACTCCCCATGCACTGACATATTATTCACGTAGAAAAATAAACATTTCACAACACAAAAAAAGCTAGACAAGGAGCTTCACAGTGCCCTTAGTTTCCATTGGTTGAGCTTTCTTGAGATTTTCCACTCACATTTTGTATTTCTCCCTTCCATTTTCATTCAGAATGCAGATGTGCTGCAAAATCAGAACATGCAGAAGATCATCTACCGAGGTACATGGCTCTACATTCACCCTCCATTTAGGAAGTTACTCTCTATAAAGCAGTCAGAATAATGCAGAGAGAATGACACACTGTGAAAATAAAGTTGCTGTGTGTCTTTTCTGAACACTTACACTAAGATCTCTGAAGTATTCATTGTAGTCCAGGGCATATCCAACCAGGTACTGATCAGGAACCTCAAATCCGATGTCTACAAATCAAATAAGAAAGGAAGAGTCCCAGGGCACACATGTAATAGTAACATTTTGATCACAAAACTACAATGCTCTACTCTATAAAGTTTTTTTTATCTATGTGAATGTGCCATTGAGATCAATTCTGACCAGAATCTTGTAAAAAGAAATTAAAGTATGATTTCATGCACTGAAGATCACCTTAAATAAAGGTTTACCTGATGCCTTGATAAATGTCAAGTAAACAAACAGATGAAAATAAAATATTCAGTTAGAAAATATACTGGACTGTATTATGCAGGTCAAATTTTTATGAAAGGTCAATTAATGGCTCTGCATTTCAGCTTCATAAAAGGAGGAGGAAATAAAGTTAAAATAATGGGTCTTTCTGGAATGTACTTAAAGAGCTTATCAGATTCCAGCCTAAAAGCATTGCATAATCAGTCTGAGCATATGTGCTACTACATGTGCTGTATTCAACCACATCTGAAGAGGGCATTTTCCACGAATATTGTGTTTTAAGTATTAAATACTTATCTAGGAAACCATTTAATACACTGCTCTGCAATTAACGCTGTTAATGATAATAATAATTCACAATTTTTATAGAACATAACACTTACAGTCTGGCCTGTATCCTGAGCTTTTTGGTGTTCTTTTGACCAAAAGGCTGCAATAAGAGATGCAAGTTGATGTAAACAAGTATTAAGCATGATTTACAGAAACATCATGTGTCCAGTACAGTACAAATTTCTATTCACATACACAGAACATGGCTAACTGGTGTGGCTATGTAATCAATAACAAACTCTGTCCCTTTCATCTGATTACCAAACCCAGAATGACTTTTACATTGGAACCATGTCATAGACTGTGAGTGGCTGGCAGATACACTGTAGTTAAAACCCTGTTTGACTTTTAAATCATATCCTAAGCATCTGTAATCCTAATCAAAATGGACTAAGCAGAATATACCTTTCATAGTGCAACATCCATCTGCTTCCATACAATAAATGGTACAGGGGATTAAAATGAATGGCCTGCTTCCTTTTACATAATCTGTATAGAATCTTAAAAATAAATGCTTCAGAGGATCATTACAATATTAATGCAATGTTCAAGTGCATTCCCTTTAGCAGTTGTCTATATTGCATTCTACTGTACTCAAATCTATTTCATAAATATACCACAGAAACTGAGTTGTCCAAAGCCAATCAATTTATTCAAAACACAGAGTAAAAAGAACACTTTACCTTACTACTTTAACCATCTTTGGGCCGTATCCATTTAATAGAGACAGAAGTGTCTGCATGGTTCTGCCTGTTTCTACAATATCCTGAAGTGCAAAAATACATATAAACATCAAACATACTGCTGCATTTAGCTTGACAAATTTCTTGACAAATCATAAGCAAACTTTACTCATCCATGTTCAAAATTAGCATAACCTCTACTTTCCACTACTAAGCATTCTAACTCCAGATTAACTCCAAGTTAAAAAGTCACTATAAAATTGCAAATGTAATCAAATAAGTAATCAGGGTTTAAAGGTATCTTACCTCAACAATCAGAACATTCTGTAAAGGAAAAAACAGAATGGTCTTACACTCTGACAAGCCAAAATCAACTGTGAACTGGAATGCCATACCACATCATGTGAATTTTTGGTGCCTTTATTATCCCCATCAAAATGACACATTAGAGTAACTAACTCAGTTGTCTTAAGTATGATTTTTTTTGTTTTTTTTTTTTATTTTAAGATGTAATAACTTGCACCATGAAAATGAACCATTTTGACAAGCAACATTAAACTCACTTTCCCAGTAAGGGCTGACAACTCATCTTCTCCAATAACTTTCACACTGTTTGTAGATTGATCCTTCTGGGAAAATAAAAACAAATTAATACCAAAACCAACCATTCCAAGGATGTTACATCAGCACTGACATCAAATTTATCTTCAGTACAACTGGTAGTTAGAGAAAGCAAAGTTTGCCAATAGCTTGCGACTTGGCTGCAGCATTCTCTTTTACAAGGTAGCATATTGCTTTGATTTTCAGGTTATTTTACAGGCACTGATTAACGTTCTTCAGACACATTTTGTGTGCGCAATATGGTGGTCAACCTAAACATATTATTCAGTCTCAGGCTGTTGAAGCCTGACCACAGATCTGACCACGCTCATACTCAGCAGCAGACATATAACGCACTTGTGATCACACTTTTCTGCTTTGATGCTACTGTTATTTCACTACTGTGTAAAAATCATGATCTTGGCATATGAACAGAAATCACACATTGTTGGACAGAGGATTATTATTTTTTTTTTTTACCTACAGCCACAATATTTACCCTAATATTCTTAAGCTGGGAAGAATGGTATAAATTTTGTAAATTATATGTAAAAGTAACATTAAAACTAAAACAATTATAAATAAGTACAATTTTTCATGTGACAATTCAACAGTCGTGAAAAATAAAATCCATTCTGTCATCACGATTACTTTCATGTCACTTCCAGTTGAACATGTCTGAGAAATCTATCAGTGGTCAGCCAGCAAAAACACAGCCATGAATCAGATTTAATCAGTCTCAGAAAAAGAAAAGTAAAAGTATTCAGAAGCAGTTTAAAGAATTTAGCATTATAATAAACAGGCATGCATTAGGCTGCATCAAGGCTATGTAAAGGGAAAAAAATCAAATCACCATACTGCACAATACAATGTAGCCTACACAATATTTCTGGAGTTAATATCCCCAAACCACACATACTGTACACAAAACAGATGAAAATGTCATTTGAAAAAAACACTGAAATAATATCACGGATGGATCAAAAAAAAAAAAAAAGGAAGAGAAACGTAGATGAATCACTCACACAGTAGCTTTTAAGTCTAATGAAATCCACAGTCAACGGTACAGATTTATCGCTGTTTTGATTAAGTGCCTTGATGTAATCTAGCAGGTCGGCAAAGAATTTATAACCACCTTTCAGAACACAAAGAGCAACAATATGGTGTCCTCCCATGTCCTGCATTATATCTCGGGCCAAACGTTCTGTCCTACAGAGGAAAACAACAACAGCAAAAGAGTTCATTTCAAAAATGTCCTCACATTCAAAGAGATTTCTTTGCTTATTCTGGAAAAAAAAATGAATAGCTGCTGTAGTACATCTTGCTGTTTGTGTGGTGGTACTTGTCTTTAACAAAGAAGTTAATAATAAATCGGGTCTTTAATATTGATAGTGAAAAGCATACATCACACATATGAACAGTATCAGGTTTGTGATCCTTTATGTACAAATAGGGTTGGTTCTGCATATAAATGTTTCAACAACCTTTGCTGTAAAGATGATCAGACTAAGTCACAGAAGAGGCCAAATGCATAAGACACCATAATGACCATGGGAGAGCAGTCTGCACGTTGCCCACCTGTCCATGATTATGCCATGGGGAATAATGACCCTCTCCAAATCGTTTTCATAGTGTTTTGGAACACAAAATAGATTCAAATCATGGCCCTTCTCTTCATCAGGAATCTGTAACGAAAAAAGGTCCGGCAACTGAATAGACAGGCTATAATAATGGAATTTAGCACATTTCGTTTAGTTGCTTTCCTGATTTACTTTCATGTAACACCCAGCAATGCAAAAATCCCATTGCTCTTACATTCAACATGATTTGTTATTATCTTTCAACACGATGAAAGCATACCCTAAAAACGAAGTATTTTGGCGTGCATTTTAAGATGAGCATGAGACAAACACGGTTGGCGTCGCCTTAGCAACACCCACTAAGCCGCAGTGAACTCGAGTTTACCTGCCATCAGCTGCAAAGATCAAATGCGTGCAGTTTGAGTATGGCAAAGGTTTTACGTTCACTCATGTTTAATGTGCAAGACACCACCAAAAATACCCCATTTGGATAACTGCGCAAGCTAGACAGCTAGCATATCTTTTTAGCGCGCTAACTAGCTAGCTAACCTTGCAAGTTTGATAATATGCCGTAGCAGCTGCAATAGCTCGCTAGCAGGGAAAGATGCTTTAATTAACTAAGTAGCTAGCCTCCTGACAACCCTTGTTTGCGTTATTCTGCCACACCCTTACATGTTAATTTTTACATCGACATGTTGCAAATGCTTACTCATTAATTTGTACCAAGACAGCAGCCTATCGACGCTGCAATTTTATTTAAAACGTAGATTCGTCGCAAAAATAAAGATACTCAGCGAACGTTACATCACTATAAATCACCTTCCGCATGTCAAACTCTGTTTGTACCCGATAACACGATTCCTCACCTGCAAAAAAGAAGCCATTCTTTGCAGTTTGATGTATATAACGATGTTAGCTACAATAACTGAAGTGCCATGCCCACCATTGGTAAGAAGGTTCACTGCTGTCCGCTTCCCTACACAGACTGTCTTGCGTCTTAGTGTTGCCTAGTACACGCAATGCTCCCTGCAGTTTTAAACCCTTACGTCACAAATCCATTTTACCTAATAATCTGATTTACCCTTTGTAACCTGTTCTTCGGCGCGCTCCCTGACTACGGAAGACAGCTGACATCATAGCAGCTTGTCCAAGGGACGACCCATTCTCATAATACGTGATCTGTTTTAGCTGAATACTGTTCTAAACGCAGATACAGCTACAGTTCTTGACCCTATGAATCTACAGATTAATGTTGTAAAGTAAAACAAAATAATAATAATAATAATAATAATACCATCTGAGTTAGAAAAAGGGATTTAAGATCTCCAATGCTCTCTTTTCATAGCATACAAGTAGCAATTACAAGAGAATGCCTATCATCCAATGTTTACAGTATATTTACAGTGGTGTTTAATATACAACGAATTTAACCTAAAGGGTGCCCAGTCCTGGTCCGAGGACAACCATTCCTTATGAATTTATGTTGTGTTGTAGAATCCTGCATATACAAGGGGCAGAATATGTACAAAGTGATTGTGGTGTCCTCACTGTATACAAAAAAAAAAAAAAAAAAACTGCAGATCAAGTTGGTAGCATTTTAATGTTTCCTTTTAGGATAATTCATAATCACATGCCAGCATATTCATACACATAGCAACCAAACTGCACTTTACTTTAAGAGATATGCATGAACATTTGGAGCACAAACGGACAAATCTGAAAAAAGTCACACAGCAAAGCGATCAACTAACATCGAGGAATTACACTCTAACCCATTTAATAGCAACTCTCCTGTATGATTTGAACAGGGTCCTATATTCAATGACACCACCACACAGGGGAACAAAGAACAACATTCTAACTGTGATTACTCGCTTTTGCATTCAAATAAATACAATTACTTAAACTGCATTTCTGTGTTGACTGGTGTTTTATCTTATTCTATTCACTTTTGACTGCTTTAAGCTGGGTGGAAATTGACATTTTGGGTGATCATGAGAAGCTTTGTAACCAGCTTTACTTTTGCTTTTCATATTCCCTCTAAATACCATGCACTGTTCACAGTGTTTGTAGAGGTAAATGTGGTATTACTAGTTAAATTAATTATTCTAGAATTATACACCTAAAGGGCAAATAAAGCAATAACTGGTTAGTCTGAAGGGAACAATAAAATGTGGCATAAAGAAGGTGATGATAATAATAGAGATATTACCTGGATTTACCTGTATTATACACATTACAGTGTAACAGTAACCTCATAGTACCCAAGTGACAGTACAAAATCACTGTGTGTAAGGCAGCAACAGTTAATATTTAAAATTACTAATAATATAATATAAATTACTTTAAAAAATTTCTAATATGCATGACTTTGTTACCATTGTTAGATCTACACATAATGATACTTTTCGTGAGTAGGTTCAGTATACATCCAACATGATATCTGCACTACAGTGATGCACGTCATGTCTGAACCCTACAATGATGGAGGAAGTGTTGACTTCTGCAGTCACAATTGCTAGGGCAGTCTCTAGAGAAGATCTAGAGTCAATGTGAGTCCAGGCTGGAGTCCAGTATCCAAAGGGGATGTGAGCTAATAATTGTTGATAGTCCTGCTCAAGGAGACTACAACTTTGTCCCATCCAGAATTTGGAAACTGCAAGTTTCTGATAAGACACAGGAATCTATCTGCAGGAATTCATTAAGAGTCCCCACCACATGTACTAACCACTCAGTAGCCACAGAGGAGTTTTATGCGGTTTCTTAAATGTCCGCCCTGTCCTATCCCCATCTACTCTTCCTACTCTCTTCCTCTCTGCTACAGTAAGTGCAGCCACTAATGCCCCATAGCACTGCACCTCGTCCAACTTGACCAACCCACAGCAGCCTCAAAGCTGTCATCTTACAATCACAGGAGTCCTCTGGAATTCTCAACTTACCACCCAAAAGCTGACATGATGTTGTCTTATGCTTTCATTTTCTTCCTTCCAGTGCTCTCACCTTATCCTATCTGGCCTGGGCAGTACACAGATACCCATAGAAAAGCAGAGTTACATGTAGGAGGGGGAAGTAATTTGAGGGAAACCACTTGGTATATCATAGCAGCACCTAACTCTACACAGAAAGAACCTAGCTTAGGTAAGTGACACACCAAATCCCTTTTCCTGTATAAGAAAACTTACCTTTCACCGGCATCGACACAAGCTGGTAAACATCTTTCTGGTTAGGGAATTTATTGGGAATGCACTGAGCACCAGTAATGTGACAAATACACATCAGGGCATCTCCTAGTGTAGAACAAGCATGTTTAACAGTGGACCATGATTGATTTCTGTGTTGAATGACTTTGTCAGGCAAGACAGGTCAAGATCTTATGATGCACAGGTATACCAGTATCTCTCACATAGAACACACTGTTGAACACATCTCCTTTCTCACACATAGTGACAACCAAAATGAATCACAAAACAAGTTGTGTACACAGCAGAACATACAGGCAGAGCTGAGAAATCCCCCTGAAAAACAGTCATGTTTGTGGGTAAAGTGCTACAATCACTAGTATTGATCCGCACAATTAACTAAATTTACCTTGATCATGCAGCATAGAATTTAACTTTCCTAAATCATGCAAATTTGATGACGGTGAATGAGATAACAGCAAGTCAAACTTCATACAATGTTTGATTGAATTCATCTAATCATAGCAACAGAACAATGTTTGTCCACAGCTTACTCCTTCTCTCCCTGCAACACAGCATCTGGCACCCTACCTGAAATTGTTGCATTAAGAGAAATCTTGTAGTTGGTCCATCAACATCTGCATCAAGGAAGAACATACTATTGTTTTGTTTTCAATTGTCAGCAGAGAGACAATATCCTTCATAACACCTTTTGTATCATGGCATTAACAACATCAGCTAACCCACTTACCCCTCCAGACTACTCAGTGGCTAGTATTTGGTTAAACATTCAAACGTTGACTGTATTTGACTGTATTAACCACTGAATTACCTGCACCAAACCAGCTGTGATAGTATCCAAGAATCTACAGGCTCTAGGTCAAATAGTGCCAGTGCTAGTAAAATCAACTGGCAAAGACAACGCTTGGATGCCAATCATTCTCCCTCATATGAGGTTGTGTCATTGCAGCCATCTGCAACCACCCTAACAGATTGAACATTACAGGAATATACACATGGGGGTGGAAGTTTTAGTTCCTGCAAAGAGGTGGGCAGTTGCATAGAGGTAGTGTGCTGACTTGACAAAAGAGAACAAAAAGGAACCCCCTAATAACAGATTAAACATCAGGTGTTACAGCCTGCCAGGGCCCCCACACCCCTTCTAGGTAACCAATTAAATTACTTTTTGGCATTTTATACAACCTGTGTAATGTGAAACCCTAAGGTGGGCCATCGGAACTTAAACCAAAATAATGTCTTGATCCTGTAATTCACCCTTCAGGTCAGATAGCATGCAGCACTAATCATAAAAACAGGGGACAAGCACACTGGTCATATGACTTCTCATGCCATCACAATCCCAAATAATGACCACTAACTCCTCACATTACCTTGCAGTTACAAATATTTCCAGGTCAACGTTACAAATATAATTTGAAGTGACCTAATAATCCTTCCTTTTTCTTACAGTATTGTTCCTATTGTGGAGGGAGAGAAAGGTGATTACTCTTGAATGGCCAGACAAATGTTAATCACATCAAAGTTTAATTTTTAGTATACATTTCACAATGTTGAGTTTCTCCTACTGATGACCATCTAGAACCAAACTCAGAGCAATATGAAAATACCACTAAATCATGGTATTGAACTGACATTGTTATCAGCTGAGCTCACATGGATTTTATTAGTCATTCTTCTTCACTGCCAAACCAATAAATACACAGATAGATCACGCCCCATATTCAATAAAATGTTTTAGCATATAAACCAGCAGATAAGTGTGGAAAATAGCAGTTCTTCTTAGGAATCTACCCAAAACTGACTCAGAAATTACTAAATGATTCAAGTCTTTTCTTAAAACAGCAAAGGTTTATAAAAGTTCTAAAAGTTGCACTGATTTTATTTTAGTATACACTATAAGCCAAATTCTTTGTTAATGACCACAGTGCTTTGCCATTATGCTTTACCAGCTTAAAAATGGATGAAACATGCAAACTAATCTCTTTCTAAAAGGTCTTTTGTGCATCTGATAAAAACCATTTTAAAAACAGGCATTATAATAGAAAACTTTCATTCCCTTTGCTATTTTTGACTGAAATGGGAAAATGAGTCCTTTTTATCAAAAAGATATATACAGTGCCCAACTAACTATGAAGACGGTGTAAAGCTTTACCAGCTTTCACTGTATACAAAGGAAACAAGCAAAAAACCCAAAAAAGAAAGACTTCCACTGGTCTCATATGTAGCAACAGTTGTTCATTTAGTACTTATTCCCCATTAGCTCATTTCTTCTCCTTCTTGTCATCTTTCCGAGTCAAAGCCTCCCCCTTGTCCTTGTCCTTGTCCTTGTCCTTATCTTTGTCTTTATCCTTCTCTTCCTTCTTCTCTTTTTTGCTGTCATCCTTTTCCTGGCCCTCTTTCTTCTCTGCATCACGGTTGGTGATCTTGTTGTTGATGAGGTTGTGCAGAGCCACCACAGAGCGGATGAGGGAGGCCAGGTAGACCACCAGCATCTGGTCATTGGTCTTGAGGTAGAAGGCCTTGATGAACTCTTGTAGGTTGACATCTGGCAACAGGTTGAAGACATCCTGCAACTGGTATATGATCTGGTGGTTGATGGGTAGCTTGCCCATAGCTACCTTCTCCAGGTAGCTTTTGATGTCCAATAGCTTAGAGTTCAGGCCCTTAAGCCCATGCACCTGGTTGGTGATGCGCTGGGAGAGGGTGCCCACTGTGGTGTCCTTAATGTCTCTGTAGCAAGAAGGACAAGCACATCAGGTGACCAAGAATTTCATAATGATCTCTCTTCATTGGAATTACGCTTGTGCACACAATGTAAGGTAACACTTTCAGTCTTTTACCCGTCTGCTTCAGTAGGTAGGGCTGGACTTTCAGGGCTGCCTAGCTGCCCAGAACAAATTTCATGAGTCAAAAGATTTTGGGATGCTGAGTTTCCCATCATGGCAACCAAAAATATCTAAAAACAAATGTTTCCCCTAAATAAAATGGTTTCCCCTCACATTGCCTTGCAATGTAGCTGCCCACAGTCTGCTGTCTCCCCAGCACAGAACTATGTAGTGCATTGGCCTGCACTGTGACAACACAAACCTATTTTATTTAGCTTGCTAGCTGGTTGCATTTCTACCCTGCTACTTGGTTCAGGCCTTGTTGATTTTTGAAAAATGTGTGCATATTGTTGAAGTTATTTATAGCCAAATAACCCTTTGATAGAGAAAGCACCGCACATGTAATTAACATTAGATAGGTCCGCCACTTCCAGCTTTAAGCAGGACTCACACAAACTAGCAACTTACTATCAGCTGTGGTAGACACATTATTTTGTACTCTTCCACTTGTGTAGGCTCATAGCTAAGGTATAGCCTAAATATACAGGATCCACCTGTTAATTTTATAGACAACTGCAATTTTGTGACCTTTATTTCTACCGTAAGCATCAGATTTTAATGTGAGGAACAAAATTTGCAAGCCTCCCATTTTGCATGACTGATATAAGAAAATCGATTGGATATTATTATTGTATAATTTCTGAAGTGAGCCCAAAAAGAAGAACACACTTATATTGCAATAAAAATAAACATCAAAGCTGAACTTAAATTTGTAACAATTTACTCTATTGTGTGGATTTCGGGGGGTAAAACTATATAATTTAACATGCAACCATCTTGCCCATTTGGACAACCATAATCTGAACTGGGCAACCACATTTCAAAGTAAATGCTGAGCCCTGTATATGTTATTAAAATTTCTTTTATCAAAACAATATTACAGCAAAAGGGCAGTACAGTAATAGCCTTGTCACATATGCCACTCATTATACAGTTATGTAGTTACCAAAGTTTAGTTTACTCCACAGGGAAAATAGAAAATTGCGCACAGAACGCACACCTGAGTAAATGCTCCACACCAACTTCCTCTGCTTCCTCAGCCCCTATTTCGCTTGTCACGTGTTCAAATGTCTTGGACGTAGGAGTGCCATCCTAAAGAAATAGTATATGAATGCCAGAAATACAATACTGTACTTAATCATTGCCAAAAATACACTGACCATGTCACCACTTCCATGGTTACAGTACTTGGTTAAATTCTACTTACTTTACATATAAATCACATGTACTTACTGAGCAATGTCATGGTATTTAAAAGGTCTTATTTAATACTACACACAATTAATTCATTTCTGACAAAGGTACCTTATCTAGGAACATATGGTTAGGTAAACAGCATATTATTGTAGTTAAGGGAATTGACTTGTAAACAGAAGCGTACATATTCAAATCCTGACTGGAGTTAGATGTCCATAGCAAGACAGCTATAGTGCAGATATAAGATCACTTCAGTGCCACTGAGCAAGGTAATCTGAGTTGCACCAATAATTATTTAGCTGTATAAATGAAATGTAATCATTTTAAACAGTACATTTTAAATCTGCTCAACAAAATAAAGATGTAAAGTGATAAAGTAGATGATGTATTAATAATACAGTGAAAACATGACAAATTAAAAATATACTACCTCCTCAAAAAACAGACTACCTTGACTCAAGCCAGCACAACTTACATCATGCACTTCCTCTACAGAGATGTATGCTTCTGTGGGTAGACCCAAGTCCTTCGGCTTCACATCAATAATAACTAAAACCTAAAAGACAAAATTGAATACACTATATGAATATATACTATATCTATTTTCACAAAATAAATACAGCATTGCCTGTACATCGAAATTTCAATAACCACACAGAGCAATGACTATTATTCAGTTGCCCAAACAAAATGCCCAACAATTTCATGTATATAGATTACTCAATAACCTCAAGTAGCAAAAAGCACTTACTGAGTTTGAGCAGTACTGCTTCATGAGTTCATTGATTGCAATGTCATTTTTGTGCAGTTTTGGACCTGTATGATACCAGCCAACTATTCTTTCCCTGGCTAAAAAAGAGGAAATTATTTTAGAACACTCAACAGCATTACAGAGAATAAACAGCTGAATCAGGGGAAAAAACCTTTCCATGTAAAAACCTGCACCAAAATGTTTTGACATCCTTACCATTGACTTTCTTGAACATGCCATACATATTTTCCAGGTAGTCGTGGTCAAGGAACCAAACAGAGTCATCCTTGTCATCCTCATCAAATGGCACTGCACAGACAACCAACTTACAACCATCAATCATTCAGAAGCAGAATGCTCATCACAAAGGCTACCATATGGAAACCTTTAAAACACAGAATTTACTACTATGGATATAAAAAGTCCACACACCCTTATGAAATTGCAGGTTTTTGAAATGTAAAGACAGAAATAACAACAATGTGAATGTCAGACTTTTTCCATCTGTAATGTGATCTTCCAACAAAAATCCAGAGAAAAAACAAATAGTTAATTATTAAGAACATTTTAAATGAAAAAAACTACAACACCCTGATTGCATAAGTCTGCACACCCTTTCATAATGGGGGCTCTAACTGTGTTCAAAGTTAACCATTCACATTCAAAATCATGCTTGTAGGTAAACAGCATACACCTGCCATCAATGAAAGTGATTCTGATTAAACCCAGATTAATCTGTAGGATTTGCTTGAATGCTTGGGGCTGCATCCTACCGGGAGAGCCATGGTCCGCAAAGAGTTGCCAAAGAAAGTGCGAGAGCTAAGTGTTGAAAAGTACCAATCAGGACAGGGATATAAAAGAATATCAAAGGCACTGGATGTACCATGGAGCACTGCCAAAACCATCAACAATAAGTGGAGAAAATGTGGCACCGCAGCAAATTGCAAAGATCAGGACAACCCTCCATAGTTGATGAGAGGATGAGGGGAAAACTTATGAGAGAGGCTACCAAGAGGCCAACAACAACACTGAAGGAGCTACAGGAATTTCTGGCAGGTACCGGTCACTCCTTGCATGTGACCACCATCTCTCGTATTCTGCACATGTCTGGGCTATGGGGTAGGGTGGCAAAACGGCAACCCTTTCTTACAAAAAGGAACATCTAAGTCTAAATTATGCCAAAAGATTCTTTAAGTCACCCCAAACCATGTGGGAAAATGTGCTATGGTCTGACGAGACAAAGGTTAAACTTTTCATCCTAAATTGTAAAAGATATGTTTGGCGCAAAGCCAATAAAGCATATCATCCAAGCAATACCATACTGACTTTGAGCATGGTTGTGGTAGCATCATGCTTTGGGGCTGCTTTTCTTCAGCTGGGTCAGGGGCTCTCATCAAGATAGATGGGATAATGAATAGCTCCAAATATCAAGATATTTGACACAAAACCTGCTGGCCGCTGTCAGAAAGCTGAAGATGAAGAGGAATTTCACATTCCAACATGACAATTAACCAAAGCACACATCCAAATCGACCAAGGCATGGCTTCAGAAAAGGAAAATCAGTCTTGGAATGGCCCAGTCAGAGCCCAGACCTCAATCCCATCGAAAACCTGTGGAATGATCTAAAGAGAGTTGTACGCAGGAGATCCCCTTGCAATTTGAAGGAACTTGAACTTTTTTTGCAAAGAGTGGGATAAAATGCCAAAGTCTAGATGTGCAAAGTTAATAGAGACTTATTCACAAAGACTTGCTGCTGTAATAAATGCAAAAGGT
This sequence comes from Megalops cyprinoides, assembly GCF_013368585.1. Lineage (NCBI taxonomy): Eukaryota > Metazoa > Chordata > Actinopteri > Elopiformes > Megalopidae > Megalops > Megalops cyprinoides. The sequence goes on from NC_050590.1 coordinate 16,568,179, forward strand.
GCTTCCACAAGATATTAGTTGGGCGGAGTGTGCATACTTATGCAATCAGGGTGTTGTAGTTTTTTTTTTTTTTTTGTTTATTTTTTGTTTTATATTTTTCCTTATCAACTCTTCTTTCTTTCTCTGGATTTTTGTTTGTTGGAAGGTCACATTAAAGATGGAAAGGGTCTGACATTTATGTTAGTTCTGTCTTTACATTTCACAAATCTGCAATTTCATAAGGGTGTGTATACTTTTACATCCACTGTATACTTAATCAATGCCAATTTGCCAAAGTATATCCTCAACTTGAACTGGCTTTCTACAAGGCACAAACTCACCTGCAAAACTGTTGGACACATCAAGGATTCTCTTTTGCCACGAGCCCAGCAATACTCCAACAACTCGCTTCTGGCTACCAACTTTTCCAATTCTTCACAAAGAGATTTGTCAAGGTCAGTAGAATGAAAAGAATCACTTTTGTCATCTATTTTTGAATCAAGCGAAGCTTACAAATAAGGAACAAAAATTGCATAAAACACATATCTAACATCTATCTATGCAGTTAATGTGTCTATGCCTCGAAATGGCTTCTGACACATCCTGTTGGGTTGTTTCTCCCAACAAAATCAAGTGCATTTTCATCTTCTGCCTAAAATGAGCTATCTACCTATATTGCTGGGTTTCTTGCAACCAAACTACCTGGATCTACTTGAAAACTGAAAAATGTAACAGTAGGGCCAGGTTACACGAACCGATAGAGGAAACCTTGAGCATCATTCTGAACATTCCGTTCAGGGTAATATAGGAAAAACTGTATTATATATACAGTTACATACATATATATATATTGTTGGTATAGGCTGTTTATTACTATTATTCTATAGTAACAGTGTCATGATTTAAAGTGTTTTGTACTGACATAGATAACAGCTATGATTTGTAGCAAGCGTGGATGCACGCTCCGCTAAAAGCGACGTTAACTTTATTAGTATCATTAAGTACACACTTTCTCAAAGATGCAAGCGAGCTGCTTGTAGGGTTGTAAACGGCATTTATCTAAGTTAGACAAACTCGCTGGATAACTGGACAGGCAGCTAGCTAACGTTAACTTGCTAGAAATTGCATATGAATTAGCCGGCTACGTAGCTTCGTCGCCTGCTGATTTTTTTGGATTTATTAAGAAACACGATCAAAGTGTCACGTTACCTATAACAATGGTTAGTGTACACGTAATTTTTGCTCTTATCCTTAGTTCACTGAAATTGATAATTATAATCGAACGTTATCCATCCTGCTAGCTGGGTTGGATTCACTGGGCCTTCACGAGACAGTGAGTTTACAGTTTTAGACAGATTTACAGCAACCAAAATAAATCGAATTAATTTACCGATTAAAGTGGTCCACCACACTGAGAAGCACTAACGGATGGACAACAACTTTTTCCACGGCCAACTCCGGCATTTTTCGCCTGTAAAACTGTTTTCTAGCAGGATCAGAATTACTTCTTCCTTCACAGCGCACACACTTTTACAAATCCCATAAACCATTGGGCTAACGTGTGTCACGTGCACTGTGCACCAATGTCGCCATGACTACCAGGGACACAGTCAGAGCAGCATGGATGTCCGCCAACTACTGTAGGCTATGTGGCACGGTCACTGATGGTATGCTTCAGTTGAGACAAAGTACATCTAAGTTATTTTACACTAGTTCCACTGCATGTTCCTTTTCTTTTATCTGCTTTTGTTAAAATTTGGCAATCCTTTTGAATAAATCGAAGCTAAGCCTGCATTTGAAAACAACAGTACTATAAAACTTCATTAGCCTACTGAACGCTGCTACAAATAATAATGTATTTCTTACCTTTGTGCACTGTATTTCAAATCATTGAAATTGTATATCTTAACATTTATTGTCAGTGCATTTGTGATATTGATTGCATCAGTTATATACAGCCCTTAGCTAGACATTGGTGTTTCATTACATTATACATTACATGCATTTAGCAGGCGCTCTTATCCAGAGCAACTTCCAGTACAATAGAACATAAGTGTATCCATTCAAGTTAAATGAGCAACAGTGTCATACCAGGCTAACATCACTCCTATACCAGTGAGTGTGAGTGTAACACTATTCAAGCCTTGCCACAAGTTAACTTGTGTAATCTGACTAAGCAACGGAAGCCAAGTGCCAAACTGCAATGTTTCCCTCTCCTAGAACAATCTGTAATTTATCTTTGTCTTACCATTGCTTAAATGTGGGGAGGTGTAATTCAAAATGTTTAAAGTATGTGTCTCTAATTGTTTGCAAGTTTTTACAATGTAGGAGAGAGTGCATCTGTTTCTACCTCAGCTGTCTCACAGTGACCACATAGCGTTTCTTCTGTTGTTAGCCATAATTGTCTGTGTCCACCTTTTTCAATTACACGACTGTAGTCACTGAGCCTGTATCTGCTCAGGATCTGTCTCTGTGTATCTGTGACAGTGAAGAGAAATTCTGCTAGTGTGTAATCCCTGTTTAGGCCCCGATGGCAATTACGTTTATTTTCTGTTGTGGTTTCACTATCCCAATGTTCCAGTTATGATATTTTTATCTGTTTCATAACCTGGGTTAATCTAATTTGTGGTTGGTTAGCAGTGCTATTCTGAAACCTGAGTGAATTAGCTGTTACTTGGTTACTTAGTTTCAGAACCAGCTGACTGAGATGGGCTGACTTGGGGCTTTACTTTGTAACTTTAGTATATTTCTACAAGGAGTACATTGCTCGCACGTCACAGGGGTGCTGATTCCTCCTCCACAACATCAGAAGGATTCATCCGTTCCTGACAACATACGCCACGCAGCTCCTCGTCCAGGCCACAGTGCTCTCTCGCCTAGACTACTGCAAGGCTCTCCTCTCGCAGGCCTCCCAGCCTGAACCACCCAGCCTCTGCAGCTCATTCAGAACGCAGCTGCCCGACTAATCTTCAACCTCCCCAAATTCTCCCATGTTACTCCCCTGCTTAAATCCCTCCACTGGCTTCCTGTCGATGCCAGGATCAGATTCAAGATGCTGACCCTCGCCTTCTCTGCAATCAACAGGACAGCCCCTACCTACCTCCACAACCTCATCCAGCCTTACACACCTGCCCGGCCCCTGTGCTCAGCAGCAACTGGACGTCTTGCTCCTTGCACAGACAAAGCTGGAGGTTCTTGGTCTGCAAGGCAACGACGTTTCTCCTGCATCGCTCCCCAGTGGTGGAACGAACTACCTGTCCCGCTATGGGCAGCTCCATCACTCCAGTCTTTCAGACATGGTCTGAAGACACATCTCTTCAGACTCTACCTGGACTAACCTATCACACAATCCCCCCCCCCCAAACAACCAACTTCCCAACTCCTGTCTGCTGTCATCTTTCAGCTCCCCATCTGGATCACTGCTGTTATAAATTGCTGTGTGCTTTTTGTGTTACCACCTTTACTCTGGCACTCATTGCGCTGTTTGAAGCTGGATCTTGTTAGTTGGCCTATACCCTGTAGCTGTATAAATTAGCTAGTATTGTGTCCTCAAACAGACTTAGCTCTCAGCTGAGAACTAGTGTCTCATTGTGGAACTGTACACATCCTGTCCCTGTACTGTTGCTATACTTACTGTATGCACTTTTGTACGTCACTTTGGATAAAAGCGTCTGCTAAATAAATAAATGTAAATGTAAATAAATGTCTACAGAATTCTGCATGTAGGGTCCCCATAGGATGTTTGTCCTTGTCTTGATGATTGGGTCAGACCCCATATTTCACTCCCATACAATGCAATGGGTAGAATGATGCTGTCAAATACATTAAACCAGATTTTAATTTATTTTGTGGAATTTTCATTTCGTTGCATAGAAGACCTAGCAGGCTTTCTCTTTTAGTGCATTCACTGCCTGACCAAAGTTCCCTGAAGGACTGATTTTTAGGCCAAGGTAAACCTAACTTACAGTGTACACTAGAGTAGTGTTTCCTAGAGTGATTAGGTATCTGCATTCCTGAGATCTGGGCCTTTTTTTAAAAAATATTTTGGATTCTTTGAAATTTGGAAAGAAAATACTTTCTTATAATCAATGAAGGATGAAAATATCTCTTTTTTTTGGTGACCATGTTGATTCATTAGGCTGTGCATGGTGTAATTATAATCAGTAGTTTGGTGATTTGGTTGAAAGCCAATCTGACCGTGTTTGGCAAGGAAGCCTTGTATTTGAGAATTGAGGATACAGCAGAAAACCTTCCCCAGATTGTAGCTCACACAGATGCCTCGGTAATTACTGGGATCAAATTTATCTCCACTCTTATATAGGTTCCAGATTTCAGAGAAGCAGCCAGCTTGTACAACATGGCTGAACAATTTAAGCAAGGCCCTCTGTAGTTCAGGAATGCTGAGTTTAAGTGGGTTCTGACTGAGGGTATATGGGTTCTGATTGTTATTTATGGTTGATTCTAGGATTTGTAATTGTCCTTGATATTTTTCTGATCAAATCTGAGGTTCTTAGAAGGTACTGTATGTCTTTATAAAGGTTTTCAAAATATTTTTTTCAAATGTTGCTGTTTTTATGGCTTGCTTGTTTTGTGCTCAGATTGTTACATCTTTCCCACTTTCCAGAGCTGATTTTGGTTAATGGGGTCCTCAATTTCTTTGAGAGTTTTTTGTACTGCTCTAGTTTGTTGTGTTTAATGGTTTTCTTGTATTCCATTAGTGTTTCACAGTATTTTAGTCTAAAATTGATATTTTGTGGCTGATGATGTTTTTAATTAGATAATGTTGCTGTTTATTACTTTTCTACATTTTCCAAGCACATTGTTAGGAAACCATTTATATGTTTGTTTCAGTCCGATTAACTTGCAGGGCTCTGTCTGGTTGATATTTGGCAATCCAGTCCTTTTTAAAAGTGCATTTATTTGGTGGTGGTCTGATAAAGTTGTCTGTAGCCTGACAGTGCATGCACTTATGGTGGAGGGGTCCATGTCAGTGATGGCACAGTCCACTACACTAGTCCCAAGAGCTGAACACTAAGAGAACTGACTCAAAGAGTCCCCACTGATCCTACCATTAAACATCTATAGGCCCGATATAGGCCCACATTTTCTAATTGTGGTGGGCTTGAGGTATAGCGTGGGATTTCTAAATATTTGTCAATTTTCTTCAGTTTCAGTACAGTCAGGTTCAGCATCTATCCTGGCATTAAAATCCCCACACAGCAGTACATTACCCTAAGCCTGGAAATGGCCGCTTTCTGTGTGGAGAAAGTAAAAGAACTGATCATCATAATAGGGTGATTCCAAAGCGGATGTGCAGACTGCACATATGTACAGGTCATTGTCACATTGAATTGTGCCTTATTGAATTTAAGCCAAATGTGTGTTGGTCCTTTTTTAATGAAGGTTAGCTGAGAAGCTAAGTCATCTTTATGCCAAAAAAATAATTCCAGTAGTCTCTAAAGTGCTTTACATTCTTATTCTTAAAGGTTGGTGGTGGACTGTGAATATCCACATTGGCATGATACCAAGTTTCTATCAACACAATAATGTCTTGACTGTTAATATTTCTTTGACAATGTGGGTTCTTGCTTTTCAATCCCAAGATACAAGTATATAAACCCTGGATATTCCAGAATCTTATTGTTATAGACCTTGTCAAAATTTTTTGGTTAACCAGAGTAAAGTACAATAGAAATGGGAACATGTCAGTATTTTTCTTTCGTAACATAGAGCATTAAAAAATGAATGTATGGGCATAAATATTATTAATACTGTAACCCTCACAGTGCTCATCCTTTGATTTTGCATTTAAGTGGTAGTAACTGCATCAACTCTCCAATTTCAGACTAAGCAGAGTGCTTTTGGCTGGAGACCAGGGCTGCAACTAACAACTATTTTGATAGTCGAATAACCTATCGATTATTGAAACGAATAATTGACTTCGGATTATGAATCGCACAATTACTCAATGGCTCTTATTTATCTATTGGCTTTTAAATTTAGCTTGAGGTTGTTTTAGGCATATCTTAACTAACACGAAAGACAATAAAGATGAGAACTTCATTCAAAAATACATCTTTTAATGAATGGTTACTAGGACTAACTCAGTGAGGGCAGTAGCTTGCTGGAGACAAGCCTGCTTCCTTTGAAGAAAGCCATCCATGGAAGCATTACGAGATCCAATAAACCCATAACTCGTTCAAATTAATTCAAATGCAACCCACATTGGGCACGTACGCATAGACACAAGTTGTAGAAATCTTTCGCGGTTTAGAAAGTATGAAATTCTCTGGTGTTCTCTAAACTTGTGTACTCGGCAGCAACACTATCTCCAGCCATAAATGTCACCATTACAATGACGAAACGTTGTAAGCAGAGAATTTCTAAATAGCAGACGGGCTCTGGTTTAACATTCTGGTTTAACATTTGGAATGTGAACAGGATCGTTGTGAATAATAGGTTATTATTTGCTACACTGTATGTTCAATGTCATTGAAATTTAATAATAATTTATTGATTAAGAGAAAATGTATTTCAAAATAGAAAACGTTGCAGCTCATAATATGAAGTAACATGGCTTTTAACATTAACATTAGCTATGCTAGCTAACTAACTAACTTAACGAGACGAGTCTTCATCATCCAGAGAGCCAACGTGCCACCTCTTCAGATGCTTGAGCATGATATGCTCCCATGCCAAGCAAGGTAAGGTTTGCAAATGTTGCAGTTCACAACCTTCTTGGCAGAGTTAACCCTTTCGCGCCTACAGTCACACTGGAGTGATTAGCCATTTAGCATATATGCTAAAACTGGTACGATTAGAAAACTAGAATGGAAAAATTCTAGCTAATTTTAGCTTTGAGAAAACAGCAATTTAACATTAAAAATATAGCAAATGCTAACTGAAAACTATGAGAAGCTTAATAACGCTAATTAAAACGTAACAAACCATGTAACGTAACACATGCACTACCTAGCGTAAAAAATAAGTTACGTGCGAAAGGGTTAAGAGTGAAATGCTGCCACACTTTTGCGGTCTTTGGTCATGAAGGTGTTGCAGCAACGTAGCTTAGGCTACATGTCTGAGCATTCTGAGTCAGCATGAAAAACACACGCGATGACATCACCAACTATTCGACAATTAAATTCATTGGCAATTAATTTAGTCATCGATTTTAGTTGACTATGTCGATTATTCATTGCACCCTTACTGGAGACTACTTCTGAATAGGTGGGCTGGTGCTGTGGAGGTGACATGGGCTGAACTCCACCATACCATACTCCATTATGCAAGGACCTGCCTTGGACAGAGTCACTGGGCCCAGTTCTCAGGGGTGGGGCTCTGCTGTGTGGGTATCTGCTGGAGTGGTGTGTGGAGGAGGCTCTGCCATTTGCTTGATTTTTTAGGTCCTTTTTATTTCTGGACTCCCTCCTGATCAAGGTGTATGTGGTAATTAGTCAGAAAGGCACAGTCTTTTGTAATTCTCCTGTAATTTTTTTTAATCATTTGCCAAGTATAGTCTTTCCTTAGTAGCCGGGTGGAGACTGTGATGTTTGCTCTGGGGAATTCTCTTTGTGCCTTTTTCAACACCTTTCTCACTGGCTCAGATACCCTTTCTCCCTTAGACCACAGGGCATTTGTGCCAGTGTGAATTAGAATGTTTTCAGGGTTGTTGGACACCAGAACCTTCCAATACAGTGCCAGGGGAACAGCCTTTGGAAATAAATATATGGAAATAAAGGAATATTAACTATAGCTGTGTGGCTTCTCTGCTGACTGTGTACACAGGCTGAATTCTTTTTGTTGTTGTTGTTGTTGTTGTTGTTGTTTTTTAAATATATTATTGCTATTGTTTTTGATCCATTACATTGGTCCTGAATGCATTTCACAGCCACCAGTGTTCTGGGGGTCTGAGGGGTGCAGGGGCCTGTGTCTACATTGGGAGAGGGTGTGACAATGACACTGCAGACTGGTGGCTGGGGCTGAGGCTCTGTCAGGGCTGGTGTGACTGTTCGGGTAAGGGATGTTTTCTCCCTCTCAACAAGAGTTATTAGCCATTGAAAATGATTTTCAGTGCTGCAGCCTTGCTTTTGATCCCTGAATCATCACTGTGCCATTATTATAGATGTTTATATTGAATTTTGAAGCAATATCAAGATATAATTGTCTCTTGTTTTATTACCAGTCATTTTCAGCTCTTTATTGGCCATGCAGAGGGCAGTGAACCAGGCAGTTGGATGTTCTGTGTAAAAGAGCAGGTCTCCTTTGATTTCTCTATCACTCAGCTGAATGAAGTCTGCTCTTAAAATCTCTGCAAATTTTCTCAGTAGCTGGGTCTTGTACTTTTTTCCCAGTCTCACTGGGGACATAATCAGAGTATCTGATTTCAAGGCTACTGAAGCCCTGCCTCATGGCTAGAAAGATTAGCTTGCTTGTGTGAACAAGATGTAAAACAGAAGGCTACCTCCCTTTCATTTATGTCCCTCTCTTAGGATTTTATTCTTTTGTCCAAAAAGTTGCCTTTTCCTCTTTTCCTCCTTGTTTCTGTGGGTGTTGTTTGTACCACTTGTCCTCTTCAACTTAATTGGCTGCCTTGCTAATGTTATCTTACTCTGTCACTCTGATGTCTTGTTTAATTATTCCTTATAGTAAGTTCTTGCTTCCTGTAGCACATTGTCATGTTTATCCTATTTAGTTTTAGACTTATATATACCAAAACACCACACTGTAAATGTTTTTTTCTACCCATAGTGTACTCATATGTAAATGCAAATGGTTTCAGAAAAAAAGTAAAAAAATTCTCACCCACTCAGTCAGTTCATTTCAGTTGCTGTTTAAATAGGCCCATAAATAAGACTGTATTTTGAGTTTCACTTTTACAACAAGGATGCATGACTCTAGTTTAAATACAATCATTATATTAATGATGTGTAACATGTGCTATCTCACCATTTCACTGTAACTACATCTCACTGTCTTGGCCCTGACAAGGATGTACTGGGCCAAGCTTGAAAAGAACATAGCCCACATTTATTTACAGAGACTTCCTATATAAGTCTAGGTTTGATCTCCTTCAAAGACAAAATGAAAGCATTTTAAGGAACTAGTAGCACAAATACATTAGACAAAGTAGAGCAAAATGTAAAAAGGGCAGACCAGCTTGGGCAAACAAGCAAGGTTCCAGAGCAGATTAACCAGCCATCAGAGCAGGAAAGTCTACAGAAACAGGGGGTGCAATGTGGCTCAGTGTGGTGCAATCGCAATCCACAGAGATGCACAAAAAGTCATAGGTGCTATGTAGACATCAGGATATAAGGAGACAGCTGGGGGTGCACTGAGTTCCATATGGGGATGCAATGCACCCCAAAGAATCCCCATAGCACCAGGCCTGGTAGCACTGCTTTCGTGGGCCAAACAAGCCAGTAAGTACAAAAGTGAATAGCTCTGACACTGAGCATGACCTAATCCAGAAGCCAATTCACACATACACGTCACCATGGCTCAAAGAGTCTAAAATATCAGGTCAAATTGGCAAACCCAGACAGACAGATAAACTCACCTTTTCAAGCCTAGCTTACCAAATTAAAGATGGAATAACTGAAGGCATCTAAAAGCTTGAAATAGTTCATGCTGTAATTAGAGCCATTGCTTCTGGTATGCAGCTGTGATTGTAGCAGTATTGCTAATACACTCTATGCACTGGCACACACAAGCTAGCTAGCATGCTAGGCAGGCCTGACAACATAGCTGTTACCCGGTTTGCTAACACACAATTCAGTCAAGGTGAGTGGCTATAAATACATTGCATGGTTTGTAGCAAGAAAAAGCCATACCTTTCGCTGTTTCTGTGATGCATTCTCTGCGATGCGTAACTTCCTTGCTGTCTTGGAGGTAGGTTTCAAACTGTGAACATCCACACCACTTACACTTGGTGCAGATCTGACAGCTTTCTGTTTTATATGTGGCCCTAGACTTAGCAGTGCTGCCTGGCTAATAATATATGCCTTCATGGTGAATTAAGGTACTGCTTTTAAACTTTCATTGTCTATGGTAAAAGTAGGGAAGCATTCAGCTCCTGAGGTATTGTTATTACAGTGCTTACATGTATTTATGATCTGATCCCTATAGTACATCATTGGCTGCTGTTTTGCCATTGTGTTTTTACTGTTTTAAATTTGTTTATTGTGTAACAACGTTACTGTATTTCACAGGGGGAAGCCTACGTTTGTGGTTCCCTTGTGTTAAAGTGTTTCCAATGTTGTATGTACTGCCTGCTGCATCAGAAGGCGCTGTGTGTATTCAGTGCAACCAGCTCTTCGCGTTTCCATTTTGTGTATATTAATTATCCCCGCGGTCTATGGTGGCTGTCCTGTTTGCCCTTAGTGTGCCCCATGCAAATCTTATTGTGAATTTTAGTTTCAATCAGCTTGCTGTGGCACTTGTCCAAGAAAGGAATCACGGTTGAAGTGGAACAGTTGCAACTCTCAGAAAGTCATTATTGATCTTTAAAAAACAAAATAGCACATGCAAATACTATTACATTACATGTTACATTACAACTGTGTGGTGTGTGAGATCTTATTTTTGACATCAAGGGCCAAAACCTAGTTTGGCTCAATTTCTTAGCAGGTTTCTTATGATAGGGGATAATATCATTTATTTTACAGGCCACCACTGACCTATAGCCATGGATTAAGAAAGTTACTTACCTCATCCATTGTGAACCGTGCAGGCCATCTCTCTTTCAACTCTTCCACTCTTGATTCCTTTTCCACAATTTCATGTCTTTGCAGTGAAAAAGTCTTGGCCATTTTGTCCCTTATCACTGCACGATTGTTTCGCTTCTTCACTTCACTTAAAAGTGACAGTTTGCCAATTTTTCTGGGGTCTCTCCAGTTGGAATATCAGGTATGTGGTTGGCCTCTCCTCTCCTAGCTCTTTTTACTTTTTTGCTGGCAATGCATCCTCTGGAGCTTTGGACTTAAGTGAATTTGCAAGTAATTCAGAACACCCAATGCCCTTTAGCTGAGTTCAGTAGCTGCCCATTTTTGTCTTCAGCCGCTGCTTCCACCCGTAGCAAGCATTGTACAAACCAGGTTCAGAGAGGCATGGATGCTTCTTGATCAGTGCTTGGGCAATGTCAGTGAAGTCAGCATCTGTTGGGTAGGCTTTGTACTTGAATATCTCTTCAGCTACCTCTTCCAGAATATCTGACTTTGTTTTTGAACTCACTGCCAACCTTGTCATGTTTGACCTATACACTGCATTTGCCTTTTCTAACTGCAGTTCAGTGTCATAGGAGAATGTTGGTATCGGAAACTGTCTTGGCCACATCTTGTAGAGACAGAGCTGGAGGGCGAGGACAGGAGCTCTGTGTCATCTGATTGAGTAGACACTAAATCATCACAGACAGTGAGATTAAATCCTTGGCTGCAGTCATCAGTTATTGGGATGACCTTGACAGTTGCGAAATCCTCAAGTTCTAGCATTATTTTCAAAATAGGATTGTCAAAATAACGTGTTAATTTTGATTAATTAATTATAGAAAAAATAACGCGTCAAAAAAATTAACGCAGATTAATCGCACTCTATGATGCCCCTTGACCCCATACGTCACTGTGCATTAAAGCAATATCACATGAGACAAGAGGAAGTGCTGTTATACTGAATATCAGCACGGCTGTAATTCGGTCGTAGGTACAAGGCCACAAGCTGAGTGCTGACGATAATCACAGCCATGCCGACCTCGAGTGTGATATTGCTTTTATACAACAGTTCTACAAACAAGCCTGTTTATCAAGTAACGATAATTTGAGACATCAAATTGTTTTTTTTTTTGTTTATTCAGATCCGCTAACAAAAATAGTTCCTTCAGGCTTAGGATTACATTTACACATGTTGTCAAGCGACACACAAACAGTATTACTTTTTTAGTATTAGTTTTCCACTGTCAGGACTTGAAGAAGTACGGTTTTGATTTGATTCTTGAACCCTTGATTTCTGACCTCAAAAAGCTTGAAAGTGAAGACCTTCATTTGCCAATATCCTCTGAAAACATTTTTGGTACAATAAGCCAAGTCACTGGATACAATCTTGGATTGCATTCCATTCTTGGCTCTTCTGAGTCTTTTAATGGGCATTATTTTTGCCGTTTATGTTTGATTGATAAGAGTGACACCCAACATGTTTTCTGTGAGGATGACCCAAGAATAGTCATTCAAGTCACCCTTGAATCAAACCCACATCTTAATTCTGTGTATGGGGTGAAGAGAAATTCAACTCTAAACACGCTGCAGTTTTTTCATGCATGCAACAGTTTTTTTCATTTTACATTATGCACAATGTGCTTGAAGGCATGGTTCAATATGAGCTAAAGCTGCTTTTTCATTACCTTACTGATAGTTTCATCTCAAAGCAATATCTATTGTCACGAATCTATTCAGGGCCGGCCCAAGCCTTTATGGGGCCCTAAGCAGAATTTGATTTGGGAGCCCCTCGGCGCCACCAAAACTATTGACTATCTTAGCTAGCTAATCTTGAGTACTGTAAGTTAGTTGATATAGCAACATATAGTAACTCTGTTGAACCACATTGCACAGGTAATGTTAATTTTCAAAGATGTAGAATTATGAGGCTAGCCAGTGCTGTAAGATGAAATCACATTGACAAGAAGCAGAGTACCAGCCAGTCCTGCGCTTGTGATTACTGATGAGGTTGTTATAGTTTGGTTAATGTTACAAGCTAGCTAGCTGTTTCAGAGACGTGTGACAGTTGCCTCACTGTTGCTTGGCAACAGAGCCACGCGCTGCCTGCTACCACTCTCTCTCCCACTCTTTCCTCAGCAAACACAGTTTTTCTAAAACATTTAGGCAGGCTCTTCCTGAATCATTTTTGTCAATTGGTAAGCCATACAATGCAATATTATATTTAGCATTTGATAACATATGTTCTAGCTTCAGTAAGAGAAAGGCAACTTTGAGCTCAACATTACATGACAAGTAATTTGAATCCTGAACATAAAAACTAGAATCTCCCAAGTCCTTTGTACTTAAATCATCTGAGGGCTCAGTACCAACACTATCAATCTGGATACTGTCAGATTAATGACTTTCAACAGAAAGACCTAAGCTGGACCCCTGTTTCTCAAGTATTCCATTCTTTAAGCCATTTACTGAACAATCCTTATGATTTCTGCTTCTGTGAGTTCGAAACAAACCATAAATATTTGTTTTTTGTCGTCATATAGATTCTTTAGGGATTCTTTAGGGTGAGTTCAGTCTGTAAAACAAGAGGACATAAATGGAAACTAGTTAAGAGTAAGTTCCGCACTGATATAAGGAAATACTATTTTACACAAAGAGTTATCAATACATGGAATAGGTTGCCAGGTCATGTAGTTGAGGCAGAGACCCTTGCTGTGTTCAAGTCTAGACTTGATGCAGTTTTGGATACTCTTTAATTAAGAAATTGCGAGCTTAGTTGGGCCAAATGGCCTGTTGTCGTCATCATATGTTCTTATGTTCTTATGTTCTCATAAATATTTGTTTTGTACAAACACCCCTGAAACACAAACAATTGTTTCCCTGTTTTGCAGATTCTGTGCTATATGTTGAAAATAGTCTTTTAAAGTCGAACGTTGATTGCAGTTGCATAAAAGACATGTAAATGTGGTCAGTTCAGTTTATGAGGATGGCTGATGACATCTTGACAAGTAGCTCAAAAGTGAATTCCAAGTCTTGCACGTACATGGACAGTTGAAATAGATGCACAGTTAGGAATGGTGGAGTCCATAATGTCTGTGTTCAAGCTTATAATGTTTAAGAAGCTCAGATCATCTTGAAACAGAACTACCACATTTGCATTTCTACATTCATCGAAAGACTATGGACAAAAAAAAAGACCCACCTTACCCATTTGCCACTTGTCCTCACTAGACGTAGGACTGGCTGAGGCTATCCAGTTAGACAGACAGTGAACAGAAGAGAATGTGTTCAAACTCAATTTCTTTACTTTGATTTGCTTCTTCAAATCACAGTTGTACATTAATTTCTTTGAGTTTTCTTTACATGTCTCTTTTTGCTTTTTGTCATTTTTCTCTGTAAAAAGGCATACGTGGGCCAAGATTTCACCGAGTGAAAGAAGACTGTGACTGAACTTCTGAATGAGCAACTGAAACGGAACTAGAGTCGCGTAAACACAAGCTGATCGAATTCTAACCATGATACCATGGTGACCATGAGAGGGCGCTAAAACCATGGAAACTATATCAAGCCCGCAACACATTTAAAGCTGTACCAACACACCACTTAATACAATTTACAAAACGCAGCATGGTACATTTACATTTAATTTATAGAAACGGTTTGTTTGATGTCAGTAGTAAAGCAACGCCTTTAAAAGTGAGTAGATATTAATTTCATAGAGTATTTAAACTTGTAACTCTTACTAGAGGTATCATTATTTGTCTCCATGAATCTTTTGAATTGATTACACCACCCTGAAAATCTGCACATACTCTGCAATAATTCAAAAGCTGGAATAGGTGAACAGCTTTATACTGTATGATACGGAAGCTGAGAACGGCCGTGCTTGCAATTATTTTTTTTAACGCCGTTATCTCGAGATCACAAGTTAATTATTTCGTTATCTCGAGATAACAAAGCTCGTTTTCTCGAGATGACGAGATAATTTATCACAAGAAAACGAGTTTTGTTATCTCGAGATCACGGAATAATTATGGAGAACTCGAAAATGAGTGTCTGGTTCATTTGATCAGCGTTTCCTGAACCTCTCCTGGAGGACCCCTTGTCCTGCATGATTTAGATCTCTCCCTGCTCCAACACAGCTCATTTAAATGACCAGTTTGTTATTAAGCAGCTTCAGGAGTTCATACGTTCATAAGGAGTTCACATTGATAATTTGAATCAGCTAGCTGTGTCGGAGCAGGGAGAGATCTAAAACCTGCAGGACAAGGGGTCCTCCAGGAGAGGTTTGAGAAACGCTGCATTTGATCACACCCGATTTCAGCCTTCAAGATCGCTGTCATAACTGTCGGAGAGGATCTGAATGTTATCTCCAACACAGTGTTTCTCAATCCTACTCCTGGAGCTCCCCTGTCCTGCATATCTTCTATCTATCTTTGCTCCAAACACACCTGATTGAAATGACTAACTTGCTCTTGATTAAATCGATACAAAGCAAGCTGGGTCGGAAACAGGAGCTCTAGATGTCTTAAAGCAATTAGTCCGATTTCTTATTATATTATGCATCTTACTTTTGCGCTCCTGTCGCCCTCCGACTTAAGCGAACGAAACAAGCTGTGGCCAGCAGCAACTCGTGTCCGTGCAACGCTTCCAAAAGCCTCGCAGCACGACTTAAGAGAAATCCATAGTGTGTGTTACCCCGCTTGGTTTAATTATGCCTGGACATTGGCTGCATGTCGAGCTGCTTTTTCCCACTGTGGTGCTTATGTTTGTGTGGCGTAATCCGCTCGGAGCGCGCTTTTCAGACTGCGCGCGGTCTGATGGACGCACCTCTGTCCCCAGGTGCGCTCCATGAGGAGACTTCATATTAACATCTCACCCCCGCCCTCACTCCAGCTAAAACTTAAGACCTTTGTTAATTTTCACTGTGTCAGGCAACACAAGAACGATGTGACATTTGTTTTCTAACCAACTATTTATGTTTATTTTCATTATGTTATATAGAATACGCTACAGGGCAGATCTGTTTCATGGGTTAGACATAGTCATATTAAAACCAAATTACATACAACATGTCCACAAAGAGAAGGCATTGCAGTGATGCAGCAGTTTTGTTTTTTAACGATTCAGCAACAGTGCTAGTTCTTGACCCTTCACTGTGGAATATTCTGGCTTCACAGTCTTATTAAACAAGGGTCTGCTGTCAAGACGTCGTTGTGATCGTATTTCAGGTTTGGTTCATAAATCATCCTAACAGCAGATTACTGCTGACTTGATACACCACGCAAAAAATTAAGGTTAGGGGCAGTGTTCCAATGAAATATCTTTGGCATAAACAAAGATCACAGGTGGTATGTGGTGTGACGGAGGGGTGGGCATGTCAGCCGGGATGCTGTCAACTCTCCACTCTCAGGCACCCTTCAATGCATCAGGTGCCTGCAAGTTGCTCGGATGACATCAGCGGAGAACAGGTGCGCTGCCATGTGACTTGCAGGATGAAAAATATCCACTGCCTCCATGGTAGGGGATTGGAGGACACTGTACACGTGGTCCTGGGAGCTGGGAAAGTAAAAGTACGGGATTGCCAGACAGGGTGAAGTATGGTGGGTAGTTTAGATACCCGGGCCGTTACGGTTACCATGAAGGCCTGTTTCTGGATCCACCCGGAAAACCACCAGCGAACAGGACTCTAGTGTAACTTTGTGATCTAATCCCCCTCTCAGTGGGCACAGCCTGGAGAGAAAGACAGATTTACATCTGAGGCCTGAAGAACATCTATGAAGATAAAGGAATTTGTCCTCTTCTGACAAGCTGCGGCACTTGATTATAAACCAGGCAAAGTACGGGATTGCCAGACAGTGTGAAGTATGGTGGGTACTTTTGATACCCGGGCCGTTACGGTTACCATGAAGGCCTGTTTCTCTACCCGGAAAAGCACTGGTTACTGAAGCTGTGAAGCCCTGGCTGCCAACAGTTGTTGCGATGTCTGTTGTTTTGTTTTGACTTTTCTTTTTTTTTTTTAATACATACATGTCTTTGTACTTTGTGTAAACAGTGTTGTCTCTGAGTTTACTAAAATATTTGAACACTACGGTAGTTTGCTGGAGTTTATTCTTTATATTCTTAAAAGGTCATCTTTTGCTACTTTAAAGTGTAAGCTCCTATGTACATTCTATTCAGTATTTAACATATATTTACACAACATTGGCAGCAACCATCCTTAGACTGTCCAGTGTCTCAGCTGGAATAAATATTCAACCTAACAATCGATAGCATTACAGCTTATACAGACCTTTATTTTACAATTATTATTTATCTCAAAGACACACCTGGCTTCATGTTGATACCATATTTTGATAGCATCTTAATTTTACATTTGTTCGCATGACAGACCCAACACAGTCGCTCTGGCTAGCTACCAAGCTAGCCAACTAAGGAGGTAGCTAACCAACTGAAGCTAAAATAAGATCACCAGTTGCCAAACAATAGTTATCCATTACCAGACTTATCCAGTCAAGCCAGCTAGTTATCCGAACAGCAATCTCCAATTTTCGTTCATTTCCTTCGATTCGTTCCTTCCTCTTTGCAAACGTGCATGCTGATTAGTTGGCATAGCGGCTATAACTCTCCCTCCGGTGGATATTCGATATGCAGTCTGTCCATGAAGCAACCTATCACAAAACTGTATCAGCAGTACGTTCATGACAACAGCTAGCCAATAGCTGAAATGCTAAAACACTCAAAGCACCTCCCACTGGCCATCTCAGCACAGCGGCTCAGTGACTATGCTGACGATGGTGACTACAGCATGTGACTGACTCTGGAAGACTCGAAACACCCCCACTGCATACTGAATGACCTGATGTACTGTTGACAAGTTCTCAGTACAACGGTTTGTTCAGGCTCAAAAGACATTTTGCAACTCATTCTCTATTGTAAAGATAATATGTGATGCCACCCACTTCATCACAAATGTGAAAGCCAAATGGCCAGAGTCTGTACATGATTCAAGGGTGTTTCGTGAGTCCACCTTGTACAACAAGTTTGAACAGGGTAAGTTACCTTTCAAATAGTGATCAATTCTTACTCTTACAGTTTGCATGTTAAGTGTATAACCTATGGTTACTTTTGTCGTGTGATTTTAGGACAATTTGGTATCCTCCTTGGGGACAGAGGCTACCCCTGCATGCCCTTTCTAATGACCCCCTACCCTGACTCTGAGCCTGGAGTGCAGTGCTGCTACAACCTGACTCACTGCAGGACAAGAGCCAGGGTGGAGATGACCATTGGTATCCTCAAGACCCGGCTCCAGTGTGTGAGTGGGATCAGGGTCACTCCAGAGAGAGCATGTGACATCATAGTGGCAAGTGTGGTGTTACACAATATTGCCACAATAAGAGGGGAAAGATGCTCTCTTGCAATGGTAGAACAATCGTACAAGCAATCGTAGTCACCTTCCTGACAACCGAGATGGCCGGACTGTGAGGGACAAGATTTGCAACAACCACTTCAACTAAGTGCAACATCACCCCAACTGCATTTTTTTATTATTTGTTTATTTTTTCGTGCATGCTCAATGAATACAGCAGTTTGTCAGCAGATTTCTCATTTCCTCTTTATGTCCTGGAAGTAAAAAAATGAAAGGACATGCATTAATTTATTAACACCATGCACACCAATGGAGAAATAAGATAATTTTCATCGTCACCATTACCGTGTGCTCCAGTATTTCAATTTCAAGTTTCGTTTTTTTTTTTTTTTTTTGATATGAAGTTGTATGTGGTCCATCTTGAGGTCACATTTTTATTTGCTTCTCCAGATGGACTTTATATAGATCTTTTACTGGCATCTGGGAAGAGAGACGACATTTTGTTACAGGAGGTTATAGTGTTCTTCTCATTTTATGATTTCAGTTAGACACATGGGTGATGAGACATGAAAAGCTATTCTTACTGTGCTACGATGTTCTGTGAAGTTGAATGGGGATTCCTCCACTGGGGGAAATGTGATGCAAGTACATTTATCATTACCACAACAACTTTAATTCAAAATTGTAAAACAGAAAAATACACTGATACAATTTTGTATTACCGTGCTCAAAATAAAAGTGCTTCCTTTTTTTCTTAAATGCAATTAAAATGAAAAGTGCAACTTCAATAAAAGTTGGTCGAGATGCTGTGTTACAACTTTGGCCAAGTCATCATCATAGAATTGGACCGATACGTTGAAAATTGTGGACTCGTCAACGTTCTGTGAAAACATCTGTTTTGACAGCTTGTGCGCTAAACATAGCATAATGTGACCTGCGTGAAGTTGGCACCCCAAGTATTTAAAAAGTTCAAAATGGTATTACTGTTCGTTTGTGCCGGTTTGTGCCGTAAAAATTTTCATTTGTGCTGATATGGATTTGTAGATATAAACATTATATTTTTAGGCGATGACGTCACCCACCACCCCAACCTTCTCTGAATTTCTCTAAAATGGTCCCATTCGCTTGTGCCACATTTGTGCCGTAAAAAAAATTGTTTGTGCTTCTATGGGTTTCTAATTATTCTAGAATTGCTGTACCCCCCCCCCCCCCCCCCCCACCCAAATCAGTGCTGTCGTAAATTGCTGTGCTTTTCAAGTTGTTCCTTGTTGCCGCCTTTACTCTGACGCTCACTGCGCCGATGGAAGTTGTTGAAGTTTGCTGTTTGGTGTATCGTATTAGTTGCCCTATACGCTGTAGCTGTAGCGTGTAGAATTGTAGCCACGAATACAGTGTGTAGGCCTACATCTTAAGCATGACCGCACAAACAGATTTTTTTCCAGCAGAAACGAATGAGGCCATTTTACAACAATTCGGAGATGGTTGGGGTGTTGGCTGACATCATCGTCAACACATTTCACATCTATATCTAAAAAACCATAAAGCACAAACGAAAATTTTTACGGCACAAACCTGCACAAACGAATGAGACCATTTAGGAGCAATGCAGAGCAGGTTGGGGTGCTGGGCGACGTCATTGCCCAAAAATACAATGTTTATATCTAGAAACCCATAGAAGCACAAACGAATTTTTTTACGGCACAAACGAACGAGACAATTTTGGAGCAATTCGGTGGAGGGGTGCTGGGTGATGTCACAGCACATGCAATATAATTTGTTATATCTAAAAAACCATAGCAGCACAAACGAAAATGTTTACAGCACAAACGTAGCACAAACGAACAGTAATACCATTTCGAACTTTTTAAATACTTGGGGTGCCAACTTCATGCAGGTGGGTTTTTTAATGCTTAGCAAATGAATGATTGCATTAGCACCCTCTGCTGTCGACTGTCAGCGTCACTCTGTCTGACTCTTAAGGTCGAGGGACGTCGAACCGTGGAGCCAGGCCAACGGCCGTTCTGGACTTTTCCAGAACGTCCAGATGGCCAGTCCGCCCCTGCTTTAAGTTGATCAATTGTAGCATGTAAAGTTTTTTTTCCCAGTCTAAAGAAGTAGGCTGAGTTTTGTTCACCCTCTTCTATCCATTTTGTTCTAGATCAAATGTACCCTCCTTTAGCTTTTGATTTATATAAGTCATCCAATTTATTTTGTAATTTAGTATATTCACATCTCTCCCCATCAGACAGGGCCTCCCATTGAGAAAGAGAGGCTAACTGCACAATAACCTCTTCTTCAGTTGCTCTTTTTTCCTTGGCTAGATCACCACCAAACCTCCTGAGAAACTTCCCCAACTCATATTTTAAAGGCTCCCAGTTCCTTCCATAAGCTTTCTGAGTTTCTGCTTTGTTCCAATAGGTTTTGATCAATTCAATGATTTGCTGTTTGACCTGCTCATAATTAAGGAGGGAACTATTTAATTTCCAAAATGAGGCTTTTGAGGTGTGACTTGTGGACAAGGTTATTGAGATATAGATTTCTTTATGATCAGTCAATGGAGTGTGCCTGATATTAACTGAAACTTTATTGTTTATCAGGCACCTAGATAGTAACCAGATTGCCTGGACCATTCCTTATTGCACTGATTCTCAATCCTGCTCCTGGGGCCCCGATGCTCTGCACGTTTTCCATCTCTCCCTGCTCTACCTACCTGACTGAACTCATCAGTGGCACTTTTGATTAGCTGAGCACACCTGATTCAATCAAGAACATCCCACTAATTTCAATCAGGTGTGTTTGGAGCAAGGATAGATAGAAGATATGCAGGACAGGGGGGCTCCAGGAGTAGGATTGAGAAACACTGCCTTATTGGACCAAGTATATTGCTGGTCATTTGGAAACAGTTTCCTCCAGATATCAATCAGGTCAAATTTATCCAAAAAGCAATTCAAAGCTGAGCTGAGAGACACAAATCACCTTGGTGGCCATCTGTCTAACATGTTGTTCATTGCTATAATAAAATCCCCTCCCAAGACTGAAGAGGCCTTAGGGTATTTGGTTAACCAGTATGAGATTTTTTTCTTCCAAAGTATCAAAGAGAATGTTATTCTCCACAGAAGAGTTGTATCTGTAGATGTTATTTATGGCTATTATCATTATGACAAAATGACCAGAGGAATCTATATTGGTCTCTAAAATATTCCCATTAAAGTTGTGTTTAAAGATTCCTACCCCAGCTGAATGTTATGATCCATGTGCTAACCATATATCATTTCCCCATTGTGACTTCCAAAAGTTTGAGTCATTGGATGTTGAGTGACATTCTTGAAAAAAAAATTGCCTTGTTCTTATTATGCAAACAAAAATAAGGCCTTGCGTTTCACAATATTTTTAAGACCCCTGCCATTAATAGACATTAAAGACAAAGACATATAACAATATCAGAGAAATCCTCTGAGAACTGGAGAAATGCTCAAAATTCTCTCTAAACACTCAGAGCAAATATAAGTTTCTAACTCTGCAACAGATCAACAAACCTGTAGCAAAAACAGACAAGGGCATGTAAGAAATTTATTTTCTATTATGCACATTGGTTAAACTACCAAAACTATAATGCTTCTTCCTCTTAGAAAAAAAAAATCAAAGGAAGGAATAATTCAAACATTCTTACCATAAAAAGTTAAACTTTCAAGGAACTTCCCTTGCATTATAAAGGAATATATCTTCAGAGAGGTTGGACTGATCTCACAAAAAAGTAGCATATCTCTCTGAAACCTTTTTCAACTTAAATAGAGAATGGTACCCAATAAAATGAACCTTCAGTCTAAAAATGGATAAGAAAGCAAAAGAAAAGCTAATGCGCCGTCTACTGGCGACCAACAGTTACGACAGACCATTCAAAATCCCATGGTATGTGCCATTGCCCACAGGTAAAGGGTAACCGAAACAGAGATAAGTAGGATGAACAGATTAACAAACAAGATTAAAAAAATAATAATAATGATAATAATAATAATGATACTAGCTGAGACAATCTAGATAACAAGAATACTAGATAAACTGTAATCTCAGTAAACCAGTAGCGTTATCATTACCTTCTCCTCCTGTAGTTTAAGCCCACCTGAGGCAGTGCTGTATAATAATGACAGCCTAATATATTTAAAACCTTATCACTTGCATGTTATTGACTGTGACCCTTTTACCATCAATGTGTACAAAGGGCCCTCTGAAGCCTGCTTTCTTCCCCTCCTTCCTCACCTGTTCAACTAGCGGCCACGGTTTGTTCCTGGAATCCTTGGTCTCCTGTGTCAGGTCTTCAAAGATTCTGATCTTCGTTTCCTTCAGTATGGTTAATGTTCTAGCATCCCTCCAGATTTTGTTCTTGTGGGTTCGTGACAGAGCAGGGACCCAATCTATGGGCGATGTCTGCTGAATAGGCCAGTTGGTCTGCGATGTCGGGTGAGACCTGGCTGAACACGTCAACAAGGATCTTCTTGACATTCTCCCCAGCTTGTTCAGGGATCCCGGTGACTCGTAGATTCCACCTCCTTTTTTAAGCGTCCAGGTTGTTGTATCTATCATGGAGCACGTTGTTTTCTTTCTCCAGGATTCCAACTCTGCTCTGTAGGGTTTCAACTTTGCTTGTCACATCCTCCACTTGTCTCCCCATGAATTCAAGAGCATCAGTGACACTTTCAATGGAACTTGGGTTATCTTTAGCTGTTGTCTCAAGTGACTACAGCTGTCTGAGATACACTTGCATCTTCTCAATTCTCTCCAATACTGTTAGCAGAAGTGAATTGGGCACCGGCTGATTGTCATTCTGATCATGGCAAGTGTCTTGGATTTCTTTGCTGGTCGCAGAGTTTCTGGTAACGGCTCCAAGCAAGGATCCACTTGTTCCGGTAAAACTCCTGTCTCAAACTTGCCGCCCAGAGATTTCTTAGCATAGGAATGCATTATGCCGCAAATATTTTCATTTGTATCCATTTTAATAAAATACTTGATTGAAAAAAAGAACTAGCAAACTAATTAACTTACCGAGACGCCATCTGACCTGACGTCAAAGAAATACTGTCTGACATGGTGCCACTTCAGGGGCTGAAGTGTCTCAAATCAGAGAATCTATTTAACAGCCCCAGCTCACACAGCACCAACCTATGCAGGGAAGTCAAGACATCATGCCAGCTCACCAGACACACGGCCTGCCACAAGGATACTGGCCAATCCATAGTCCAAGACAGTGAGGAGAGACAGCCCAGTCTCAACAAAGGTTTGCACCCTAGCGTTATTACCTTGCTCAACACCACGCACCATCAAGATGTTTCAGCTGTCAACACAGTGGGTTAAGGGAGTACTGTATGCATGGCTATAGATATGGCTATAGATGTGGGAGCAGACTTTGTGCGTGCTGAACAGTCACCAGGATATGTGGTTAACACCACAAAAGATAGAATCAATGGACGAAGTCACATGTTTGTCCAAATGAGTGTCATGTGCAGAAACACCCTTTTTTCATTTGCCTTTGAACCTTATGTGAATCCCCAGTGGCAGAAGGGCTTGAGTTTTGTGAGACACTTGTAAAATTAAGAAAGGGTGTCTCACCACATCATTGTCAATGTTCTGAACCCCAAAAACTATGATGTAACATTAGCAGGGAGAACTGTAATTGGCAATACAATAAGTGCCTGCCTACTATACTTCAGACATATCATTCTATTCCTTCAGTTACAGTGAGTCAGGTCAAAATAACATATCTGTATCAAGTATAGAAATGGTGTTATTTCCACTAAGGAGAGAATAATAATACAAAGTAATATGAATAGAACAGTCTTTTTAATAGTTACATTAAACTGGAATTAATTTACATCTTACAATATTACAATATACACAAGCTGCCAATGCCTTTTAAAATTTCCAAACCTTTCCATGACTTTTGAAAGTCCCATAAAATTTCAATCACCATTTCCTCGCAATCTTGCTAACAATAATCTATAGATAGAAAAGTGAAAAAATGGAGAAGCAACTACATGTGTACTCAGTGAGGACACATTTTCCCAACTAGCTAGATAAAAGAATTTTAATGTCCACATCAATACATACAGTGGAAACGGTAGGCTAATACTACAGTTAATTCCATCACAATCAAATTCCATGACTTTCTAAAAATTTTGTGCACAACATCTTACTGTAAGACCAGTTAGTTCATCAGATCCCAGATGGGCTGGTATGGGGAAGCCTGTGTGGTAGTGCATCTTTGTCTACACGCGAAATGGTCTGCAGACCTTTTGGTAGCTACCCACTTCCTGACATATTTTGTGGGGTCCCAAGAGGTAAGAGGAGGACCAACCATTTTAATGAACATTAGAGCAGAGACATTTTCCATTTTCAGTTGTGAGCGAGAAATCTCTCTCACACTCTGCACTGCTCACAGCAATAGTTTCCACTGCATGTTTACGTTTCAGAAGGGACTTGTGCACTGATACACTGGCATTCTCCTTAAAGTCCCTATAACTTTGCTTAACACCAGAGAATCCTATTTTCAAAAGATTGCATTGCTCTCTTACTTAATTTTTCCCATACATTAATGGTAGAGGCTGGGCCATGTGGTTTTATCCAACACATTGACTTTGTGAAAGAGTGATTCCTGTTCACTTGTGACCATTCTTGTTTGCATGCTTTTGCAGAGTGCTTCATAGAACATTCTGGGATCTATTACCTTCTGCCTGCTGTCACTCTGTAGTGTTATGCCATTAAAAGCACTTTGCTGCGCAGCCTCACATGCAGTTTTGTAGAATGGACCACTGTCTGGGTTCCTGCTCATGGTATTGAAAACATCTAGCTGCCTTTTTATCAGACAGTCTAATGTCTCTGGACTGCAGAGCCTGAGACAGGTCTATAAGCTCCTCAAGTGCATCCATCATCAGCCCAAGGTTTTTAACAAAAGCAATTGAACTCAATTTTGCTGCTAGCCACTCATACAGACATCTTTCACTTGAATTTCAGTTCACATCTCCCAACCCTGATTACAGGCAATACATCAGAGACTGCTCTCATATTGCTGGACCACTCTACAACCTGCTATGAGAGCTAAGTATTGCAACCTTGATTAGTTTGTCAGTTTGTAGTTTAGTGTAAATGGAAGACTAGGTAGCTTGCAGTTTAAATTATGAATAAGACTGGGTCCTTGGGTCACTAGCTAACTGGGCCATAATCAATGCTAGTAAGTTAGCCAGCAGTGTAGCTAGCTAAATCAGGGCAAACTTGGCAGATTGTTTAGGTTTTAACCCACTGTCATGGCATTTCCTATGCTCAGAATGACCCTTATCATTTCATGACTCTGAGATAGGCAGCATACTAACATTACATATTCAGAGCTTTTGTCAGTGAACTTCTTGTATGAGTTTGTATCAACTGTCCAGTGATACCAAACAGACCAGACACTAGGCCTAATCTAGGCCAACATAAATGAAATGAAAGGAAATTAATTGTATTATGTGTGCACGCGCGTGCACACACACAAGGGCATAAATATAAGGAATCCAGCACAGCCCATGGACATTGTTCTTTTTAGCCTCAGAGAGCAACATGTGACAAAATTATACCTTTTAAATTTTCATTAACTTATCAAAGAATTTCAGGGGTATGAGTGAAAATATTTTAAGAAATTATTTGTTTACATTTATTCATTTGGCAGATGCTTTTGTCCAAAGCAACTTACATAGGTTACAGGTTGTGTTATCCATTTATACAGCTGGATATTTACTGAGGCAATTGTGGGTTAAGTACCTTGCCCAAGGGTACAGCAGCAGTGTCCCAGCAGGGATCAAACCGGCAACCTTTTAGTTACGAGTCCTGCTTCTTAACCAGTATGTTACACTTGTAAAACATTGTGATTAAAATGAAAAAAATGATTGAAGGGCAGTGCCAGTTAGAGTCAGGAGCCTCTCTCATACAGCTCCAGATTGTGATGTATATATTTTACAACACAATATATAGTCTGGAACTATACTCTCAATCTCTCTTTTTGACCTGAATGTGCACAAAATATGTAAAATTGCCACCATATGCCTGCATAAATGTAAATTTAAGTTCCTAAATTGTACAAAAAAAGGGAGGACAGAGAAAGAAATTGATCAGTCAAAGTTTTTGTTAAAGGAAATCATCTTTATTAACAAACCAGGATGCATTAAACTAGATCAGTTTCAGGACAAAGAATGTCTGTATGAATGAAAAGCTTTGTAAGAGAGAAAATGACAGAAGGTGTAAGTAAATATCTGTGTGTGTAAAAAATATTGTCATGGAAATATCATAGAAAAGAAGGAATGTTTGTGCACTGTTGCATACTCCCAAAAACCTATACTGACACAAAACAGACAGATCTCTCACACATTCACGTTCTGATCTAGAAAGTCTACATACCCTTTCAAGATTTCTTGCTTTTTGTGTCTTAAAGGCCAAAATCAAGAGGAGAGAAGTCAGGCTTTTTTATTTTAATATACACGTTATAATCAACAATTGCCAGGGATACTGCTGCTGCTTCCTAGGATGGCCACCAGATGGCCTCATAACGTCTTGTGTTCTATGTCTCATTTAGTTAATGTCTTTCTAGTTTTAGTTAATGTCTCTCTGTTCTCTATTTCAGCCCTGCCCTTTGTTCATGTATTTGCTCAGTCTTGAGTTCCCATGCTTTTTGTGTATGTGTGTGTGTGTGTGTGTGTGAGAGAGAGAGAGAGAGGGAGGGAGAAAAACTCTTGTGCCAAGCCTGTTTTATTTCTCCTGTACACAACCGCCTGTGTCCTTTGAACCAAACCACAGTTGAAAACACAGTTCGGCTTGTCTCCCACGTTGTGTTTGTTGTATAGCTGGCTCATTAATGCAAAGAAATTGCTCAGGCTTTCTTGAGGGGCAGCATGTACTCTTGCTCTCTCCACGCTGTCACACACCCGTACAATGAGCAACAGGTGTCCTTCCCTAAATCAGTTCCACCAGTTATCACTGAGCCCACTACTACCATAGCAAGCAGCTATATTCTAGCTTTGGTTTGAACCTCATTTACAGAACAATTGGCCACTAAAGTACAATATATTTTGAGTTTCCTTGTTAACACATTACCTGTGATTCATCGTAAGTTTTTTCTGTTAATTATGTCTTTTAAATTAAAAGAAGTGATCATACTGACCGACTGCCTTTGCAGTCAAAATTTATAATGGTATCCCTCCAGATCGCTATTGCTTACTCATAGTGAGAGGAAAGTGTACAGCTCTGAGCTCTTGTCAGTGTTGCAAAACAAAAAGGACACGATTTGTTTTAATCCCCTTGAGGTTTTAAGTAAATCATGATCATACAAAGGTCAACTGTACAAATGCAGTGAGTAAACATGCCACTGTATGAATACCATGAGCTCACGCTGCTATGATTGGAATATGGACTCTGTACCCACTCCCATTATGTTTTTGGAGAAAATGCAGAGCTGGAGATGCTATGTAAACTGACCAATGGTGTAGTATTGTGGAGAAGTTGGCTGACATGACTCACAAAAATGAACAGAAGGACAAATGTTCAAAAACACCATAACTTACTTTCAAAACAGAACCAACCTGAACACAGAGTCAACTGAAAACAGTAAGCCTCCTGTTCTCCACCAATACAGCTGTATTTACTGTTCCTTTAATTAGGCAGGTGTGATTCATTAACCAATGGCTGGTTTTCTTCAATGACACACCCCCACAGTCACAATTAGGTAGACAATTAACAATTGAACACTCAAGATGTTTACATGCAGTTCCTATGAAATACTTATCATTACACAATTATTAATATGGTTGAAAATGGAAAGACAACAATCCTTAAACATTTATACCACAGAAAATTGAACAAACTGTTGGGGAACAGTGAAGGTTCTCCTTCACAATTATTTTGTATTATATTGCCCATTATCCAGTAAATGCATTTGATCTTGAGTGACTCCGTGTCCACTGCTTCTGTGATGAACCGAGTGAGAAGGGTTAAACTCAATGGGGCAATTGCTCTGTCGTTAGCTTAAGAGCTATTAACAAGTTTTTAAACGCGCATGTTGTGGAAGAAGTCACGTGGCTTCTTAAGCCCCATTGCTGTGTCATCGGTACCTGTGGTTTAACCTGCTACTGAGGTTTAGTTTGATCTCAGTTGCTGTGTCCTCAAGAAATTTAATATCAGCCACTAGAGGTCAGTTTTTATGCGTATTTGCTTAAACCTGACACCTGAGGTGGGGTAAGGAGAGACTAAGCTATCTCATTTGCAGAATGAGACCTACATCACTTCCTACACACAAACTGTAGTAATATTTTGTTCATTTCTTCCCCCATGTAGGCCTATGTCGTCACTTACTTTGATTGTGTGATATAAAAGCTATATAGGCACATCTCTTTATATAGTCCTATAATTAAGGAGATAACTAGTTTGTGGAGATAACTCTCTACATCTTCTTTGAAAAATTGTAGGCTGTTTTTTTCTAATCACTTAGACAGACAAAACACGCTTAATCTAAATAGTGCATTCTTTATTCATCACCAGGATTTTTGCGCTGTGCGGTACCATCAATTTTCAACAAGAAGAAATTTTATACATATATATATATATATATATAACAAATTATTTAGCAATCGAACACATTTATTTATTTCACAGCCACTCTTATCCAAAACAAATGTCTATGCACATCCCTGAGTAGGCCTAATGATAACAATTCAAACACGATCCAGACCAAAATGCTTATACATCGAGGGTTACAATAAAGTCGTAACTTTAGTTCCCTTTCAGACACTTCAATTACGACAGGATCCAGGAAGGGTCTTATTATTTATCTATTGCAGGGAAATAACCTTTATTTTTGGCGGATGTGAAGTCAATTGTATAAGAAATATATAAGCCTAATAACAATTAAAATAGCCTATAATGTTTATGTTACATCGAAGATCCACCTCGCAAAGAATCCTAAATGATGTCATTAAGTGGCATTCTTGTTAACTCTACGTTCTGGCAGAGAATATCTATATAGACGGGCTACGGTTCTGGGTAGATTTCTAACTTCCGGTTTCCAGACAGTTTAACTGTGAATCAGCTAAACCATATGTGTCAAACTCAAGGCCCGCGGGCCACATCCGGCCCGGCGTACAATTTTATCCGGCCCTCGAAATCATTTTATATAGATTTACTATAATGGCCCGGCTATATGAAGCGCCGATAACACTCAAACTACAGATCCCACAATGCAGCGGTTCAGCTGCCTTGTCGGACGCAGTTGAGTGAAAGAAGCAGAGATTTTGTTGCATACTCTCTTGCTGTGGATGAAAGCACTGACATGACGGACACTGCACAGCTGGCAATCTTCCTCCGTGGAGTGGACTCCAATTTGCACGTTACAGAGGAAATATTGGACATTAAATCGATGCACGGAACAACGACGGGAAAAGACATTTTTGAAAACGTGTGTCAAAGTGTAACCGACATGAAACTGCCCTGGGACAAACTTGTTGGACTTACAACAGATGGAGCACCGGCGATGTGTGGTGAAAAAAGTGGACTAGTGGGAAGGATGCGAGTAAAGATGCAGGAGGAAAATTGTGCTGGTGAGTTAACCGCATATCACTGCATCATTCACCAAGAAACGCTGTGTGGTAAAGTCCTAAAAATGAAGCATGTGATGAGCACTGTAACGCAGACCGTAAACTTTATCCGAGCCAAGGGTTTAAATCACCGGCAATTTCAATCTTTTCTGCGCGAAATAGATTCAGAATTTGCCGACATTCCTTATCATACAGAGGTGCGTTGGCTGAGTCGGGGAAAAGTTCTCAACAGAGTTTTTGAGCTCAGCAAGGAAATCTGTCAGTTCATGGACAGTAAAGGAAAAGACTCCACAGTTTTGCAAGACGAAAAGTGGAAATGTGAATTGGCGTTTCTGGCTGACATAACAGCTCATCTCAACGTCTTAAACCTGCAGCTCCAGGGACGTGACCGCATGATCACTGACATGTATGATGCGGTGAAGGCATTTCAAGTGAAGCTGCTCTTATGGGAGACACAAATGCACCGGTGCAACTTGCCTCACTTTCCCTGTTGCCAAGTAATGTTGAACCAAGTCGGCACAACGGTGTTCCCAAACGCGCACTTTGCTGATAAACTGAGCGCACTGCGCACTGAGTTCGCACGGCGCTTTAGTGACTTTGAAGCACAAAAAAATTATTTCGAGCTGCTTCGCAACCCATTTGCCGTCGATGTGGAAACTGCACCTGCACAGATGCAGATGGAGCTGATTGAGCTGCAGTGTAATGGGACACTAAAGGCAAAATATGACACTGCAGGGCCCGCACAGTTTTTTTCGCTCCATTCCTGAAGCAATGCCCCAGCTCCGTCTACATGCGGCTCGAACCTTGTGCATGTTTGGTAGCACATATCTATGTGAGAAGCTGTTCTCAGTGATGAAGATTAACAAAACAGCACACAGAAGTCGTCTCACTGATGAACACCTGCAGTCCATCCTGAGAATCTCCACAACACAGGACCTCACACCAAACCTAAACGAACTTGTTGCCAAAAAAAGATGCCAAGCATCCAGCTCTGACAAAATGGCATAAGAGCAAAGAAAACTGAATGTTTTGATTTGTTGTTATTTTAACTTTTGGTGAAAAGCACAAATTTTATTTATATTTCCATTTTTTTCATATTTTGAATTTGTATAATTTTGACAGGAGATATTTTTATGGAGAGCAAAGTATTTTGAGTTATTTAAAGTTTAAGTTTATTTATTCTGTAATAATATTCCTGTCTGTTTTTATTCATATTTATGTTCAAAAAACGTTCAGTTTTAGTGTATTCAATAAATGTTTATCCTGTTCGGCCCGCGACCTAAAGAGTGGTTTGAGTTTTGGCCCCCTGTGCAATTGAGTTTGACACCCCTGAGCTAAACCCTTGCGTGTTGTTACACAGCAATCACGTTTAGCTTAACATGCAGCTGCACGTTAAACTTGTGATACTCCGGAGTACAGCTCTAAAGCGCAGCTAAACTAGCTGACAGAGCAATTGCCCCAAATTGTTTTACCTCTCCATCAAAAAGTGTATGCTAGATGTTTCTGATGTCTCTTGGATATCATTCACACTCTTGTTGTTGTTAAGTGTCTATACAGAAGACTAGCAATCATTGATACCCAATGGTATCAGCTAGTAACAGGGTGGATATTCTAATCCTGAAGATGTTGAGATCTTGAACGCGGTAACTTGGATGTAAAGTGGGCAGAATATGAAGACTATTTCTTTTCAGTAATGCACTCAGGAACGAACTTAATTTAAAATTATAGCGCAATTAGGACCTTCTCTTTCCTCCATAACCCCACCTTCTCCACAAGCCGATCCGCGTGACCCTTAAAAGCATCTTATTCTTGAACACGGAATTACAAACACATGGATAAAATGAATATCTGTGTTGTAAACAAGTTTCCTCTTATTTCATGGAATTAAATGAGAGTTGTCTTTCCCTCAGCGTAGAAAAAAACACACTTGAATGTACGCATGTGTCGCATTACACCAAAACGTCCACTAGAGGGAGAACTTTATATTCATTTAACCTTAACGTATTTCTGGAAAACTGTGTTTCACGGTTCAGTGTATTTTCAAGGGGGAGATTAACTGGTACGTCTGCCTGGAACACAAAATGTGCATACATATCAGAGCAATGACTATATGCAACCTTGAGAGCAGAATCAGCTAATTAAACTGCATTTACAACTAGCAGCACTGAAAGGCTTTTGTATTGTAGGCTACATTGCACCTCTAGCCTGCAGGGCAAATAAATAACAGATTCCAAATTGTAGCACTACACCACCATTATATATGGAAAAAAACTTACATCATAGTCTTCTTCAGAGGGATTCAGGCATTTAAAAGTGACGTTTAAACCGGTTGCCTACCCAAATTAACTGAGTAGTCATGCATGCTCACCACACAAAAACATTGTGTCAGAATGTCTGTGTTTTAAATAACATTTGCCTAGTATATAATTGATGTAATTTAGAGCTGTAAATCTCTTAAACAGTCTAGAAAAAACATACTTGAATGTACAATATTTTTACATAGCCATAGAATAAGACTTGATGACATCGTTGGCGTCGTGCTTTAAAGAGAAAGAGTCCATAGTTTACATGCCATGTCAACAGCCATCCAGGAACTGAGCTCAATTGTACAGCTTTTTCTCAAAATACTGTATATGTTAGGTGTTTTAGCAATCAAAACGAAATTTGGTGCCGTCAAAATGCATTCTCACCTCTATAAAACAGAAAACAACACAGAAAAGGGTACGTTTTAAAAACACAGGAGACAAAGGGACAAGTAAACTAACCTATATATTATCATGGATTACGTCAGACGTTAAACGATCTGTCATAATGCCCTGTCAAATAACATTACCTGTATAATTGCAAAATTGATTGTGGTAAATTTACACACTCTGATTCTCCAATCGAAATTTTATTCAATATAGTTTAAACGGTATACTTTCCGTTGTTTGGATGTGAAATTCTAAATGTTTTTTCATCTCATTACACCAAAGCAGCCACTAGGTGGAGCTCTTTATTAATGTGACCTCCATTTTTCTTTAAAATAATACAGGAAAAAAAAATAGAAGCCTGTGTTTCACTGTTCAGTGTATCTTCAAGAGAGAATGTGCTTGCAAGGCAATACCTATATGCAATACTCAGTACAGTATAACAGATAATTTCACTAGAATTAGAACTAGCGGCACTGAAAAGCATTCATATTATGCATTGCAAATGCAACCATGATGCATCTCTAGCCTGCAGGGCAAAGAAATAACAGATTCCAAATTATAGCACTACCCCATCATCACATATGATGCAATTCCTCATGCTCCCCTCTTTAGATTCACCCATGGAACCACAGCAGATTGAAACTTTATCATCGTCACAGGAATGGAGGCATTTAAAGACTTGATTCCTCAGGCCTGTAAAGCCTTATGTATATGAGCAGACCTACAGTAAGTACCCCATACCCCCCTCATGGGGCAAATAATAATAATAAATAACTAAATAAACAGCTTTACAAATGGAGAACTCTCAAAATTTTCAGTCAAAGGGTCATTGATCTCCAACAGTTGGCGATATGAATTTTTCAAAATTGTTACAAGCAGAATCCACCTATCTCTGACATGGACTACTTAAGCTCCTATGTCAAATTGTTTGTTTTGATTTCGTTTAAATGCGAGGCAGTATAAATTTAATAATTGAATACAAATCAAGCAGGCATTTTCTTCCAAATTCCACCGGTTTCAACATGTTTCTGATGAATTGCAATATATATTCCGTCAGTATGGAATAAAATAAAATAAATGTAACAGTTTTGTAGAATTTCACAGTAATTCAGTGAGAAATTGGGCTGCTGAAACAAACACAAACTCATGAGCACAAGCAGACACTTAAGGTGTGCACACACACTTATACGTGTCTTGGAAAACCTCGATGATTGTTTTTAGTTAAAAACCTCAACATCACATGACATGTTAACTGCCCCAAGATTAGTATTCACTGGATTAAACCATTTTCGCCTGGACGTAGTTCCCCGTGTTTTGGGGGCCTATTTCACGTAGGCTACAGGCCTTCTGAATTTACAAAATACTATGAGTAAGTTTCCCTGCGCATTGAACAGTTTGTATTTTTGTTTTAAGAGCAGAAATGATAAACCCAAAAAGAGGGCATGTCCAGGAAAAAGAGGATTTATGGCGCTCTATCATCTGATGCTTTTTGGTTGGTCATTTAGAGCATGTACAGAGGTTGTTTTGAGCTCAGCGCCATGGTAACATGCAGGTTAAAATTATATATATCTTCGGATATCATTGAGAGTAAAGCACAGATCCCATCAGTTTTCTCCTGAGAAGCTCCGTTTGCACTTTTTCTTCTTCAAATAAACATCCCCGTCTCTATAGATCAATTTTTAAGGATATTTAAAACTGCAGGAAATTGCTTGTCTGGTAAAATTAACCTACATTACACGTGGTGGGTAAATCACTAGTCTAATCCTGTATCCTATTAAACTCTTCGCTTTTCTTGAAATGAACATACATGTACATTTTGCCAAAAAGATAGTTGAAGAAAGAAAAATATTTACTGTCAGGGTGTCATTTCAAAAGTTTTAAAAACATGACACTCAGTGGCTCTATTTCGCCTTCATCTCGAGCGAACCGGAGAATAACGTTAATAACGTTTTCCCTCCTCGCCTATCAAATTAGCCACTTCGGGTCTTCTTACCGCCTCCTTGTAACAAAATATAGGCTATCATACAAAGCAAGCTGGGTCGGAAACCGCAGCCCTAGATGTCTTAAAGCAATTAGTCCGATTTCTTATTATATTATGCAGCTTACTTTTGCGCTCCTGTCGCCCTCCGATTTAAGCGAACGAAACAAGCTGTGGCCAGCAGCAACTCGTGTCCGTGCAACGCTTCCAAAAGCCTCGCAGCACGACTTAAGAGAAATCCATAGTGTGTGTTACCCCGCTTGGTTTAATTATGCCTGGACATTGGCTGCATGTCGAGCTGCTTTTTCCCACTGTGGTGCTTATGTTTGTGTGGCGTAATCCGCTCGGAGCGCGCTTTTCAGACTGCGCGCGGTCTGATGGACGCACCTCTGTCCCCAGGTGCGCTCCATGAGGAGACTTCATATTAACATCTCACCCCCGCCCCCACTCCAGCTAAAACTTAAGACCTTTGTTGATTTTCACTGTGTCAGGCAACACAAGAACGATGTGACATTTGTTTTCTAACCAGCTCGGGTTTATTTTCATTATGTTATACAGAATAGCCTAGGCTACAGAGCAGATGTTACAATATCATCTGTTTCATGGGTTACAGTCATATTAAAACCACAAAATTGTGTACAATGTCCGCAAAGAGAAGGCACTGCAGTGATGCAGCAGTTTTGTTTTTGTTTTTTAACTGCATAACGATTCCGCCACAGTGCTAGATCTTGACCCTTCACTGTGGAGCATTCTGGCTTCACAGTCTTATTGAACAAGGGTCTGTTGTCAAGACGGTCGTTGTGACTGTATTTTAGGTTTGGTAAATAAGTCATCCTAACAACAGATGACATCGTGACTTGATACACCACGGGGCAGTGTTCCAATAAAATATCTGTGGCATAAACAAAGATCACAGGTGGTATGTGGGCGACGCCTCATAACAAAAGCATGCTTTTTCATAAAACGACTTACAGCAACTATATATATATATATAGTCACTAGCATTGTATAACTCCAACTTCGACTATATGACGTCATAATAGAAGTTCGTCACAATACAACTTCTTTATATATTCAGGTAATATTGAACATTCTAGCATTACTACCGATTAACTTGAATTGTTTCAGCGGTTCCGCTTGAGGGTGAGTAGTAAAGCATTGTACTTAAATAAGTATATGGATTGTACCGTTAAACAATATCATGCTGTGTCCCAAATCTCGCATTGCATACTAAAAAGCTGCCTACTGAAAGCAG
The DNA here is from genome assembly GCF_013368585.1 of Megalops cyprinoides. Taxonomy (NCBI): domain Eukaryota; kingdom Metazoa; phylum Chordata; class Actinopteri; order Elopiformes; family Megalopidae; genus Megalops; species Megalops cyprinoides. Next base: position 16,603,762 of record NC_050590.1, read on the forward strand.
TTATTGACGAATTTTGTCCTTAGCTACAACAGAGGCTAACTAACGAGATATGCTATTTTGCTCTAATAATACATACTTCAACTGCATATAAAGTTAGGCCTACACATTATAGCGTTAACATTATACGGATAACTTTTCATGCTTAATAAATACTGTCGATTGTTACTGAGAGTGGACAACCGTTCAATTTGTCCGCCATTTTTTCACCTTTGAACTCTACGATGAGGACCGCCCTTTTTATTTTGCAATGACTTCTGGGATAGGAAAGGTGCAACATTTCCTGGATAATGTATTCCACTTTATCCCAAGTTGAATATGCTAGTTTCAGTTTGGGTTTAAAACATTTAACATAGGTCTTTAACTTGTGTAATAGGAAATTTAATATTTGAATACATTCAGTGTTCTTTCAAGTTATTAGTGTATTATTGCCGATAATACAGAGACCCACAGGTAACACCTGTTGTAGATTGAAATAGCTTGTTTAGATGTTCATGTCTTGTTGCCAACCTATACACAACATTAATAAGACAAATATCGTAAAACTGTTGATTAGGATTAGTAATAAAGGACACAGAGGAGGACCTATATGCATAATGGACATATGACAAAAATTATTATTTCCCCTGCTATTTTATTTTAAACAGAGGAAAGGGTAAACCAGAATGGCCATTGAGGACGCCATGCTGTTGGAGCTCGAGGAGTGGGAGAACTGCTGGGGAACAAAAGAAGAGATTGAGAGAAAGCTAGTGGAGAGAAAGATGCTGGAGGCAGAGAGAGAGCAGTGGAGGCAGGAGAAAGAGGCCATGCAGAGAGAGATGAGAGAGGAGAGGGAGCTGATGAAGGCGCTGAGCAAGGAGATGGAGGAATACAGGCAGATGGAGAAAAAGCTCTGGGACACTGAGATGAAGAGACGGATTGAAGAGCTGGAGAAAGAGAGAGAGGGGTTGAGGAGAGAGAGAAGCATGTGGGAGGAAGAGGTGAGGAGGAAGAAGGAACAGATGAAGAGGGAGAGGAAGATCATTCTGGAAGTCCTTGTGGATAGAATATTCGCAACGCCGGGAGAGGAGGAGAAAGGGAGCATTGGAAAGGAGGTGAAAGAGGAAGAAGAGAGACTGATTCCTCAGTGTGGAATCACCACGGAGACACCAGGCCCAAAGACAATGAAGGCCAAAATTAAATCTTGGTTCTCCTCTCTCAAGTTCTGGATAAAGAGAGGAAGCCAAGATTGAAAATAACAGACGGAGGGCTCCCAAGTAGCTCAGCGGTTAAGGCGTTAACCTTGACCACAAGCTGAGCTCTACAGCTTGGGCTCCATAAAAGCCGTGTCAGTTTCTGACAATGACCAGGAGCCCACAAAACAGATTGGCGTCATTGTACCAGGGATAGGGGTGGGCATGTCAGCCGGGATGCTGTCAACTCTCCGCTCTCAGGCACCCTTCAATGAATCAGGCGCCTGCAAGTTGCTCGGATGACATCAGCGGAGAACAGGTGCGCTGCCATGTGACTTGCAGGATGAAAAATATCCACTGCCTCCATGGTAGGGGATTGGAGGACACTGTACACGTGGTCCTGGGAGCTGGGAAAGTAAAAGTACGGGATTGCCAGACAGGGTGAAGTATGGTGGGTAGTTTAGATACCCGGGCCGTTACGGTTACCATGAAGGCCTGTTTCTGGATCCACCCGGAAAACCACCAGCGAACAGGACTCTAGTGTAACTTTGTGATCTAATCCCCCTCTCAGTGGGCACAGCCTGGAGAGAAAGACAGATTTACATCTGAGGCCTGAAGAACATCTATGAAGATAAAGGAATTTGTCCTCTTCTGACAAGCTGCGGCACTTGATTATAAACCAGGCAAAGTACGGGATTGCCAGACAGTGTGAAGTATGGTGGGTACTTTTGATACCCAGGCCGTTACGGTTACCATGAAGGCCTGTTTCTGGATCTACCCGGAAAAGCACTGGTTACTGAAGCTGTGAAGCCCTGGCTGCCAACAGTTGTTGCGATGTCTGTTGTTTTGTTTTGACTTTTCTTTTTTTTTTTTAATACATACATGTCTTTGTACTTTGTGTAAACAGTGTTGTCTCTGAGTTTACTAAAATATTTGAACACTACGGTAGTTTGCTGGAGTTTATTCTTTATATTCTTAAAAGGTCATCTTTTGCTACTTTAAAGTGTAAGCTCCTATGTACATTCTATTCAGTATTTAACATATATTTACACAACATTGGCAGCAACCATCCTTAGACTGTCCAGTGTCTCAGCTGGAATAAATATTCAACCTAACAATCGATAGCATTACAGCTTATACAGACCTTTATTTTACAATTATTATTTATCTCAAAGACACACCTGGCTTCATGTTGATACCATATTTGATAGCATCTTAATTTTACATTTGTTCGCATGACAGACCCAACACAGTCGCTCTGGCTAGCTACCAAGCTAGCCAACTAAGGAGGTAGCTAACCAACTGAAGCTAAAATAAGATCACCAGTTGCCAAACAATAGTTATCCATTACCAGACTTATCCAGTCAAGCCAGCTAGTTATCCGAACAGCAATCTCCAATTTTCGTTCATTTCCTTCGATTCGTTCCTTCCTCTTTGCAAACGTGCATGCTGATTAGTTGGCATAGCGGCTATAACTCTCCCTCTGGTGGATATTAGATATGCAGTCTGTCCATGAAGCAACCTATCACAAAACTGTATCAGCAGTACGTTCATGACAACAGCTAGCCAATAGCTGAAATGCTAAAACACTCAAAGCACCTCCCACTGGCCATCTCAGCACAGCGGCTCAGTGACTATGCTGACGATGGTGACTACAGCATGTGACTGACTCTGGAAGACTCGAAACACCCCCACTGCATACTGAATGACCTGATGTACTGTTGACAAGTTCTCAGTACAACGGTTTGTTCAGGCTCAAAAGACATTTTGCAACTCATTCTCTATTGTAAAGATAATATGTGATGCCACCCACTTCATCACAAATGTGAAAGCCAAATGGCCAGAGTCTGTACATGATTCAAGGGTGTTTCGTGAGTCCACCTTGTACAACAAGTTTGAACAGGGTAAGTTACCTTTCAAATAGTGATCAATTCTTACTCTTACAGTTTGCATGTTAAGTGTATAACCTATGGTTACTTTTGTCATGTGATTTTAGGACAATTTGGTATCCTCCTTGGGGACAGAGGCTACCCCTGCATGCCCTTTCTAATGACCCCCTACCCTGACTCTGAGCCTGGAGTGCAGTGCTGCTACAACCTGACTCACTGCAGGACAAGAGCCAGGGTGGAGATGACCATTGGTATCCTCAAGACCCGGCTCCAGTGCGTGAGTGGGATCAGGGTCACTCCAGAGAGAGCATGTGACATCATTGTGGCAAGTGTGGTGTTACACAATATTGCCACAATAAGAGGGGAAAGATGCTCTCTTGCAATGGTAGAACAATCGTACAAGCAATCGTAGTCACCTTCCTGACAACCGAGATGGCCGGACTGTGAGGGACAAGATTTGCAACAACCACTTCAACTAAGTGCAACATCACCCCAACTGCATTTTTTTATTATTTGTTTATTTTTTCGTGCATGCTCAATGAATACAGCAGTTTGTCAGCAGATTTCTCATTTCCTCTTTATGTCCTGGAAATAAAAAAATGAAAGGACATGCATTAATTTATTAACACCATGCACACCAATGGAGAAATAAGATAATTTTCATCGTCACCATTACCGTGTGCTCCAGTATTTCAATTTCAAGTTTCGTTTTTTTTTTTTTTTTTTTTTTGATATGAAATTGTATGTGGTCCATCTTGAGGTCACATTTTTATTTGCTTCTCCAGATGGACTTTATATAGATCTTTTACTGGCATCTGGGAAGAGAGACGACATTTTGTTACAGGAGGTTATAGTGTTCTTCTCATTTTATGATTTCAGTTAGACACATGGGTGATGAGACATGAAAAGCTATTCTTACTGTGCTACGATGTTCTGTGAAGTTGAATGGGGATTCCTCCACTGGGGGAAATGTGATGCAAGTACATTTATCATTACCACAACATTTACATTTACATTTACATTTATTTATTTAGCAGACGCTTTTATCCAAAGCGACTTACAAAAGTGCATACAGTAGGTACAGCGACAGTACGGGGACAGGATGTGTACAGTTCCACAATGAGACAGTTCTCAGCTGAGAGCAAGGTCTGTTTGAGGACGCAGTACTATCAGATTTTTACAATTACAGCCTAAAGGGCAACTAGTACGATATACTTTCGAACGGCAAACTTCAACAACTTCAAACGGCACAATGAGCGTCAGGGTAAAGGCGGCAACAAGAGACAAGAAACTTTAATTCAAAATTGTAAAACAGAAAAATACATTGATACAATTTTGTATTACCGTGCTCAAAATAAAAGTGCTTCCTTTTTTTCTTAAATGCAATTAAAATGAAAAGTGCAACTTCAATAAAAGTTGGTCGAGATGCTGTGTTACAACTTTGGCCAAGTCATCATCATGTTTACGCTGCTATGTTTTCATTTTTTAAAGACATAGGTTAAACATTGTATTTTATGGACTGTGATGTCACCAGCACCCCGTTTGTGCCGTGGCCTAAACACATTTGTTCCTGCTGCTATGTTTTTTTTTTTAGATGGACATAACGTCATCATTGCTGACGCCATTCAAACTTTATTGGAAACAATCCAATACAGCATCTGTGGGTTGGGTTGGATTCAGATATTAACTGTAGGCTAAGTCGATATCATTAAATGTGACATTGCCCCAGCCTTTCCCTTTTAGACGGTGATCACGGCACTACAGGTCAAGAGGGACCGCGCGCAATCCAAACCTCCTTCCCTGAAAGAGAAGTTCCAAGTGCAGATGCAAGCTACGTCATTCACATAAAACTGGAAATTGCAAAGCACCTCTGATGTAAATGTGATGAGCTTTATCGATACCATGATCAGGTTTGAAAACGGTTGTAAACTGACCTTTGTGTTGCATTTCCCTCAATTACACCATTAAATGATTTAGAATTATTTAAATTTAAGCCTTTGCAATGTGGTTCTTTGACAATACATATATTGAAGTTTCTGCAGTGTTTCTTTACAACCACCATCAGTAAATGAATACAACCTCCATGAATTCTTCAGGCAGACTTTCTTCAGAGGTAACGCTAAAATATTGTATCAAATTTATCACATGTATTGCAAGGCATTTTGGGAACAAGGAAGTTTAGAACATAAAGTGTACTGTACATCAATGTGACAGCATTGACATTCTGAAAACGTTCAACATCGCTTTCAAATTCTCTCTCTTTTTTTTAAAATCAGTTCTCCTTCTCAGAACAAGTGCATAACATAATGTAGAGGGTATTTCAGGGTCCTCTGGAAACAAGTTATTTGAATCTTGTACAGTTTTGGATGATTAGCAGCAGGAAGATAAGGTAACGTGCTGAATCAATCACAGTTCTTTTCTAATTTAAATGTCCATTAGTGTTAATGTATGTATTAATGTATACATACATGGTATTCCAGTATACCTACGTAAATGCATAATTATGAAAGTTTAAACAGTAACAGAACAGTAATACCATTTCAAACTTTTTAAATACTTGGGGTGCCAACTTCACGCAGGTGGGTTTTTTAATACTTAGCAAATAAATGATTGCATTAGCACCCTCTGCTGTCGACTGTCAGCGTCATTCTATCTGACTCTTAAGGTCGATGGACGTCGAACCGTGGAGCCAGGCCAACGGCCGTTCTGGACTTTTCCAGAACGTCCAGATGGTCAGTCCACCCCTGCTTTAAGTTGATCAATTGTAGCATGTAAAGTTTTTTTTCCCAGTCTAAAGAAGTAGGCTGAGTTTTGTTCACCCTCTTCTATCCATTTTGTTCTAGATCAAATGTACCCTCCTTTAGCTTTTGATTTATATAAGTCATCCAATTTATTTTGTAATTTAGCAATTTAGTTATTTTGTTAATTTAGTCATCCTTGGCTAGATCACCACCAAACCTCCTGAGAAACTTCCCCAACTCATATTTTAAGGGCTCCCAGTTCCTTCCATAAGCTTTCTGAGTTTCTGCTTTGTTCCAATAGGTTTTGATCAATTCAATGATTTGCTGTTTGACCTGCTCATAATTAAGGAGGAAACTATTTAATTTCCAAAATGAGGCTTTTGAGGTGTGACTTGTGGACAAGGTTATTGAGATATAGATTTCTTTATGATCAGTCAATGGAGTATAACTGATATTAACTGAAATGTTATTGTTTATCAGGCACCTAGATAGTAACCAGTAGTCAATTCTAGATTGTCTTGACCATTCCTTATTGCACTGATTGTCAATCCTGCTCCTGGAGCCCCGATGCTTTGCACGTTTTCCATCTTTCCTTGCTCTACCTACCTGACTGAACTCATCAGTGGCACTTTTGATTAGCTGAGCACACCTGATTTAATCAAGAACATCCCACTAATTTCAATCAGGTGTGTTTGGAGCAAGGATAGATAGAAGATATGCAGGACAGGGGGGCTCCAGGAGTAGGATTGAGAAACACTGCCTTATTGGACCAAGTATATTGCTGGTCATTTGGAAACAGTTTCCTCCAGATATCAATCAGGTCAAATTTATCCAAAAAGCAATTCAAAGCTGAGCTGAGAGACACAAATCACCTTGGTGGCCATCTGTCTAACATGTTGTTCATTGCTATAATAGAATCCCCTCCCAAGACTGAAGAGGCCTTAGGGTATTTGGTTAACCAGTATGAGATTTTTTTCTTCCAAAGTATCAAAGAGAATGTTATTCTCCACAGAAGAGTTGTATCTGTAGATGTTATTTATGGCTATTATCATTATGACAAAATGACCAGAGGAATCTATATTGGTCTCTAAAATATTCCCATTAAAGTTGTGTTTAAAGATTCCTACCCCAGCTGAATGTTATGATCCATGTGCTAACCATATATCATTTCCCCATTGTGACCTCCAAAAGTTTGAGTCATTGGATTTGAGTGACATTCTTGAAAAAAAAAATTGCCTTGTTCTTATTATGCAAACAAAAATAAGGCCTTGCGTTTCACAATATTTTTAAGACCCCTGCCATTAATAGACATTAAAGACAAAGACATATAACAATATCAGAGAAATCCTCTGAGAACTGGAGAAATGCTCAAAATTCTCTCTAAACACTCAGAGCAAATATAAGTTTCTAACTCTGCAACAGATCAACAAACCTGTAGCAAAAACAGACAAGGGCATGTTAGAAATTTATTTTCTATTATGCACATTGGTTAAACTACCAAAACTATAATGCTTCTTCCTCTTAGAAAAAAAAATCAAAGGAAGGAATAATTCAAACATTCTTACCATAAAGAATTAAACTTTCAAGGAACTTCCCTTGCATTATAAAGGAATATATCTTCAGAGAGGTTGGACTGATCTCACAAAAAAAGTAGCATATCTCTCTGAAACCTTTTTCAACTTAAATAGAGAATGGTACCCAATAAAATGAACCTTCAGTCTAAAAATGGATAAGAAAGCAAAAGAAAAGCTAATGCGCCGTCTACTGGCGACCAACAGTTACGACAGACCATTCAAAATCCCATGGTATGTGCCATTGCCCACAGGTAAAGGGTAACCGAAACAGAGATAAGTAGGATAAACAGATTAACAAATAAGATTAAAAAAATAATAATAATGATAATAATAATAATACTAGCTGAGACAATCTAGATAACAAGAATACTAGATAAACTGTAATCTCAGTAAACCAGTAGCGTTATCATTACCTTCTCCTCCTGTAGTTTAAGCCCACCTGAGGCAGTGCTGTATAATAATGACAGCCTAATATATTTAAAACCTTATCACTTGCATGTTATTGACTGTGACCCTTTTACCATCAATGTGTACAAAGGGCCCTCTGAAGCCTGCTTTCTTCCCCTCCTTCCTCACCTGTTCAACTAGCGGCCACGGTTTGTTCCTGGAATCCTTGGTCTCCTGTGTCAGGTCTTCAAAGATTCTGATCTTCCTTTCCTTCAGTATGGTTAATGTTCTAGCATCCCTCCAGATTTTGTTCTTGTGGGTTCGTGACAGAGCAGGGACCCAATCTATGGGCGATGTCTGCTGAATAGGCCAGTTGGTCTGCGATGTCGGGTGAGACCTGGCTGAACACGTCAACAAGGATCTTCTTGACATTCTCCCCAGCTTGTTCAGGGATCCCGGTGACTCGTAGATTCCACCTCCTTTTTTAAGCGTCCAGGTTGTTGTATCTATCATGGAGCACGTTGTTTTCTTTCTCCAGGATTCCAACTCTGCTCTGTAGGGTTTCAACTTTGCTTGTCACATCCTCCACTTGTCTCCCCATGAATTCAAGAGCATCAGTGACACTTTCAATGGAACTTGGGTTATCTTTAGCTGTTGTCTCAAGTGACTACAGCCGTCTAAGATACACTTGCATCTTCTCAATTCTCTCCAATACCGTTAGCAGAAGTGAATTGGGCACCGGCTGATTGTCATTCTGATCATGGCAAGTGTCTTGGATTTCTTTGCTGGTCGCAGAGTTTCTGGTAACGGCTCCAAGCAAGGATCCACTTGTTCCGGTAAAACTCCTGTCTCAAACTTGCCGCCCAGAGATTTCTTAGCATAGGAATGCATTATGCCGCAAATATTTTCATTTGTATCCATTTTAATAAAATACTTGATTGAAAAAAAGAACTAGCAAACTAATTAACTTACCGAGACGCCATCTGACCTGACGTCAAAGAAATACTGTCTGACATGGTGCCACTTCAGGGGCTGAAGTGTCTCAAATCAGAGAATCTATTTAACAGCCCCAGCTCACACAGCACCAACCTATGCAGGGAAGTCAAGACATCATGCCAGCTCACCAGACACACGGCCTGCCACAAGGATACTGGCCAATCCATAGTCCAAGACAGTGAGGAGAGACAGCCCAGTCTCAACAAAGGTTTGCACCCTAGCGTTATTACCTTGCTCAACACCACGCACCATCAAGATGTTTCAGCTGTCAACACAGTGGGTTAAGGGAGTACTGTATGCATGGCTATAGATATGGCTATAGATGTGGGAGCAGACTTTGTGCGTGCTGAACAGTCACCAGGATATGTGGTTAACACCACAAAAGATAGAATCAATGGACGAAGTCACATGTTTGTCCAAATGAGTGTCATGTGCAGAAACACCCTTTTTTCATTTGCCTTTGAACCTTATGTGAATCCCCAGTGGCAGAAGGGCTTGAGTTTTGTGAGACACTTGTAAAATTAAGAAAGGGTGTCTCACCACATCATTGTCAATGTTCTGAACCCCAAAAACTATGATGTAACATTAGCAGGGAGAACTGTAATTGGCAATACAATAAGTGCCTGCCTACTATACTTCAGACATGTCATTCTATTCCTTCAGTTACAGTGAGTCAGGTCAAAATAACATATCTGTATCAAGTATAGAAATGGTGTTATTACCACTAAGGAGAGAATAATAATACAAAGTAATATGAATAGAACAGTCTTTTTAATAGTTACATTAAACTGGAATTAATTTACATCTTACAATATTACAATATACACAAGCTGCCAACGCCTTTATATCATAGAAATATGATAGAAATAATAAATAAATAGATTCCTTTATAAATAGAAATATCATAGAAAAGAAGGAATGTTTGTGCACTGTTGCATACTCCCAAAAACCTATACTGACACAAAACAGACAGATCTCTCACACATTCACGTTCTGATCTAGAAAGTCTACATACCCTTTCAAGATTTCTTGCTTTTTGTGTCTTAAAGGCCAAAATCAAGAGGAGAGAAGTCAGGCTTTTTTATTTTAATATACACATTATAATCAACAATTGCCAGGGATCCTGCTGCTGCTTCCTAGGATGGCCACCAGATGGCCTCATAACGTCTTGTGTTCTATGTCTCATTTAGTTAATGTCTTTCTAGTTTTAGTTAATGTCTCTCTGTTCTCTATTTCAGCCCTGCCCTTTGTTCATGTATTTGCTCAGTCTTGAGTTCCCATGCTTTTTGTGTATGTGTGTGTGTGTGTGTGTGAGAGAGAGAGAGAGGGAGGGAGAAAAACTCTTGTGCCAAGCCTGTTTTATTTCTCCTGTACACAACCGCCTGTGTCCTTTGAACCAAACCACAGTTGAAAACACAGTTCGGCTTGTCTCCCACGTTGTGTTTGTTGTATAGCTGGCTCATTAATGCAAAGAAATTGCTCAGGCTTTCTTGAGGGGCAGCATGTACTCTTGCTCTCTCCACGCTGTCACACACCCGTACAATGAGCAACAGGTGTCCTTCCCTAAATCAGTTCCACCAGTTATCACTGAGCCCACTACTACCATAGCAAGCAGCTATATTCTAGCTTTGGTTTGAACCTCATTTACAGAACAATTGGCCACTAAAGTACAATATATTTTGAGTTTCCTTGTTAACACATTACCTGTGATTCATCGTAAGTTTTTTCTGTTAATTATGTCTTTTAAATTAAAAGAAGTGATCATACTGACCGACTGCCTTTGCAGTCAAAATTTATAATGGTATCCCTCCAGATCGCTATTGCTTACTCATAGTGAGAGGAAAGTGTACAGCTCTGAGCTCTTGTCAGTGTTGCAAAACAAAAAGGACACGATTTGTTTTAATCCCCTTGAGGTTTTAAGTAAATCATGATCATACAAAGGTCAACTGTACAAATGCAGTGAGTAAACATGCCACTGTATGAATACCATGAGCTCACGCTGCTATGATTGGAATATGGACTCTGTACCCACTCCCATTATGTTTTTGGAGAAAATGCAGAGCTGGAGATGCTATGTAAACTGACCGATGGTGTAATATTGTGGAGAAGTTGGCTGACATGTCTCACAAAAATGAACAGAAGGACAAATGTTCAAAAACACCATAACTTACTTTCAAAACAGAACCAACCTGAACACAGAGTCAACTGAAAAGAGTAAGCCTCCTGTTCTCCACCAATACAGCTGTATTTACTGTTCCTTTAATTAGGCCGGTGTGGTTCATTAACCAATGGCTGGTTTTCTTCAATGACACACCCCCACAGTCACAATTAGGTAGACAATTAACAATCGACTCAAGATGTTTACATGCAGTTCCTATGAAATACTTATCATTACACAATTATTAATATGGTTGAAAATGGAAATACAACAATCCTTAAACATTTATACCACAGAAAAATGAACAAACTGTTGGGGAACAGTGAAGGTTCTCCTTCACAATTATTTTGTATTATATTGCCCATTATCCAGTAAATGCATTTGATCTTGAGTGACTCCGTGTCCACTGCTTCTGTGATGAACCGAGTGAGAAGGGTTAAACTCAATGGGGCAATTGCTCTGTCGTTAACTTAGCTGCGCTTTAGAGTTTAACAAGTTTTTAAACGCGCATGTTGTAGAAGAAGTCACGTGGCTTCTTAAGCCCCATTGCTGTGTCATCGGTACCTGTGGTTTAACCTGCTGCTGAGGTTTAGCTTGATCTCAGTTGCTGTGTCCTCAAGAAATTTAATATCAGCCACTAGAGGTCAGTTTTTATGCGTATTTGCTTAAACCTGACACTTGAGGTGGGGTAAGGAGAGACTAAGCTATCTCATTTGCAGAATGAGACCTACATCACATCCTACACACAAACTGTAGTAATATTTTGTTCATTTCTTCCCCCATGTAGGCCTATGTCGTCACTTACTTTGATTGTGTGATATAAAAGCTATATAGGCACATCTCTTTATATAGTCCTATAATTAAGGAGATAACTAGTTTGTGGAGATAACTCTCTACATCTTCTTTGAAAAATTGTAGGCTGTTTTTTTCTAATCACTTAGACAGACAAAACACGCTTAATCTAAATAGTGCATTCTTTATTCATCACCAGGATTTTTGCGCTGTGCGGTACCATCAATTTTCAACAAGAGGAAATTTTATACATATATATATATATATATATATATATATATATATATATATATATATATATATATATATATATATGTATATATATAACAAACTATTTAGCAATCGAACACATTTATTTATTTCACAGCCACTCTTATCCAAAACAAATGTCTATGCACATCCCTGAGTAGGCCTAATGATAACAATTCAAACACGATCCAGACCAAAATGCTTATACATCGAGGGTTACAATAAAGTCGTAACTTTAGTTCCCTTTCAGACACTTCAATTACGACAGGATCCAGGAAGGGTCTTATTATTTATCTATTGCAGGGAAATAACCTTTATTTTTGGCGGATGTGAAGTCAATTGTATAAGAAATATATAAGCCTAATAACAATTAAAATAGCCTATAATGTTTATGTTACATCGAAGATCCACCTCGCAAAGAATCCTAAATGATGTCATTAAGTGGCATTCTTGTTAACTCTACGTTCTGGCAGAGAATATCTATATAGACGGGCTACGGTTCTGGGTAGATTTCTAACTTCCGGTTTCCAGACAGTTTAACTGTGAATCAGCTAAACCCTTGCGTGTTGTTACACAGCAATCACGTTTAGCTTAACATGCAGCTGCACGTTAAACTTGTGATACTCCGGAGTACAGCTCTAAAGCGCAGCTAAACTAGCTGACAGAGCAATTGCCCCAAATTGTTTTACCTCTCCATCAAAAAGTGTATGCTAGATGTTTCTGATGTCTCTTGGATATCATTCACACTCTTGTTGTTGTTAAGTGTCTATACAGAAGACTAGCAATCATTGATACCCAATGGTATCAGCTAGTAACAGGGTGGATATTCTAATCCTGAAGATGTTGAGATCTTGAACGCGGTAACTTGGATGTAAAGTGGGCAGAATATGAAGACTATTTCTTTTCAGTAATACACTCAGGAACGAACTTAATTTAAAATTATAGCGCAGTTAGGACCTTCTCTTTCCTCGATAACCCCACCTTCTCCACAAGCCGATCCGCGTGACCCTTAAAAGCATCTTATTCTTGAACACGGAATTACAAACACATGGGTAAAATGAATATCTGTGTGAATGAATGTCTGCGTTGAAATCATTGAGATTGCCGGGATTGATGCAAACAGAAGGAGTCGATCTTTTAACTGTCATGTCAACAAGCATCTAAGCACTGAGCTCAAATAACATTACCTGTATAACTGTAAAATCGCTTACAGTAAACTTCTATCATCTGATGCTTCCTGCGGAAACTCTTTACACTGAAATCTTGCTTGGATGTATGGATATATTTTATAGTCGCATTACACCAAAACGTCCACTAGAGGGTGAACTTTATATTCATTTAACCTTAACGTATTTCTGGAAAACTGTGTTTCACGGTTCAGTGTATTTTCAGGGGGGAGATTAACTGGTACGTCTGCCTGGAACACAGAAAAATGTGCATACATATCAGAGCAATGACTATATGCAACCTTCTGAGCAGAATCAGCTAATTAAACTGCATTTACAACTAGCAGCACTGAAAGGCTTTTGTATTGTAGGCTACACTGCACCTCTAGCCTGTAGGGCAAATAAATAACAGATTCCAAATTGTAGCACTACACCATCATTATATATGGAAAAAAAAACTTACATCATAGTCTTCTTCAGAGGGATTCAGGCATTTAAAAGTGATGTTTAAACCGGTTGCCTACCCAAATTAACTGAGTAGTCATGCATGCTCACCACACAAAAACATTGTGTCAGAATGTCTGTGTTTTAAATAACATTTGCCTTGTATATAATTGATGTAATTTAGAGCTGTAATTCTCTTAAACAGTCTAGAAAAAAACATACTTGAATGTACAATATTTTTACATAGCCATAGAATAAGACTTGATGACATCGTTGGCATCGTGCTTTAAAGAGAAAGAGTCCATAGTTTACATGCCATGTCAACAGGCATCCAGGCACTGAGCTCAATTGTACAGCTTTTTCTCAACATACTGTATATGTTAGGTGTTTTAGCAATCAAAACGAAATTTGGTGCCGTCAAAATGCATTCTCACCTCTATAAAACAGAAAACAACACAGAAAAGGGTACATTTTAAAAACACAGGAGACAAAGGGACAAGTAAACTAACCTATATATTATCATGGATTACGTCAGACGTTAAACGATCTGTCATAATGCCCTGTCAAATAACATTACCTGTATAATTGCAAAATTGATTGTGGTAAATTTACACACTCTGACTCTCCAATCGAAATTTTATTCAATATAGTTTAAACGGTATACTTTCCGTTGTTTGGATGTGAAATTCTAAATGTTTTTTCATCTCATTACACCAAAGCAGCCACTAGGTGGAGCTCTTTATTAATGTGACCTCCATTTTTCTTTAAAATAATACAGGAAAAAAAATAGAAGCCTGTGTTTCACTGTTCAGTGTATCTTCAAGAGAGAATGTGCTTGCAAGGCAATAACTATATGCAATACTCAGTACAGTATAACAGATAATTTCACTGGAATTAGAACTAGCGGCACTGAAAAGCATTCATATTATGCATTGCAAATGCAACCATGATGCATCTCTAGCCTGCAGGGCAAAGAAATAACAGATTCCAAATTATAGCACTACCCCATCATCACATATGATGCAATTCCTCATGCTCCCCTCTTTAGATTCACCCATGGAACCACAGCAGATTGAAACTTTATCATCGTCACAGGAATGGAGGCATTTAAAGACTTGATTCCTCAGGCCTGTAAAGCCTTATGTATATGAGCAGACCTACAGTAAGTACCCCATACCCCCCTCATGGGGCAAATAATAATAATAAATAACTAAATAAACAGCTTTACAAATGGAGAACTCTCAAAATTTTCAGTCAAAGGGTCATTGATCTCCAACAGTTGGCGATATGAATTTTTCAAAATTGTTACAAGCAGAATCCACCTATCTCTGACATGGACTACTTAAGCTCCTATGTCAAATTGTTTGTTTTGATTTCGTTTAAATGAGAGGCAGTATAAATTTAATAATTGAATACAAATCAAGCAGGCATTTTCTTCCAAATTCCACCGGTTTCAACATGTTTCTGATGAATTGCAATATATATTCCGTCAGTATGGAATAAAATAAAATAAATGTAACAGTTTTGTAGAATTTCACAGTAATTCAGTGAGAAATTGGGCTGCTGAAACAAACACAAACTCATGAGCACAAGCAGACACTTAAGGTGTGCACACACACTTATACGTGTCTTGGAAAACCTCGATGATTGATATGTTAACTGCCCCAAGATAGTTTGTTGATCCGTTGCAGAAATATTCGAAACTAACTATTAGTATTCACTGGATTAAACCATTTTCGCCTGGACGTAGTTCCCCGTGTTTTGGAGGCCTATTTCACGTAGGCTACAGGCCTTCTGAATTTACAAAATACTATGAGTAAGTTTCCCTGTGCATTGAACAATTTGTATTTTTGTTTTAAGAGCAGAAATGATAAACTCAAAAAGAGGGCATGTCCGGGAGAAAGAGGATGTATGGCGCCCTATCATCTGATGCTTTTTGGTTGGTCATTTAGAGCATGTACAGAGTTTGTTTTGAGCTCAGCACCATGGTAACATGCAGGTTAAAATTATATATATCTTCGGATATCATTGAGAGTAAAGCACAGATCCCATCAGTTTTCTCCTGAGAAGCTCCGTTTGTACTTTTTCTTCTTCAAATAAACATCCCCGTCTCTATAGATCAATTTTTAAGGATATTTAAAACTGCAGGAAATTGCTTGTCTGGTAAAATTAACCTACATTACACATGGTGGGTAAATCACTAGTCTAATCCTGTATCCTATTAAAGCTCGCTAGTGTGTTACCCTGCTTGGTTTAATTATGCCTGGACATTGGGTGCATATCGAGCTGCATCTGACGGTTTTTCCCACTGTGGTGCTTATGTTTGTGTGGAGTAATCTGCTCGGAGCGCGCTTTTCAGACTGCGTGCGGTCTGATGGACGCACCTCTGTCCCCAGGTGCGCTCCATGAGGAGACTTCATATTAACGTCTCACCCCCGCCCCCACTCCAGCTAAATTATATTACCGATAATACAGAGACCCACAGGTAACACCTGTTGTAGATTGAAATAGCTTGTTTAGATGTTCATGTCTTGTTGCCAACCTATACACAGCATTAATAAGACAAATATCGTAAAACTGTTGATTAGGATTAGTAATAAAGGACACAGAGGAGGACATATATGCATAATGGATGTATGACAAAAATTATTATTTCCCCTGCTATTTTATTTTAAACAGAGGAAAGGGTAAACCAGAATGGCCATTGAGGACGCCATGCTGTTGGAGCTCGAGGAGTGGGAGAACTGCTGGGGAACAAAAGAAGAGATTGAGAGAAAGCTAGTGGAGAGAAAGATGATGGAGGCAGAGAGAGAGCAGTGGAGGCAGGAGAAAGAGGCCATGCAGAGAGAGATGAGAGAGGAGAGGGAGCTGATGAAGGCGCTGAGCAAGGAGATGGAGGAATACAGGCAGATGGAGAAAAAGCTCTGGGACACTGAGATGAAGAGACGGATTGAAGAGCTGGAGAAAGAGAGAGAGGGATTGAGGAGAGAGAGAAGCATGTGGGAGGAAGAGGTGAGGAGGAAGAAGGAACAGATGAAGAGGGAGAGGAAGATCATTCTGGAAGTCCTTGTGGATAGAATATTCGCAAGGCCGGGAGAGGAGGAGAAAGGGAGCATTGGAAAGGAGGTGAAAGAGGAAGAAGAGAGACTGATTCCTCAGTGTGGAATCACCACGGAGACACCAGGCCCAAAGACAATGAAGGTCAAAATTAAATCTTGGTTCTCCTCTCTCAAGTTCTGGAAAAAGAGAGGAAGCAAAGATTGAAAATAACAGACGGAGGGCTCCCAAGTAGCTCAGCGGTTAAGGCGTTAACCTTGATCACAAGCTGAGCTCTACGGCTTGGGCTCCATAAAAGCCGCGTCAGTTTCTGACAATGACCAGGAGCCCACAAAACAGATCGGCGTCATTGTACCAGGGATAGGGGTGGGCATGTCAGCCGGGATGCTGTCAACTCTCCGCTCTCAGGCACCCTTCAATGAATCAGGCGCCTGCAAGTTGCTCGGATGACATCAGCGGAGAACAGGTGCGCTGCCATGTGACTTGCAGGATGAAAAATATCCACTGCCTCCATGGTAGGGGATTGGAGGACACTGTACACGTGGTCCTGGGAGCTGGGAAAGTAAAAGTACGGGATTGCCAGACAGGGTGAAGTATGGTGGGTTTAGTTAGTTTAGATACCCGGGCCGTTACGGTTACCATGAAGGCCTGTTTCTGGATCCACCCGGAAAACCACCAGCGAACAGGACTCTAGTGTAACTTTGTGATCTAATCCCCCTCTCATTGGGCACAGCCTGGAGAGAAAGACAGATTTACATCTGAGGCCTGAAGAACATCTATGAAGATAAAGGAATTTGTCCTCTTCTGACAAGCTGCGGCACTTGATTATAAACCAGGCAAAGTACGGGATTGCCAGACAGTGTGAAGTATGGTGGGTACTTTTGATACCCGGGCCGTTACGGTTACCATGAAGGCCTGTTTCTCTACCCGGAAAAGCACTGGTTACTGAAGCTGTGAAGCCCTGACTGCCAACACTTGTTGTGATATCTGTTGTTTTGTTTTTACTTTTCTTTTTTTAATACATACATGTCTTTGTACTTTGTGTAAACAATGTTGCCTCTGAGTTTACTAAAATATTTGAACACTACGGTAGTTTGCTGGAGTTTATTCTTTATATTCTTAAAAGGTCATCTTTTGCTACTTTAAAGTGTAAGCTCCTATGTACATTCTATTCAGTATTTAACATATATTTACACAACATTGGCAGTAACCATCCTTAGACTGTCCAGTGTCTCAGCTGGAATAAATATTCAACCTAACAATCGATAGCATTACAGCTTATACAGACCTTTATTTTACAATTATTATTTATCTCAAAGACATGCTAGGCATCATGTTGATACCATATTTTGATTGCATCTTAATTTTACATTTGTTCACGTGACAGACCCAACACAGTCGCTCTGGCTAGCTACCAAGCTAGCCAACTAAGGAGGTAGCTAACCAACTGAAGCTAAAATAAGATCACCAATTGCTAAACAATAGTTATCCATTACCAGACTTATCCAGTCGAGCCAGCCAGTTATCCGAACAGCAATCTCCAATTTTCAAGATTCTTAGCTACCTGGAATTCAGTCAGTTGCCAGTGTTGTTTGTGGTTATAGCTTGCACGTTAGCTACGTAAGGAGCCAACTAATTGGCAACAAATAAACAAGATAGCTCGATCCAGCTGGCCACCAAGTAAGAGTAGTTTATTGTTAACCTTATTTTGTAGCTTTAACTGGCTAAAACCCAATCGATTTTTCAGCTCATTAGCTTGACGTTCTCATATCACTATTAGCTAACTTTCTAAAACAAAATAAGATGGCTAGATTGCTAGCAAGCATAAGTAATTTGTTGTTAGACTTATTTTACAGCTATCTGACCAAGGAAGGGAATGTTCAGTCTTACTATGTAGCCAACAGTGATTTTGTTGTTGCTAACAAGTTAGCCAGCTAAGATAGCTAATTTTCTCCAAAATGGAATGAGGCAGCTAGCTTTCAAATACAATACTGTGAAACAGCTATGGTGATTTGTATTCAAAATAATGACAGCAGTATGGTTTCATTCAGCAGCGATCTGTTCTCAAGAACACCCTTGTTTTATAGATTGCTCATCGAGGGCGGTCATCTGACAAGAAATGGGTGTCTCACGTTCATGAAATGAATATTTTTAAAGAAAAATAAGCTGAGTTTTTACAGTGCTGTGAAAAGTGCTGGCCACCAATGCTGTGAAACCTCTGTACTAGTGATGTGCAGTTCGTGAACGAACAAATCCTTTTGTACGAATCTTTGAGGTGAACTGAGAGCATTGAATTCCTAGTCTAAAAGATTCGTTTCTTCCTCTTTGCAAACATGCATGCTGATTAGCTGGCATAGCGACTGTAACTCTCCCTCCAGTGGATATTAGATATGCGATCTGTCCATGAAGCAGCCTATCACAAAACTAGCCAATGGCTGAAATGCTAAAACACTCGAAGCATCTCCCACTGGCCATCTCGGCACAGCTGACGATGTGGGACACTGCAAAAGATCCAGTGACTACTGTCACTGTTTACAAGTTCTCAGTACAACAGTTCGTTCAGATTCAAAAGATCTGGTGACTAACAAGACTCTAAACTCCCCCTACTGACCTGGTGTACTGTTGACAAGTTCTCAGTACAACGGATCCTTCAGACTTGAAAGATTCTCTGACTATGTTGGACAATCAATGTGCGAAATACGGGGGTCGGAGACGCCTTGATTGATACTTGAGACCTCTGAAAGCCTCAACAGCAAAATTTTGAGGGGTCCATGGAAAAATATTTAAAAAATTATTTGTCACTTGCAATTGTCACTGAAAATGTCTTTTAAGTCTTAAAGCCCGACAGACGCAGCCTGTGTCCAAATTCACATCCTCTCCTCTCCGTTGAATTGCTCACGAAGTATTCATCGGTAACGATGCTAGTTGCTTCTCTATGTGACGAAGTGTTGGTGAGAAAAATAATTTTGAATTCACATCACAACGTACCGCATATCAAAATAAACAGCAGAATTTATCCTTCCGATGATACTAGTTGTTTTTCTGTGTGACGAAGCGTTGTCGAGTAATCCGGTTTTGAAATCACAGCAAATTTCTGCATTATTTCCAACATAGGGCTGACATTACATCCCACTTTGTATGAAAAATAAACACAAAATAACGTATTTGCTTTTCATTGCAATGATTCAAAAGTTGTGGTGAAAATACGCAGGTTTTCATGAAATAAAGCACGAGACTAGACGTTTTAACGTCATTGTACATTAATAACAGCAGATGGCGCCATTTATCTGCGATTGTTGAGTGGTATTAGAAATCCCAGTAGACTAGTTTATTTTTATTTTTATTTAAATGTGGTAATTTCATCTAACAGATGTAGAAAATATATCAGAGTACCTTGTTTTATTCAGTGTATTTTATTAAATTGATTTCAGATTGAGATTTCCTTTATTGTCATTTTATCATGCACTTGCGTACAATCAAGAATGAAATGCGATTTCTCCTATATCAACAGTGTATATAAATTACAAAGAGAATTAAAACAACATATATCCATAAACAATACACTCAGTTTTGTAAACATTTGGAGGGGCATAGCAGCATGACTCTATGGCGGCATGTCTTTATGGTATAGTTGGAGTTGAATATAGTTGAATAGCAGCATGTACTGTCAATAAATGATCTTTTTTTGTCTGTACAAAAAGTGCCAGGTGCAGCATGGCAGCATGAAATGGATTGCACTAGTGCAGAATAGTGTCTGCCTGGTACTATTGGGGGATTAATGGTTCAGTGAGGAGAGGGGGGGCAAGATCATGATCATGATCTTCACAGCCTGGGGTATGAAGCTATTTAGAAGCCTGGTGGTATCGAATGAAATGATTTCTTTAAATAAATAAGATTTGATCTTCAAGAAGTCTTTTGCCAAAAAAAGGTGTTAAAAAATGAGGGGTCCTTTTCTAATCGGGGACATTTTATTATATTCAGCTAATATGGTATGTTCTCTGCCATTTTTCCCATGATTTTGGATTTTTTCCAAATACCCCAAAATTGCACTCCTCCAGCAGCGTTGGCACTTCTCATTGCAATGTCCCAAGAACTGCACACTGCATTTTATGGCACTGCTTATGTTCAAGCTTGACATATATGTAGTGGGGGGCAGTGCAATGGTGCAAATGGGTAGCAGTACTGCCTAACATTATGGAGGTTTCAAGTTCGGGGTGCGTCTGCATTCAGTTTGTACCTTGTCCCTGTGTTCATGTGGCTTTCCTCTGGGTATTCTGTTTTTTTACCACAGTCCAAACACATTCAGGTAATGTCAATTGGATATGCTATATTGTCCATAGGTGTGAGTGTAAGAGTGGATGTCAATGTGTCTGTTCAGCCTGGGATGGACTGATGTCTTGGTCAGGGGTTGTTCTCACTAGTTGTCTACCTGGTGGCCCTGAGGTGCTTGGCCCCTTCATTGCTGCTTGCAGCTATATTTTTAATTGTGATGCTTATGTAACGGGTGGTATCTTGCGTTGTGTTTTTAATATGATGTTACGTGGGTCGGCGAGCGAGCGAGTTTCGAACTGAGGTTCTTACTGCTCGCTGCCAACCCCTTACAGCCAGCGTCGTTGCCAGTTGAGCTAAAGGCAAATTGCCGTTAGCGACAACGCTACTTAACCAAGTCTCAGAGGGAGTGACGTAGCCGCTGCAACCACTCGGCTACCTGCTACCCGCTACCTAAGGCTTTACGCAGGACTCACACGAGCTAATCACTTCAGCTCTGCTACACTCACCCCCCTTTGACCTCCTCTGACTCCTCAGCGACCACTGGCGGCCAAGCTGTGCTTTAGCCAGTGATCCGGGTCACGGCACCAATGTAACGGGTGGTATCTTGCGTTGTGTTTTTAATATGATGTTACGTGGGTCGGCGAGCGAGCGAGTTTCGAACTGAGGTTCTTACTGCTCGCTGCCAACCCCTTACAGCCAGCGTCGTTGCCAGTTGAGCTAAAAGCAAATTGCCGTTAGCCTGTCGGCGACAACGCTACTTAACCAAGTCTCAGAGGGAGTGACGTAGCCGCTGCAACCACTCGGCTACCTGCTACCCGCTACCTAAGGCTTTACGCAGGACTCACACGAGCTAATCACTTCAGCTCTGCTACACTTAGACTACATAATATAGGCTATTGTAGCTGTTGATAGTTAGCCACTGCTGCTAAGGAAGTGTGTGTTCCCATGATTCTTTTTGTTTTTGTCATTACCTTTTCTTTATGATTAATGTTCTTCTTTAAGACTTAATGTAGGCTATGTTACTTTGTTGGGGGTTGGGGGGAGAGATCCCATGTGTTATATGTTTGTTCCGTGTGTTTAGTGAACTACCGTATGTGTGACAGATAGCGGGGCCAGTGACATGCCTTCACTGTCACTTTACTTGTAGTCACTGCTCAAATCATAATGTGTTTTGGCCAGGTTAGTTCAAAACTTGTAAAATGAAGTTGTTTTTTTTTTTGCTTTAGATATAAGTGTGGGTCTTGTTTTCTCAGTGCATTTTTTTTAGTTTTAGCAAATGACATGTAGTGATGGGAATTATGGCTCTATGAAGGGAGCGGGATCTTATGGCACCATTCCTTTCTGTTCTTGTAGGGGGCGGGGATTACTAGGTTTATCTGCGAAATAATCATATTGTATATTGCCAAACCTAATGGCATTGTGTATTTGTGGTTTACAACGTACCCGCCATTACACAATCAGAGGGTGAAAATATTTTTTCTCTTGCGGGGATCAAACCAGCAACCCTCTACTTACAATTCCTGCTCCATAACCACTATGCTACACTAACTGATCTTAGAACATGCAGTGAAATTTGGGCACAACGATAAAATGAGCAGCAACAGCACTATGCTGCTTCCATGCGGTACATGGCTACAAAGATAAAGAGTGAAAACATATGCTATGTATTTTTCAAAGTTAGTAGGTGAGTTAACCATCATATAGATACACATACAGATTTCACTGAAGGTGGTGTGCTCCCACATCAGGTATGACTAAAGGGAAAAAAATAAGGGAAGAAACCTAAAGCTACATACCGGGGATAGCTGTTATTGTGCTAAAAATAGCAATTCAAAATATTGCCTGCCCCGGACTCAAACCACCGCAGCCTAATTTCTCCAACTATCAAACATCCGAAGTAGCTATAGCCAGCCCACACTAACAAATCAACACAAAGGTAGCTTACACAGTATGTCGATAAGCATAGAACAAATAGCCATCAAGAACAGCACAGCAACTCATTATTTGAGTTGAGGAAAAAATTGACTTCACGCAAGTTATCACAAATGACAGGGAGCAAGGTCATTGGACAAACAAATTAGCATTTCCCAGCAAGCCTTTTTCCGTCGTAACTTTTGAGAAGAAAGCAACCAAATTAAAGAAGTGGTGGGTAGAAATAATATTTATTTTTAATAAAACATGTAGTTTTGGAACATTTCAATAAGGATGTTGTTCACCATCTCTGGCAGGTCATAGATGGTGATGGTTGTTCCTGGATGGCTCCGGTGCCATTTGTACATCTCATTGTTCAAATGTCTTTTCAGTGGCCTGTAAACAGTTTTATCCAATGGTTGGAGATGGTGTGTGCAATGTGATGGAAAAGACAAGAGAACCACTCAGTTTTCCGGACATAAATTGATTGCTTCAACTGATACATGGAAGGAGTGGTTGTCCAACAGGAGCAGGACTTTGTTGTCTTCTGTTGCCTGGGTATGGCGAACACAAAGTCCTGCTCCTGCATCCAGCCACTACTGTTGGCTGTGCCAATTGATCCCTCTGGACCGCCTCTGATAAAATAGGCAGGTAGTTCTTCCGGGGAAAGACAAAATGGGGGGGGGGGGGGGGGGGGGAGTAATGTTACCAAGGGCATTGCCTGCCATTGCCATGGTAACTAGGGCCCCCCTCTCCGCTGATGTCACGCTCCCGACTCTTCTCTCTCCCTTTGTAGCAACAATTCGTCCAGGATTCTGGACTGTTGTGAGACCTGTCTCATCCATGTGCCATATATCGTTTCCCTCAAACCCATGCCTAGAAAGGACTGCGGCCAGTTTATTAAAGAAGGGCTCCACATTTGTTGGATTGAAATTTGTAGCCCTTCATAAGCTTGTTGCCTGAGGCCTTCTAATAGAAAGTTGTGGATTCTCATGAAACTGGTGAACCAACTTTCGCTTGCCATGCCATTTTCTATCCATTTGGAAGGAAAAGGCAATCCATAAAAACTAGCCAGTTCAAAGGCCAATTTGTGAACCTGAAACAACAAAGAAATAACTGAGTTGATAATGCAGTTGTACTAGTATAATTGAAGTTCTTTCAGTTTATAATTTAATAATCTCATATTTAACTTCAATGCAATGGTTCATTTATTTACAGAACACAACATTTCTGTATAACAAAAACACTTCTATGTGTCTTTGATGCTTTGGCTTATTAACAATGGCTTCTTAACATTGTGCTTAATCCTGGACTTTTCCTGTTGGTGCTTTAACTTTTAGTCTTCACTGTATTCCTACTCTTTTGGGGTGAGTATAAAGCTGCTGCCTTTCTGACATAAGACTGCAGTTTGAGCTCCTGCTCAGCAGTAAAAACTGCATTGCAGCCCTTGTACCCTACTGAGGGCAGCATGCTTGAACCCTGCTCGGTAAGGTCCCTTTTCTTTTTGACGTATCGGGCCAGGGTAGCAAGGGGCATCCTCAACTCCTGTGCCATGCTCCTAATTGACTTTCCTTCCTCAACTGCTTTTGAGGCCCTCTCTAAAAGATCTGCTGGCACTCCCCTATTTGTGCTCCTAATTCTGAAACAGGGCATCCTGCAACAGGCATAACACACACACATAAACAAAAAAGCCTACATACTATACTACAGTTGTATTTTGCTTGTTAGTCTGTCTGTCCAAACAAATATATATATATATATATATATATATATATATATATATATATATATATATATATTAAAATTTTATTCTCTTTAAACAAACTCTGTAACTGCATACCTTACGAACATAACCACCTAGAAAGGGTGTGCCAACTGTACCCATTTACCACCTTGCATACTTCACAACATGCCATAATATCCTTATATCCCTCATGTTAGAAAATATGTTAATTATTAGTAGACGATTCAAATATGACATACATCAAATTTTGTTTTAATTTGTCTTCCCACGTTGTCTAAATATGACTCTTAACTTGTAGTCTGAAACCGTGAAACTAAACAGCATGTGACGCAATAGGATTCTACCGCGGGTACAGTTGATACATTGTGTTTCAACTGTACCCCGCTGACCACCGCTCACATTTCTCTAGATTCTACGATAACCTTGAATGACACCAAGTCATGAAATATGTAAGTTTTTAGAGCACAGATTAAAGATTACAATAATCTAAATTCAGTTTAACAGTCATATAATGAAAAGAAACTATTCAACGTGAAAGGGACACGGTGAAGTGAAAAACTTGTGCGTACGTGAAAAGCGCACGTACTTCAAATTTCCCACGATCAGAGGACGCTAATACGCATGCGCTGAGGAAAAATCACACGCGCACGCAAGTTATTTAACGTGTTTCAACTGTCCCTCTGTTCCAACTGTGCTCGGACTACTCTACCCCAGGGGCAAACTCCAAAAATGTGCATCATATTAATATCTGTGTTTTAAACATCAATTTCACCTTATATAATTGATTTAACTGAGAGTTGCCATTCCCTTAAGGGATAAAACATACTTCAATTCACAATATTTTAATATATGCATACAATATGACTACATGGTTGACATCTTAAATTTACCAGTGCTTCAAGAGAAACGATAGGTATGTCTACAGGTATCCAAACCTAACTCAATCGGACAGCTTTTTCACATACTACTGTACATATCAACTATTTTGGCAATTAAGTCAGACGTTATAATATCTCTTTCGCTGTGCTGTGCCAAATAGCCTAACATTACCTGTACAACTGCAATATTACTCGCAGTGAACCTACACCCTCTTGACGCTTCCGACGGAAAGTGTATATGGTATAGTTTATACGTATACTTTTCCTTGTTTGGATGGATCTCAAGGCATTTTCCCACGGCGTCACAATAAAACGGCCACTAGGTGGAGCTCCTTATGAAAGTGGCCTCAATGTTCTGGAAAATTCTACAGGACTCACGAACAGAAGACAATGTTTAAAGTTCAATCCTTTTTCAAATACTAAAAAACAGACAAGCTCTTCACATTTTGTTTTACGTGAACCATGTACACAGAAGTATTTAAAAGACTGATCTTGTTTCCAGAACGACTTTATTGTCCTTGAAGAACCTGTTCATCTTTCATAGTTATAGTAGCCTTTAAAGTACATACTGTTTAATACTACTTCTTTTATTATTATAAATGTGATGCATTATACATGCAACATTTGCCAGTGCGAGTATATGAAGGCACCACACAGTAAAGGGGCTTTCTTTCAGTAGTGATGTAACCTTTAACGTCGCCATTTTCTCGTAATCCTGTTATGTGTTGAGAGAAAATGGCGGACAGAAAATTTGGCTCCGCTCCAATACACGTTTCGGTGTTCTGCTTAGTTAATTGTTACCGAGAATACCCAAAACAACGTATGGAAAACTAGGCAATAGAGGAATGTGGAATACATCAGTCTATACGTTTCAGTGTTCTTACCTTTTACGAATTTCTTTATAACGGAGCTAGAGATCCTGTGTAAACTGATCGACGATGTATTGTGTTGTATTATACAGATTATGTATTATAACTCAGATATACGAGGGCATTCTATACAAAAGTATTTCTTTAATTATTTTGTCATTCAGAGAAAATTGTCATTGCGCTGGCGTGCATTGATATGAACAGAAACATACGCTATCACAGCTTTTTGTTCATGTACTTGAACTGAATTACGGACTCCGTACAGTCGTATTACGTGTTTGGAGAAAACGCGGAGTTGGAGAGGCTACGTAAACTGATGGAGTGTGTATTATACTATATAACGCACTTATATGCGTGCGTTTTATAGAATACTACTTGCTCAATAGTATATAACGCACTTATATGCGTGCGTTTTATGGAATACTACTGGCTTAATAGTCTATAACGCACTTATATGCGTGCGTTTTATAGAATACTACTTGCTTAATCATTTTCTTATATACTCGGTTATGACAAGTTGTACAAATGCCGAGTTCATATGTATTGATAATATGGGAAAGCAACTATTCGTACGGACTCTGCAGCCCGTCTCATCCTTTGTTAAGGGAAAACGCAGAGCTGCTGCATTGCACCATCCAAAGCATCTGAGCTGGACTGACTGCGTTTCCTTTGCTTCGGGGAGGAGCTCACTGTGAAGTGTTACACCTACTCATCCTACTTCACAACGACAGGTTGAACACGGCCACGTGATCCGAAAGTGGGCAGAGTTTTGACGTCACAGATTTACAGTACCGCCCTCATGCGCAAGCTCAGTCTTACCATTAGAGAACAATCACGACTCTCTCTCTCTCTCTCTCTCTATAACCCCACCCACCTTCTCCAAAGGCCGATCGGCCCATCGTATGACTTCTGTAAGAAAAAGCTTATTCAAAAAAAAAATACATGTATCAAATTGATATCTGTTTTAAACATCAATTTCCTCTTATATAATGGATTTATCTGAGAGTTATCTCAACAATTACCCAGACACAGCTCAATGGCACGTTCTTCTCAAAATACTGTATATTAGGTATATTGCTAATCAGCACAAGATTCGGTGCCCTCAAATTGCAATCTCACCTTCAAAAAACAGAAAACATTACAAAGGCATTTTTAATAACACAGGAAACGAAGAAGTAAAGCAAGTGTTATACTATATTAATGGATTGAGTCAGACGTTATAGTATCTCTTTCGATGCTCTGCCAAATGACACTACCTGTAAGATTGCAAAATTACACGCAGTAAACCTATACCCTCTGACGCTTCCGACGTAAAGTGTATATGGTGTAGTTTATACCATATATACTTTTCCTTGTTTAGCTGGATCTCAGTATTTTTTCTCACGGCGTCACAATAAAACGGCCACTAGGTGGAGATCCTCGTGAAGCTGACAATGTTCTGGAAAATTCTACAGGACTCACGAACAGAAGACAATGTTCAAAGTTCAATCCTTTTTCAAATACTAAAGAACAGACAGGCTCTTCACATTTTGTTTTATTTGAAGCATGTACACAGAAGTATTTAAAAGGCTGATCTTGTTTTCAGAGCGACTTTATTGTCCTTGAAGAACCTGTTCATCTTTCATAGTTATAGTAGCCTATAAAGTACATACTGTTTAATACTACTTCTTTTATTATTTTAAATGTGCTGTATTATACATGCAACGTTTACAAGTGCGAGTATATAAAGACACCAGACAATAAAGGGGCTTTCTTTTAATGATGAAGTAACGTCTAACGTCGCCATTTTCTCGCAGCCTTGTTGTGTGCTGAGAGAAAATGGTGGACAGAAAATTTGGCTCCGCTCCAATACACGTTTCCGTGTTCCATTTAGTTAATTTTGAGTTTAAATAGCCTATCTAAAACAATGTATGGAAAACTAAGCGATGCAGAAACGTCGCATACATCACTGTGTTGTAGTTACTTAACGTGCTGCTACAGTAGCCATTGTTACGCACTTTACAGGCATGTTAGCTGATAACTTTTACAAATTTCTTTCATATCGGAGCTAGAGATCCCGTGTAAACTGACCGTCGATCTATTGTGTTGTATTATACAACCCAGATACACGAATGTATTCTATACAAGAGTATTATTTTAACTACTTTGTCATTCACGCAGTTGTCATACTTGTTCACGTGCTTTGATGTGATGGGATAGAAACATACTATCACAGCTTTTTGTTCATATACTAGAACTGAATTACGGATTCCGTGGGAAGTCGTATTACGTGTTTGGAGAAAACGCGGAGTTGGAGAGGCTACGTAAACTGATGGAGTGTGTATTATACTATATAACGCACTTATATGCGTGCGTTTTATAGAATACTACTTGCTCAATAGTATATAACGCACTTATATGCGTGCGTTTTATGGAATACTCCTGGCTTAATAGTCTATAACGCACTTATATGCGTGCGTTTTATAGAATACTACTTGCTTAATCATTTTCTTATATACTCGGTTATGACAAGTTGTACAAATGCCGAGTTCATATGTATTGATAATATGGGAAAGCAACTATTCGTACGGACTCTGCAGCCCGTCTCATCCTTTGTTAAGGGAAAACGCAGAGCTGCTGCATTGCACCATCCAAAGCATCTGAGCTGGACTGACTGCGTTTCGTTTGCTTCGGGGAGGAGCTCACTGTGAAGTGTTACACCTACTCATCCTACTTCACAACGACAGGTTGAACACGGCCACGTGATCCAAAAGTGGGCAGAGTTTTGACGTCACAGATTTACAGTACCGCCCTCATGCGCAAGCTCAGTCTTACCATTAGAGAACAATCACGACTCTCTCTCTCTCTCTCTCTCCCCTCCATAACCCCACCCACCTTCTCCAAAGGCCGATCGTATGACTCCTATAAGAAAAAGCTTATTCTCAAAATATAAAAAAATTACAAATATATGCATCAAATTAATATCTGTGTTTTAAACACCCATTTCCTCACATTTAATTGATTTAACTTACAGTTATCTTTCCCTTAAAAGTCTACAACAAACAGTTGAATATACAATATTTTAATATATTCATACAATATCACTCGAATTAATGTTTGATATCTTTAAATTTATTGGGATTGGTACTGTTTTAAAGAGAAAGAGTCCATCTTTTACCTGTCATGCCAACAAGCATTCAGACACTGCTCATTTGCAGTTTTTTGGTAATCAGCATGAGATTCGGTTCCCTGAAACTGAAATATCACCCGTTAACAACAGAAAACAACGCAGACAAATGTATGTTTGAAAAAATAAAGCAGTAAAAAAAGCAAGTGTAGGGTATATTATCATTCATTAAGTTAGATGTTAAAGTATTTGTTTTCATTCTCTGTCACATAACAGTACCTGTACAATTGCAAAATTGCTAACGATAAATTGATACACTGAGGCCTCCAATGCAAAGTCTATTCCATGTACTTTATACGGTATACTTTCTCTTGTTTCGATGTATCTCAGTATATTTTCTCAGGGCGTTACCCCAATACGCCCATTAGGTGGAGCTCTTCATTGAAGGTGACCTTGGGGTTTCTGGAAAATTCTGTAGGAACCACACACAGAAAACTGTTCAAAGTGGAAAGTCATTCAAATAATACAAAAACATATCTGCTGCTCACATTTTTTAATTTACACCATGTATGCAGAAGTATTTAAAAGGCTGATCTTGTTTCCAGAACGACTTTATTGTCCTTGAAGAACCTGTTAATCTTTCATAGTTATAGTAGCCTATAAAGTACATACTGTTTAATACTACTTCTTTTATTGTTATAAATGTGATGTATTATACATGCAACATTTGCTAGTGCGAGTATATGAAGGCACCACACAATAAAGGGGCTTTCTTTCAGTAGTGATGTAACCTTTAACGTCGCCATTTTCTCGTAATCCTGTTATGTGTTGAGAGAAAATGGCGGACAGAAAATTTGGCTCCGCTCCATTACACGTTTCAGTGTTCTTAGTTAATTGTGACCGAAAATATCCAAAACAACGCATGGAAAACTAGTCGATGCAGAAACGTAGAATACATCAGTCTACATTGCAGTTATTTAAAGTACTGCTACATTACTCTGTTACGTACATGGCAGGCTAAGCATGTTAGCTGATTGCTTTTACGAATTTCTTTATAATGGAGCTAAAGATCCTGTGTAAACTGATCGACGATCTGTTGTGTTGTATTATACAACCCAGATTAACGAATGTATTCTATACAAAAGTATTTCTTTAATTACTTTTGTCATTCAGAGAAAATTGTCAATGCACTGGCGTGCTTTGGTGTGATCAGATAAAAAAACATACTATCACAGCTTTTTCATGTACTTGAACAGAATTACGGACTCCGTACAAAGTCGTGTTACGTGTTTGGAGAAAACGCGGAGCTGGAGAAGCTACATGAACAGATTGTATAACGCACTTATATGCGTGCGTTTTATAGAATACTGATTGCTTAATCATTTTCTTATATACTCGGTTATGACAAGTTATACAAATGCCGAGTTCATATGTATTGATAATATGGGAAAGCAACTATTCGTACGGACTCTGCAGCCCGTCTCATCCTTTGTTAAGGGAAAACGCAGAGCTGCTGCATTGCACCATCCAAAGCATCTGAGCTGGACTGACTGCGTTTCCTTTGCTTCGGGGAGGAGCTCACTGTGAAGTGTTACACCTACTCATCCTACTTCACAACGACAGGTTGAACACGTCCACGTGATCCGAAAGTGGGCAGAGTTTTTACGTCACAGATTTACAGTACCGCCCTCATGCGCAAGCTCAGTCTTACCATTAGAGAACAATCACGACTCTCTCTCTCTCTCTCTCCCCTCCATAACCCCACCCACCTTCTCCAAAGGCCGATCGTATGACTCCTATAAGAAAAAGCTTATTCTCAAAATACAAAAATACAAATATATGCATCAAATTAACATCTGTGTTTTAAACATCAATTTCTTCTTATATAATGGATTTATCTGAGAGTTATCTTTCCCTTAAAAAGTCTACAAAAAACATAGTTGAATATATAATATATTCATACAATTTCACTCTACTACATGTTTGATATCTTTAAATTTATTGGGATTGGTACTGCTTTAAAGACAACGAGTCCATCTTTTATCTGTCATGCCAACAAGCATCCAGACACTGCTCATTTGCAGTTTTTTCCCCCTCATAATACTGAGGTGTTTTGGTAATCAGTACGAGATTCGGTTCCCTGAAACTGAAATATTACCCGTTAACAACAGAAAACAACGCAGACAAATGTATGTTTAAAAAGACAGGAAAAACTAAAGCAGTAAAAAAGCAAGTGTAGGGTATATTATCATTCATTAAGTTAGATGTTAAAAGTATTTGTTTTGATTCTCTGTCACATAACATTACCTGTATAATTGCAAAATTGCTAACGATAAACTGATAACACTGAGGCTTCCGACGCAAAGTCTATTCCATGTACTTTATACGGTATACTTTCTCTTGTTTCGATGTATCTTAATATATTTTCTCACGGCGTTACACCAATACGTCCATTAGGTGGAGCTCTTCATTGAAGGTGACCTTAGGGTTTATGGAAGATTCTGTAGGAACCACACAGAAAACAGTGTTCAAAGTGGAAACTCATTCAAATAATACAAAACAAATATGCTGCTCACATTTTTAATTTACACCATGCATGCAGAAATATTAAAAAGGCTGATCATGTTTGCAGAACAGCATTGTTGTATCTGAAGAACCCTTTCAGCTTTCATACTTGAAGTATTAAGTACATAATTTCATATTGCTTCTTCTACTGTTATGAATGTGCTGTAATATAGCCTACATACAACATTTACAGGTGCAAGTATATGAAGACACCACACAATAAAGGGGCTTTCTTTCAGTGGTGATATAACTTTTAACGTCGCCATTTTCTCGTAATGCCATTATGTGTTGAGAGAAAATGGCGGACAGAAAATTTGGCACCGCTCCATTACACGTTTCAGTGTTCTACTTAGTTAATTGTGACCGAAAATCTCCAAAACAACGTATTGAAATGTAGGCGACACAAAAACGTATAATACATCAGTCTACATTGCACTTATTTAAAGTGCTGCTACATTAGTCTCTGTTACGTATATGGCAGGCTAAGCATGTTAGCTGATGGCTTTTATTAATTTCTTTATAACGGAGCTAGAGATCCTGGGTAAACTGATCGACGATGTATTGTGTTGTATTATACAACCCAGATAAATGAATGTATTTTAGACGAGTATTTAATTATTTTCTTGTTCAATCAGTTGTCGCACTTCATAAAATGCAGCGGTAGCATGTATTGATACGATGGAATAAAAGTATACGGTCCCAGCTTTTTAATTCATGTAGCCTACTTGAACTGAATTACGGACTGTGTACAAATTCTTATTACATGTTTTCAGAAAACGCGGAGCTGGAGACCCTACATGAACTGATTGACGGTGTATTGTAGTATATAACGCACTTATATGCGTGCGTTTTATAGAATACTACTTGCTCAACAGTATATAACGCACTTATATACGTGCGTTTTATAGAATACTACTTATTCAATAGTCTATAACGCACTTATATGCGTGCGTTTTATAGAATACTACTTGCTTAATCATTTTCTTATATACTCGGTTATGACAAGTTGTACAAATGCCGAGTTCATATGTATTGATAATATGGGAAAGCAACTATTCGTACGGACTCTGCAGCCCGTCTCATCCTTTGTTAGGGGAAAACGCAGAGCTGCTGCATTGCACCATCCAAAGCATCTGAGCTGGACTGACTGCGTTTCCTTTGCTTCGGGGAGGAGCTCATTGTGAAGTGTTACACCTACTCATCCTACTTCACAACGACAGGTTGAACACGGCCACGTGATCCGAAAGTGGGCAGAGTTTTGACGTCACAGATTTACAGTACCGCCCTCATGCGCAAGCTCAGTCTAACCATTAGAGAACAATCACGACTCTCTCTCTCTCTCTCTCTCTCTCTATAACCCCACCCACCTTCTCCAAAGGCCGAGCTTATTCTTAAAAAGAAATTACAAATACAGGCATCAAATTAATACCTGTATTTTAAACATAAATTTCCCCTCATTTAATTGATTTAACTGACAGTTATCATTCCTTGAAAATGTCTAAAACAGTCATACTTGAAAGGTATATTTTAAAAACACAGAAAATAAAGCACTACGTAAAACAAGTCTAGGCAGACGTTAAAGTATCTATTTTGACGCTCTGTCAAATGACATTATCTGTACATTTGGAAAATTGCTAACGGTAAACCTATGCACTAACTCTTCGGGATTTACACGGTATGCTTTTCCTTGTTTAGATGTTACCATCTCAATATATTTTCTCTCGACATCACACCAAGACGTCCACTAGGTGGAGCTCCTTATGAAGGTGACCTCTGTTCTGGAAAATTCTGCAGGACTCATAAACAGAAGACAGTGTTCAAAGTTCAAACCTTTTTAGATACTAAAAAAACCCCATGTGTGCCGCTGATATTTCTCAATTTAAAAAGAATTACTGAAAAGGCAGGTCTTGGTTCCAGAATAGCGTTATTGTATCTGAATAACCTTTTCAGCTTTCATACTTTAAGTATGAAGTACATGATGTTTAATATTACTTCGTTTATTATAAATGTGCTGTATTATACATGCAACGTTTACAAGTGCGAGTATAAAAAGACACCAGACAATAAAGGGACTTTCTTTTAATGATGATGTAACGTCTAACGTCGCCATTTTCTCGCAGCCTTGTTGTGTGCTGAGAGAAAATGGTGGACAGAAAATTTGGCTCCGCTCCAATACACGTTTCCGTGTTCCATTTAGTTAATTTTGAGTTTAAATAGCCTATCTAAAACAATGTATGGAAAACTAAGCGATGCAGAAACGTCGCATACATCACTGTGTTGTAGTTACTTGACGTGCTGCTACAGTAGCCATTGTTACGCACTTTACAGGCATGTTAGCTGATAACTTTTACAAATTTCTTTCATATCGGAGCTAGAGATCCCGTGTAAACTGAACGACGATCTATTGTGTTGTATTATACAACCCAGATACACGAATGTATTCTATACAAGAGTATTATTTTAACTACTTTGTCATTCACGCAGTTGTCATACTTGTTCACGTGCTTTGATGTGATAGAAACATACTATCACAGCTTTTTGTTCATATACTAGAACTGAATTACGGATTCCGTGGGAAGTCGTATTACGTGTTTGGAGAAAACGCGGAGTTGGAGAGGCTACGTAAACTGATGGAGTGTGTATTATACTATATAACGCACTTATATGCGTGCGTTTTATAGAATACTACTTGCTCAATAGTATATAACGCACTTATATGCGTGCGTTTTATGGAATACTCCTGGCTTAATAGTCTATAACGCACTTATATGCGTGCGTTTTATAGAATACTACTTGCTTAATCATTTTCTTATATACTCGGTTATGACAAGTTGTACAAATGCCGAGTTCATATGTATTGATAATATGGGAAAGCAACTATTCGTACGGACTCTGCAGCCCGTCTCATCCTTTGTTAGGGGAAAACGCAGAGCTGCTGCATTACACCATCCAAAGCATCTGAGCTGGACTGACTGCGTTTCCTTTGCTTCGGGGAGGAGCTCACTGTGAAGTGTTACACCTACTCATCCTACTTCACAACGACAGGTTGAACACGGCCACGTGATCCGAAAGTGGGCAGAGTTTGACGTCACAGATTTACAGTACCGCCCTCATGCGCAAGCTCAGTCTTACCATTAGAGAACAATCACGACTCTCTCTCTCTCTCCCCTCCATAACCCCACCCACCTTCTCCAAAGGCCGATCGTATGACTCCTATAAGGAAAAAGCTTATTCTTAAAAAAGAAATTACAAATCCATGCATCCATCCAAATCCATCCACAAATTAATATTTGTGTTTAAACATCAATTTCCTTTGATATAATTGATTAAACTGAGTTATCATTCCCTTAAAAGTCTACAACAAACATAGTTGAATATACAATATTTTAATATATTCATACAATATCACTCGACTAAATGTTTGATATCTTTAAATTCATTGGGATTGGTACTGTTTTAAAAAAATAGTCCACCTTTTACCTTCCATGCCAACAAGCGTCTAGACAGAGCCCATTTGCATTTTTTTTTCTCACAATACTGTACATGTTAGGGGTTTTTGGTAATCAGCATGAGATTCGGTGCCTTGAAATTGCAGTCTCATCCATTAAAAACAGAAAACAACACAGACAAAGGTCTGTGTCTGTCAAATGACATTACCTGTACAATTGAAAAATTGCTAACGGTGAGCCTATACACTCAGACGCGTTGGAAGGAAAGTACATTCGTTATAGCCTACTTGTTTACACGATATACTTTTTCCTTCTTTGGATGTGATTGTGTCAATATATTTTCTCACTACGTTACACCAATACGTCCATTAGGTGGAGCTCTTCATGAAAGTGACCTCAGGGGTTCTGGAAAATTCTACAGGAATCACGCACAGAAAACAGTGTTCAAAGTGAAAACGTATTCAAATAATACAAAATACATATATGCTGCTCACATTTCTTTTTTAAATCATGTATGTACTGACAAGACTGATATTGGTTCCAGAACAACTTAATTTCTGACGAACCTGTTCAGCTTTCCTAGTTTAAGTATGAAGCACATACTTTCATATTGTTTCTTTTATTACTATATTACCTACGATATATTGCGGGGTATATATTACCTAGACGTACGAACGTATTTTATACAAGTGTATGTGGTCAATTACTCTACTATTCACTGTCCTTTGATTGTATAAAAATGTAGCGCTCGGGAACATCACAACTTCTTGTTCATGAAGGCTACTGGAACTTAAGACTCCGTAGGAGGTCGTATTACGTGCTCGGCGAAAATGCGAAGCAGACACACGGAAACTGATCGACGGTTATATATACTGTAGTACCCTATATAACGCGCTCATGTACGTGTTTTATTTAGGAATATTCCCTTAGTCATTCAGTTATATACTCAGTTATCACAATTTGTACAAATACAGAGTTCATATGTATTGATAATATGGACAAGAAACTATTAGTACGTGCTCTGCAGCCCGTCTCATGATTTTTCAGGAGAAAATCTGGGACTGGTTTACTGAGTTACTCAACCCCTTCTAGGCTGGACTGACTTCTCCTATACTGCTTCGGGAACAAACTCGATGTGAAGTGTTTCTGGCAGGTATCCTACTCGACAACGAGAGGTTGAACACGGCCACGTGATCACAAAGTGGGCAGAGTTTTGGCGTCACAGCTTTTCCGTACCGCCCTCAAGCGCAAATTCTCTCTAAAAAATAGAACAATCAAGACCCCCTCTCTCCTCCATTACCGCACCCATCTTCTCAGCAAGCTGATCTCATGACTTACAAGAAAAAGCTTATTCCTAACAAAGGAGTTGCAAATACATGGATAAAAGGAATATGTGTGTTTTAAACAATAATTTCTTCTTACACAAATGATTTAACTGAGAGGTGTCATTCCCATAAAAGTCTATAAAACACATACTTGAATGTACAATATTTCAATATATTCATACAATATGACTCGACTACATTGTTGTATCTTTAAATTAAGCTGGATTGGCAGTGCTTCAAAGAGAAAGGGTCCATCTTTTACCTGCAATGTTTACAGTCATCTACACAGCTGAATTCCACAGCTTTTTCTAATAATACTG
Source organism: Megalops cyprinoides (assembly GCF_013368585.1). NCBI lineage: Eukaryota > Metazoa > Chordata > Actinopteri > Elopiformes > Megalopidae > Megalops > Megalops cyprinoides. The sequence continues at coordinate 16,640,823 of NC_050590.1, forward strand.
CACATGTTAGGTGTATTGGCCATCGGCACGACATTCGGTGCCCTCAGATTGCAATCTCACCTTTTAAAAACAGAAAACATCACAGACAAAGGTATATTCTGAAAACACAACAAATAAAGGAGTAAGTGAAGCAAGTGTAGCATATATTATAGATTAAAGCTCCGTCAAATAACATTACTTGTACAATTGCAAAATTACCTGCAGTGAACCTATACACTCTGACACTTCCGACGGAAAGTGTATTCGGTACAGTTTATGCCGCATACTTTTCCTTGTTTGGATGTATCTCGATATATTTTTTCACGGCGTCACACCAAAACGTCCACTAGGTGGAGATCCTTATGAAGCTGACCTCAATGTTCTGGAAAATTCTACAGGACTCACGAACAGTGTTCAAAGTTCAATCCTTTTTCAAATACTAAAAACAGACAGACTCTTCACATTTTGTTTTATCTGAGCCATGTAAGCAGAAGTATTTAAAAGGCTGATCTTGTTTACAGAACTTTACTGTCCTTGAAGAACCTGTTCATCTTTCATAGTATAAAGTACATACTGTTTAATACTAGGCTACTTCTTTTATTATTATAAATGTGATGTATTATACATGCAACATTTGCCAGTGCGAGTATATGAAGACACCACACAATAAAGGGGCTTTCTTTCAGTGGTGATATAACCTTTAACGTCGCCATTTTCTGGTAATCCTATTATGTTGAGAGAAAATGGCGGACAGAAAATTTGGCTCCGTTCCAATACACGTTTCAGTGTTCTACTTAGTTAATTGTCGCTGAAAATGTCCAAAACAACGTATGGAAAATTAGGCGATGCCAAAATGTAGAATACATCCGTCTATACCGCAGTTATTTAAAGTACTGCTACATTAGTCTCTGTCTCCTACGTGGCAGGCTAAGCATGTTAGCTGATTGCTTTTACGAATTTCTTTATAACGGAGCTAGAGATCCTGTGTAAACTGACCGGCGATCTATTGTGTCATATTATACTACCCGGATACACGAATGCATTTCATACAAGAGTATTTCGTTAATTACTTTCTTATTCAGGCAGTTGACACACTTCATAAAAATAGAGCATGCATTCATACAATGGACCAGAAACAAAACTACAGTATAACACCACGTTTTGTTCATGTAGCCTACTGGAACTGAATTACGGACTCCGCCAAAGACTTTGGAGAAAGTGCGGAGTTGGAGGCGTATTATAATATATACCGCACTTATACGCGTGCGTTTTATATGAGAATATGTTTTAAAAGTTCTGTTATTTATTCAGTTGTCACACTTTATACAAAGGCAGAGTTCATATGTATTGATTATATGGGAAAAGCAGTTCGTACGGACTCTGTAGCCCGTCTCATTGTTAGAGGAAAATGCGGAGCTGCTGCATTGCGTTATCCTACGCAATTGAGCTGCACTGACCGCACCTTTGCCGCTTGACGGACGAGCTGAACCGAAAGTGTTTCGCGTAGATATGCTAGTTCACAACGAGAGGCTGGACACGGCCACGTGATCATAAAGTGGGCAGAGTTTGGACGTTACCGCATTCAGTACAGTCCTCAAGTGCAAACTCTAAAAAATAACCACCACTCTCTTTCTCTCCTCCATAACCCCGCCCACCTTCTCCAAAGGCCGATCGTAAGGCTCCTACAAGAAACAGCTTATTCTTAAAACAAGGAATTACAAATATATGGATAAAAGGAATATCTGTGCTTTAAAAAACAATTTCCTCCTATTAAATAAATACAATTGAGACTTGTCATGAGCTTAAACGGTCTAGGGAAAAAACATACTTGAATGCATGTTTACATACTAATAAAATGCAACTAGAATACACTCTGAGGCTTCCACTGGAAAGTGTATTAGGCATGATTTAAACGATATACTTTTCCATAGCCTATTTGGACGTGCATATCTTCATATATTTTTTTCATGGCGTTACACCAAAACATCCGCTAGGTGGAGCTCCTTATGAAGGTGACCTCAATATTCTGGAAAATTCTACAGGACTCACAAACAGAAGACAGTGTTCGAAGTTCAAGCATTTATATATATATATATATATATATATATATATATATATATATATGTGTGTGTGTGTGTGTGTGTGTGTGTGTGTGTGTGTTTTTTAAGAAGTATTGAAAAGTCTTGGTTCCAGAACAGTACTTGAAGTATGAAATTATACATACTGTTTAATATTAAGCTACTTCTTTTGTTATTATGAATGTGCTGTATTATACATGCAACATTTACAAATACGAGTATATGAAGACACCACACAATAAAGTGGCTTTCTTTCAGATGTAACCTTTAACGTCGCCATTTTCTCGCAGCCCTGTTATGTGCTGAGAGAAAATGGTGGACAGAAAATTTGGCTCCGTTCCAATACATGTTTCCGCGTTCGACATAATTTTGTTTTGTGCCCGGACATGTCTCAAACAACGTATTAACGTACTTTCTTTCACGCAGTTGTCATACTTAATAAAAATGCAGCGCTCGCATACCTTGTTACGAAGGAACACAAAGGTATACGATCACAACTTTTTGTTCATGTACTTGAACTGAATTACAGACTCCGTAGGAAGTCGTATTGTATTCGGAGCTAGAGACACTACGTAAACTCATCGACGGTGTATTATTGTAGCCTATATAACGCACTTCTCCGCATGCGTTTTATGTAATATTTCCTTAATCATTCTGCTATATACTCAGTTATCACAGTTTATACAAATGCAGAGTTCATATGTATTGATAATATGGGAAAGAAACTATTCGTACGGACTCTGCAGCCCGTCTCATCATTTGTTAGGGGAAAATGCGTTGAGTTACTACATTGCGTTGACCAAAGCATCTGAGCTGGACTGACTGCGTTTCCTTTGCTTCGGGGAGGAGCTCATTGTGAAGTGTTACACCTACTCATCCTACTTCACAACGACAGGTTAAACACGGCCACCTGATCCGAAAGTGGGCAGAGTTTTGACGTCATAGTTTTCAGTACCGCCCTCAAGCGCACACGCTCTCTAAAAAATAGACCGATCAAGACCCTCTCTCTCCTCTATAACCCCGCCTATATTCTCCACAAGCCGATGGTATGGCTAACAAGAAAAATCTCATTCTTAAAAAAGCAATTACAAATACATGAATAAAAGGAATATTTGTGTTTTAAACAATATTTCTTCTTACACAATTGATTTAACTGAGAGCTGTCATTCCCTTAAAACATACTTGAATGTACAATGTTTTAATATAGCTATTCATACAATATGACTCGACTACATTGTTGGCATCTTTAAGTTTAGTTTGATTGGCAGTGCTTCAAAGCCATGTTTTACCTGCAATGTTTGCAGTCATCTACACAGCTGAATTGCACATCTTTTTCTAATAATACTCTACCAGGTGTTATGGCAATCGGAACGACATTCAGTGCCCTCAATCTTACCACTTAAAAACAGAAAATATCACAGACAAAAGTTAGTCTTAAAAACACAGAAAACACAGGAAATGGTGTTGTACTCTCAGAATTGCCAGAATTGCAGAAAATCAACCTGTATAAATGGGTAACGTGTAAAAAAACTAACGTGAACATCATTCTCTATGAGAGTTTCTGTTAAATGCCAATAATGTAATGTAATGTCATGAGTAAGTAAAGCAAGTGTAGCATATCATGGATTAAGACAGGCGTTAAATGATCTGTTTTGATGCTCTGTCAAATAACATTACCTCTGTAACTGCGAAATTGCTTGCAGTAAACCGATACACTCTGACGTTGAGTCTATTCGATATAGTTTTCAGTCTAGTTTTACTGTTTTAGATATACTGCAAGTACCTCAATATATTTTCTCATGGTGTTATACCAAAACGTACCGTTAGGTGGAGCTATGAAGATGACCTCAATGTTTCTGGAAAATTCTGCATGAATCACAAACAGAAAACCCGTGTTTCACTGTTCAGTGTGTCTTCAGTATGTCTATACCGATATACTGGTATGTCTTCCTGGAACACAGAAAGAATGTACTTGTAAATCAGGACATTGACAAATGCAATCCTGAGCGCAGTATATCATCTAATTTCACAGAATTTAGAACTAGCAGCACTGAAAGGGATTTGTATTGTATATTGCAAATACAACCATGATGCATCTCTAGGCTGCAGGTAAAAGAAATAACAGAATCCAAATTGTAGCACTACACCATCATCATATATGATGCAAACCATATGCTTGCCTTTTTAGATTGACTCACTGAACCTCAGCTAGGTCTCCTCCGATTGAAACTTTATCCTCATTGTCTTCTTGAGAGGGATAGAGGCATTTAAAAGTGACATGATTCCCCAGGCCTGTACTGTCTCGTGTGTAAGAGCAGGCCTACACTGGCCTGGCCTAAACACAATAAAATCAGTGTGAGTTCTTTTCCAACCATTGTGCTCTTAATGGTTTCATATGAACCCCCACCCTCACCCTAAGACCATCAACTATTCTGTCCCAGCGGAAAGATAATCGTGCTGAAGATCATAGTTATTCATTGAAAGCAATAACTAGCTAGTAAATACAAAATTAGATCATTTTACAATGTAATACATTGTACTTTGGAATTGTCATTTGAAAACAGATTGGCATAATGATTCAGTCCTCCACTTGACAACAATGCTCCCTATTATTTAAATGGTGGCTATAACTCCAGACAGGATGTGGCAGCCTACCGTGACATAGCTGGCACAATCAAAAAGTGTCTCCAACCACTTTGCTAGCTAGCTATCTAGCTGTGGAGAAGCAAATATTCTCAAAAGAAAAAAAATCTCTCTGTGGGACTGTAGCGAAGGGCAAGAGCAGTCACTGCACTCAAACCGCCTCAAACCTGGGTCTACGGGGTACCAACCATGCCACCTTGACCGCGACGCCAAAGAGCCAGGCTCGTTGGTATGGCAGTCGGAGCGCATACTCAACCGTAGTGACGGCACTCCGTCACACTGCCCTCCCCTTCGGGAAGTGCGCCCATGCACTTTACGCACCATGACGTCCCTCACGAGGTGCTCTCAAAATGCAATCTCACCTTTTTAAAACAGAAAACTGTATATTTTAAAATCAGGCAACAAACGAGCAAGTAAGTAAGTGTAGCCTATATAATCATGGATTAGGTCAGAGATTAAAGTATCTTTTGATTCTCTGCCAAATAACATTACCTGTGTAATTGCAACATTGCAGCCACGACACATATTAAACATATACACTATAGACGCTTCCAAGGGAAAGTGTATTCATTATAGTTTACTCAGTATCGCCTACTTTTCAATGTTTGGATGTGAATGTATTTTATCGTCGCATGACACCAATGATGTCCACTAGGTGGAGCTCTTTGTTAATGTGACCTCCGTATTTCTTAAAAGGAAAAGAAGATTGTGCTTCACTGCTCAGTTTATCTTCAAGAGAGAATTGCTTGTAAATTGAGGCAAAGACTAGATCATGTCTTGAATACAATGTAACGGCTAATTTCACTGCATTTAGACGTAGCAGCATTGAAAAGCTTTTGTATTGTATATTGCAAATGCAACCATGATGTGTCTCTAGCCTGAAGGGCAAATAAATAACAGATTAGAAATTGTAGCCATACACCATCACCATGTATGATGGAATTCCGCATGCTCACCTTTTTAGATTGACCCATGGAACAACAGCTAGGTCTCCTTAAACAGAAACTTTATTTCCAGCGGAAAGATAATCGTGCTGAAGATCATAGTTATTCATTGAAAGCAATAACTAGCTAGTAAATACAAAATTAGATCATTTTACAATGTAATACATTGTACTTTGGAATTGTCATTTGAAAACAGATTGGCATAATGATTCAGTCCTCCACTTGACAACAATGCTCCCTATTATTTAAATGGTGGCTATAACTCCAGACAGGATGTGGCAGCCTACCGTGACATAGCTGGCACAATCAAAAAGTGTCTCCAACCACTTTGCTAGCTAGCTATCTAGCTGTGGAGAAGCAAATATTCTCAAAAGAAAAAAAATCTCTCTGTGGGACTGTAGCGAAGGGCAAGAGCAGTCACTGCACTCAAACCGCCTCAAACCTGGGTCTACGGGGTACCAACCATGCCACCTTGACCGCGACGCCAAAGAGCCAGGCTCGTTGGTATGGCAGTCGGAGCGCATACTCAACCGTAGTGACGGCACTCCGTCACACTGCCCTCCCCTTCGGGAAGTGCGCCCATGCACTTTACGCACCATGACGTCCCTCACGAGGTGCTCTCAAAATGCAATCTCACCTTTTTAAAACAGAAAACTGTATATTTTAAAATCAGGCAACAAACGAGCAAGTAAAGTAAGTGTAGCCTATATAATCATGGATTAGGTCAGAGATTAAAGTATCTTTTGATTCTCTGCCAAATAACATTACCTGTGTAATTGCAACATTGCAGCCACGACACATATTAAACATATACACTATAGACGCTTCCAAGGGAAAGTGTATTCATTATAGTTTACTCAGTATCGCCTACTTTTCAATGTTTGGATGTGAATGTATTTTATCGTCGCATGACACCAATGATGTCCACTAGGTGGAGCTCTTTGTTAATGTGACCTCCGTATTTCTTAAAAGGAAAAGAAGATTGTGCTTCACTGCTCAGTTTATCTTCAAGAGAGAATTGCTTGTAAATTGAGGCAAAGACTAGATCATGTCTTGAATACAATGTAACGGCTAATTTCACTGCATTTAGACGTAGCAGCATTGAAAAGCTTTTGTATTGTATATTGCAAATGCAACCATGATGTGTCTCTAGCCTGAAGGGCAAATAAATAACAGATTAGAAATTGTAGCCATACACCATCACCATGTATGATGGAATTCCGCATGCTCACCTTTTTAGATTGACCCATGGAACAACAGCTAGGTCTCCTTAAACAGAAACTTTATCATCTTGATGGGGATGGAGGCATTGTCACGTGACTTCCCAGGCCTGTGATGGCTTATGTATAAGAGCAAGCCTACAGAGAGTCCCCAATACCCACATCATGGGATATAAAAAATAATTACAGCTTTACAAACAAAGAACCATCAGAAATTGCAGTCAGGTGGTAACTGATCTCCAAAGGTTGGGTGATAGCTTTAAAAAACAAAAGCAGAATCTACCAGTACACTACACTGTACCTGTACTTCAAGCAGTTTCTGTGTCGGACAATAAAATATCTCTACATTCCGTTCTGAAGTGAATGTTTTGTACAAATAATTTACCAGTATGTTTAAACATTGCATTACGAATTCCTAGAGCGTATATACAGCCTTCCACATTGTGTATTGGTTTTGCTGTATTATCTATCGATGTTTGCAGAAATAGTGAAAAGGCTCATCTTGATTCCAGAACGGCTTTATTTTCTCTGAAGAAACTGCTCAGCTGTCACAGTTAAAGTATTAATTGAATACTGTTTATATGGTTTTTTTCATTGTGCGTTTGTGTATTATACGCCCAAGATAACATAGAGTTAAGGGTGTTGGAAGCCACCTACTGGTCAGAGGGCGTTATATCAGTGTTGATATAGCCTTCATCGTTGCCATTTTCTCGCAGTCCCATTACGTGTTTGGAGAAAATGGCGGATGGGAAAGTTTTCTCCGCTGCAATAAAACTTTTCCGTTTTAAATCTGCTTGTAAAATGTCACCAAAATGTCTAAAGCAACCGATTGAACATTTAGCAATGAAGTAACATCGAATAAATCACGACATGTGTTTGTTATGATTAAGTGGGTACCTATTTCTGGTAACTGCTAGCTTGGCTATTATGTCTAACATAGCTACTGCACAGTAAGGAGTTGACGTGCTGCCAAATGATCCATTGTTACGCACATGACAGGTTAGACGTGTTACCTGATTTCGTTTACAACTTTCTTCTGTTGCGGAGCTGAAGATCCTGTGTAAACTGACCGACGATGTATTGTATTGAATTATACTACCTAGATACACGAATATATTTTACAGAAGAATATTTCGTGAAATATTTCATTATATACGCGGAATTGTCAATGAAATGGTTACCGTTTACTTACGGTGAACATTACGTAATATTCTGAAGGTGTAAAGTGTGTAGCCACAGAAATCAGAGGAAATCCATCACAGTGTGATGAACGCCGTTGATTAGTGGACATTTGATAGTTAACTAAATCAGTGTCAGTTTTTTCCCCTACCCTAATACTCTTACAAATATTCTTAAAAAAGAAATTAAAAATATATGGACTAAATGAATGTCTGTGTTCTAAACAACAAGTTCCAAGTATTTAATTGATTTTATTTAGAGTTGTCATTCCTTTTAAAATACATCATTGAATGTACAATATTTTTACACAGTCATACAACTTGACTTGATTAATTACATCGTTGACATTGTTGGGATTGGCACTGCTTTAAATAGAGAGTCCATCTTTTACATGCCAGGTCAACATGCATTCAAGCACTGGCCTCAATTGTACAGCATTTTCTGAAAATACTGCAGATAAGTAAGTGTTTTGATACTCAGGACAAGATTCGGTGCCCCCAGAATACAATCTCACCTTTTAAAGCAGAAAACAACACAGGAAAAAGTATCTTTAAAAGCAGGAAACAGAGGAGCAAGTAAAGCAAGTGTAGCCCTTGTAATAATGGATTAAGTCAGAGGTTAAACTATCTCTTTTGACGCTCTATCAAATGATATTACGTGTAAAACTGTAAAATTGCTCACAGTAAATTTCTATACTCTGATGCTTTCTGTGGAAAGTCTATTCATTCATTGTACTTTACACAGTATACTTTTCCTTGCTTGAATGTGAATTTCTCTATATATTTTGTCCTCACATTATAGCAACATGTCCACTGGAGGGAGCCCTTTATTCATTAAACCTCTCTACTTCTGGGCATCTGTGTTTCACTGTTCAGTGTATCTTCGAGATAGTGATAAACCTGTAGGTCATTGCATGAAAACATCCGGTGGATGAAGCTCATTCTTTTAACGTCCATATTTTTGGAAAGTCTTACAGGGAATCAAATACTGTCTTTCACTGTCCAGTGTATCTTTAGGATAGTGATACACTGGTAGGTCTTACTGTAACACAGCAACAATGTGCTTGCAAATCAAGGCAATGCCTATATGCAATACTCAGTATAGTACAACAGATAATTTCACTGGAATTAGAACTAGCGGCACTGAAAAGCATTCGTATTATAAACTGCAAATACAACCGTGATCTATCTCTAGCCTGCAGGTCAAAGGAATAACAGATTGGAAATTGTAGCACTACACCATCATCATATATGATGCAATTCCTCATGCTCCCCTCTTTAGATTGACCCATAGAGCCACAGCAGATTGAAACTTTATCATCGTCACAGGGGTGGAGGCATTTAAATGAGACTGGATTACCTGTGTTAGGCTATCATCTGGGAATACTGGTAAAGTTTTTCATGAATGTGATCATTTAGAGGCTGATTCAGACTTGAGATACGTATGTGTAAATCCCACTTAAGTGCTTCCAGAGCTGCGCGAGTTACTCCTAAGATAATTCAGATGTGGGCTACTTAAGTTGCTGTGTCGGAGATGCACGTTTTGGGTGGTTTTCCCAAAATGGTGACGTTTTCCTTGAAATGATGTTGCTCCCAATCATTTCCCAAACACACGTTTTTTTTTTCTGTAAGAATAAGTCACCATGTGTCTCACACTATACACTTTTATGATCCTGAGGTAAGCGATTCAGTGGTTAAGATCGCAGGTTTTCCTTGACAGAAATAACAGCCCAATAAATACAAAACTAGATGATTTTGTTGAAATATATTGTACTTGGGAGTTGTCATTTGAAAACAGATTGGCATAATGATTCCATCTTCTCTTTGACAACAATGCTCCCTATTATTTAAATGTTAGCTATAACTCCAGACAGGATGTGGCACCTACTGTGAAATCGCTGGCACAGTCAGAAAGTGTCTCCAACCACTTTGCCAGCTAGCTACCTAGCTGTAGAGAAGCAAATATTCTCAAAAGAAAAAAAAATGCTCTCTTTGGGACTGACAAAATCAGTGGCGATTTGACACAGCTCACAGTGGGTGAGATGAGGGTGAGGCACTTATGTGTCCAAAGGCCTTGTTTAGTTGGTGTGGGGCTGACAGGTGTGTATCCATTGCTTTTCACTGGCCTTTTTTCTGATGTCCTGGAAGTAACATATCCACAATGGAATTGCAGTTATACTGAAAATAAGCATCACTCTTGGTCCTGGCCACATAATCATTCCTAGAAAGTCCTTGCTCCCAAAATAGTCAGAAAGTAAGGGCCACTACACAAGCAAGCTAACTAGCAGAGGGGATAAATTGAATTGTTCAGACCATGGACAACCTCTTATCCATCACTGTACATGTACTTCAAGCAGTTTGTGTGTAGGACAATAAAATATCTCTACAATCCGTTCTGAAGTGAATGTTTTGTGCAAATAATTTACCAGTATGTTTAAACATTGCATTACGAATTCCTAGTGCGTATATACAGCCTTCCACATTGTGTATTGGTTTTGCTGTATTATCTATCGATGTTTGCAGAAGTAGTGAAAAGGCTCATCTTGGTTCCAGAACGGCTTTATTTTCTCTGATGAACCTGCTCAGCTGTCACAGTTAAAGTATGAATTAAATACTGTTTATATGGTTTTTTTCATTGTGCGTTTTGTATTATGCGCCCAAGATAACATAGAGTTAAGGGTGTTGGAAGCCACCTACTGGTCAGAGGGCGTTATATCAGTGTTGATATAGCCTTCATACAGTGGAAAAGACTATCCAGGTGTACCCGAACCAGAAGCCGTGGATGACCAGCCAGGTCCGCTCACTCCTCCGGGCCCGCGATGCAGCCTTCAGATCTGGTGACAGAGCGCTCTACAGCGCAGCTCGCGCCAACCTGAGGAAAGGCATCAAGACCGCCAAAGCAGACTACAAGGAGAAGATAGAAGGGCAACTCAACAACCCCCGACAGGTGTGGAAGAGCATACAGTCTCTTACCAACTACAAGGGCTCTGCAGCGACGCCTGGGGTCTCAGACGCAGCACTGGCAGAGGAGCTTAACAGCTTCTTTGCACGCTTTGAGACCCAAGCTCAGAAGCCAGCCACACCACTCCATCCCCCACCACAACCCACACCAACCTCAGCCACCCCCCCACTCACCGTGGAGCTGGAGGACGTGAGACGTGTGCTCCGCGCCGTCAACCCCAGGAAGGCCACAGGACCGGATGGAGTACCAGGGAGAGTACTCAAGGCATGCGCTGACCAGCTAGCTCCAGTCTTCACTGACATTTTCAATCTGTCACTGGAACAAGCCACCATCCCAGCCTGCCTAAAATCGGCCACCATCATCCCAGTCCCCAAAAAGTCACCCACAGCCGCCCTCAACGACTTTCGCCCCGTTGCTCTCATGCCAGTCATCACCAAGTGCTTTGAGAAACTGGTGCTGAGACACATCAAAGCTTGCCTTCCTCCCACGCTTGACCCGCATCAGTTTGCATACCGGCCAAACACATCCACTGAGGATGCAATAACCACCGCACTCCACTCTGCACTAAAACACCTGGAGAAAAAGGGGAGCTATGTCAGGATGCTATTCATTGACTACAGCTCAGCCTTTAACACAATAATTCCGGACATTCTTATCCCCAAGCTGGCCAACCTGGGACTCCCACCCACCACCTGCTCCTGGATAAAGGACTTTCTAATCAACCGTCCCCAGCATGTGAAGCTTGGTCCCCACCTCTCATCCCCCCGCACGCTCAGCACCGGTTCGCCACAAGGGTGTGTATTGAGCCCACTGCTCTACTCTCTCTACACACATGACTGCAGACCCACCCACCCTGAGAACATCATTGTGAAGTTTGCAGACGACACAACAGTGGTGGGGATGATCACAGAGGGGAACGAGGCGGCCTACAGAGATGAGGTCCTTAGACTCAGTGAGTGGTGTGCCTTGAACAACCTGGCGCTGAACATCTCCAAGACTAAGGAACTCATCCTGGACTTCAGACGGAGCAAAGCCGCCCCTGCCCCCCTGTACATCAATGGCGAAAGCGTGGAGCAGGTGGAGACCTTCAAATTCCTGGGGGTCCACATCGCCGCTGACCTCTCCTGGACAACCAACAGCACTGGTCAAGAAGGCGCAGCAGCGACTCCACTTCCTGAGAGTGCTCAGGAAAGAGCAACTCAACACTGACCTGCTGGTGTCCTTCTACCGATCAGCCATTGAGAGCCTGCTGACCTAGGCTGTGTCAGTGTGGCACTCAAGCTGCACAGGAGCTGACAGGCACAGACTGCAGAGGGTAGCCAACACCGCACAAAAGATTATTGGCTGCCCTCTACCTACCTTAACCACCATCGACAACTCCCGATGCCTAGGCAGGGCCAGAAGCATCATAAAGGACTATACACATCCCGGCTTCCACCTCTTCAACCTGCTGCCATCGGGCAGACGCTACAGAGCCATATCAGCCAAAACAAACAGACTCAGAGACAGTTTCTTCCCAAGAGCTGTCTCCATACTCAACTCAAGTTTGCACTAAGAAACTGACATGCCCGCTCACCACTGGCAATGTCATCACCACCACAAAGCTGCTAAGAACTTGCACCGACTCATCATAGCAGATTTGCACTATTATACCATAACTACCTGTTAACTGCCCTTTTGCACAATCTGTTTTAGTTGTCTCCTTCCAAACTGCATATCTAGCCACTTAGTCACTTTAGCACAACCTTTGCAGAGTTTATGTACAGTTGTTTGTAGTTTTATATTTTATGCTTTTATAGTTTTATATTCTACTATAGTTTTATATTTTACTTAGTCTTATTGTATATTTCCCTATGTTTAAGTTATGTGTGCACTGTATAGAGAAGCTTTAAATCTCATTGTACTTTGTATAATGACAATAAAGGCTTTCTATTCTATTCTATTCATCGTTGCCATTTTCTCGCAGTCCCATTACGTGTTTGGAGAAAATGGCGGACGGGAAAGTTTTCTCCGCTGCAATAAAACTTTTCCGTTTTAAATCTGCTTGTAAAATGTCACCAAAATGTCTAAAGCAACCGATTGAACATTTAGCAATGAAGTAACATCGAATAAATCACGACATGTGTTTGTTATGATTAAGTGAGTAACTATTTCTGGTAACTGCTAGCTTGGCTATTATGTCTAACATAGCTACTGCACAGTAAGGAGTTGACGTGCTGCCAAATGATCCATTGTTACGCACATGGCAGGTTAGACGTGTTACCTGATTTCGTTTACAACTTTCTTCTGTTGCGGAGCTGAAGATCCTGTGTGAACTGACCGACGATGTATTGAATTATACTACCCAGATATACGAATATATTTTACAGAAGAATATTTCGTGAATTATCCCAGATATACGAATATATTTTACAGAAGAATATTTCGTGAATTATTTCCATATATAGGCGGAATTGTCAATGAAATGGTTAACGTTTACTTACGGTGAACATTACGTAATATTCTGAAGGTGTAAAGTGTGTAGCCACAGAAATCAGAGGAAATCCATCACAGTGTGATGAACGCCGTTGATTAGTGGACATTTGATAGTTAACTAAATCAGTGTCAATTCTTTCCCTACCCTAATACTCTTACAAGCATTCTTAAAAAAGAAATTAAAAATATATGGATTAAATGAATGTCTGTGTTCTAAACAACATGTTCCAAGTATTTAATTGATTTTATTTAGAGTTGTCATTCCTTTTAAAATACATCCTTGAATGTACAATATTTTTACACAGTCATACAACTTGACTTGATTAATTACATCGTTGACATTGTTGGGATTGGCACTGCTTTAAATAGAGAGTCCATCTTTTACATGCCAGGTCAACATGCATTCAAGCACTAGCCTCAATTGTACAGCATTTTCTTAAAATACTGCAGATAAGTAAGTGTTTTGATACTCAGGACAAGATTCGGTGCCCCCAGAATACAATCTCACCTTTTAAAGCAGAAAACAACACAGGAAAAAGTATCTTTAAAAGCAGGAAACAGAGGAACAAGTAAAGCAAGTGTAGCCCTTGTAATAATGGATTAACTCAGAGGTTAAACTATCTCTTTTGACGCTCTATCAAATGATATTACATGTAAAACTGTAAAATTGCTCACAGTAAACTTCTATACTCTGATGCTTTCTGTGGAAAGTCTATTCATTCATTGTACTTTACACAGTATACTTTTCCTTGCTTGAATGTGAATTTCTCTATATATTTTGTCCTCACATTATAGCAACATGTCCACTGGAGGGAGCCCTTTATTCATTAAACCTCTCTACACCTGAGCATCTGTGTTCCACTGTTCAGTGTATCTTCGAGATAGTGATAAACCTGTAGGTCATTGCATGAAAACATCCGGTGGATGAAGCTCATTCTTTTAACATCCATATTTTTGGAAAGTCTTACAGGGAATCAAATACTGTCTTTCATTGTCCAGTGTATCTTTAGGATAGTGATACACTGGTAGGTCTTACTGTAACACAGCAACAATGTGCTTGGAAATCAAGGCAATGCCTATATGCAATATTCAGTATAGTACAACAGATAATTTCACTGGAATTAGAACTAGCGGCTCTGAAAAGTATTTGTATTATAAACTGCAAATACAACCGTGATGTATCTCTACCTTGCAGGTCAAAGGAATAACAGATTGGAAATTGTAGCACTACACCATCATCATATACGATGCAATTCCTCATGCTCCCCTCTTTAGATTGACCCATAGAGCCACAGCAGATTGAAACTTTATCATCATCACAGGGGTGGAGGCATTTAAATGAGATTGGATTACCTGTGTTAGGCTATCATCTGGGAATACTGGTAAAGTTTTTCATGAATGTGATCATTTAGAGGCTGATTCAGACTTGAGATACGTATGTGTAAATCCCACTTAAGTGCTTCTAGAGCTGCGCGTGTTACTCCTAAGATAATTCAGATGTGGGCTACTTAAGTTGCTGTGTCGGAGATGCACGTTTTGGGTGGTTTTCCCAAAATGGTGACGTTTTCCTTGAAATGCTGTTGCTCCCAATCATTTCCCAAACACACGTTTTTTTTTTTTCTGTAAGAATAAGTCACCATGTGTCTCACACTATACACTTTTATGATCCTGAGGTAAGCGATTCAGTGGTTAAGATCGCAGATTTTCCTTGACAGAAATAACAGCCCAATAAATACAAAACTAGATGATTTTGTTGAAATATATTGTACTTGGGAGTTGTCATTTGAAATCAGATTGGCATAATGATTCCATCGTCTCTTTGACAACAATGCTCCCTATTATTTAAATGTTAGCTATAACTCCAGACAGGATGTGGCACCTACTGTGAAATCGCTGGCAGAGTCAGAAAGTGTCTCCAACCACATTGCCAGCTAGCTACCTAGCTGTAGAGAAGCAAATATTCTCAAAAGAAAAAAAATGCTCTCTTTGGGACTGACAAAATCAGTGGCGATTTGACACAGCTCACAGTGGGTGAGATGAGGGTGAGGCACTTATGTGTCCAAAGGCCTTGTTTAGTTGGTGTGGGGCTGACAGGTGTGTATCCATTGCTTTTCACTGGCCTTTTTTCTGATGTCCTGGAAGTAACATATCCACAATGGAATTGCAGTTATACTGAAAATAAGCATCACTCTTGGTCCTGGCCACATAATCATTCCTAGAAAGTCCTTGCTCCCAAAATAGCCAGAAAGTAAGGGCCACTACACAAGCAAGCTAACTAGCAGAGGGGATAAATTGAATTGTTCAGACCATGGACAACCTCTTATCCATCACTGTACATGTACTTCAAGCAGTTTGTGTGTAGGACAATAAAATATCTCTACAATCCGTTCTGAAGTGAATGTTTTGTGCAAATAATTTACCAGTATGTTTAAACATTGCATTACGAATTCCTAGTACGTACATACAGCCTTCCACATTGTGTATTGGTTTTGCTGAATTATCTATCGATGTTTGCAGAAGTAGTGAAAAGGCTGATCTTCGTTCCAGAACGGCTTTATTTTCAATGATGAACCTGCTCAGCTGTCACAGTTAAAGTATGAATTAAATACTGTTTATATGGTTTTTTCATTGTGCGTTTTGTATTATGCACCCAAGATAACATAGAGTTAAGGGTGTTGGAAGCCACCTACTGGTCAGAGGGCGTTATATCAGTGTTGATATAGCCTTCATCGTTGCCATTTTCTCGCAGTCCCATTACGTGTTTGGAGAAAATGGCGGAAGGGAAAGTTTTCTCCGCTGCAATAAAACTTTTCCGTTTTAAATCTGCTTGTAAAATGTCACCAAAATGTCTAAAGCAACCGATTGAACATTTAGCAATGAAGTAACATCGAATAAATCACGACATGTGTTTGTTATGATTAAGTGAGTAACTATTTCTGGTAACTGCTAGCTTGGCTATTATGTCTAACATAGCTACTGCACAGTAAGGAGTTGACGTGCTGCCAAATGATCCATTGTTATGCACATGACAGGTTAGACGTGTTACCTGATTTCGTTTACAACTTTCTTCTGTTGCGGAGCTGAAGATCCTGTGTGAACTGACCGACGATGTATTGTATTGAATTATACGACCCAGATATACGAATATATTTTACAGAAGAATATTTCGTGAATTATCCCAGATATACGAATATATTTTACAGAAGAATATTTCGTGAATTATTTCCATATATAGGCGGAATTGTCAATGAAATGGTTAACATTTACTTACGGTGAACATTACGTAATATTCTGAAGGTGTAAAGTGTGTAGCCACAGAAATCAGAGGAAATCCATCACAGTGTGATGAACGCCGTTGATTAGTGGACATTTGATAGTTAACTAAATCAGTGTCAGTTCTTTCCCTACCCTAATACTCTTACAAGCATTCTTAAAAAAGAAATTAAAAATATATGGATTAAATGAATGTCTGTGTTCTAAACAACAAGTTCCAAGTATTTAATTGATTTTATTTAGAGTTGTCATTCCTTTTAAAATACATCCTTGAAGGTACAATATTTTTACAGAGTCATACAACTTGACTTGATTAATTACATCGTTGACATTGTTGGGATTGGCACTGCTTTAAATAGAGAGTCCATCTTTTACATGCCAGGTCAACATGCATTCAAGCACTAGCCTCAATTGTACAGCATTTTCTTAAAATACTGCAGATAAGTAAGTGTTTTGATACTCAGGACAAGATTCGGTGCCCCCAGAATACAATCTCACCTTTTAAAGCAGAAAACAACACAGGAAAAAGTATCTTTAAAAGCAGGAAACAGAGGAGCAAGTAAAGCAAGTGTAGCCCTTGTAATAATGGATTAAGTCAGAGGTTAAACTATCTCTTTTGACGCTCTATCAAATGATATTACGTGTAAAACTGTAAAATTGCTCACAGTAAACTTCTATACTCTGATGCTTTCTGTGGAAAGTCTATTCATTCATTGTACTTTACACAGTATACTTTTCCTTGCTTGAATGTGAATTTCTCTATATATTTTGTCCTCACATTATAGCAACATGTCCACTGGAGGGAGCCCTTTATTCATTAAACCTCTCTACTTCTGAGCATCTGTGTTTCACTGTTCAGTGTATCTTCGAGATAGTGATAAACCTGTAGGTCATTGCATGAAAACATCCGGTGGATGAAGCTCATTCTTTTAACATCCATATTTTTGGAAAGTCTTACAGGGAATCAAATACTGTCTTTCATTGTCCAGTGTATCTTTAGGATAGTGATACACTGGTAGGTCTTACTGTAACACAGCAACAATGTGCTTGGAAATCAAGGCAATGCCTATATGCAATACTCAGTATAGTACAACAGATAATTTCACTGGAATTAGAACTAGCGGCTCTGAAAAGTATTTGTATTATAAACTGCAAATACAACCGTGATGTATCTCTACCTTGCAGGTCAAAGGAATAACAGATTGGAAATTGTAGCACTACACCATCATCATATACGATGCAATTCCTCATGCTCCCCTCTTTAGATTGACCCATAGAGCCACAGCAGATTGAAACTTTATCATCATCACAGGGGTGGAGGCATTTAAATGAGATTGGATTACCTGTGTTAGGCTATCATCTGGGAATACTGGTAAAGTTTTTCATGAATGTGATCATTTAGAGGCTGATTCAGACTTGAGATACGTATGTGTAAATCCCACTTAAGTGCTTCTAGAGCTGCGCGTGTTACTCCTAAGATAATTCAGATGTGGGCTACTTAAGTTGCTGTGTCGGAGATGCACGTTTTGGGTGGTTTTCCCAAAATGGTGACGTTTTCCTTGAAATGCTGTTGCTCCCAATCATTTCCCAAACACACGTTTTTTTTTTTTCTGTAAGAATAAGTCACCATGTGTCTCACACTATACACTTTTATGATCCTGAGGTAAGCGATTCAGTGGTTAAGATCGCAGGTTTTCCTTGACAGAAATAACAGCCCAATAAATACAAAACTAGATGATTTTGTTGAAATATATTGTACTTGGGAGTTGTCATTTGAAAACAGATTGGCATAATGATTCCGTCGTCTCTTTGACAACAATGCTCCCTATTATTTAAATGTTAGCTATAATTCCAGACAGGATGTGGCACCTACTGTGAAATCGCTGGCACAGTCAGAAAGTGTCTCCAACCACATTGCCAGCTAGCTACCTAGCTGTAGAGAAGCAAATATTCTCAAAAGAAAAAAAATGCTCTCTTTGGGACTGACAAAATCAGTGGCGATTTGACACAGCTCACAGTGGGTGAGATGAGGGTGAGGCACTTATGTGTCCAAAGGCCTTGTTTAGTTGGTGTGGGGCTGACAGGTGTGTATCCATTGCTTTTCACTGGCCTTTTTTCTGATGTCCTGGAAGTAACATATCCACAATGGAATTGCAGTTATACTGAAAATAAGCATCACTCTTGGTCCTGGCCACATAATCATTCCTAGAAAGTCCTTGCTCCCAAAATAGCCAGAAAGTAAGGGCCACTACACAAGCAAGCTAACTAGCAGAGGGGATAAATTGAATTGTTCAGACCATGGACAACCTCTTATCCATCACTGTACATGTACTTCAAGCAGTTTGTGTGTAGGACAATAAAATATCTCTACAATCCGTTCTGAAGTGAATGTTTTGTGCAAATAATTTACCAGTATGTTTAAACATTGCATTACGAATTCCTAGTACGTACATACAGCCTTCCACATTGTGTATTGGTTTTGCTGAATTATCTATCGATGTTTGCAGAAGTAGTGAAAAGGCTGATCTTCGTTCCAGAACGGCTTTATTTTCAATGATGAACCTGCTCAGCTGTCACAGTTAAAGTATGAATTAAATGCTGTTTATATGGTTTTTTCATTGTGCGTTTTGTATTATGCACCCAAGATAACATAGAGTTAAGGGTGCAAGAAGCCACCTACTGGTCAGAGGGCGTTATATCAGTGTTGATATAGCCTTCATCGTTGCCATTTTCTCGCAGTCCCATTACGTGTTTGGAGAAAATGGCGGAATGGGAAAGTTTTCTCCGCTGCAATAAAACTTTTCCGTTTTAAATCTGCTTGTAAAATGTCACCAAAATGTCTAAAGCAACCGATTGAACATTTAGCAATGAAGTAACATCGAATAAATCACGACATGTGTTTGTTATGATTAAGTGAGTAACTATTTCTGGTAACTGCTAGCTTGGCTATTATGTCTAACATAGCTACTGCACAGTAAGGAGTTGACGTGCTGCCAAATGATCCATTGTTATGCACATGACAGGTTAGACGTGTTACCTGATTTCGTTTACAACTTTCTTCTGTTGCGGAGCTGAAGATCCTGTGTGAACTGACCGACGATGTATTGAATTATACTACCCAGATATATGAATATATTTTACAGAAGAATATTTCGTGAATTATCCCAGATATACGAATATATTTTACAGAAGAATATTTCGTGAATTATTTCCATATATAGGCGGAATTGTCAATGAAATGGTTAACATTTACTTACGGTGAACATTACGTAATATTCTGAAGGTGTAAAGTGTGTAGCCACAGAAATCAGAGGAAATCCATCACAGTGTGATGAACGCCGTTGATTAGTGGACATTTGATAGTTAACTAAATCAGTGTCAGTTCTTTCCCTACCCTAATACTCTTACAAGCATTCTTAAAAAAGAAATTAAAAATATATGGATTAAATGAATGTCTGTGTTCTAAACAACAAGTTCCAAGTATTTAATTGATTTTATTTAGAGTTGTCATTCCTTTTAAAATACATCCTTGAAGGTACAATATTTTTACAGAGTCATACAACTTGACTTGATTAATTACATCGTTGACATTGTTGGGATTGGCACTGCTTTAAATAGAGAGTCCATCTTTTACATGCCAGGTCAACATGCATTCAAGCACTAGCCTCAATTGTACAGCATTTTCTTAAAATACTGCAGATAAGTAAGTGTTTTGATACTCAGGACAAGATTCGGTGCCCCCAGAATACAATCTCACCTTTTAAAGCAGAAAACAACACAGGAAAAAGTATCTTTAAAAGCAGGAAACAGAGGAGCAAGTAAAGCAAGTGTAGCCCTTGTAATAATGGATTAAGTCAGAGGTTAAACTATCTCTTTTGACGCTCTATCAAATGATATTACGTGTAAAACTGTAAAATTGCTCACAGTAAACTTCTATACTCTGATGCTTTCTGTGGAAAGTCTATTCATTCATTGTACTTTACACAGTATACTTTTCCTTGCTTGAATGTGAATTTCTCTATATATTTTGTCCTCACATTATAGCAACATGTCCACTGGAGGGAGCCCTTTATTCATTAAACCTCTCTACTTCTGAGCATCTGTGTTTCACTGTTCAGTGTATCTTCGAGATAGTGATAAACCTGTAGGTCATTGCATGAAAACATCCGGTGGATGAAGCTCATTCGTTTAACGTCCATATTTTTGGAAAGTCTTACAGGGAATCAAATACTGTCTTTCATTGTCCAGTGTATCTTTAGGATAGTGATACACTGGTAGGTCTTACTGTAACACAGCAACAATGTGCTTGGAAATCAAGGCAATGCCTATATGCAATATTCAGTATAGTACAACAGATAATTTCACTGGAATTAGAACTAGCGGCTCTGAAAAGTATTTGTATTATAAACTGCAAATACAACCGTGATGTATCTCTACCTTGCAGGTCAAAGGAATAACAGATTGGAAATTGTAGCACTACACCATCATCATATACGATGCAATTCCTCATGCTCCCCTCTTTAGATTGACCCATAGAGCCACAGCAGATTGAAACTTTATCATCATCACAGGGGTGGAGGCATTTAAATGAGATTGGATTACCTGTGTTAGGCTATCATCTGGGAATACTGGTAAAGTTTTTCATGAATGTGATCATTTAGAGGCTGATTCAGACTTGAGATACGTATGTGTAAATCCCACTTAAGTGCTTCTAGAGCTGCGCGTGTTACTCCTAAGATAATTCAGATGTGGGCTACTTAAGTTGCTGTGTCGGAGATGCACGTTTTGGGTGGTTTTCCCAAAATGGTGACGTTTTCCTTGAAATGCTGTTGCTCCCAATCATTTCCCAAACACACGTTTTTTTTTTTTTCTGTAAGAATAAGTCACCATGTGTCTCACACTATACACTTTTATGATCCTGAGGTAAGCGATTCAGTGGTTAAGATCGCAGGTTTTCCTTGACAGAAATAACAGCCCAATAAATACAAAACTAGATGATTTTGTTGAAATATATTGTACTTGGGAGTTGTCATTTGAAAACAGATTGGCATAATGATTCCGTCGTCTCTTTGACAACAATGCTCCCTATTATTTAAATGTTAGCTATAACTCCAGACAGGATGTGGCACCTACTGTGAAATCGCTGGCAGAGTCAGAAAGTGTCTCCAACCACATTGCCAGCTAGCTACCTAGCTGTAGAGAAGCAAATATTCTCAAAAGAAAAAAAATGCTCTCTTTGGGACTGACAAAATCAGTGGCGATTTGACACAGCTCACAGTGGGTGAGATGAGGGATGAGGCACTTATGTGTCCAAAGGCCTTGTTTAGTTGGTGTGGGGCTGACAGGTGTGTATCCATTGCTTTTCACTGGCCTTTTTTCTGATGTCCTGGAAGTAACATATCCACAATGGAATTGCAGTTATACTGAAAATAAGCATCACTCTTGGTCCTGGCCACATAATCATTCCTAGAAAGTCCTTGCTCCCAAAATAGCCAGAAAGTAAGGGCCACTACACAAGCAAGCTAACTAGCAGAGGGGATAAATTGAATTGTTCAGACCATGGACAACCTCTTATCCATCACTGTACATGTACTTCAAGCAGTTTGTGTGCAGGACAATAAAATATCTCTACAATCCGTTCTGAAGTGAATGTTTTGTGCAAATAATTTACCAGTATATTTAAACATTGCATTACGAATTCCTAGTGCGTATATACAGCCTTCCACGTTGTGTATTGGTTTTGCTGTATTATCTATCGATGTTTGCAGAAGTAGTGAAAAGGCTGATCTTCGTTCCAGAACGGCTTTATTTTCAATGATGAACCTGCTCAGCTGTCACAGTTAAAGTATGAATTAAATACTGTTTATATGGTTTTATTCATTGTGCGTTTTGTATTATGCACCCAAGATAACAGTAGAGTTAAAGGGTGCAAGAAGCCACCTACTGGTCAGAGGGCGTTATATCAGTGTTGATATAGCCTTCATCGTTGCCATTTTCTCGCAGTCGCATTACGTGTTTGGAGAAAATGGCGGATGGGAAAGTTTTCTCTGCTGCAATAAAACTTTTCCGTTTTAAATCTGCTTGTAAAATGTCACCAAAATGTCTAAAGCAACCGATTGAACATTTAGCAATGAAGTAACATCGAATAAATCACGACATGTGTTTGTTATGATTAAGTGAGTACCTATTTCTGGTAACTGCTAGCTTGGCTATTATGTCTAACATAGCTACTGCACAGTAAGGAGTTGACGTGCTGCCAAATGATCCATTGTTACGCACATGACAGGTTAGACGTGTTACCTGATTTCGTTTACAACTTTCTTCTGTTGCGGAGCTGAAGATCCTGTGTGAACTGACCGACGATGTATTGTATTGAATTATACGACCCAGATATACGAATATATTTTACAGAAGAATATTTCGTGAATTATCCCAGATATACGAATATATTTTACAGAAGAATATTTCGTGAATTATTTCCATATATAGGCGGAATTGTCAATGAAATGGTTAACGTTTACCTACGGTGAACATTACGTAATATTCTGAAGGTGTAAAGTGTGTAGCCACAGAAATAAGAGGAAATCCATCACAGTGTGATGAACGCCGTTTATTAGTGGACATTTGATAGTTAGCTAAATCAGTGTCAGTTCTTTCCCTACCCTAATACTCTTACAAGCATTCTTAAAAAAGAAATTAAAAAATATATGGATTAAATGAATGTCTGTGTTCTAAACAACAAGTTCCAAGTATTTAATTGATTTTATTTAGAGTTGTCATTCCTTTTAAAATACATCCTTGAATGTACAATATTTTTACACAGTCATACAACTTGACTTGATTAATTACATCGTTGACATTGTTGGGATTGGCACTGCTTTAAATAGAGAGTCCATCTTTTACATGCCAGGTCAACATGCATTCAAGCACTAGCCTCAATTGTACAGCATTTTCTTAAAATACTGCAGATAAGTAAGTGTTTTGATACTCAGGACAAGATTCGGTGCCCCCAGAATACAATCTCACCTTTTAAAGCAGAAAACAACACAGGAAAAAGTATCTTTAAAAGCAGGAAACAGAGGAACAAGTAAAGCAAGTGTAGCCCTTGTAATAATGGATTAAGTCAGAGGTTAAACTATCTCTTTTGACGCTCTATCAAATGATATTACGTGTAAAACTGTAAAATTGCTCACAGTAAACTTCTATACTCTGATGCTTTCTGTGGAAAGTCTATTCATTCATTGTACTTTACACAGTATACTTTTCCTTGCTTGAATGTGAATTTCTCTATATATTTTGTCCTCACATTATAGCAACATGTCCACTGGAGGGAGCCCTTTATTCATTAAACCTCTCTACTTCTGAGCATCTGTGTTTCACTGTTCAGTGTATCTTCGAGATAGTGATAAACCTGTAGGTCATTGCATGAAAACATCCGGTGGATGAAGCTCATTCGTTTAACGTCCATATTTTTGGAAAGTCTTACAGGGAATCAAATACTGTCTTTCATTGTCCAGTGTATCTTTAGGATAGTGATAACTAGGGGCACTGAAAAGCATTCGTGTTATAAACTGCAAATACAACCGTGATCTATCTCTAGCCTGCCGGTCAAAGGAATAACAGATTGGAAATTGTAGCACTACACCATCATCATATACGATGCAATTCCTCATGCTCCCCTCTTTAGATTGACCCATAGAGCCACAGCAGATTGAAACGTTATCATCGTCACAGGGGTGGAGGCATTTAAATGAGACTGGATTACCTGTGTTAGGCTATCATCTGGGAATACTGGTAAAGTTTTTCATGAATGTGATCATTTAGAGGCTGATTCAGACTTGAGATACGTATGTGTAAATCCCACTTAAGTGCTTCTAGAGCTGCGCGTGTTACTCCTAAGATAATTCAGATGTGGGCTACTTAAGTTGCTGTGTCGGAGATGCACGTTTTGGGTGGTTTTCCCAAAATGGTGACGTTTTCCTTGAAATGCTGTTGCTCCCAATCATTTCCCAAACACACGTTTTTTTTTTTTTCTGTAAGAATAAGTCACCATGTGTCTCACACTATACACTTTTATGATCCTGAGGTAAGCGATTCAGTGGTTAAGATCGCAGGTTTTCCTTGACAGAAATAACAGCCCAATAAATACAAAACTAGATGATTTTGTTGAAATATATTGTACTTGGGAGTTGTCATTTGAAAACAGATTGGCATAATGATTCCGTCGTCTCTTTGACAACAATGCTCCCTATTATTTAAATGTTAGCTATAATTCCAGACAGGATGTGGCACCTACTGTGAAATCGCTGGCACAGTCAGAAAGTGTCTCCAACCACATTGCCAGCTAGCTACCTAGCTGTAGAGAAGCAAATATTCTCAAAAGAAAAAAAATGCTCTCTTTGGGACTGACAAAATCAGTGGCGATTTGACACAGCTCACAGTGGGTGGAGATGAGGGTGAGGCACTTATGTGTCCAAAGGCCTTGTTTAGTTGGTGTGGGGCTGACAGGTGTGTATCCATTGCTTTTCACTGGCCTTTTTTCTGATGTCCTGGAAGTAACATATCCACAATGGAATTGCAGTTATACTGAAAATAAGCATCACTCTTGGTCCTGGCCACATAATCATTCCTAGAAAGTCCTTGCTCCCAAAATAGCCAGAAAGTAAGGGCCACTACACAAGCAAGCTAACTAGCAGAGGGGATAAATTGAATTGTTCAGACCATGGACAACCTCTTATCCATCACTGTACATGTACTTCAAGCAGTTTGTGTGTAGGACAATAAAATATCTCTACAATCCGTTCTGAAGTGAATGTTTTGTGCAAATAATTTACCAGTATGTTTAAACATTGCATTACGAATTCCTAGTGCGTATATACAGCCTTCCACATTGTGTATTGGTTTTGCTGTATTATCTATCGATGTTTGCAGAAGTAGTGAAAAGGCTGATCTTCGTTCCAGAACGGCTTTATTTTCTGTGAAGAACCTGCTCAGCTGTCACAGTTAAAGTATGAATTAAATACTGTTTATATGGTTTTATTCATTGTGTGTTTGGTATTATGCGCCCAAGATAACGTAAAGTTACAGGTGCAAGAAGCCACCTACTGGTCAGAGGGCGTTATATCAGTGTTGATATAGCCTTCATCGTTGCCATTTTCTCGCAGTCCCATTACGTGTTTGGAGAAAATGGCGGATGGGAAAGTTTTCTCCGCTGCAATAAAACTTTTCCGTTTTAAATCTGCTTGTAAAATGTCACCAAAATGTCTAAAGCAACCGATTGAACATTTAGCAATGAAGTAACATCGAATAAATCACGACATGTGTTTGTTATGATTAAGTGAGTACCTATTTCTGGTAACTGCTAGCTTGGCTATTATGTCTAACATATCTACTGCACAGTAAGGAGTTGACGTGCTGCCAAATGATCCATTGTTACGCACATGACAGGTTAGACGTGTTACCTGATTTCGTTTACAACTTTCTTCTGTTGCGGAGCTGAAGATCCTGTGTGAACTGACCGACGATGTATTGAATTATACTACCCAGATATACGAATATATTTTACAGAAGAATATTTCGTGAATTATCCCAGATATACGAATATATTTTACAGAAGAATATTTCGTGAATTATTTCCATATATAGGCGGAATTGTCAATGAAATGGTTAACATTTACTTACGGTGAACATTGCGTAATATTCTGAAGGTGTAAAGTGTGTAGCCACAGAAATAAGAGGAAATCCATCACAGTGTGATGAACGCCGTTGATTAGTGGACATTTGATAGTTAACTAAATCAGTGTCAGTTCTTTCCCTACCCTAATACTCTTACAAGCATTCTTAAAAAAGAAATTAAAAATATATGGATTAAATAAATGTCTGTGTTCTAAACAACAAGTTCCAAGTATTTAATTGATTTTATTTGGAGTTGTCATTCCTTTTAAAATACATCCTTGAATGTACAATATTTTTACACAGTCATACAACTTGACTTGATTAATTACATCGTTGACATTGTTGGGATTGGCACTGCTTTAAATAGAGAGTCCATCTTTTACATGCCAGGTCAACATGCATTCAAGCACTAGCCTCAATTGTACAGCATTTTCTTAAAATACTGCAGATAAGTAAGTGTTTTGATACTCAGGACAAGATTCGGTGCCCCCAGAATACAATCTCACCTTTTAAAGCAGAAAACAACACAGGAAAAAGTATCTTTAAAAGCAGGAAACAGAGGAGCAAGTAAAGCAAGTGTAGCCCTTGTAATAATGGATTAAGTCAGAGGTTAAACTATCTCTTTTGACGCTCTATCAAATGATATTACGTGTAAAACTGTAAAATTGCTCACAGTAAACTTCTATACTCTGATGCTTTCTGTGGAAAGTCTATTCATTCATTGTACTTTACACAGTATACTTTTCCTTGCTTGAATGTGAATTTCTCTATATATTTTGTCCTCACATTATAGCAACATGTCCACTGGAGGGAGCCCTTTATTCATTAAACCTCTCTACTTCTGAGCATCTGTGTTTCACTGTTCAGTGTATCTTCGAGATAGTGATAAACCTGTAGGTCATTGCATGAAAACATCCGGTGGATGAAGCTCATTCGTTTAACGTCCATATTTTTGGAAAGTCTTACAGGGAATCAAATACTGTCTTTCATTGTCCAGTGTATCTTTAGGATAGTGATAACTAGGGGCACTGAAAAGCATTCGTGTTATAAACTGCAAATACAACCGTGATCTATCTCTAGCCTGCCGGTCAAAGGAATAACAGATTGGAAATTGTAGCACTACACCATCATCATATACGATGCAATTCCTCATGCTCCCCTCTTTAGATTGACCCATAGAGCCACAGCAGATTGAAACTTTATCATCATCACAGGGGTGGAGGCATTTAAATGAGATTGGATTACCTGTGTTAGGCTATCATCTGGGAATACTGGTAAAGTTTTTCATGAATGTGATCATTTAGAGGCTGATTCAGACTTGAGATACGTATGTGTAAATCCCACTTAAGTGCTTCTAGAGCTGCGCGTGTTACTCCTAAGATAATTCAGATGTGGGCTACTTAAGTTGCTGTGTCGGAGATGCACGTTTTGGGTGGTTTTCCCAAAATGGTGACGTTTTCCTTGAAATGCTGTTGCTCCCAATCATTTCCCAAACACACGTTTTTTTTTTTTTCTGTAAGAATAAGTCACCATGTGTCTCACACTATACACTTTTATGATCCTGAGGTAAGCGATTCATGATTAAGATCGCAGGTTTTCCTTGACAGAAATAACGGCCCAATAAATACAAAACTAGATGATTTTGTTGAAATATATTGTACTTGGGAGTTGTCATTTGAAAACAGATTGGCATAATGATTCCGTTGTCTTTTTGACAACAATGATCCCTATTATTTAAATGTTAGCTATAACTCCAGACAGGATGTGGCACCTACTGTGAAATCGCTGGCACAGTCAGAAAGTGTCTCCAACCACATTGCAGCTAGCTACCTAGCTGTAGAGAAGCAAATATTCTCAAAAGAAAAAAAATGCTCTCTTTGGGACTGACAAAATCAGTGGCGATTTGACACAGCTCACAGTGGGTGAGATGAGGGTGAGGCACTTATGTGTCCAAAGGCCTTGTTTAGTTGGTGTGGGGCTGACAGGTGTGTATCCATTGCTTTTCACTGGCCTTTTTTCTGATGTCCTGGAAGTAACATATCCACAATGGAATTGCAGTTATACTGAAAATAAGCATCACTCTTGGTCCTGGCCACATAATCATTCCTAGAAAGTCCTTGCTCCCAAAATAGTCAGAAAGTAAGGGCCACTACACAAGCAAGCTAACTAGCAGAGGGGATAAATTGAATTGTTCAGACCATGGACAACCTCTTATCCATCACTGTACATGTACTTCAAGCAGTTTGTGTGTAGGACAATAAAATATCTCTACAATCCGTTCTGAAGTGAATGTTTTGTGCAAATAATTTACCAGTATGTTTAAACATTGCATTACGAATTCCTAGTACGTACATACAGCCTTCCACATTGTGTATTGGTTTTGCTGAATTATCTATCGATGTTTGCAGAAGTAGTGAAAAGGCTGATCTTCGTTCCAGAACGGCTTTATTTTCAATGATGAACCTGCTCAGCTGTCACAGTTAAAGTATGAATTAAATGCTGTTTATATGGTTTTTTCATTGTGCGTTTTGTATTATGCACCCAAGATAACATAGAGTTAAGGGTGCAAGAAGCCACCTACTGGTCAGAGGGCGTTATATCAGTGTTGATATAGCCTTCATCGTTGCCATTTTCTCGCAGTCCCATTACGTGTTTGGAGAAAATGGCGGAAGGGAAAGTTTTCTCCGCTGCAATAAAACTTTTCCGTTTTAAATCTGCTTGTAAAATGTCACCAAAATGTCTAAAGCAACCGATTGAACATTTAGCAATGAAGTAACATCGAATAAATCACGACATGTGTTTGTTATGATTAAGTGAGTACCTATTTCTGGTA
Organism: Megalops cyprinoides; assembly: GCF_013368585.1. NCBI lineage: Eukaryota > Metazoa > Chordata > Actinopteri > Elopiformes > Megalopidae > Megalops > Megalops cyprinoides. Next base: position 16,670,083 of record NC_050590.1, read on the forward strand.
ACTGCTAGCTTGGCTATTATGTCTAACATAGCTACTGCACAGTAAGGAGTTGACGTGCTGCCAAATGATCCATTGTTATGCACATGACAGGTTAGACGTGTTACCTGATTTCGTTTACAACTTTCTTCTGTTGCGGAGCTGAAGATCCTGTGTGAACTGACCGACGATGTATTGTATTGAATTATACGACCCAGATATACGAATATATTTTACAGAAGAATATTTCGTGAATTATCCCAGATATACGAATATATTTTACAGAAGAATATTTCGTGAATTATTTCCATATATAGGCGGAATTGTCAATGAAATGGTTAACAGTTTACCTTACGGTGAACATTACGTAATATTCTGAAGGTGTAAAGTGTGTAGCCACAGAAATAAGAGGAAATCCATCACAGTGTGATGAACGCCGTTTATTAGTGGACATTTGATAGTTAACTAAATCAGTGTCAGTTCTTTCCCTACCCTAATACTCTTACAAGCATTCTTAAAAAAGAAATTAAAAATATATGGATTAAATAAATGTCTGTGTTCTAAACAACAAGTTCCAAGTATTTAATTGATTTTATTTGGAGTTGTCATTCCTTTTAAAATACATCCTTGAATGTACAATATTTTTACACAGTCATACAACTTGACTTGATTAATTACATCGTTGACATTGTTGGGATTGGCACTGCTTTAAATAGAGAGTCCATCTTTTACATGCCAGGTCAACATGCATTCAAGCACTAGCCTCAATTGTACAGCATTTTCTTAAAATACTGCAGATAAGTAAGTGTTTTGATACTCAGGACAAGATTCGGTGCCCCCAGAATACAATCTCACCTTTTAAAGCAGAAAACAACACAGGAAAAAGTATCTTTAAAAGCAGGAAACAGAGGAACAAGTAAAGCAAGTGTAGCCCTTGTAATAATGGATTAAGTCAGAGGTTAAACTATCTCTTTTGACGCTCTATCAAATGATATTACATGTAAAACTGTAAAATTGCTCACAGTAAACTTCTATACTCTGATGCTTTCTGTGGAAAGTCTATTCATTCATTGTACTTTACACAGTATACTTTTCCTTGCTTGAATGTGAATTTCTCTATATATTTTGTCCTCACATTATAGCAACATGTCCACTGGAGGGAGCCCTTTATTCATTAAACCTCTCTACTTCTGAGCATCTGTGTTTCACTGTTCAGTGTATCTTCGAGATAGTGATAAACCTGTAGGTCATTGCATGAAAACATCCGGTGGATGAAGCTCATTCGTTTAACGTCCATATTTTTGGAAAGTCTTACAGGGAATCAAATACTGTCTTTCATTGTCCAGTGTATCTTTAGGATAGTGATACACTGGTAGGTCTTACTGTAACACAGCAACAATGTGCTTGGAAATCAAGGCAATGCCTATATGCAATACTCAGTATAGTACAACAGATAATTTCACTGGAATTAGAACTAGCGGCTCTGAAAAACATTCCTATTATAAACTGCAAATACAACCGTGATCTATCTCTAGCCTGCAGGTCAAAGGAATAACAGATTGGAAATTGTAGCACTACACCATCATCATATACGATGCAATTCCTCATGCTCCCCTCTTTAGATTGACCCATAGAGCCACAGCAGATTGAAACTTTATCATCATCACAGGGGTGGAGGCATTTAAATGAGACTGGATTACCTGTGTTAGGCTATCATCTGGGAATACTGGTAAAGTTTTTCATGAATGTGATCATTTAGAGGCTGATTCAGACTTGAGATACGTATGTGTAAATCCCACTTAAGTGCTTCTAGAGCTGCGCGTGTTACTCCTAAGATAATTCAGATGTGGGCTACTTAAGTTGCTGTGTCGGAGATGCACGTTTTGGGTGGTTTTCCCAAAATGGTGACGTTTTCCTTGAAATGCTGTTGCTCCCAATCATTTCCCAAACACACGTTTTTTTTTTTTCTGTAAGAATAAGTCACCATGTGTCTCACACTATACACTTTTATGATCCTGAGGTAAGCGATTCATGATTAAGATCGCAGGTTTTCCTTGACAGAAATAACGGCCCAATAAATACAAAACTAGATGATTTTGTTGAAATATATTGTACTTGGGAGTTGTCATTTGAAAGTGGAGATTGGCATAATGATTCCGTTGTCTTTTTGACAACAATGATCCCTATTATTTAAATGTTAGCTATAATTCCAGACAGGATGTGGCACCTACTGTGAAATCGCTGGCACAGTCAGAAAGTGTCTCCAACCACATTGCCAGCTAGCTACCTAGCTGTAGAGAAGCAAATATTCTCAAAAGAAAAAAAATGCTCTCTTTGGGACTGACAAAATCAGTGGCGATTTGACACAGCTCACAGTGGGTGAGATGAGGGTGAGGCACTTATGTGTCCAAAGGCCTTGTTTAGTTGGTGTGGGGCTGACAGGTGTGTATCCATTGCTTTTCACTGGCCTTTTTTCTGATGTCCTGGAAGTAACATATCCACAATGGAATTGCAGTTATACTGAAAATAAGCATCACTCTTGGTCCTGGCCACATAATCATTCCTAGAAAGTCCTTGCTCCCAAAATAGCCAGAAAGTAAGGGCCACTACACAAGCAAGCTAACTAGCAGAGGGGATAAATTGAATTGTTCAGACCATGGACAACCTCTTATCCATCACTGTACATGTACTTCAAGCAGTTTATGTGTTGGACAATAAAATATCTCTACATTCCGTTCTGAAGTGAATGTTTTGTACAAATAATTTACCAGTATGTTTAAACATTGCATTACGAATTCCTAGTGCGTATATACAGCCTTCCACATTGTGTATTGGTTTTGCTGAATTATCTATCGATGTTTGCAGAAGTAGTGAAAAGGCTGATCTTCGTTCCAGAACGGCTTTATTTTCAATGATGAACCTGCTCAGCTGTCACAGTTAAAGTATGAATTAAATACTGTTTATATGGTTTTTTCATTGTGCGTTTTGTATTATGCACCCAAGATAACATAGAGTTAAGGGTGCAAGAAGCCACCTACTGGTCAGAGGGCGTTATATCAGTGTTGATATAGCCTTCATCGTTGCCATTTTCTCGCAGTCGCATTACGTGTTTGGAGAAAATGGCGGATGGGAAAGTTTTCTCCGCTGCAATAAAACTTTTCCGTTTTAAATCTGCTTGTAAAATGTCACCAAAATGTCTAAAGCAACCGATTGAACATTTAGCAATGAAGTAACATCGAATAAATCACGACATGTGTTTGTTATGATTAAGTGAGTAACTATTTCTGGTAACTGCTAGCTTGGCTATTATGTCTAACATAGCTACTGCACAGTAAGGAGTTGACGTGCTGCCAAATGATCCATTGTTACGCACATGACAGGTTAGACGTGTTACCTGATTTCGTTTACAACTTTCTTCTGTTGCGGAGCTGAAGATCCTGTGTAAACTGACCGACGATGTATTGAATTATACTACCCAGATATACGAATATATTTTACAGAAGAATATTTCGTGAATTATCCCAGATATACGAATATATTTTACAGAAGAATATTTCGTGAATTATTTCCATATATAGGCGGAATTGTCAATGAAATGGTTAACATTTACTTACGGTGAACATTACGTAATATTCTGAAGGTGTAAAGTGTGTAGCCACAGAAATCAGAGGAAATCCATCACAGTGTGATGAACGCCGTTGATTAGTGGACATTTGATAGTTAACTAAATCAGTGTCAGTTCTTTCCCTACCCTAATACTCTTACAAGCATTCTTAAAAAAGAAATTAAAAAATATATGGATTAAATGAATGTCTGTGTTCTAAACAACAAGTTCCAAGTATTTAATTGATTTTATTTAGAGTTGTCATTCCTTTTAAAATACATCCTTGAATGTACAATATTTTTACACAGTCATACAACTTGACTTGATTAATTACATCGTTGACATTGTTGGGATTGGCACTGCTTTAAATAGAGAGTCCATCTTTTACATGCCAGGTCAACATGCATTCAAGCACTAGCCTCAATTGTACAGCATTTTCTTAAAATACTGCAGATAAGTAAGTGTTTTGATACTCAGGACAAGATTCGGTGCCCCCAGAATACAATCTCACCTTTTAAAGCAGAAAACAACACAGGAAAAAGTATCTTTAAAAGCAGGAAACAGAGGAACAAGTAAAGCAAGTGTAGCCCTTGTAATAATGGATTAAGTCAGAGGTTAAACTATCTCTTTTGACGCTCTATCAAATGATATTACATGTAAAACTGTAAAATTGCTCACAGTAAACTTCTATACTCTGATGCTTTCTGTGGAAAGTCTATTCATTCATTGTACTTTACACAGTATACTTTTCCTTGCTTGAATGTGAATTTCTCTATATATTTTGTCCTCACATTATAGCAACATGTCCACTGGAGGGAGCCCTTTATTCATTAAACCTCTCTACTTCTGAGCATCTGTGTTTCACTGTTCAGTGTATCTTCGAGATAGTGATAAACCTGTAGGTCATTGCATGAAAACATCCGGTGGATGAAGCTCATTCTTTTAACATCCATATTTTTGGAAAGTCTTACAGGGAATCAAATACTGTCTTTCATTGTCCAGTGTATCTTTAGGATAGTGATACACTGGTAGGTCTTACTGTAACATAGCAACAATGTGCTTGGAAATCAAGGCAATGCTGCAATACTCAGTATGGCATAACGGATAATTTCACTGGAATTAGAACTAGGGGCACTGAAAAGCATTCGTGTTATAAACTGCAAATACAACCGTGATCTATCTCTAGCCTGCCGGTCAAAGGAATAACAGATTGGAAATTGTAGCACTACACCATCATCATATACGATGCAATTCCTCATGCTCCCCTCTTTAGATTGACCCATAGAGCCACAGCAGATTGAAACTTTATCATCATCACAGGGGTGGAGGCATTTAAATGAGACTGGATTACCTGTGTTAGGCTATCATCTGGGAATACTGGTAAAGTTTTTCATGAATGTGATCATTTAGAGGCTGATTCAGACTTGAGATACGTATGTGTAAATCCCACTTAAGTGCTTCTAGAGCTGCGCGTGTTACTCCTAAGATAATTCAGATGTGGGCTACTTAAGTTGCTGTGTCGGAGATGCACGTTTTGGGTGGTTTTCCCAAAATGGTGACGTTTTCCTTGAAATGACGTTGCTCCCAATCATTTCCCAAACACACGTTTTTTTTTTTTCTGTAAGAACAAGTCACCATGTGTCTCACACTATACACTTTTATGATCCTGAGGTAAGCGATTCAGTGGGTAAGATCGCAGATTTTCCTTGACAGAAATAACAGCCCAATAAATACAAAACTAGATGATTTTGTTGAAATATATTGTACTTGGGAGTTGTCATTTGAAAACAGATTGGCATAATGATTCCATCGTCTCTTTGACAACAATGATCCCTATTATTTAAATGTTAGCTATAACTCCAGACAGGATGTGGCACCTACTGTGAAATCGCTGGTACAGTCAGAAAGTGTCTCCAACCACATTGCCAGCTAGCTACCTAGCTGTAGAGAAGCAAATATTCTCAAAAGAAAAAAAATTCTCTCTTTGGGACTGACAAAATCAGTGGCGATTTGACACAGCTCACAGTGGGTGAGATGAGGGTGAGGCACTTATGTGTCCAAAGGCCTTGTTTAGTTGGTGTGGGGCTGACAGGTGTGTATCCATTGCTTTTCACTGGCCTTTTTTCTGATGTCCTGGAAGTAACATATCCACAATGGAATTGCAGTTATACTGAAAATAAGCATCACTCTTGGTCCTGGCCACATAATCATTCCTAGAAAGTCCTTGCTCCCAAAATAGCCAGAAAGTAAGGGCCACTACACAAGCAAGCTAACTAGCAGAGGGGATAAATTGAATTGTTCAGACCATGGACAACCTCTTATCCATCACTGTACATGTACTTCAAGCAGTTTGTGTGTAGGACAATAAAATATCTCTACAATCCGTTCTGAAGTGAATGTTTTGTGCAAATAATTTACCAGTATATTTAAACATTGCATTACGAATTCCTAGTGCGTATATACAGCCTTCCACGTTGTGTATTGGTTTTGCTGTATTATCTATCGATGTTTGCAGAAGTAGTGAAAAGGCTGATCTTCGTTCCAGAACGGCTTTATTTTCAATGATGAACCTGCTCAGCTGTCACAGTTAAAGTATGAATTAAATACTGTTTATATGGTTTTTTCATTGTGCGTTTTGTATTATGCACCCAAGATAACATAGAGTTAAGGGTGCAAGAAGCCACCTACTGGTCAGAGGGCGTTATATCAGTGTTGATATAGCCTTCATCGTTGCCATTTTCTCGCAGTCGCATTACGTGTTTGGAGAAAATGGCGGATGGGAAAGTTTTCTCTGCTGCAATAAAACTTTTCCGTTTTAAATCTGCTTGTAAAATGTCACCAAAATGTCTAAAGCAACCGATTGAACATTTAGCAATGAAGTAACATCGAATAAATCACGACATGTGTTTGTTATGATTAAGTGAGTAACTATTTCTGGTAACTGCTAGCTTGGCTATTATGTCTAACATAGCTACTGCACAGTAAGGAGTTGACGTGCTGCCAAATGATCCATTGTTACTGCACATGACAGGTTAGACGTGTTACCTGATTTCGTTTACAACTTTCTTCTGTTGCGGAGCTGAAGATCCTGTGTGAACTGACCGACGATGTATTGAATTATACTACCCAGATATACGAATATATTTTACAGAAGAATATTTCGTGAATTATCCCAGATATACGAATATATTTTACAGAAGAATATTTCGTGAATTATTTCCATATATAGGCGGAATTGTCAATGAAATGGTTAACATTTACTTACGGTGAACATTACGTAATATTCTGAAGGTGTAAAGTGTGTAGCCACAGAAATAAGAGGAAATCCATCACAGTGTGATGAACGCCGTTGATTAGTGGACATTTGATAGTTAACTAAATCAGTGTCAGTTCTTTCCCTACCCTAATACTCTTACAAGCATTCTTAAAAAAGAAATTAAAAATATATGGATTAAATGAATGTCTGTGTTCTAAACAACAAGTTCCAAGTATTTAATTGATTTTATTTAGAGTTGTCATTCCTTTTAAAATACATCCTTGAATGTACAATATTTTTACACAGTCATACAACTTGACTTGATTAATTACATCGTTGACATTGTTGGGATTGGCACTGCTTTAAATAGAGAGTCCATCTTTTACATGCCAGGTCAACATGCATTCAAGCACTAGCCTCAATTGTACAGCATTTTCTTAAAATACTGCAGATAAGTAAGTGTTTTGATACTCAGGACAAGATTCGGTGCCCCCAGAATACAATCTCACCTTTTAAAGCAGAAAACAACACAGGAAAAAGTATCTTTAAAAGCAGGAAACAGAGGAGCAAGTAAAGCAAGTGTAGCCCTTGTAATAATGGATTAAGTCAGAGGTTAAACTATCTCTTTTGACGCTCTATCAAATGATATTACGTGTAAAACTGTAAAATTGCTCACAGTAAACTTCTATACTCTGATGCTTTCTGTGGAAAGTCTATTCATTCATTGTACTTTACACAGTATACTTTTCCTTGCTTGAATGTGAATTTCTCTATATATTTTGTCCTCACATTATAGCAACATGTCCACTGGAGGGAGCCCTTTATTCATTAAACCTCTCTACTTCTGAGCATCTGTGTTTCACTGTTCAGTGTATCTTCGAGATAGTGATAAACCTGTAGGTCATTGCATGAAAACATCCGGTGGATGAAGCTCATTCGTTTAACGTCCATATTTTTGGAAAGTCTTACAGGGAATCAAATACTGTCTTTCATTGTCCAGTGTATCTTTAGGATAGTGATAACTAGGGGCACTGAAAAGCATTCGTGTTATAAACTGCAAATACAACCGTGATCTATCTCTAGCCTGCCGGTCAAAGGAATAACAGATTGGAAATTGTAGCACTACACCATCATCATATACGATGCAATTCCTCATGCTCCCCTCTTTAGATTGACCCATAGAGCCACAGCAGATTGAAACTTTATCATCATCACAGGGGTGGAGGCATTTAAATGAGATTGGATTACCTGTGTTAGGCTATCATCTGGGAATACTGGTAAAGTTTTTCATGAATGTGATCATTTAGAGGCTGATTCAGACTTGAGATACGTATGTGTAAATCCCACTTAAGTGCTTCTAGAGCTGCGCGTGTTACTCCTAAGATAATTCAGATGTGGGCTACTTAAGTTGCTGTGTCGGAGATGCACGTTTTGGGTGGTTTTCCCAAAATGGTGACGTTTTCCTTGAAATGCTGTTGCTCCCAATCATTTCCCAAACACACGTTTTTTTTTTTTCTGTAAGAATAAGTCACCATGTGTCTCACACTATACACTTTTATGATCCTGAGGTAAGCGATTCAGTGGTTAAGATCGCAGGTTTTCCTTGACAGAAATAACAGCCCAATAAATACAAAACTAGATGATTTTGTTGAAATATATTGTACTTGGGAGTTGTCATTTGAAAACAGATTGGCATAATGATTCCGTCGTCTCTTTGACAACAATGCTCCCTATTATTTAAATGTTAGCTATAATTCCAGACAGGATGTGGCACCTACTGTGAAATCGCTGGCACAGTCAGAAAGTGTCTCCAACCACATTGCCAGCTAGCTACCTAGCTGTAGAGAAGCAAATATTCTCAAAAGAAAAAAAATGCTCTCTTTGGGACTGACAAAATCAGTGGCGATTTGACACAGCTCACAGTGGGTGAGATGAGGATGAGGCACTTATGTGTCCAAAGGCCTTGTTTAGTTGGTGTGGGGCTGACAGGTGTGTATCCATTGCTTTTCACTGGCCTTTTTTCTGATGTCCTGGAAGTAACATATCCACAATGGAATTGCAGTTATACTGAAAATAAGCATCACTCTTGGTCCTGGCCACATAATCATTCCTAGAAAGTCCTTGCTCCCAAAATAGCCAGAAAGTAAGGGCCACTACACAAGCAAGCTAACTAGCAGAGGGGATAAATTGAATTGTTCAGACCATGGACAACCTCTTATCCATCACTGTACATGTACTTCAAGCAGTTTGTGTGTAGGACAATAAAATATCTCTACAATCCGTTCTGAAGTGAATGTTTTGTGCAAATAATTTACCAGTATGTTTAAACATTGCATTACGAATTCCTAGTGCGTATATACAGCCTTCCACATTGTGTATTGGTTTTGCTGTATTATCTATCGATGTTTGCAGAAGTAGTGAAAAGGCTGATCTTCGTTCCAGAACGGCTTTATTTTCAATGATGAACCTGCTCAGCTGTCACAGTTAAAGTATGAATTAAATACTGTTTATATGGTTTTTTCATTGTGCGTTTTGTATTATGCACCCAAGATAACATAGAGTTAAGGGTGCAAGAAGCCACCTACTGGTCAGAGGGCGTTATATCAGTGTTGATATAGCCTTCATCGTTGCCATTTTCTCGCAGTCCCATTACGTGTTTGGAGAAAATGGCGGATGGGAAAGTTTTCTCCGCTGCAATAAAACTTTTCCGTTTTAAATCTGCTTGTAAAATGTCACCAAAATGTCTAAAGCAACCGATTGAACATTTAGCAATGAAGTAACATCGAATAAATCACGACATGTGTTTGTTATGATTAAGTGAGTAACTATTTCTGGTAACTGCTAGCTTGGCTATTATGTCTAACATAGCTACTGCACAGTAAGGAGTTGACGTGCTGCCAAATGATCCATTGTTACGCACATGACAGGTTAGACGTGTTACCTGATTTCGTTTACAACTTTCTTCTGTTGCGGAGCTGAAGATCCTGTGTGAACTGACCGACGATGTATTGAATTATACTACCCAGATATACGAATATATTTTACAGAAGAATATTTCGTGAATTATCCCAGATATACGAATATATTTTACAGAAGAATATTTCGTGAATTATTTCCATATATAGGCGGAATTGTCAATGAAATGGTTAACATTTACTTACGGTGAACATTACGTAATATTCTGAAGGTGTAAAGTGTGTAGCCACAGAAATAAGAGGAAATCCATCACAGTGTGATGAACGCCGTTGATTAGTGGACATTTGATAGTTAACTAAATCAGTGTCAGTTCTTTCCCTACCCTAATACTCTTACAAGCATTCTTAAAAAAGAAATTAAAAATATATGGATTAAATGAATGTCTGTGTTCTAAACAACAAGTTCCAAGTATTTAATTGATTTTATTTAGAGTTGTCATTCCTTTTAAAATACATCCTTGAATGTACAATATTTTTACACAGTCATACAACTTGACTTGATTAATTACATCGTTGACATTGTTGGGATTGGCACTGCTTTAAATAGAGAGTCCATCTTTTACATGCCAGGTCAACATGCATTCAAGCACTAGCCTCAATTGTACAGCATTTTCTTAAAATACTGCAGATAAGTAAGTGTTTTGATACTCAGGACAAGATTCGGTGCCCCCAGAATACAATCTCACCTTTTAAAGCAGAAAACAACACAGGAAAAAGTATCTTTAAAAGCAGGAAACAGAGGAGCAAGTAAAGCAAGTGTAGCCCTTGTAATAATGGATTAAGTCAAAGGTTAAACTATCTCTTTTGACGCTCTATCAAATGATATTACGTGTAAAACTGTAAAATTGCTCACAGTAAACTTCTATACTCTGATGCTTTCTGTGGAAAGTCTATTCATTCATTGTACTTTACACAGTATACTTTTCCTTGCTTGAATGTGAATTTCTCTATATATTTTGTCCTCACATTATAGCAACATGTCCACTGGAGGGAGCCCTTTATTCATTAAACCTCTCTACTTCTGAGCAACTGTGTTTCACTGTTCAGTGTATCTTCGAGATAATGATAAACTTGTAGGTCATTGCATTACATGAAAACAGACAACAGATAAGTACAACAGATCATTTCACTCGAATTAGAAGTAGCGGCACTGAAAAGCATATGAATCATACACTTTAAATACAATCACTATGAATCTCGAGCCTACAGGGCAAATAAATAACAGAATGGAAATTGTAGCACTACACCATCCTCACATGTGATGCAGTTCCACATGCTTTATCATTACCTGTATAACATACACTCTGACGCTTCGAATCGAAATTGTATTAAATGTAGTTGGACGTGAATTTCTAAATACATTCCATCATCGCATTGCACGAAAATATCCACTAGGTGGAGCACTTCTGAGCTCCATATTTCTTGAAAATTATACACAAAACATAAAACTGTACTTCAATGTTCAGTGTATCTTCAAGAGAGATTTTTTTTCCCCTAAACGCGGGGTTTTGCTTGAAATGAAGGCTTCCCAAAGTATTTTCCAAGGCAGACGAATTATGACTTGTCTTTTTTGTACACGTGCCTATACCGGTTTTGGTGTAAGACAGTAAAATCTGTCCACATTCACTTATAAATGGACTTTTTCATATAAATAATTCATTAGTGTCTTCAAACATTTCGGTAAATTTGATTCGTATGCATATACAACTTCCACATTGTGCATTGGTTTTGCTGTATTATTTATCTACCTATGTATGCAGGAGAATTGAAAAGACTCATCTTGGTTCCAGAATGGCTTTATTTTCTCTTAAGAACATGCTCAGATTTCACAGTTAAAGTATAAAGTAAATGCTGTTCACATTATTTTTTTCATTATGTGTTTTCTGTATTATACGCCCCAGGTAACATAGAGTTACGGGTGCAAGAAGACACATAGCCTACTGGTCAGAGGGCGTTATATCAGTGTTGATATAGCCTTCATCGTTGCCATTTTCTCGCAGTTATGTGTTTGGAGAAAATGGCGGATGGAAAAGTTGTATCCGCTCCAAAACAATTAGTGTTATATTTAATGGTTAATTGTGATCAAAATGTCTAAAACAATGTATGGAACATTGAAAATGTAGTAACGTCAAAAAATCACATCACATGCGAGCCTATTGTGTTTGTTTAAGTGAATGAATATTTCAGTTTGCTGCTATATTGGCTATTGTAGCTAGCAAAGCTATTGTAGTTAGGGTGCTGCCAGATTAGCCATTGTTTCGCGCAGGGCATGCTAGACATGTTAGTTGATTTGTTTTATAATTTTCTCTTTTAGCGGGACTTGAAATGCTATGCACAATATATTTCATAGGTATGCAAATGCATTGTAGCCTATAGAAGAATATTCTGTTAATTATTTTGTTATATGCAAAGAATTGTCTATAAACGGTGAGTGTTTACTTTTGTCAAACATGGCATAATATTCTGAGGGTCTAAAACGTGTACCCAGAGAAAGCAGATGGAATGTATCATCATCGAGATGCACGACATTGCTTATTGGACACTGGATTATTAATTCAATTGGTGTGATTTGTTTGCCAATCCCAATGCATGCAGTGGTCATACGTGCACACACCCCGCTCCCTAATCGCTTCTCGCTCTTCAAAATAATGTCCCCTGTCATGTGGCCTTGTGCAAGAACAAATCATTACCTGTCCAATGCTGTTGTGTTTCTGTGGAAAGTGAACCAGTATTTAAGATAACAGGTTTTCTTTCAAAACAATACATTTTTAGCAAATACAAAATTAAATACCCTTATAATACACTAAACTTTCGAGTTCTGTTTTGAAGGTACTTCAAGACCAAGACACAGCGATGTTTTTCCTTTTTAATATAAAAATACGGAAGCTGAGAACGGCCGTGCTTGCAATTATTTTTTTAATGCTGCCATCGAGTTAATTATTTCGTTTGTTTATTATTTCGTTATCTCGAGAAAACAAAAGGCCGATTTCTCGAGATAATGACATAGTTTATCACGAGAAAACGACTTTTGTTTTCTCGAGATCACGGGAAAATGATGGAGAACTCGAAAATGAGTGTCTGGTTCATTTGACCACACCTGATTTCAGCCTTCAAGATCAGAAAGCCACAATGCAATTTCTTCCTGTGTTAGACCTTGACTGAAGTACAGTCTGATGCATTGATCAGTAATGGGTACTCCTGACATTTTCATCTTAAATCAGTTGCTACAGTTGTCAAGATGCCATCATATCAAATATATCAACTACATATCATATCAACTACATCATATCAAAGGACTTCTAATACAAACTCAGCTGTGAAACATGTTTAACACCAGCTGTGAGGGACAATACGGAAATATTCATTCAAGCAAACTGAAATATTCATTCACTTAAACAAACGCAATAGGCACGCATGTGATGTGATTTTTTGACATTACTACATTTTCAATGTTCCATACATTGTTTTAGTCATTTTGATCACAATTAACCACTAAATATAACACTAATATATAGCATAACATAATATATATATAGAAATATAACATGCTGGCATGGCACTCCTGATCTCTGATAAACATTATAAGCAGAGGTGGACACCCCAGCTTCAGAAAGTAAAAGTCCTGCCACCTGTTTGTTCCACCCATGCACTACACCAGCTGATTTTAATTAGCACATCTCTTCAGGCAGGTAGAGGAGCTAATTAGTGAAATCACCTTTTTTAGTGAATGGCTAGAACAAATACATGGTAGGACCTTTGCTTTCTGAAGCTGGCTATAAGTAAGGAAATACTTATAATATAAGGAAGCAACCTTTTGATTTCTTGTGATAATAAAATAATTAATTCGTTATCATGAGAAAATGAGCTTTGTTATCTCGAGATAATGAGATAAATTAACCCGTTATCTCAAGAAAACAAGCTTCGTTATCTCGAGATAATGAAATAGGGTAGGCCGAGTACCGTTGGAGCACTTTTTGCTTTTTGCATTACCACACAAAAACTAGTAATTGAAAACATGTGATTTTTCATATGATATTTCCTTTGCTTGTCTACTAAAAAATTAATGATCAATAATATCTATACGTAGTTCATATTTTCCACAATTAGCTCATAAACACAAGGAGCATTTTTGTTCCAACTGTACCCATGACAGCCTCCATCGGTGCATTCTACATGCGACCACATGCCACAGATGGAGCAAGAAATCCATTGCTCCCCCGGCCGGGACCTTGAATACCATTCATCACAGACAAGACACTGAATGTCCTCTGTACTTTTCTTTTTTGCTTTTTTCCTCCCTCCTTTTGTTCTGGTAAGATTTTACGTTTCACCTTTTGGGAACACTTTTTTTCCCCAAAGTCTAAAGCTGCTGCCTTTCTGACATAAGACTGCAGCTTGAGCTCCTGCTCAGCAGTAAAAACTGCATTGCAGCCCTTGTACCCTACTGAGGGCAGCATGCTTGAACCCTGCTCGGTAAGGTCTCTTTTCTTTTTGACGTATTGGGCCAGGGTAACAAGGGGAATGCTCAACACTCTGTAACTGCATACCTTATGAACATAACCACCTAGAAAGGGTGTACCAACTGTACCCATTTACCACCTTGCATATTTCACAACACGCCATAATATCCTTATATCCTTCATGTTAGAAAATATGTCAATTATTAGTAGACGGTTCAAATGTCACAAACATCAAATTTTGTTTTAATTTGTCTTCCCAAGTTGTCTAAATATGGCTCTTGACTTGTAATCTTAAACCATGCAACTAAACAGCATGTGACACAATAGGATTCTACCGCGGGTACAGTTGATACATTGTGTTTCAACTGTACCCCGCTGACCACCGCTCACATTTCTCTAGATTCTACGATAACCTTGAATGACACCAAGTCATGAAATATGTCAGTTTTTAAAGCACAGATTAAAGATTACAATACATTTTAACAGTCATATAAGGAGAAGAAACTTGTGAAAAAAAAAACTTTTGCCGATATCTTCGGACCAGGGAAGCGCACGTACTTCAAATTTCCCACGATCAAAGAGGACGCTAATACACATGTGCTGAACAAAATCACAGATCAGGCTTGTCGCACACGCAAATTATTTAACGTGTTTCAACTGTCCCTCTGTTCCAACTGTACTGGGTCTACCCATTAACTCGCGACCCCTAAAGACCTGTAGCTCATTAACATCTGCCTGCATGATGAGTTTGACCCCAGGTAAGTTAAATTCTGAAGGTCCCTTGTCTGACCTGAGGACCTCTGCTGACATTGATTTATTGTCAACACTTTTGCATGTCTCCCCCTGCAGCTGAGCTGCAATGGACTGACCAATCTGACTGCCTGTGTAATGTAAGCTGCATAATGAGATTTCCCATATCAACATTATTAGTGGGTGAAGATATCTGTACATTGCTGGGAGGGACCTGTACATGAGTAGAGCTAAACGTACAGGTTGTCAGTGCACCCACCTAGGGAGTCTGCACATCTTTGAAAAATCACCCTCTCCCAAAGCCTGTAGTGGTGTATACCGCACTCTCTGGAACCTGAGCCACTGACCCTTGACTGTTGCTGAGTCCATGTTCAATGCACAAAGGAATACAAAGAGTATACCTCCTCATAATTATTCAGACTTGACCCTAACTTACTGGATTTGGTTATTATTTACAAATATGTATGTATTACATGGCCAAAAGTGACCAAACTGGGAGGCAGTATTTGATGATTGAGCTGGTGTTGATGCTTGATTGAGGAATCCAGAGGTCAGGGTATCAGTGTGGCTGGCATGCAGTTCCCATGTGTGGTGGGGCTCTGCATTGTGCTCAGGCGCTGGTCAAATGGGCAATAGAAATACACCACACAGTGTAACAGCTTTACATTGTGTTCATTCCCCTGCCGTTTACACAATTAAAACTTTAAATGAGTTCCTGCACGCGAGGCTGATGTCATACCAGAGCCCATAGCAAAATAACAGGCAGGGATTCAACGGAAACAGGATTAATAAAAGAGGGGGTGATTTTGTGAAAATGCATAACATATTTACTCCTGTTACATTTGGCAACAACATATGGAGCTCTGTGAAATACAAAGGAGGAAATGTTTTGTTTTAGGGATGCTTTACATATTCTGATGTAAGGTTCAAGGAATGGTGGATTCAGATGAAGCTCTTAAAATATCCTTCAGATTTGTATAAATTCATGCTTGCCAACACAAATGATTATCCTTTTTATCTGGCCACTTTACTGTGACTTTGTTTTCAGTTTTTCTTGTATTTCTCCACCAGGGGATGCATGTGTTTCATAAGAACTGCCTCAAATAGTACACTTGTTTAAAGCAAAAAATGTGAAGGAAATGCAGAATATTTTTAAGGAGTTTTGAAAAACCTCTCTTCAGAAATCTGTCAAGTCAAATGGATTTGACAGTCTGATATTTAATTACCTTGTGCAGTATTGGTAGTATAAAAACTACAATCTTTACAATCGGTTGTGAAAAAAATACTTTTTTGTTACAGTTTACCAATATCAAATGTATGAATGCATTTGGAGGCCAGGGTGTATGTACAAATCATCATAGTTATAGTCCCTTAAAATTCATACAAATGGTTCTTTAATGCTTTCATGACTACCTAGTATGCAATACATCATTGGGGAAAAATTTTAGATTTCTCTCTATAATTCTTGCTGTACCCATTTCAGAATGTTTATTTTTTTTTGGCCTCACAATTCTCAAGAGATAAGACAGAATATTATGTTCATGCACTGGGTTCCACGAAGGTGTTGTAGTAATCTTGCTTGATAGCACTGGTCTGCCTTATGACAGGGGCATTACTTTACAACTGCTAGCCATGTACTTTTTGGAAAAACCTGAGAAAATAAATG
This sequence comes from Megalops cyprinoides, assembly GCF_013368585.1. Taxonomy (NCBI): domain Eukaryota; kingdom Metazoa; phylum Chordata; class Actinopteri; order Elopiformes; family Megalopidae; genus Megalops; species Megalops cyprinoides. Next base: position 16,686,770 of record NC_050590.1, read on the forward strand.
TGTGCGGCTCTGCAGTCAAGTCCTTTCTTCAGCTGTAACACTGAGAGGAAAAGAGGTTGATACTGCAGGCCTTGAAGAGGTGACTCATTTTTTTGACATATACATTTAAGTATTTAGGATTGGTGAATTAACAGTAGTTTTGTCTATTCCAGGTGCGTTGCTATAACTGCTATACAAATGAACAAAGCTGTAGGGTCAGCAGTGACCAGACAAAATGCAGTATGTATCATCATATGGTATGCAAAACGATAAAGGTGTTTGGTAAAGACCAATGCATTGCCTACTGCTTGTGCAAGACCCAGCCTGGGGTTCTGAAGTTTTGTGGTTAAAGTATCTGTTTTGATGTTCTATCAAATTATATTACCACAACACAATATGACTCGATTACATTGTTGATGCCATTAAACTTGCTGGGATTGGCACTGCTTCAAAGAGAAGGAGTCCATCTTTTACCTGCCATGTCAACAGTCATCCAGGTGCAGCTCAATTGCACAACATTTACTCAAAATATTGTACATGTTAGGTGTTCTGGTAATCTACACGCGATTCAGTGCCCTCAAGTTCCAATTTCGCCTTTTTAAAAAGGAAAACAACACAGAAAAAAGTAAGTTTTAAAAACACAGGAAACAAAGGAGCAAGTAAAGCAAGTGTAGCCTATATTGTGGTTTAAGTCAAAGGTTAGAGGATCTCTGTTGATGCTCAGTCAAATTACATTACCTGTAAAACTATAAAATTGCTCACAGTAAATTTCTGTACTCTGATGCTTCCTGTGGAAAGTCTATTCATTCATTGTACTTTACACAGTATACTTTTCCTTGCTTGGACGTGAATATCAAAATATATTTTATCGTCGCATTACTCCAACATGTCCACTGGAGGGAGCCCTTTATTCATTTAACCTCTGTACAACTGTTTCACTGTAAAGTGTATCTTCAAGATGATAAACTTCAAAATGTACACTAGATGGAGCTCTTTATTCATTTAACTTCCATAGTGCTGGAAACTGTTACAGGGAATCAAACAAATTGTCTTTACATTTACATTTGACAGACGCTTTTATCCAAAGCGACTTACAACTGAGATAGAGTACAACACACTCAAACAACCATACGGAGTCAACAATATTAGAAGCACTGCATGACCATGTTTCTGGTTGGGCAGGCAAGGTACAAACTAGCAGGTAAAGCTAGCGAGAGCGTTATACCATTGGATTACATTATTATACATAATATTATCATTTTATAGTTTAGTAGGAAAGCGTTTTGAGACATGAAAAGTTCCTTTAGGGAGTAGTTTTTCAGGGGCTCAGGTGAGAGCAGAGGAGGTGTGTCTTCAGATGTTCCTTGAAGACAAAGAGGGACTCAGCAGAACAGATGAGGTGTGGAAGTTCATTCCACCGTTGGGGGTCAATGGCGGAGAAAGTCCTGGATAGTGATTTAATGCCACGATGCGAGGGGATCACTAGACACCAGGGGCGGAGCCGATGGCTCAGTGCAGATGGGGCGAGGGCCTGTAGTGGTCCCTTATAATATACAGCCTGTTATAGGCTGTATGGAGATGCAAGACAGATCCAAGGGGAAACTTACGGAGACAGAAGGGCGGAGGGGAGAGAAATGCGGATTACAATGAGGTGTGCTATTTAAGCACACCTCATTGCGTGAGACCATTTTTAAATACCGCGGCTCCGTCAGCAGTGACGGCGATGGGAAACAAGACAGCCGGCGATCGCCTAGTTCCTATACTTTGGGACTCGAACAGATTTTTCTGTTTGTAAACTTACACAAGGACACTGGACAGCAAATAAAGTTTTCTGTAACTCTATTATGTGTCTGCTCATTCAAAATAAATATCGCGGCGAGAAATTTAGCTAGGGGTCGGTCGAAACCATTACGCCCTCAGTCTGACTTTTCTTTTTTTTTGCCACAATCAACACACACAAACAAACTTTATTAAAAAAATATTCAACTAAACAACAAAAATGCATGTTCAGTCAGGCAGATGTGGCCCCTTTGTAACTGGAAAAACCGTGGGCCCGGGGCAGCCACACCCTCTGATCCCCCCTCCATTCGCTAAGCTAAAGCCAGACACCATTTGGTATAGTAGAGCGTAGCGGTCGGGAGGGAACATTGGGTTGCCGCAGTGAGTTTAGGTAGGTAGGTGTAGTTTTGTTGGTCACCCTGTACGCAAGAATCAAGGCCTTGATCATTATGCGAGCAGCTGCAGGGAGTCAGTGGAGCGAGACCAAGAGAGGAGTAACGTGAGCCCTTTTTGGTTGGTTGAAAACCAGATGTGCAGCTGCATTTTTCACTGTTCAGTGTATCTACAAGATGGTGATAAAATAGTAGGATTTACTGGAACACAGAATGAATGTCCTTGCAATGACAATGGCAATGACTCTATGCAATATTTACTACAGTATGACAGTTATTTTCACTGGAATTAGAACTAGTGGCACTGAAAAGCATTCGTAAGGTATACTGCAATTACAACCATGGTACATCTCTAGCCTGCAGGGCAAATAAATAACAGATTCCAAACTGCAGCACTACACCATCATCATATGTGATGCAATTCTACATGCACCCCTCATTAGAGTGACCCATGGAACCACAGCTGGGTCTTCTCAGGTTGAAACTTTATTGTTGTCGTCCTCTTCACAGGGTTGGAGACATTTAAATGTGAAATGATTCCCCAGGCCTGTAATGGCTTCTGTATAAGAGCAGGACTACAGTGAGTGCCCTATTCCCCATCATGTGTAAAAACAACATTTTAATTAGACAGGCTACGTGCTCTGAAAATACATATTTCATCACACTGGACAGAACTGAAGAAAGTGGTGAATGCTTACTTTTATTGAACATGGCATAATATTATGAGGGTCTGAAATGTGGAAGCACGGACAACAGACGGAAAACATCTTTGAGATGCATGCCATTGATTAATGGACATTTGATAATTAGTTCAATAAGTGTTAGTAGTTTGCTTACCCTGAAGTACTCAGTTGTAATACATGCACACACCCTGCCATATAGTGTCCATTGCCATATGGTGTTCTGTAAAAGCAAGTCACCATGTGTCCCACACTATGCACTTTTATGTTTCTGAGGTAAGTGATTCAGTGGTTGAGATTGCAGTTTTTCCTTGAAAAGAGTAACTAGCTAGTGAGTACAAAAGGAAATAATTTCATTGTAATACATTTTCCTCTGGAGGTGTCATTTGAAAGGGGAGATCAGCATAATGATTCAGTCGTCTACTTGACAACAATGCTCCCTATTATTATTTAAATGTTAGCTATAGCCTGTTAAATCGCTGGCACAGTGAGAAAGTGTCTCCAACCACTTTGCCAGCCAGGTACCTTGCTCAGCGGGAGCATACAATCTCAAAAGAAAAAAATTCTCTCTGTGGGACTGGCAAAAGCAGTGGCGATTTGACACAACTCACACTGGGTGAGGCACTTATGTGTCCAAAGGCCTTGCTTAGTTGGTGGGCTGACGGAGAGTATCCATTGCCTTTCACTGGGCTTTTTTTCCTGATGTCCTGGAAGTAACATATCCACAGTGCAATCCAAGTTATGCTGAAAATAAGAGGCACTCTTGGTCCTGGCCACATAATTGTTCCTTGTAAGTCCTTGTTCCCAAAACAGTCAGAAATTAAGGGCCACATTGCAAGCAAGCTAACTAGCAAACAGTATATACTGAATTGTTCAGACCATGGACAATCTCTTATCCATCATTGTATATGTGCTTCAAGTAGTTTCTGTGTTGGACAATACAATATCTTTACATTCAGTTTTAAATGGACTGTTTCATCTATATAACTCATCAGTATGTTCAAATATTGTACATATGTGCTCGTATACATATGGCTCGTATGTATATACAAAATTCCATGTCATGCATTCTTTTGGCTGTATCATTTATCTTCTAATAAAATAAGATAATCTTTGAACGAAGCACACTGTGTTTTTCCTTTTTAAAATTAGAAAAATATTTGATACTGATATTTTTACTTGAACCATGTAGAAAAGACTGTAAATACTGTTCATATGACTTATTTCATTGTTATGTTTTCTATATTATACATACAAGATAACATACAGTTATATATGGTTATGTGAAGACACCTAATTGTCAGAGGGCATTATTTCCATGCAGATATAGCCATTAATATTGCCATTTTCTCCTAGTTCCATGATGTGTGCAGAGAAAATGGAGGGTTGAAAAGTTGTCTCTGCTCTAATACAAAGTTTTAGTCTCATATTTAAGACTGTTAATTGTGGTCAGACATGTGTAAAAACAACAGACAGAACATTCAGCAATGTAGTAATGCTGAATAAATGCCCTTTTATGCCTGTTTGGATTGAATGAATATTTCATTTTGCTGCTATCTTAGCTATTGTTGCTAGCATGGCTAGTAGACACGCTGCTGGAGTTGTCATTATTACACACATAGATAGCATCTTAGACATGTGAGCTTTTTTGCTTTTTTAATTTTCTTTCATAACAGAGCTGGAGGTGCTATGTCAGCTGACCATTCTAAATTCTATAGAAGAATGTTTATTTAATTATATTATGACATGCAGCTGTCACACTTTATAAAAATGTAGAGCTCATACACATTTATAAAATGGGATAGAACCAAAATTGTATGATCATAGTATTCGTACAGTCAAATTCCCTTTCCAAATATCTACATAACACATACTGGTTGGTTATTTTTGCATTAGAAAAAAGTTAATCCTTTTTGAGGATGTCCTTAATACTGGCAGTCCTTATATAATTCAAGTTAAGGTCAGTGGTGCAGAGGATGAATATGGATGTGCTGCGGGCAGAACAGGTGAGTTCAGCAGTGAAGCAGGAACAGGTGGGTGTGCTGCAGACAGAGCAGGTGAGTTCAGCAGTGAAGGGGGAGCAGATGGATATTTCTCAGGTATGTCAATGTATTTATGGCATAATATTTAGTTAATTATTTTTTACTTTCACACCGTTTGTTACACTTTATCAAAATGTACAGCTCATATGAATGGACAAAATGGGATAGAACCAAAACTATATTATTCCTTCTTGTTCATGTATTGCAGTTGGAATATGGACTCAGTAGCCAGTCCCATTATCTGTTGGGAGAAAATGTGGAGATAGAGATGTAAACTCTACAGTGTATTGTGTTGTATTATATTGTCCAGTACCCAATAAATGCATTTGAGCTTGACTGACTGCGTGCCTGCTACTTCCTTGATGAACTGAGTGACAAGGGTTACATTCAATTTGTTACAGCTCTCCATTGTGACCAATACCCTCAAAAAGTGTGGATGTTCCTGGACCAGCCTCTTGGATATCATTCAGGCTCTTGGGGATATTTTTGAGTGTCACGACAGATGACCAGTAATCATTGATACCCACTGGTATCAGCTAGGGACAAGGTGGATTCTCTAATCCTGTCTTTGCAAGATCCATATGCAGGATGGATGTCAGACTTGAAGAGGCTGACAGGAGACTGATATTGAACTCATCAGAGGCAGTACAGAATGGATATCAATGATTACTGGTCATCTGTAGAGTCATTGATGTAACACTACTTTCTCGCACTTTTTGCCTCTGACGTATGATCTCTGGCACAGCAAAACACTGGAAATGCAACACAAAGCATGACATATGCATGAGGCTACCACAATGTTGGAAAACTTGCTGAAAACATCTACAATTTGTTGAAGGTATTGTCCACAACAGGGAACTAAAACCAATTGAGCAGCTTGTGTGTCACCTCTATGTCACATCAGTTGAGTTATCAGATGTTGACCATGCAAGGCTCCAGTTTTTGTTGAGAGGAAATAGAGGTCCAGAAAAGTTACCATCACCAGAGATGCTTTTGAGCTACACACTGTTCATGTAAACTATCTGGTAGCAAACCCATATGGGGGCAAGGAGACTACACTGATGTTTCAGCTCCAATGGAAACCTCAGCCTGGACTAAGGTTACCTGCAGGCTGTTTTGACAAAGCTACTCTCTCTTCCAGAAACCTGAAGGTTGTTGCATGTGGTAAAGTCAAATTGCAGGACAGCAAAATGCAAATGTGTCAAGAAAGGTTTCAAGTACACCTTCTATATGTGCACATGTACACATGTATGTATGTGATGCAATTAATTGTTGCAACCTAAATGAAAGAGAAACCGTTATTAAGGCAGAATAATGCAGACAGGTGGAAGATTATTAAACATCAACCACAACAGAAAAACTCACAATTAATAAATAAATCAGTTTCATGCAGTTAAAGTACAAGGAAAGAGAATGTAGAAAACAAAAATTAAAATTAAACTTTGTTCCATGCAGGTTTGGCACAGAAATGCTTCTCTGCTTAACATAGAGACAGATTCACTATTCTTACAAAAGTTTGTTAGCGTATAATGTGTGTACACTCAAAATGGCAAACATTTTGGAATTCATAAATTACTTCTTCCCTGGAATTTTTTACTACGTACAAATGAGTTTCATGTCTGATGCACACCACTCATACCACACAAGCAAGCAGACAACTTTGAGAAAGATGACGATTTTACTCGATTTAATTAAAACTCGATTTAATTTCAAATTTCAAAAAACAAACCAAAAATATACTGACTAAGCATATCTGTAAATTTCTATTATAATTAACTAAGTTGCCACATTATACTTGGGAATCTGTGTATACTGTGGGTGTCAAATGTTATGTGTTGAAAATTCAATTAGGCCTATGCACTAACAAATGAACACTGATCTTAGCACTTACTACAGGATGAGGGAAAACAGCTAAGATACAATAGAAAACCCACACACCATTACTAACTGCAGTGTTGTGCAAGTTCACACTCCACAAGAGCTTGCTCAAAGTTCAGTTCACACAGATTAAAATGAACAAGTTCATGTTCATAGTTCACAATTTTGAGTTTTGAACAAGTTCACAGTCCCAGTTCATTTCTTTCATTTTTTAATGGGATCAGGATTCTCATGTTAAAGTAATTAGAAAGATAAATGCGGGACAGGACACAATTTTTCAAAATTCCATGTTGTTAAAATCCACTTTCAGATTAGGCATGTGTTTCAACAATGTCAGCTGAGATTCCACTGTGATTTCCAGATGTCACCACTTCTTATGTTTCCATAGTTTCATGTAATTGCTTTGGAGTCAGTCTTGTTTCATCATGAGCCATGGTACTGGAATGATGACAGCAGAATGGGTCTCAAACACTTTCTCAAATAACACCCTTCCCTTTCCTACTTAAGTAAATGCTTGCGTGATGCCATATGAGGTATGCACTTGCTCAGTCACTTGCAGATAGGCTGCAGCTCTTGTTTTAACTCTTTGTTACAAACAATAAAGGGAGAATTCTCTAACTGTGATGTGTTACAGAGAGGGAATAGGTGGAACCATATGCATTGTTAAAGCATACAGCTCAGTTGTGCCATAGAGACGACACAATCTGCTCACATAACAAACTGAAAATATGTTGTGTGCAGCTTGCCAAAATACCGTTCATATCACTTATGATCGCTGTCAGGCAGAAACCTTGTATGTCCAAAATCATTACTTTACAAGAAATGAAAAAAAAAAAAACATTGTGTTTTTAAAATTGAACACCGCGTTGTCAAAGTTGTTGCTGTGTCTTTATACAATGTATGGTCAGATATTTGCATGTGTCATTATATTATTAACATTTTACCAAAATCAAGTTCAAATGGAGTTACAATGTTTTTGACCAGCGAATGTCGACATACGTGTTTTGTCTGTCATTGATTATAACGTCTGAGGCAGTGAGTGCATCGCATTACGTTATCATCAACTTACAGGTTATAAAGTTTACTGTAGCTATGTGTGCGCTCAGTTTTTCCTGTCATTGAATACATTTGGCCAAAATCTCTTGTTATAACAGATTAAGTGCTATGAACAGGCTACTGAGGACAGTATTGGCTATGCCTAGACGGCAAATGCTAAACTAAACTGCACTCTAACCTACCGTAGTTTGCTTGCACTATTATCCGCTCCCTCATGTCCCAGCCCTTAAATACATAAAACATTAGCCTTTATAGACTTAGTGTTTCTTGAGTAAAGAAAATGCTGTACTTATTCAAACGACAAGTTCTTTATTTAGCCTTGCATTGCAAACAACCAGAGACTGTCTCCAAACTGCCTACTACTGCTGTGTATTCTTCTACAGTATAGCTAGCTGCTATACTTCATTTATCATCGCCGTTTCAATAATGGACAGAGTTTTAACTGAGTTTTCTAATAAGTATTACTTTCGATGAAGTAGGGATTGATTTAGCTAGCGAGAGAAAGGCTAATCTGATAATGGATAATGGATAATCTGATCATTTCTTGTCATATCTTACCACCACTTAAAAATCCCATAGAGACAGTGTCTGTTCCACGACCCTCCGTCCCAAACTTCTTAAAAACATCCAGTAGGGGCATTTGTGCTGATAATTTGATAAAAATTAAGTCTGCCAAACCTGAAAGTACTACCTGTAGACAAATGGTCCTTAAGATTGGGTTAATAAATATCAGATCGCTACAACCTAAAGCTTTATTAATAAACGAATTGATTACTGATCACCAATTTGATATCTTATGCCTGACTGAAACATGGCTTAAACCTAATGACTTGGCCCTTACAGTGTTTTCTTATCGGAATTTGCCAATTTTCTATCTGACCTGGTTGTCAATATAGAAAAAGCTGTAATAGTAGGCGACTTTAATGTCCATATGGATAATGAACATGACCCGTTCAGAACAGCATTTTTGTCCATCATCGAATCCATTGGACTCTATCAAGCTGTGGACAAACCCACACATTACCGCAACCATACTCTTGATTTGGTCCTCACATATGGAGCAGACATTAACCAGGTGGAAATCATGCCACACAATCCTGTGTTATCCGACCACTATCTCATCTCTTTCAATTTACCACTAACGTGCTTCACATACTCGGAGCCTAGATTTTCTTCCAGGCGCACGTTTTGCTCTCTTACAGCAAATGCCTTTATCGACGAGCTCCCTACATCATACTACCTGAACATAAATCTCCTCTAGTTTATGTTCAAACCCCAGCTCAACTGAAATTAATCTACTCGCGGACAGAATCGACTCTACTTTGCGTAAAACTCTAGATGCCGTTGCTCCCCTCAAAAGGAAGAAAATCACAGACAAGAAGCTAGCACCTTGGTATAACGACCATACTCGTGCTCTCAAACAAGCCACACGAAAACTCGAAAGAAAATGGCGCTCCACCAAACTACAGGTTTTTCTCCTGGCGTGGAAGGAAAGTCTCCTAAATTACAAGCATGCCCTCACAGCTACCAGATCCAAATATTTCTCTACTCTAATTGAGAGAAACAAGGACAATCCTAGGTACCTGTTTAGCACTATCGCCAGATTAACCAAGAGTCCTGCATCAGTTAACCCTACCATACCAGCAATTTATAGTAGCAGTGACTTCATGAACTTCTTTGACAGTAAAATCTTAAAGATAAGAGACACAATACAAAAATTCTCATCAACTTCTGGTTCCTGCCTGGCCAGTCCCGTTCCAGATTATGTAGACATGTCTATTAGGCCCACCTCGCGCTTTGACTCTTTTATACCCATTGAATTTGGCGACTTTTCTTCTCTTCTTAATTCATCTAATAACTCTACCAGCCAACTTGACCCCATACCAACTGGCTTCCTAAAACAGCTATTGCCTGCAATTGGCACACCACTATTAAATCTTATCAATGCCTCTCTTATGTCTGGACACGTACCTCAGCCCTTCAAAGTAGCAGTTATCAAGCCTATTCTGAAAAAGCCTAATCTTGATCCCAATGACCTGTCAAACTATAGGCCGATCTCGAACCTTCTCTTCCTCTCAAAAATTCTGGAAAAAGCGGTATCAAAGCAACTCTGTTCCTTTTTACACTCTAACAACATTTTGGAAGTTTTCCAGTACGGAAACCGCTCTCCTGAAAGTGCTCAACGACCTTCTACTCTCCTGTGACAATGGCTGTATCTCTCTTCTTGTGCTACTAGACCTAAGTGCAGCCTTTGATACCATCGATCATTGTATCCTCCTTGACCGCCTCGAAAACCTGGTTGGCATAAGTGGACATGCCCCATGCCCAGGCAATCAGACACTTAACACCGGGCATCACAAGCACAAAGGACATACAAACAAATAAAAAAAAAAGAATCTAAATCCCAGTACTGTGGTACATCACTTTTTTGTGCCACCCTCAACACTGCAATCTTTACAGTAATATACAAAATTAATGAGGAAAAAACCAACACCAAACCACGCAAAAATGTGTGCTAAAGGAAATTATGTGCTCTTACCCAATACAGCGAGATGGCTTCAACAAAGCTGATATTGCTAATACTGTGGTTCATCAACCTGCAATTTACTGCCATTAATCCCTAAAACACAAAACCTTAAAATAAATCTCCAAATTGCACAGCAGGGAAGAAATATATATGCATATATAGACACACACACTCCAGACCACTGCTTACATACAGTAACATGTCACTTAGCGGGGAAGAGAAATCAAATCAGTTTAAATTCAACAGATGGCAGCAGCTTATCCAATCTTGTGGACTCCTTACAAATTTAGCCAACCGGCTGGTCAACCAACCTGAACACCCGCATTTTAAAAGACGTGATTCAGTCGAGTTGCTGTCTAATTGTCTGAACTGTCACGCCTACTCTCCCATCATTTTAATAACACAAATTATTCCAGTGAATAAACTATTTTTAATCCAATCCAGTTCATCCATACAGTTCTGTACAAATAATGACATAAGAACATAAGAACATAAGAACATATGATGACGAGAACAGGCCATTCGGCCCAACTAAGCTCGCCATTTCTTAATTAAAGAGTATCCAAAACTGCATCAAGTCTAGACTTGAACACAGCAAGGGTCTCTGCCTCAACTACACGACCTGGCAACCTATTCCATGTATTGATAACTCTTTGTGTAAAATAATATTTCCTTACATCAGTGCGGAACTTACTCTTAACTAGTTTCCATTTATGTCCTCTTGTTTTACAGACTGAACTCACCCTAAAGAATCTATTATAGTTAACCTTATTGATTCCTTTTATAAATTTAAATACCTCAATTAAATCACCCCTAAGCCTCCTCTCGCTTAATATAAATAGGTTAAGTGACTTGAGTCTTTCCTCATAGCATTTATATTTCATGCCAGGAACTAATTTAGTTGCCCTTCTTTGAACCTTTTCTAAAGCTTCAGTATCTTTTTTAAAGTGCGGTGCCCAGAACTGCACACAGTATTCCAGGTGCGGTCTGACTAAGGCATTGTATAATTTCAATATAACCTCTTTAGATTTATACTCAATAGTTTTGGCTATATATCCCAGCATCCTGTTGGCCTTTTTTACTGCTACAGCACACTGCCTAGATCCTGTTAAACTTGGGTCAACCATTACTCCCAAGTCCTTTTCAAATTGAGCACATTCTAGTTTTTTTCCACCCATGAAGTAGTCTTGTTTAAGGTTCTTATTTCCTACATGCAAGATTTTACATTTATCTAAATTGAAAGTCATCTGCCAGGTATCTGCCCATAGTATTAGCAGTTGTTATTGTAATGAAAACAGACTGGGATCCAAGTGCAGTCAATAAGATTTAATCACAGAAGCCAAAAACATAGTCATGGACGAAACAGGTCGGTAACGGGAAGCAGCAGTACAAAAACCAGATCCAAAAACACAAGCAAGGTTCAAAGAACAGGCGAGGGTCAAACACAGCAGTCAAAACACAGAGTGGCAGAGAGCAGGCTTGGTAGTGTCACAAGAAACAATACCTCACAATGGGGCAACACAAACTGAGTCCTTATGTAGCCAGGACCTGATTGAATAACGAGTCACAGGTGCGCTTGATGAGTGGGTGAGGTTGAGCTGGGCTCAACTAGGTGTGGCTGAACTGGCTGATTGGGAGCAGGTGTGACAGTTATACATTTTAGTTTAGTTCAGAAGAGGTGAGCCTTCAAGAGATTCTTGAAGATAGAGAGGGACGCCCCTGCTCTTATAGCCTTTGGTAGCTCGTTCCACCAATGGGGAACTGCCTGCGAGAACTGCCTGGTCTGGGCTTGCCTTGTGCATAGGGAAGGCAATGCCAGGTGATGTTCATGTGAGAAACGCAGTTATCGATTGGGAGTATAAGCTATTAAGATGGAGTTCAAGTAGATGGGAGCGGAGCCGGCAAACACTCTATAAGAGAGCATTAGTGACTTTATACGGGCGGCTACTGGTAGCCAATGGAGCTCGATGAGTAGCGGTGTGACGTGAGCCTTTTTGGGATCATTAAAAACCAGACGTGCTGCTGTGTTCTGGATGATCTGTAAGGGTTTCACGACGCATGCTGGTAGGCCAGTCAGGAGAGCATTGCAGTAGTCGAGGCGAGAAATAACCATGGCTAACCATGGATAAACTGCATTACCTGCACCCTAGCTGACATGTTTCTATTGCAAACATTCTCAGTGTTTTGTGGAGGAATCCCTGTAGAGGTTTGTGTACATTACCAACAATGTTAATCTATGAGGTGGTGATTATCAGCTTGGATGATCTGGCCATTGAATGTTTTTAATAGCAAACATAACTCAAATCAAATAGGTGTAGAGAATAAATGAAACGACAGTCTGCAAGGAAGCTGAAATAAAAATGCAAATATTAAGACTCAAAAGATTACCATTCTTAAAATGTTTAAAAAGATAGATTTTTAAAAAAAAGTTCATTCAAATTAGTGTGAAAAATTTTGATTTTTTTCTTACATATTATGTCTGTACTCTTCTTTAAAATGATACACAAGCTTCACTAGAACAGAAAGACCTGTAACAGAAAGACCTCAGGCCTGTTGGGAAAATGAAAAAAAAAAATTCTATGACCCTAGGAAAAGGTAGTTGAGAGACTCCAGGAAAATAGTAGGCAAGTTAATATTGGGATAACACATAAAAGCATCAGTCATTGCAACAGTTCCATTCAACAGTCAATGTGAAGGACAGGGGATGGTATGGTGGCCTCAGACAGACTATGAGTGGGGACCCTCTATGTGACAGTGGGTGGTGTATCAATGGTAGCTGGTAGATCAGCAGGTGGTCATGCCATGCCATAAGGCTTTGGAAGCATAACCAAAGGATGGGATGGAGATGACCAATACAATCATGAGGGTAGATCTGAGGTCGTCACCACCAGATCACACAGGGAGTTACCATGCTGTGATATAGTGATAGGTAGGATCTGAGGCTTGACAGAGATCATCTGCTGAGGCCAACAAGGTTTTCAAGTCTGTTTATTAGGATAAGTGTGACCATTGTCATTAATCTCTTTATTGCTGATTCAGTACTGTGATGACACCTGAAGCCTAACTTGAAAATGTCTGTAGTATTGCTGGAGTGCAGGAATGGGTCAAGTTGTTGACTAGGAATGGAAGTTTTGAGATGGGCCTGTAGTTCATTAAATCATTGGGTCAAGTTTGGGCAAGTTGTGCGAATTACTGGTAGCAGTTCATTCAATAGCTTTGTAGGTATGGGGTCTAATAAACAAGTAGATAATTTAGAAGAAGTAAGTAAGTAGTAAATTAACTAAATTCAACTGGAGCAAAGGATTTTGACCTGAAACTGGTCTTGGGGACATCTCAGTATCTTTCTGTTCTGAGATCAGTTTAACTTAACTTATATAGAGGGTGGTGGGAAAGCTGGAATGCAGGGATCAAATTATGCATGACTTTTTTGTTAGTCCAGCAACGGCATTGAACAGGTATCTGTGGTTATACATATTTTCTTCTATTAGGGTACAGAAATATGATGCAATAGTAGTAGAGACAGCATCTGTATATCTTATAAGACTAGCTATCCAGACAATAAAGAAGACTTGTAGTGTAGTCGATTGCCATTTGCTTTTAAGATGACGGGCACGGTACAAGGCTACCGGGCCTAGTGTGAGTATGCCCTAAGAATACAAGTGTAAACATTATAACAGGGTAATAGCTTCTTACGACAAACTTTATTTCTGAGGTTTGAAGCAGTGTCCAACTTTTCGCATGAACTAGTGTTACGATGTTTGCCAGTCAATCAATTGCTACTGGTTAGTCTTGTGCTGGAGCTGAGAGACTAGCCCAAGGAGCTATTAGTATGACTGAAAGAGTATTTATAAAGTAAATGGTGTCACAGAACAGACCAATGATAAGCTAAATGTAATGAGAGAATAGTAAAACTGATGTATGCATGAGGAAATCCATGTTCATCCACCAAAAAAAAATGAAAAAAAAAAACAATAAATTAAAAATAAGAGCAACCTTGTTAAACACAATTATAATGTCAGTGTGAGCATTTCACCCATTAATTTATTTTATTTAATACACCACTTGGTGCCCACTTGTTGCATTACTCAGAGAGATCCTCATTTATCGTATAAAACACAATCTCTAGCAGAAAACTAAGAAAAAAACCCGCTACCTATCTAGTACTTCGTGTGATCCACTACAATAATCTTCAGATTAGGGTTGCCAGGCACACTTGGAGTTCCATATTGTGGAAATCACATTTGACAATTTTAAGATGTTTCCCAAATCTAACCTTTTCCCAAAGAATGGTCGACTAGTTAAACATTTGTCTGTCTATATGATAACATAATATCACCAGCTGTCATCTTAATAAAACAGCTTTTTAAAATGCGGGTTAACCGTAGTTTTTTTTTCAATGAGATATTTGCTAATTTATTGGAAAGGAAAAGTGTCCATTTACGAGAGAAAAAGTTCTTCTGCAATATGGTTTGTTTTAATTAAGGAATTATGGTTGGTGATAACTACTCAATTTAGAAAATGTTATTGGATCTCAACAGTTTGCATCTACACACATCCCTAGAGAATGTTTCTATCAGAAAGCTGTACCAGAAGAACCTCAATTGACCGGTTTTTTAACTTTAACGTTGGAAAATTAAAATCCCCTATAAAGATGTTTATAAACCAACATGGCAACGCCGTCTCTGCTCATGTGACAGGACTCTGCCTACTTTTCATCACTGACGCGCCTGCGTCGAGAAAGGGGGAGTGACTGAGAGAAAGGAGGGACGTATCTCGGCAGTTGCTAAGTGTGGACGTGTTGTCAGTTCAGGTGAAAGGAAAAGCAAGAAAGACGGTTATGTACTCCGGTGTTATAGCATACGGTTGAGTAAAGACACGTTAAAGTTTTTGCGAACTTTTCTATTTTTATTTCCTCAAATTTTATTCCTTTTATTCCTCCTGCGATACAGCGACAGCCTGCTAACTAACGTTACGTTTCTTATCAAGAGGGTGTCCGATTTCCCCTCCTCAGAGGCATTGCGATGCCCTCTGATTTCATATCCCTACTCAGCGCTGATCTCGACCTCAATTCCCCCAAATCCCTATATTCTAAAGGTAAAATTTAAATTCCTATTTAAGCGACGTGTGTGTTTGCTGTTATTATGAGCTGAGTTATTGTTTGTACTAGTAGAGGCCTTTTCTCTGTAACGTTCCATTTGCTCGGAATGTGTGTGTCTGTGTGTGCGTCGGTCAGTCACTGAGGGAGTGTGTGTGTGTGTGTGTGTTTGCGCGCGCGCACCCACTTACGTGTGCGTTGTAGTTATCTGACGTTAACCATCAGCGTCTTGCGGAGATGTCGTTTCTGTCTCAGCCCCAGTTGGCAAACTGTCTACCTTACCAATATTTTCTCTTGTCTTAACTATTTAAGTTTGCCAGCTGGCAACTTGTGACGTTTTCTGATGTTAAGCTCGCCAGGTAGCTAGGTATCGTTAGGTATAATAATGCTATTTTCAGTGGCTAGCTAGACCAGCAGCTAGCCAACCTGCTTAGTTAGCTGTCGGCCACGACCCCATGTACTGGTTAGCTGTAGGTAGATGGTTGACCAGCTACCGTTAGCTATCTAGTTGGCAAGATGGAAAAACGACAGCTCAACTGATGTTAGTCAGTTAAATTCCTAATTTACACATGTTGTATACCTGTGTTGCTAGGAAAGATGTGGATAGTTCAGGGTCAGTGGTTGAATAGTTTGTGTTCTTGTCTTTGTGCACAAGCATTACTGGGACGTTGAAAGTAGAAAATCAAAAATTAAAAGGGGTAGCTGGTATTGGGTTGCGTTAGTTTGTCATTGCTACGGCTAGCTACCGTAACAGTGGCTTATTTTAAACTCATTAAATCTCTATCACTTAATGTAGCTGTGGAATTATGAAAGAATTGCAGGTAGATACCTGGCGAAGGTAATTATCCTAGATATCTTGTTTTGGATTAGTTACACATAGTATTATCACCAACAAGCTGGCTAGCTTGTTATTGTTATTACTAGTTAGCGTACTAGCAGTGAGGCTCAAATGAATCATTCTGATGCATGTCGCATTGCATAGACAAGCCAGACAAACATTTCCTTCACTAACTTATGATAAAACTACCTGCAACACATCGAAAGAGGGTGGAGAGTCAGCTATAGTCAGCTGCCCATATTTATAAAAGTAAAAAATCCTACTCCTCACACCAGCAACCAAATAGGATGTTGTCACGCACATAATTACATTGAATGTTTAAAACGTAACCCGCATTTCAGACTTGACACAAATTGTAAATACCCAGCCACATCATCTGAGCTGGTATCAACATTACATAGAGCAATTGCATTGACAAGTGGGTGCCACACCTGGCTGCGTACGTATGGGTTCAGTGGGCCAATTTGCCCAGAGTGTAACAGTACGCTATAGGTTGTGAGTAGTTTGTCAGAAAATGCCTGTTGTCAGTGGAGACACTTGCTGAGGTATGACAGAGAGGCTTGTCATTAGGCCATAAATGTGTTCCAAGGCAGAAATATCAGTGTTTTAAATGTAGTATTAATGGCTTGTTTTTGGCCTATGTCTATTGATACTTTGGTATAAGATGAATCATAAAACTAAGGGTCCACAAGTATGAACAGCATGTACTGAGTCCTTGGCATTCTTTCTGGTAAGAAAACCTTACATTAATGTTGTACACAGAGCTGTGAAAGGCTTCTCCAGTACTTTGACTTTAGATGGAATGCAAAATTGAATTTGACTGATGTCAGTTGTCTTGTAACAGGTGTGCAGACAAGTTCTGATGTTGAGATTTCAGTTCTCTAAGGAAAAAAAGAGGTCTGGTAATTTTACACAGAAATGTGATTGTTCACTATCTGAAGGAAGGGTTCTTCTGCTGATGTTCCTGTTTGTTAGATTATTTGCTTGGAAAATGTGATGTGGTAGGTTAATATCCACATGCATCTGCACATGCTGCCCGTTACAGCAGACATGTACTGTGCTGTATGCATATTGAGTGTAGACATGTGCAGTGCAGGCTTTGGAAAAATAGCTATGAGACACACACAGAAGCAATAACAATAACTGTCACAATAAGACAGTGCAAGGGGTAGCATTTTGAACTTTTTAAAAATATCACAGGCTTCAAAGACTGTAGGTCTCTGCATTGCAGCCGTGATTGTTCTGTGAAATTTAGGCCTAGGCATAGATCACAGAAAGCAGGACAGAACACAGAGACAGACATACAGAATTCATGTGAAATTTTCACAGCTGAATAGGTCTTAGTTTTATTCAGGTTATACTGCCCAGTCAGGGCTCAACATAAACAATTGCTCAGTTGCCTGGGGCAACCAAATTTCACAGATCAAGAGGCTTTGGCAACCATTTCCTGTTGCCAATCTTGGCAACCAAAAATAAAACAAATAGTTTGCAGTCTTGGTTTTTTTCTTAATCTATTTTTTATCTTTCTGTAAAAAAGTTTAACAGTGCACAAATCCTGACAGGTTACTTCCTCCTGTCTTCCCTAAAACACAACAATATGTAGGCTGTTTTCATCTGAAAATAGCAGCATTCATAAGACCTTATGAATTCTGTGTATGAGTTTGTGATTGCAATTTCCAGGTTGCACATTGGAAGTCGCTCTGGATATGACAAAATGTAATGTATTTCATCAGACTACTGTGTGACTGCAAGCTACTGTGTTAGCCATGTTGGTAGTTTTGAGACTGAATAGTGGTGACTGTTGCTGCTAGTAGCAAGTTGGCTAGCAAGTGTGGCCAGAGGCTAGTTTACTGTGGGATTGTTGGCTTGATATTGTAAAGTGTTGAGAAGAACCCAAAGTTTGGTCACACTTTTATTGCAATAAATGCAATAATAACAGTAAAAAGTACAACTCAGCTTGACCATCTGGCTGAAACAGATGCAGATGAGCATTCTTTTGTCAGCAGCTACTCTTTCAGGGTTTTTTTTTTTTGGGTGACCACATTTTAAGCATTCAGCCCTGTTTCACTGCCCCAGTAAATGTCCAAATGTATAAATGGATATGTTAAAATGTGAAAGTACACCTACTGCTGTCTTTTAGGTTCCATTTGAAAAGAAAGTTTTCTTTCCTGTACCACCTTGCTGTGGTAGCTATGTTTGTTCTGTCTTTCACTATTCCCCTTCATGAATATCTGTAATGGGGTAGCAAATCAACACAACCTTAGCAGTGGCAGACAGAACTTTCACTTTTAAGCATACAGATATGATGATTTGTGGCCACTGACTCCAGTGAAGGCAAATGAAAGACAATGGGTGCTTAAAGGGGTTCAGCAGGAAAACAGGGTTATGCTTAGAGCGTAATCTGACAACATGGTCAACAACGATGACATACTCTATAGACTCAATGCAGAAAGCGGGGTCACCATTAACAGCTCTTGCCTTGTTGTAGGTCAGAAGACAGACAACGTAGTTTGAGAACTCATGAAGACCCGCATAAGTACAAATCTTTGTACAGTATCAGTGATTCAGCTACAGACAACGTTTTAATTACCTATTTGTTTTGGGCTATAAATATCTTCATTTTGTGCATCAGGGTGCAGTGAAAATAAGTCCAAAGATAAGACTGACTTCTCAGATGATTCATATTCAGTGTGAATGTTATTGATGACACGTGACTATTGCACTGAAGATGGCGCAGCAGCCTGTCTTCATTCACTGCAAAACAGCTGCTGAGGCTGCTCGAAATGTGGTTTATATCACTTTTACAAGTTAACTTGTTTAAGTCAGTGTGTAGTTTTTGCATCCTATTTTTTTTTAAGTGAATAGTGATGTATTTAGTTCTGACTTCCATGTGTAGATATGATTCTAGGTTTCTTTGTTCTTTATTATGTTGCTGACTTTGTTTTTAGACTCAGTTTTAATAGCCCTTGGCACTATTGTAATCTCTTCCGAATCCATGAGAAGAATAGTGAACAAACATGAAATCTGAAGCCTGCAGTGATGGATGTCTACTGTTTAGACCAGTTTGTGTCTCTTTGCACTTCTGTTCTTTTTCTTTTAGCTGCTGCTGCTGTGGCGGAGTTATTTTTAAGATCTACTGATTTTTATCTTGCTTTTAATGGTCCCTGATGCCCTCTGTTGCTGATTACAGATTCTGATTGCTATCCACCTCTGATTTTCTTCTCCGTCAGGAAACGGGAAGAGATTTTCAGTCAGCCAGTTGTTGTGGCATGGTAGGGATCCCACTGGTTTATGTTAAAAATTTTATTTGCTACAAAAGTAAAATTTTGCTGCTTGTTTACTCTGGGTCAGTTAATTTACTTTAATGTACTAGTTATAAAATTGCTAGGGAGATGGAAGTACAGATAACCTAGATTTTTTAAATTGAATCTTAACTTGGAGAATAAACTCTAGCATTCACTCTGTTTATTAAGCTCACTTGTGTTGCTAGGAGGAACATGAGCCATCAGGGGTGTACATTTTCCCAATACAAATATCTTAGTATCTCTGAGAATGAAGCCCCTTTGTAAAGAGGTTAATATTAATAAAATAAAGGTATAAACATACACAGTTGGTAAAAATATCCAGAAATAAACCATTTCAAAGCAGTGCAAATATATAATAGTAACAGATGTACGTGTGGTTATTTATTTTTCTGGCAACTGTATTCCTGATCATGCAATGTCTTTAACTGCATCTTCTTTGATCTTCGTTAACTGAGGTATCCCATTGGTATCTGGTTATATGGTTGGGGAAAAGGAAATTTTGGTGTTGACCCACAAATATTCCTGCACCTTTTTTATTGTCTTTAAAACCTTTGTAATGAAGAAAGTGAGTTGAATGCTGTCCTTGTAGTCAGGCAAAATGGTTCAGGTTACTTATTTAGGAAGGACTGGTCTGTTTTTCTAAATTTGTCTCTGTGGAAGATTTTTATTTTTGAAGGATATTACTTTGTCAGTTTCATGGTTTTAAATGTATAGGCCCATGAGATGCATGGGTGTTCAGCTTCATACAGAGAATTCCATTATTTAATTTATTTAACCCAAAAGAATCTGTAGTAGAAGGGAAAGAGGCTGTTTCCATTGGCAACAAGAGCAGTCTGTGACACACACTGTCATGTTTGTGTCAGGCTTCCAAAACCTCTGTCTGCCTGACATTGACTCCAAAGCCAGTATGAATTTGTATGCCTAAACTGTCTAGTGTCTGCCTATGCATATTAACTGTGCACTTCCTCAACATAAACACTTCAAAAATTAACCATCTTTCAAGAAGTTTTGCCAGTCTGGAGATTTAGGAACAGTGGTAACCCGGTGAGATTTTAAATTGTTGAAAATAGTTTCGTGGCATTATCCCTGAAATGATGATATGGCGATGGACAAACCAAAGCTTGGGAGGCACATACCATTTACCTCTGACCATTCACTTATAGTTGCTGCATTGTGTGTCCACCAGAATGATGCAGCTGACAGTTTTGGGGTAGGTCTGTGTGTTAATTTGTCATCTGGATGGTGCTGTAGAAATCGGCAAGCTGCAAGAAATAAATTGCAGTAAGCTTAACAAATACGGGAGAGAAAAAATTCTGTGGCGACAGCAGGGGTGGTGTTAAAGACACCATTGACTCCAGTGGAATGTGATTGTATTTTTTTAAACTCAGTGAAAATTGCTTGTTGGTCTAGAAGGCATGTAGTGTGGCAAAGCTGTTGGAGCCTGCTTTTCTATGAAGGGACTATGTTTATTGTCCTGGAATGCAGTCATTGTGGTATAGACATTCTGAAATGGTTGTTATGGAGGTTTTTCGTCTTTGAGCTTTGTGGCTAGAGGACAGAAACCCCACTTTAGAGCTAAACACATGCAATATTCTAAAATTATGATATTCCTAGGTATGGCAGAAACATCACTGTGGAGCAGCTGGCGTATTCCATTGCAGACCTGGATTTTGACAACAACCAGCAGTAGACCTAATTCAGTTCATATAAAAATTGGATTAGGCAGTGTCTGGCTATGAAGATTCACACCATCAGTCTCACATAACTGTGGTGTATTGTTTTACTACACAGTTTGATTAAGATTTTATTTCATATCACTAAATCTTGACTAACATTGAAGTCTCTCCCACAGATCCTCCCCTGGATCAAGGGAATGCTACTTTGAAGTATATACAAAACCAGTAAGCAATCACAAAAAGATATTGCACTTGTCTTTTGATCATCTCAGAATTAGCTAGATACTGTGCAGCTTTTCTCTGCTACCACCTGGCTGATCTTTCCACCTTGCCACCAACCCAACGATATAGAATCACAACTCAAAGAATGTGGATAGTGAGCTAAGCTGCCAACCAACCAGCTAGTTACCTTGCATATTAGCTAGCTATTAAGGATGCTAGAAGTTCGTAGCTAAATGCCAAGACTGCTGAGCATTGCACTTGCATGCATGTAAGTGTGGGTTGGAGCTGCAGACACCTCTGGTTAATGAACCACAAGTTACTGTTTTGCACTGCTGCTATTCTACTGTACTTTGAAAGAACAGATATGTTTAGTTAAAATGCTGTTGTGGTGTTTGACCTTGGTCTTAATATTCTGAAACTACAATTGCAATACGTTAAGGCTAGCCAGCTAGTTAAAGCTGGAGTTTAGCCAAAGACTTGGCTGGTTTTGGAAATTAAGTCATGCTCTCCTTTCTGTTTTTCCTCATGTTAGTGTAGAAATTAGCTTCCCAGCTAACTTGCCACACAGTAATGTCCAGTTCAATACAAAATTATATAATTTGTAAATCTATCCTGGCTAGCTGGCTATTAGTGCACATCCATTTAAAACAAGGGCGTGGCTTCAAGTCACGTAAAGGTTATAGACTTTCACAATTTTCAAAATGTGTACCGTCTAATTTATATTTGGCTGCTGGCTTTGAATACGTTGAGCTCTGAAGTTTTTAAATGGCCTTTTTCATACATGGGTATTACTAATTCATGTTACTGGGTGCATTTCCCCCCTTTGTGCATTTCTATTTATTTTTTGTGTGAATGTTACATTTTGTACAGTCTTTGCATCAGCACAGAAATGCATCCTAAATGGGATGAAATAAAAAATAAAAATCTCTCTACTCATTTGTTTTTTAATGCTTTTTGTAAAATATGTTGTGTGTCTTCACTGGGGAAGATTGTTGGATATAGGTTCAGAGTGATATTTTTGTCTTTTTGAAAGATGATGTAAAGCATTAATAAGGACAAACACTTTTGGTGTAAAAGTGTGACGGAGTGCCGTCACTACGGTTGAGTATGTGCTCTGACTGCCATACCAACGAGCCTGGCTCTTTGGCGTCACGGTCAAAGTGGTATGGTTGGTACCCTGAAGACCCGGGTTTGAGGCCGGGTGGGGTGACTGCTCTCGTCCTTCGCTACAAAGTGATACAGTAAAACAACTGCTTTTCTTCCTAGTAAGCTTACATGTATCACTTTGTACATCTGCTGATTTCCATATTTCTACATAGAAATGGTATGCATTAATTCTTGCCCCACTTCCCCAGTTCTAGCCTGGGCTTTGCAAAACTCTCAGGACCTGTGTGTGATAATGAAGTTATGAGTCATGTGATTCAGTGATGCAAACATAACTACTGAGATGGCATTGAGCATATGGCCATACTGTCCTAAATGATGGCGAACTGCCCTGGAGATGGTGCTTATAGATATATTTTTAGCACTTACTCATCTGAAGGGTGTGGAGGGTGTGGAGGTATGTTTCTTTTAATCAACATTTCCAGCCTCACGAGTAACTTGGGGTGTAAAGTAGTTTATGGAAACACCGGTGTATCTGCTCTACAGTCTAATGATGCTGATGGTAAATTATCCAGAGAAAACTTAGTTCCAGGAAAGGCACAGTCTGGATACAAATAAAATATGAAATTTTCCTAATTTTTCCTCCACGTTGCCCTTTTTGTTGCGTGAAGTGCACAGCTGCATGAAGAAAGCCGATATTTTAGGTGTGGGTGAGATAGGAATTGGTGCCAAACCACCAGATATGGTGGGATTATTTTGTTGCGGACGTCAGGTTTTCAGATCCTGAGCTGAGGGTGTCTCTGTCTGCTGGACCAGTTCTCCCAAAGCATAACGATGGTTTATCATTAACCATCACATGGGAATTGGGCTGGGTGGTGTGTAAATCTGTACGTGTGCTCTAATAATATTGACTCTGCTTTGTCAAACAAACTCAACACAGGATTTACTTGACTGTCCACAGATCCTCACTTACTGCTGAAAGTCTTGAAATAGTTTTGACTGGCAATTAAAACAAAGCTGCTTTCATCCGACAAGACACAGGCTTACCCTGTGATTGGTATGTTTGTTTCCAGTTTTTGCTTCCTTTCATTTCCTAAATCTGTAAGCATGCACTAAGAATCATAGGGAGGATTAGCTGTGCCCTTCTTTTCAACCTTTTGAATTAGGCTGAATTTTGAAAGAGGCTTATATATGTAATAAAATGGCTCTTAGGTTTGCTGTGTTCCACAAGGGCTTACTCAACAGTTAGTGGTTTCATACTGTATTGTTCGAGGCAGGACAGTTTAAGTGAGCTGTAACTTGGACAGCTATTTTTTGATTTTAGTTTTGTATGTATGCCTCTGCCTTTTTTTTTGCTTTCTTCTTCAGCTGTTTTGAAAGGCTTGCTTCTCAAAGAGCAGTTTTGCCTGGATGCTACTTTTTGTGACATGACAAAAAGGTGTACCACCACTCACTTTTTATGCTTTTTTAATCTTGACAGATGAAATTGACTTTTCATAAGACTTAGTCTTTATTGAGATTTACTTAAGAATATCACTAAATTAGGCTGTGATTACGTAGCGGAGAGACACAGTGCACTATATGCAGAGTATGACGTATTAGTAAATCTGTGTCAGCTGAGAAAGCAATCCATGAGCAGAGGTATGCTGTGGAGGGGACACTGGTGTAAGGGAGGTATTTTGCATGTAGGTATCCCTATCAAGCCCTCAAAGGAGGTCTGTCAGTGTAAGATTAATGCTACTTGCTTGAAGCAAATACTTGCCTCTCTGCCAAGTTATACTCAGCTGAATCCTCTGGCTATGATTTCCAAGCCTGGTCATGTGATCAGCTTATGTTCTCATGGCATGCACTTAAGTTTTAAGACTGCAGGGAAGGAAATGAGAGATTTTTGGTCCTTGTCAGTCAAATTTCTACTCCCTTGGCTCAGATACTACTAGCTGAGGTCCTTACCCAGTGCCATGCCAAAAGCAACATTTTGAATGAATTAAATCGACAAGTAAATTATTTGTTCAAGATTTGTATTTACTTATGACTCAACATTTTAATGTGCCATCAGGAAGAAAAAGGTCAGTAAAGAAAACATATGCATGTACATGATTTGCAATGGGTGATGATTTGCAACACCTTAATGAAATGGGGGTGGGGTGGGGGGTGGGTAGGAGTTTATAATTTCTCAATGATAAATAATTCCCTTGTTTTTTAGCTTCATGGTTAATGTTCGCATTTATTATGAAGGTAGATGATCAAGATGTGAAAAAGGATGTCAAAATCAAGTCTAAATGCTTTACAAATAGAAAGGAAAGGGAAATTGCACGGGTTTCTACTTTGAGTTGTGGTATTTTTCTCTGAACAACGTTGTGCTGTCTTCTACATTTGTGATTGGTTACTTGTACATTTAAGGTAAAATCAGTACAAAATCCTGATTCTAAACAGTTTTCCTTATGTCAGGCTGTGATGCCCTGTAGGTCAGTGGATGATTCCAGCCATAGAACCACAGCATGACACACTGGTATGGAAGAGGAGAATGCAAACAAATTTGTAAAAGCTAAAAATTTAAAAAAAGGAAAGTTAAACTATAAAATGATAAAAATGGCATTATAAAAATATTGCTTGAAATGTGTGTTGTTTTGGCATTCCTCGTCTTAATGTTTAAGCTGTGATTATTCTTGTATTGTTTCTGCTACCTCTCTGGTGTAACAGTTGCATCCATGTGGTTGTGTGGCAACAGGGCATACATTGTGGTGAGAAAGCTGCCCATTTTACCCTTTTCCTGAAAGAGAACATTTAATGAAATGCCCAGAGAATAAGGAAGTAGGTTATCATGATCTACTGTGTCCACGGCAAAATTGAACTCCTCGTGTTTATCCAGTAATGGTTCACAGTCCCCTCCCCCACAATCATGGTTTTCTGAGACTTGATCATATTCAGTCACTACAGGGGTTCCTGGGTGACAGGGACTCCTGCTGGTTATGTAGCTTTGTGTTTGCTCTTGATCTCTAGGTCTTAACATACAAAAGAGAAATTACAATCACTGTTAATTGGAGGAGGTTTCACTGAGAAACTGGAGTTCCAGGTCAGGGCAGGCTAAATTAGACCATCTGAAGAACAGTATGGTCCCCATGAGCCATGGTGATGGATTTGTATCCCCCGTCCCTGTGCACGCAGGCCCCATTAATGGGTGCGGTTCTGTTTCCTGAACGTGCTGTTGCTTAGGAAACGTGAAACAAGCCTGGAATGATTGCAGTGTAAAACTGGGCGCTATGGGTGAGCGCCATGTTGTGACCAGAGGCTAAATAGCACTTTGGAGGAATGGCATACGTCATCTACGGAGGTGGCAGAATGCCCTGTTCGACCATCAGTTACTGTAATTGAATCAGTATGATTTGCAGGTGTTGATTCACTTAACTTGGTGTGGCTGTGATGTGGTTTGTCAACTGAAAGGCAAGGGCACTGTTCTATGTGGAATATAGTTGTCCATCACCTGTGCCATTAAACGTTAGAACTACAGAATATAGTATCTGTTTATTTAATCATGTGATGTGTAATTGTACATGTGTATGTGAAATCCTTGTGGCAGAAAAGACCATGTAACACAATGGATGAAATAACGAGTTCTCCATAAACACTGCCCAGTATTTCAAATTTTCTTTTTAATGTCTGCATAGATTTCTTGAGAATGTGAGACTGGTGTTAGTGGTGAGAGAACTGAAGATGTCTTAGAGAGATGGCTAAATGTAGCTTTGGCTTTCTCTTGTGACTTTTGAAATGGTCTCAGATAGTTAACTGTTAATGCATTTAATTAAATAACAAGGTTTGAGTTTCTAAGCATATTAGTAGACATCTGAAATGCTTCCACAGCTAACTGCACCTCAAGATAATGTGAGAAACTGCAGGTTATTTTTTAGAGGGGACCCATATTCACTTAGGATGGACATGGGTCCCCACTTCAGCTTGGTAGGTGGAAACAAGCCATTAGATTAAAGCTCAGATAAATGGTGAAGTATGGATGCTAATCCTCTATAAAGTGCAACTGACACAATTTCAGGGGCACAGGTGGTACTGGTGCCCCATCACCAAGAAAGGAAAACCCCAGAGCACCACCAAATTTTTTTGGTGGAAATACTCAATTTAAAAACTTTGCTTCACCAATCTTAGTGGAGGGAAGGAATTTATTACCCACTTGAAACAAGTTAAATTGCTGGTGCAAAATAATGTGGTATAATTGTAACAAATTGCCATGAGGCTAATTTCAGTGCAGTACGGTCTGTATGTCACCAAATGTCATAATAGAATGGCACTCAGGTATAGTTATTACAGTTAAAACGGGTTAATGGAACAATTTTTAAAATAATTTTTGTTGCAAGCTTTGTCCTGTCTAAATTCATAATTCATATGAAATTGCTAATGTGATGATTCAAATGCTAAATCTAGATTTATAAATGTTGGTAATATAGCTTTCCCATTTCCAATGCTGTCACACGCATTCATCGGATAGTTGACAGATTTCCCAGCTGCATACTATTTAATAGGTATTTCAAAGGTCTCTGCTTAAGGTTGCTCCTTAAAAGTATTGTAAACTTGGTTGTGCAAATTCTGTTTCTGTGTTTTCATTTCTTGTCCCTGAATCATCTGTACAAGTGAATCACAAAAGAGGATCAAAAGGTGGCCATAAAATATAAATTCATGAATGGAGACTGACTCCATCATCATCAGTCCTCATAGCTAAAGTAATTGTGGCAGTAATTCCAATTACAGTTAAAGACTCATTTGCAAATAGTGTTGGTGTGTATTTTTCTGTGGTCTCGAATTCTACCTATAGTTTGTCAAAAAGGTTTTTTTTAATCTTTCATGTGTGTGAAATTTATTGATTCTGTGTGTTGGCTATGGTCAAAAAATATACCGGTTGTTTCAGTATAACACTGCACAAGTGTACTAGGTTGTGGTTTCTGATTCATGTTAAGAGAGAGTTTCCTCCAGCAGTGCAAATACAAGATGGTTATATGTGACAACCTGTTCATGGTGGACGAGTGGACAGGATGAAATGTGGTTCTTGGCAGGACCCTATTGGAAAGCACAGTAATGAGTGTTTATATTTAGTAGACGCTTAATGGGGACCATGTGATGTTTATAAATTAATGCCTTTTGTAGAAAAATGGGTTTGGTCTTATGACCACTGAATGGTGGCACATAGGTGATAAGCTTATCTGGTTGTAGTTTTGTATTTAAGAATCATTTTTGCTCCCCTGTTCTATTTTTGAAGGGTTTTTGCTTTCTTCCATAAAATCTAACCTTGTTATATCCCAAGACATAACAAGCACAACATAATTTTACAGTGTATTTACAGGAAATTTAATATGTTTCTGATTGTTTCTGTAGTCTTTCGTTAAAGTTTTGTAATTGGAGAAAATCTCCATTCAAAGCTGGCTCCAGTACACTCATGGTAATAAACATGCATTGGCCTGAATTTTGTCTCACTAAAAGATGGAGATAACAAGTGAACATTCCTTAAATTATACATTTCAGAGATACATATCCTTTAACTTTATTTTAATAAAAACTCATCATGCCCACACAGTGGTCACATCTTTGTGTCTGGTCCAAAGTTTCATCCCTGATGTGTGTTTGGAAACTAATGCATCTAAGCATCAGGAAGATTGCTCGCTTGTGGGTTTCCTGCTTCAGGCATTCAGAGATATGAAGCATCTATCTCTGGAAAGGTCATTAATTCCCACTTGCTGTATTGCTCCTGTTTCTGTTAGTAAAGATTTAAAATGTGTTATCAGCTAATGATGTAGCTTATTTATTGTATTATAGGTAGTTATTTTGAATGAAGTAAACTGAAGTACACTGAAAGTGGATGTTACAAAATAGACATATAATTTATATGATGAACATAAAAACATGTTTAATATATTTATATAGTATAGTATAGTGTTTTCTTTTACCAGTCCCATTTCTGGCAGAAAATATGCAGTAAATAAGGAGTAAGTAAGGATCCTCAACTCTTGGATGGCGTTAGCCCCAAAAAGGCTTTGGGGAGCACAGAGAGCGGGATAACCTGAGGCTTGGTTTCTGTTTGTATTTCACTCACTTGGAATGGGATAGTCAAGTGTATATACCTACAGAGTATGATCACTGTGATTTGACTAATTAAACTTTATAAAGTTATTTCTGCTAATACCACATCCAATAAGGATGGTAAGGAAGTTTGTTCAATTTGTGCTGCTTTTCATTTCAGTTTCTTTAATATTCACTTGCTAATCTGCTGATGAGTGTTGAGGCTGTGTTGTAGAAGTTCAGCAGTGCTGTCAGTTAGCCAACTGATCATTGCTGTCAGTTAGCCAACAGCAGCAATCATTGTTGCTTAACTGCTCTGAGTGAAAGAAGTAACAAACAGTATTTGCTAGATTTGTTGTTTGTTTTTGTTGTTTCTTTATCAGTACCCCAAGGTCAGGTAAGACCTGTAATTCTTGCCAGTTTTGAGCGTCAGTCAAGTTATCTGATCCGACTGGGTGGTGTCCAGTCATCTTTGGATTAGAGGGAAGAGAAATG
This sequence comes from Megalops cyprinoides, assembly GCF_013368585.1. Lineage (NCBI taxonomy): Eukaryota > Metazoa > Chordata > Actinopteri > Elopiformes > Megalopidae > Megalops > Megalops cyprinoides. The sequence goes on from NC_050590.1 coordinate 16,715,895, forward strand.
CAGTGGTCATGAGCACTACCTAGTGAGGCATCAGAATCCCCTCATCGTCTAACTCTTGGCTGCTGTTCATTTTGGAGCAACTATTTAAGGGGTGGGCTATTTAAGACTTAAAAAGATATTAATGATATCCAGCCATCAATTTCTTATGAAGTTACTTCTGGATCTTAATGGTTTGTTATATTACATTAAGTTGTTTGCAAATGGATGCTGCAGAGTTTCTGTTTTCTTTGCTTGTGTCAAGAACAAATTACAAATAAATGGAACCATATGGCAGAAACTGTGGAATGAAATAAACATCCCCCACTCACCCTCTCTAAACCAGTGCTAGTATTTTTGTTAGACACAGAGCAGGCCTGTTACCCCAGCTTGTGTCTATGTATTAGGGTAAAATTTGACTGAGAAGTCATGTGTAGGTTGATGACAGACCTGCTGGCAGGACTAGGTGGTACACGCTGTATGGTACACGTCATGCATAGTAAAAAGACTGAGTTCAGCAGCCACCGCCGCACTCCAGGGTTCTTCCCAGTCAGTCATCTCCCTTAAGCATGTGAGATGTCAGACAAATTTGGTGATCATTGATTGCTGTTTTGGGACATTAAACCACATTAAGCTTTTTCCTTATAATGGGAGTCAATGGAGTGGAAAATGCTTAACGTGAGATAACGACCAAACTCCTAGGATTTCGGTTTTTGACAGGAGGAAGTGTTTCTGACAACAGATGTCCAAGAGAAATTTGGTGATCACTGATTGCTGTTTTGGAACATGAAGCCACGTTAAGCATTTTAGAATGTCCAGGCTTTTGTATGCCTTCAGGTTTTACTTTGTGTACTCCCGGTTTCCCCCATTAAAGGCAGCTATGTTGCAGGATGTTTTGCCACTCAGTCCGACTGAGGGGGTGTATTCTTGCGGGAAAGTGACGTCAGTGCATACCCTCTATACTCATATGAAAATGCAGAACATTCTGATCAAGTTCTGTGAGTTAGTTTGTAAATAATTACAAATTATTTATCTACATTTTTGAATTATTATTTATGCTTACACAATAGGTTCCATCTCATAGAGAATTACAGAAAAGGTAATTGTCATGATATGTTTAGCTGATTTTTTTGGTGGGAATCTTTTTATATAAATGCTGTTGTCATGGGCATCTTATCTGTATCGGTATGCCATTCATAGGAGACTAGGACTAAGATAAAGATTGAAGATTCTTAACAGAAACCTTGTTCAGTGGAAAAGTGGTTTGTTAAATATTCATTGCACAGTGCATTGCAATAGGGAGAAAGGGTTCATGTAACAGACCGCGTTAAAGCTGTGCTTCAGAAAGTTTGAAAACCAGGCTTACCCTGCACTCACACCGGCAGTGACAACAAGTGACAATGCAGCCAGAAGTCATTCATTTCCAATGATCGCTGGGCTACACTGAGCGACATGGCGCAGCGAGGCGCCTGGCGACAAAATCACCGCGACTTGGTGATAAAAAGTTGAGCAAAGTTCAAATTTATGCAAATGAGCAGGGACAGAGTTGAGCGACGGCCAATCCGAGGGCAAATGTGTTCCTCTGCATCCACAAGCATCTCCGGCAGCGTTGTCTCTGCACATAGATAGCAGCGATTGTGAATGCTACTTTGCGGTCCATGGTGAAATGGTAGTGTTTGAAGCAAGATCACACTATTTATAGGAAGATAAATTCCCTCCAAACATATTTTTCAGCGGGAATTTGTGGGTTCATGCATATATTGGGTGATATATTAATAGGCCTGCTTCCTTAATAGGAAAATACAAACATACTCCATGATGAATATAACAAAGACAATGTAAATATAACATAGAAATATATATATATATATATATATATATATATATATATATATATATATATATATAATATTTAGTAGTATATACATTTTTTAAAGAAAAGTGATGCATCTCCTGTCAATACATTTGTAGCCCACTTCCTCAAAACTACATTAGCAACACCCACAAGCTGGCTGCAAGCGACAGCAACACAGCGACTTGGCGACATACAGCGACAGAGTCACTACCAGTGTGAGCGCAGGGTTAGTGTGTAGAAAGACTTTATCTGTGCATGTATTTTGTGTCTCTGCTGTGTTTTGAGGTCAAGTGTCTATGGAATGTGTTGTTTTGCATTCTGAGTACATTGTCTCTGCAGCTGTCTAATATGCCAGAATGCCTGTTCATCTGTGAGGGTGGATGGGCATAGGGTGTTGTGGCAACCTGTGGGAGATAACCAGTGTGAGAAAGAACCCGAGGTACTTGTTGGATTTGTATCTGGGTAATCTTTATTGAAACTTGTTCCACAACACTGATTCTGTCCCTTTTTCAAAGTCATTGCTGGCTGTATTCCACTGAAATTACATTTTGTCTGAGTGAGATAATCGATTGATTTTTTTTCTCCCTCCTAGGGAGTTAGTTTATAGCATGATTTCAAATGTGCTATTGATAGCATGTGCCACATATGATGGCGTCACTGGACAATGTGGTCTTGCTTAGGTCTCTGAGAAATCATGCGGCAGTGAATGGAGATGTCGCTCTATGAGCTGGTCATATTGGAGCAGCTTTGGCTGCATACTACCAAAGTGACAGGACCATGCAGTCTCTGAAATATGGATACATATGGATACATCATATTTATTGCCGAAGTGCCACACCCAGTTTGCAAGAGCTAGTAGGAGCATGTAGGAGGAATGTGAGCAAAATGAGTGACAGAGAAAAAGTTGTCTTTCATATTCTGAATGGTGACACTGTACTGATGCCTCAAATTCACTTTATTTCATTGTATGAAAGTGATGGCAAAACGATAAATGCCAGTTTTTTTTTTTCTTTTTCCATTTTCTGTAAATGCTAGTTCTGATGCTGCTGTGCTGTTTGCTAAAGTAGTTAGTTATTCTCACATGGTAATTTAAATGGCAGATTAAAACACTCAAATTTGCGATAATATGTAGTTTGTACATATTTGTTGTAGTGTGTCTACTTTCAAGTAAGAAGCAGGTCAGATCAAATTTCTTACAGGGAAGCCTGAAATAAACTACAATGCTCCACAACAGATCTCTTGCCATGCAACTGCATTTTGTAAAAAAAAAAAAAAAAAAGAAATGCCCCAGTCTTCTCAACTTACCAGGATATTGTCTATAATTCATTTTGTAAATAAAGACTGCAGCATTAAATGTTGTTAGCAACTCTTAACATTTAATTTTGCGGTGAGACTCATTATTGTGCCAAATTTACTAGCCTGAACTTTGTACTAGTGTTCTTTATCTGTATGTACCTGTTGGCTTATTCAAAATGTGACAACTATATTTCTTAAGGTGGACTGCTGTATTCTAGGCTCCTCTGCATTTACGGTTTTTTATCTGTATGTGTCTATCATGCCATTGAGTGATTACATTATAGCCTGCTTTGACGATAAATTTGACGGTAACCTTAGACTGTGGCCACAGTGTTTGTTTAAGCTGCTCCCATGACTTTAGACAATTTTGCCCTTAGTTTCAGTTTCTGGTTGGTGACGTACAGGCCAGAGAGCAGTCATTCCAGAATGCTTATAAATTCTGTTTACAAGAATTTGGTTGGTTTAGAAAAGCTGTGTTTTTGAGTTACGTTAGTGTTAAAGGTGCTAATGTCAAGCTGTGCAAAGTAAGGAAACCTTGGTCTTTTATTAAATCTGTTTTCTATTACTTAACATGAGGCAACCATGAGTTGTAAAAAGCAAGTACAATTGGTTTTTTTTTGAGACGGGAAACGATGCAGCAGAATTGGAATTTTTATTCAGCATTGAGGAGACTTTGGAAACACATTGAAGAGGCCAGGCTTTGTTTCAAAAGGACCACTACGAGCCGAGTACATATTTTCTGTCTGTGCAGTTGGCAGTCTGCTCACTGAATAGGCCTGTGCTGGGCGTACATGCTCTTGCATGTGCTGAAAGTGCAAGAAAGGATTCAAGAAGGCAGGAATCAGAGGGGAGGAGAGAGAAAGTATTTCTTTCGGAAGACACTGACATTTCCTATGCCGAAACTCATATCAAACCTTGTCATTCAGATACAGAGAAATTAGGGAAAAGTGTATCTTATGGCAAGAGAAAAACTGAGATTTTAGACAGGCACAATGTAGTTTAGAAATGTTTACTTCATACACAATGGGTTTATGACTCATGAGGCTTGGTGCTGTTGTAAACAACTAGCTGAGCTCTGTGTGTCTCACAGGATTGCTTGTTAGGCAGCCAGTACTTACTGAAAGCATGCTGAGTATCACCAGTCCTTGGGACCAGTTGCAGTTAATTAAAGCTGGCAGTTGGCAAAGATTCAGGGGAGTGTAATTTCTGTAGTAAGTACATACCATAATAGTTGGATCATGAGCTCAGATGGCAATAAAAGTATTGTCATATCGTATTAAGACGTCTAACTTGTCTCCTTGCATCTCATTTACCCAAAGCATTGTTTTACATGACATTATCTTCTGACAGAACTGTGCCAAGCCAAGGTATGGTGGAACCTAGCTGGGTCTGGGTGATGAGGGTTATTTGATTTTGTGTTGCTGTACTTAGGCTGTAATATGTCACATTTATTTGAATAGGAGAAACACATGCTGTCCATGAGACCCATGGTTTTCAGCAAGCTAGCAAGATGGCATTGTAAAAATAGTTCCTGTTTATTTTGTGTGAATCCTTTCTGGAGTGGTGCTATTTATAAGTGTTTATTTGTCTGGGCTTTCTGTGATGCATTTTTAAAAAAATGTACAATATGTTCATTGTGAAACACAAGAATGAATATTTGATGAAAGAAAACAAATTATGGAGTTATGGAGTGAGATCTACATACAGTCTTTGAATAGCTTAATAGCTGCGTAGCCGTCACTATGTTTTTGGAAGACATTTTTGAACCATGGGAGTACTTTCCATACTGATGGCAGTAGGTAGGACAGTAAGCTGTGTTACTTTTGCTGGGCTGTGGGATAAACTCAGAGCCAAGATTGGACAGATTCATGATGGATGCTTCCATGCCAGAGGGGGACATACGTTGTATTATGGTTATTGGAAATCGGAAGTGGTGAAAAGTAGTCATGCTTATTTATTTGTAAACTGGCATTTTTTGCTTAAATTGTTTGTGCACATCCAAAAAGGAAACTGTCGAGAACATAGCCACATATCACATCTTTGCAACATCTTTGCAATTTAGTTTTTCCTTAAAAAAACTGCTGATACAAAACCACTAGCTGAGTGACATGCAGGTTTAAATATTCTGCCATATGATAGGCTGAACATTTATTGAGAATGTAGCACAAAGGCCATAATTCTCCCTCCCCTACCTTCTTTTCTTTTTCTTTTACCGCAGAATCAGTCTATGACCTTCTCCCCAAAGAGCTGCAACTGCCATCCTCCACTGAGAGCAACACAGCAGCCATGAGTCAGAAGAGTGGTGGAGAGGCAGGTCCCCCTCCTCTGACAGCTGTTGCTTCAGGTAAGAGCTTGTTGCCTCTTTCATCTGCTGTGGTATTTTAGTATTAGTGAGCAGTGCTCGCAATGGTTCCATACTGTTTCCTGGAGTTTCCCCTTCTTTAGGCTACCTGCAAGACCTTCTAATGATAGACATGAACTGAATCCCGACATGAGCGTAGATAAGGCTAACAGGTTTCACTGAAAATCATGCATTTATTTTGAATGATTATCAAACTAAAAGCTGACAAGACTTGGAGTGATGAAGCATTAGTACCTTCTCCCTGGATTGGTCTGCATCCCTCAGTAAATACGCAGTCCACCTCACTTTGTGGCCCTGGATTTGGTAATGGACTACAGTTCATCTTTAACCATTTTTGAAAACACAAATACTGTGCTATCAGTTCTGATGATGAGTAGTTTTGTGCTGGGTTGAAAGGTATATATTGTATTTTGGTTTGTTTGTGTTTATGATTTTTCCAGTGAGGCTTACAGTACAGTTACTGATCAGATGAGCACCCTATTAGTTTCTGACTGTTAGGGTTTTTTGAATTTCAGCAGAAAAGTTGTACTGAGCAGGCTTGACTGGCTACCATCTGAACCAAAGTGCCTGGATTTGTATTGTTAATGCACTGTGATGCAAAAGTGTTAAAGAGAATGTATCTGAAAATATATTGCGTATATCTGAGGTTGAAACACACAGGTTCAAAGTAGAAGGTTAAGGTCATCAAGGCCAATTTTTCTATCGGAGTAGTGGCATTATGTAAAGAAGATTATGATTTCTCTATTGATTCACCTAAATCAGATCACTTTTTGTGTCTGTAAGTAGTGGATTGTGACTTTACCCTGTTCCTCAGTATCTTGTGTGAATACTCAGCCTTGCAGTTGGAGTCTAAGGAAATGCTCCTTTAATTGTTCATATGGAACTTTATTCCTGCAAGAATGCAGTCCTTTTTCTTATGAAGTCTAGACGTTCCATGTCATGAGGCTGCCAAAAATGATCATAAATGGCAGCTGCATTTGTTTGGGCTAAAATAACAAAAATGAAACTATAGCAAATTCCATAAATTCATCTCAGCTTCCCATGAATATCGCAGTTGCAATTGGATCACACTTAAGTGAAACTTACCATGTGCCTGTATTTGAATGCATACATTTTCAGTTAAGCTGAACTGAACTGAAGCTGTGAAGCGCAAGCTGGATACAAAACCATTTCGGGACTGCTCACAAAAACATTGTTTGTGATCCAAAATTGTTAAGCACTTGATCAGACCTTTTGAAAAAAGAAATTCTATTAATGTCTTAAACCATATCTGGTGCAGCTAATTTTGTATTTGCCACATTTTATCTTTCAGTTTGTCAAAATGGCTTTTTATATTCAGATCTTTGAATTCGATATATAATCACACAATACTGTAATTGTTATTTATAAATAAATGTTATTTAAATGATACAGTGAAGTAATTTGAAAAAAAAAGTGAAAACATTTGCAAGTATTAGGTTTTGCTTAACAATATTTACATGTCACATAGCTCAAATGAGTTTAAGCAGTTATGTCATTTTCAGTGTTACCTTACACATTTTCATAGTAAATTGGGAAAAAAATTGTACAAAACAATATACAGGCAGAAAACCCCACAATCGTCACAGTTCTGATTTGTACAATATGAAAATTCCAAATGCAATTCACTTTAGTTTTCTTACTTTGCCCCTTATCAAAGTGCCCAGGTTTAGAGTGAGTTTCAGTAGAACCAGAAGTCTGTTGCCTTTGGACACCAGTACCTAACTGCAGCCAATTGCATCCCTCTGACGAGGCGGGACATTCTGGCTGTAGCTGAAGGAAGGTGAAGTATTTTTCAGTTTAAATAAATTGAAATCGGGACTGCAGGTGGCACAAATTGGCCTTATTTCTCCTGGCTATTTCCTCCTCTTTTTTCTTATTTTATATCTTTTCATCCCAAATCCTGCAATCAAACATGTGTATGTGTGGCTTTTGTTAGAAGGCTTTTAGTGTTACAGCTGGAGTACCTTTTCGTTCTTGGGTTCTTAGAGAGGACGAATCTCTCAAGTGTTAACTGCAGTAGGTTTCATAAACAGATTTTGGGAGGGGGGCAGAGAGGAGAATAGATTGAGGCCTGTCCCCGCTGTTTGCCTCCCCAGTGTGAGCTTCTGCACTCCTCCATGTTATTATGGCATCATTCACACTCCCCTCACTGCCATGCTCCTCAGTCTGCCCCTTCAGTCTGTTGGTGGGCAGCTCTCTGATGATGCACAGTCTCCGCACTGTAGTTGCTGCTGCTCCTGCATTCACCCTGCTGTGCGAGGCTGCCCGCAGTACTGCGCTTCTGATGTATGCCTGCATCCATAAGCATGTCTCTCTGTCCGCCTTACCTCCTAATCCCTCATTCATGAATTCAAATTTATGGCTTTGCCTGTTGCCACAAATGCATCACACATGTAACCTACACCTGTATGTGTAGATCTTATTAGTTTTTCCCATCCTTGCTCCCCCATCCCTCCTTGAACCCTGTCCCAAGCTTTGAACCTTGGCTTTCATGGCCCAGTCTTTAGTCTTCTTCCTCTTTTGCCTTTTCTCTCTGAAAGACAGCGAAACAGTATTTATAGTAGCTTCCTATGCTATTAAGAAACATCCACCTCTGCAGTTCGTAAACTGTCTGCTATTATTTTATTTTATTTTACTGTTGCAGTCCAGCTTGGAATACCTGATACCCTCTTTGATAAATTGCTACAACATGTTACTGATGCATGAATTTGTTCATGTCAAACTCTCTCCTTTTCCTTTCAGCCAATTCTTTATTGGTTTTTCAGAAATTAAAAAAAAACAACCAGCCAAAATAGGTTAGGTTAGGCACTTCAGGGAATGTGAGACATGACATAAGGAGTAGTATTTTATATGGAATACAGAATTTGTCTGGCAGATCATTTTTGAGCTGTGGGTGCTTGTAGGGGAGCACTGCTCTGACTCGATGACAGAGTAGACTGAGGTTCTGTTTAACAGGTCCTGGCCAAGAGAATGGCTCTGTTCTCACTGAGCTTACTCTGGTGTCTCTGTTGACTGTGGGTCTTCCACGGCATCCTGTGGGTCCTCCACATTAAGGTCACATATCGATGCAGCCTTCTGTACACCCACTTTTACAGGACCAGGGTTGGCTGGTGTCAGGTAGAGGTGCCAGATGGAATCAGACTTTTAGTTCTTCCAAGCAAGGTTTGTTGCATGAGTTACCAGCGAAAATACCTTTTTTGTATATTTTGCAAGTTCCAAATTTTCAAAATGTAAGTAAGATAATACATTAACAATGGCGCAAACGTATCATAACAATCACCCAACAGCATAGTGAATGGGTTCAATTATTTGAAATACCTTTAACAATATTTATGAAAATTACACGTATGTTTTAGTTATACTGAATTATTTTAACTGCATTGATTTAATGTTTTAGGTGTAAACTGAACATGTTGGAAGGGAAAATTAATTGCTTTTATGTTAATGGGATGTTAGTTGTTTGCTATTAATACACTTGACTTGCATTCTAGCATCGATCCTGAGAAACAGGCCTCGTGATGGGTTGTGTGACAGTGTCTGTCTATCAGTAGTGAAGACATTTAGTCCCAGGGACTAATAACCCATCTGCTCTCACCCAGGGTACCGAATAGGTCGGTCTAACTTTTTGTTGTAAAATTTTTTTCATTTTGTTGCATTTTTTGTATATTATTGCATTTGATCTCTTATTATTGCTATTGCTGAATGAAATTTCGTCTCCCAAGCTTTGAAATTATAATATGAGAGAGTAAACTTTGTGTCTTGTAAGCAATAAGGTCTGCCTGCATTGGGTAGTTGGATACACCCACCATCCTGGTACAGAAAGTGACATCATTGCAAAGACATGGTCTAGCTTACCTTGTTTAGCAACAGCTCATAACTGAGATAATCTGGCAATTGTAACAGAACTCACATTTTCTCTGTAATGTTTGTAATCACTCACTGGCTAAGGAAGTCTTTGAAAAGAATCTAAAATGGGATGCAGTTTACTCAGCAGATAATTTACACATGGGCTGCTGGTCACTGACCTCTGCTCTGTTCTGCTCAGTGAATTAAAAGTCCCTCTCAGTAAAGCAGCTTCATAGCTGTCTGTAAACAGAGTTGCAACTGGCCATTTTGTCTAAAATATAATGGCCAATGTCAAGTACACAGGAAATCTTAATATACAGATATCAACTGATATAATGAAAGAAGTATTGAACAAACTTTGGAATTATCTTCAACTAACTGTTTAACATATTTTCAAGGTAGCTGTTGTTTCATAGTGTGGCCCAGTATTACAGTACAGTATTTCCCATAGGCATGGTTGGTGGTGACCACCCATCCTGTATCAGACTGTCTTTATATAACCAAATATCATATGTATCCAGCTGCCTCCTGCAGGCAGACCTCTGTTATAAAGGCAGTAAGGCAGACAGTGTTATCTGCCATTGGACACAGCACAGGTGAGACCCCATACCATAGGTGTAAGCAAGTGTTCTTGGGAATGTGGATCTGGAGTGTCTCACAGTGCTGACATAAACTGTCACATTTAGTAGATGAACTATCCAACAGAGCATTGCAGGAATAATCTTAAACTGTAACATGAATCAGTTTTAGTAGTACACAGAGCCTTCTCATCTGATGCAGAAGTACAGTTTTGCTCCTGCTGCCTGATCTAGTGTGTTTGATCTCCTTGAAAACATTGAATTGCCAAGTGCCAGTTGGTTTGGACTGTCTGTCACACTGTGGGAGTCCAGCCTCATGTGACCTTGTAACCCATTGCTTCCATCTGTTAGGGCACTTGGAATGATCTTACAGGTTGCAAGAAGGTTTTTTTCTTAACAGTGCACCAATGGTCTGAAGTAAAGTTAAAACAGGAACAATGTTTGCAGCCACCTTGAGCTTTTGAATTTATTTCTTCTGTTATATTTTTGTTTGCTTAGAGCCCATGAGAACATGAGAAAAATGTGGTGCAGGAAGTGCCAAGTCACTTTGGCACTTCCTGTACCACATTTTATACTACTGGCCCACATTTTTGCTTGTTGAGTATCCCTACCACTCCCTCTCACACGAGCCAATGGAAGCAATGGATACAACACTGACTGTTGTTTTGAGGAAAATGTACCATTCTTAATGTGTTAAGGGTTTCATTAGGTTGAAAACGATGATAGAAATAAAAAAAAAAAACACAAATTGGACATGATACTTTCCGTTCAATAAAGGTGTGAATACAGCGACCACTAAACATTTTTAAAGGGTTAAGGAGAAATTCAGTCTGAAGTGTTCTGGTTCCTAATATTCATGTATTTTTCTTCTGAAAGATTGTATTTGTCACCTTTTTATTATTTTCAGTGACAAAAGAATAAAGATGACTACTCTGAGGTAGTGATGGCAGGCAAATGAAGTGAAAGCAACATGAGATCTGGAAAGGGATTTGCTCTGTTTGCATTCCCCAGGCAATCCACTTGCCCTGAATGTAGATGCAATCATTCCTCCATTTGGTAGCCCTTGGTGATTTATTAGTGGGACCTTCCTGTTTAGCACACAAACAACCCTGTAATGATCTGAAGAAATAAACACCATAAAAACCAAGCTAGATTTAGAGGGAGAGCTCCTGTTCCACATTCTTGGGTTCATTTACACAAAGCCCAAATTGTAATAATCCTTTCCATTGCCTTATTTCTTGCTAACATCATACCATATCTTGTTTCCTTGTTGTTTTGTTTGATCTAAAGTGTGACTCTGGGACCAGGTATGATTCCCCAAAATTTTTACTATTTTTGTAAGCTGAGCAAGAGCCCCCTTTTCAACACTGAATTGTATTTTGTGCATTACTGTTTCATTTAATATGATACTTAGTGTATCAGTTCAGTTAGCTCAGTGAAGGTGAATAAGAGCGACCGGTTTTTGGTTGTCATCTGAAACCTTTGTCTGGCTGAGGAATCATGTGGACCTCCACAAAAAATAAAAACAAAACAAAAAAAAAAAAAAAAACACCGGACATTTTCTAAGTTTTTATGAAGGAATTTTACAGATTTAGAGATGACATTCTCTTGTGAGTTTTTTCCACAGTCATGCCAGAACTAGGCTTTCTGAACCAAGTATGGCCATGTCTGAGTAACTAATATATTTTTGCAGGAGCTGAAAACCAGCTCTGAAATCCTAGCCCCATGGTCCATCTGGCACTGAGCTTGGTTTGGAGCAGTTTTTATCATGGAAATGGGACCTTCTTCCCTTTTAAAGATCTCAACTACCAGTGTGCTCATGGAGTAGGTCTTTGTAGGCACCCCCTCACTCCAAGTTATAACAGACTCTGGGAATGGACACACTCAGACAAGGTGCTCATGGTGGCTGCAAATCATTCACCATCGTTTTCTGTTAGTTTTGTTGTTTCAAGGTATGCTGCTCTTCAGATTAGTTTTTTTTTTTTTTTTTTTTGCATGATGAACGTCCTCTTTACCAAAACCTTCAGGTTGAGCTTAAATAGACCTTTTAAGTTAAATTTTTGTTATTTTAAACTAATCCCTCAATTTCTCAGAGCCACTTTAGTTGCTCCCTTTGTGCTAATGGTAAATGGAATGTGTGAAAATGGAACTAGCTGTGTGTTCTTTGTCAGCTCAGGAATTACCTGTTGGGTTGTTGAGTTGGACTGAGATGGCTGGGCTCTGACTTTGGGGAGGGTGTGTAGCATGACACACTGTTTCCTCAGTGGCAGAGGAGCTACTGCTGGCACCCATTCGAATAACTTCTCTCTGTATATTCAGTGTCTAGGATTCAACTTCTGTTTGTCATCTGGGTGTGAATGCACAGCTGCATCTCACAGTTCACCCGTCAGAGGTAGTTTTTCTACATATCAGAACCAGTACCATCAAGAGTCCCCATTCCCCATCCCCCATCCTAATCCCAGTCTGAGAGAATTTTTTCATCTTTCAGTGGGTTCACTGTGCCTTTAAGAAGCAAGTGTTTAATTTAGTTCCCGTATATGTGTATATGTAGTTACACTTGAATGTGTTTAAATTTTCTAGTGATTAAAAAATTGCCATTTTGCATTCAGTTGTCTTCAGATAACAGAATCATGTTACTCTGGCCCTCATTTTGTATGTAGAAATAGGGAATGAGACGTGCTTTCACATCTTTCCAGTAACTTAGTTCAAGTCTAAATAATGCCTCCCTCGACCTTTTTGTTTGTTTGTGTCTTGTAATGGGCATCTTAAAGGTACAGTTTCTCAGGGTGCTTTGGGAAGCCATTTTCACTTTCGGGTGTAATGGTACTAAATGTAAAGCAAAGTGCTGCACAGTTGGAAAGCATTCTTGTACATTACAGTACACCCCAATTTCTGGCTCTGCCTTTGTCACTTTTCCAACTGTTCATTTATCAGGTATAGGTTAGCTAGCACACTCTACTCATGTAAACTGTAAATTGTTCCATTGCACGTCTTTATGAAGATTTGCTTAAATTAAAAATGGATCTTTTAAAACTCATCGTTTCACAGGGAATAGGAAAAATGGTCTAGTAGACAAATAGGCACATACTGCTGGCTATTAGTGGTTGTAGTAGTTTATAATTAGCTAGGTAGATTCATATAATGAATGTTGCTCACAAGCCAGGTAGGTATTAATAACCCGCATAGGCATAGAGGTTGTTTAGATGTTAACAGTTAGTTACAGTTAGCAGATTAGGTTACCAAGCAGATAGACTAGTACATTTATTGTATTTGATATAGCCCAGTCACTATTCTGTGATCTACTCTTATAACTAAGTTGTTAAGAGAGAGTTTGTTAGCAAGGATTTTCCTACAGCAGCTATATAATGAACTGAAAAAGTGTACAAACTAAAACAAACGGATAATATGTCCCCTCATATTAATAGCAAAAGTTATAGCCAGCTTTCTACAGTAGCAATATGCAGCTACTGAAGTGTACACTGTGCCTGGTTATAAGCTTAGTTGAAGATAGGCCAATGCAGTGCATCTCCAGTGTTTTCAGCCAGAAATAAGAATTTCCTTGTCACCCCATGCCAGATCATACGGCCTGAAGCTCAACCCTAAAACTGCTTCTTTTGGTTGTTTTAAACGCTGTTAAATTCCCCAACTTAAGGATCTATGATAGTACACTGCATTTTGAGAAAGATAAAAAGATCTGGGAGGTTTGACAAGCATTCAGGAAATGATGTAAAAAGGATTTCTCTTTCCTGGGCTGTAGCATTATAGCATTATTCCCATTTATTGGACAGTTTGGAATGGGAAAATTCAGCTGGTATTTTTGAAGCAACAGTGAGCTTAAGATGAATCGTTTATAGACAATGCACCGCATGATGTGAGATGCTTTGCCATATACCACAGTTGGATTTTCACAGTACCCAGCTAAATCTCTCCCAACAAGGTTCCCCATTGTGTAAAGACATTTAGCCGAGGGTTCAAATACTAGGAGTCCCCATTATCACACATTCTCCCTTACTGGCAGAGAGCACTCAGAGGGGGAACCCGTAGCATAGTAACACTGTTCTCCTCTATGCTTTGACTGAAATTTCTGTGATTCTGCTGCTTCTTTGCTGCTTGTTTGGCTGCTTTTAGGACACTGGCCCAGTCCTCTCTCTGTGTCTGTGGTCCAGTAGACCATGTGTTTCACTCTCTGGTGTTGTAAAAAGGGTCCAGTCAGTGCCACTGCGTTTCAGTGCTTGTTGGAGACATGGAAAGGTGCAGGTACACTGTAACATTGTCACATTAATATTTGTTTGGATAAAGGCTTTCTCTGCACTTATTCAACGTGTATTTGAAAGCTTTGCTAATTAGGCTCTAATGTCCTACCTTGAGGAAGTGTTTCATTTGCTCATTTTGTAAGGCTCATGCTTAAAGGAGACCTGTTGCAACTATGGTAGAACTCCCAGTCCACCCCCTGCCCTTCAGTAGATACCATTACTGCCTGCTTGAAGACAGCATGAAAACACCTTGCACCTTAACCTTCATTCAGTGTGTGAAGCGTACAGGAATGCTTTCAAAATGCAGTCAGCTTTTGCCACCATGTACCTACCCTCTTAGGGTTTGCAGAGGGCTTGAGATGTGCAAGTCGCTATATCAGGTGAGATAGGAGGAAAAGTTGATAACTCTGAGTGTCTGTTCCATTTTCACAAAATTGGCTTTATTTTTGACAAAAACTATTTATTGAATGACCAGCTTTTATTGCTCATTCATTGTCTCATTTTTATTCCAGGAAGTTCCCTCTGAAGCAGGGAGTGTCTGCATATAAAATGGTCTGCAGTTCTCTGCTTCATAGGTCAGAAGCTTGTTTATTTTGTTTCTGTGGCTACGCTCAGTCCCAACTAAATTGTTTGAACCTGTAAGAGAAAACTTCCAATTGGCACGCATCATCTGACACATGGTAGTCATCATTAGCTCTGCACAATATTGGTTCATTTATTGTATATTTAGAAATCTATACATACATATGTTTTATATTATATATACACAATGTACTGTCTGTGTATATGTGTATAATATTTAATATCTGTGATTTTGGAAAAAAAATAACTGTCTCAGTTATCCGGGAAATATTCAGCACAACATATTAAACTGAGGCATACATTTTCCAAATTGAACCTAAGTCACAACACCTACAACAAACTTGCTTCAATTGTTTTTTTATAATCACACACACACACCCCATCACACACAGGCACACAGACACACAAACATACAAACACACACTCACAGACCCATGCACATACACACATATACACAAAGTTATGATGCAAAATAAAATGGGAAAAAAAGAATTTGAAATTGGGAGTCAAAAAAAGCGAAGCGATCATGCTCAAATTTCGCTGCTTGAATGGGACTGCTAGCCAACGCTGGCAAAGAAGCCTTTATTTACTGTTCAATTGTGCACTGCAGATGCCACCTCCACATCCTCTTCTATGCCCATGGGAGGTCCTCGCTCTGCTTTTCCTGCCTCTTCCAGCCCCACCATACACTCCTCTACCTCAGCCACCAACCGGGCCTCCATTCACAGCAGCTGTGCTCCAAGTGATGGGGTAAGTAGCCGAGGGATGACAGAGATGCTGGTCCTGGAGGGCCAGCAGTCTGGAGCCGGAGCGGGAGGCAGTGGTGGCTGCAGCGGAAGCAGGGTCGGTGCTAATGGAGGAGGAGCAGGATCTCAGCAGCACCAGACAACACCCTCCAAGCGCCGGACGGTCCTGAATATCTCGCCACCCCCGGAGGATCTGTTGGATGACAGCCACATGTCCTGCCAAGATGAGCTGCTCCAGGACTCAGAACAGAGCAACAGCATCTGGATGGAAGACTCTGCTTCCAACTTCAGCATCATGAGCTCCAGCTCTTACAATGACAACACTGAGGTCCCCCGTAAGTCTCGCAAGCGCACACCACGCCAGCGTCCTGGGCCTAAGCCTACAACCACCGAAGAAGCCAGTATGGACGTCTTTGATGCAGACAGTGCCAAGGGGCCACACTTTGTCCTCTCCCAGTTGGGCCCAGACAGCAAGGCTTGTCCCAAAGGAAGGTGGGTAGTCTTGCTTTAAATGCAAGAAGAAATTCATCAGTGATGTGCTGACATTTTAGTGATTTTGAATCCATTGAAAAAATTGCTTTGGAGAGGAAAAATGGAAAAATGACTTACAGATGAGTCTTATGTAAAGTCCAGTTTTCACTCTTGTGTTTATCTTTTTGGCACTCACATAGAGTGATGCTCAAAAGCAAACTCTTAGAGGAGAGAACCAATGACAGAGTGGGGCAAGGATACTTTTGAATGGGAAACACCAGCATTTTCATTTCCTCCCACTCCTGCGTCATCTCTTCTGTTTTTGAGAATGACCATTTACTTCCTTATAATTACTTTTCAAATTAACCAGGTGTCCAGTGTGGCTAAACTGGTTAAGCAGTACATTATCAGCCAACTAATAAAGGCTGCAAGAAATGATCCATACCAGGAAGAACATGCCATTTGCCCAGTTGTAACTTCTTCTTGTATTCAGAGGGAAGTGTTAGGCAGAATGTCTATACCAGTCACCACATTTCATTTTGCAAAGCACTGTTTTGAAAGCACTATGAGGTTGGTTGCTTCCTTATGCCTAATGTCATGAGAATAGCACACTATCAAAATGGATTTAAAATAGAATTCCATGCTGTATTTTACTAGTAAGATTATGTCTTAAAGTTGTGGGTCTTGGGCCATCTACACCTGCACTACTCAAACAAAAGAAGAAATATGTTTTACCCACCAGCCTATAAACTATCATGCAGTGCTACAGAAATATTGTAGAAATGTTGAGTCTGAATTTCCTCTTCCTTGCAGCTCAACAGAGGGTCCTCAGACACCCAGTCAGAAACCTGGGACACTGTCAGGTCAGTACCCTTCAAAGGCCGAGGGGAAGGAGCTGAAGATCCTGGTGCAGCCGGAGACCCAGCACAGAGCCCGGTACCTGACAGAGGGCAGCCGGGGCTCTGTGAAGGACCGCACACAGCAAGGCTTCCCCACTGTCAAGGTAAACAGACCGTAGGCCTACTCACTCCCCTGAGTGCTTTGTTTGTGGACAGTGCCAAGCACACAGAAGTTTGTGGTGTGTTGCCTTTTTAGTACACCCTTATCTGCTTCCAGCTATTGCCACTATCCGCACAATACCAGTCACTGTGGTAAAACCTTGAATAAATGCACATGTGCGTAACAATTCAAAGCTCAGTTAAAACTTATTTGTAGGGTAATGCAGCCAGCCACTTCTCATTTATTTGTTGCCTTGAAATGAAATGTTGTACTTCTGTGCTCAACTTCCCTAAATGGTAATAATGCAGACATGTCATCAAAATGATTGTCCTGCATCTTATTTGCATTTTTTGCAACGTACTACTCATAAGTACAGTTTATAAAGCAACCTTGTTGGCCTCAAAGTGAAATATTTGCCAATGGTGACTGAAATTTCAGCTGTCTTTTTTGTCTGTTCTTTGTGATTATTTAACGTAAGAATACTGGGTTAGCCAGTTTGTCTGTGTTCTGTATTTTATGCCCTTGTGCATGTTTTTGCTCTTAACAATGGATCCATTTCTCCCTAGTTGGAGGGTGTGAATGAGCCAGTGGTCCTGCAGGTGTTTGTGGGCAATGATGCGGGTCGTGTGAAGCCACATGGCTTCTACCAAGCCTGCCGGGTCACGGGCCGCAACACCACAGCTTGTAAGGAAGTGGATATTGAAGGCACCACTGTCATTGAAGTATGCCTGGATCCCAGCAGCAACATGACCTTAGCGTAAGAACCTGCTTCTCAAACATTCTGATTTGAAAAAAACTGTAGTGACCACTGCTTAGGCACCGTTTTGTTGATTGGTTAGCTTTGTTTATTAGTATTCTGTAATATTGTGAAAACACAAAAGTGAACAAAAGCTTGTCCGGTATGTTCTGTTTCCTGCTGCTACAAGGTTGAGCTCCACAGTGAGTCATTTATGTGTTGATGGGGCAGGCCATGCAAGCAGGTGGAGCCAGCTGACAGGGCTGACCGCTGTGTTTCACTTCAGGGTGGACTGTGTGGGCATCCTGAAGCTCAGGAACGCAGACGTAGAGGCACGCATTGGGGTTGCTGGTTCCAAGAAGAAGAGCACGCGGGCCAGGCTGGCGTTTCGAGTTAACATCCCCCGAGCTGATGGTTCTATTCTAACATTACAGACCCCTTCATCACCCATCCTCTGCAGTGAGTGGCAGTTATTTTGGGGTACTTTGGGGGGGGGGGTAGGGGGGGGGCACTGTGAGGGATTAGACAAAAGATAGTCTTAATAGCTTGAGGTGCGGTGGGTGGGGAGGGAGACAAGTGTTTGTGTTTTGGAGAAAATGTGTGAAATCACTTCTCTGTGTACAAGTGTTTACTCTGCCAACAAGAATTTTTCTGTGTTATACATTGGGCTGATGAAATAAAAGAAACATTCGATTTAGATCCAGTCCAGTTACGTTATGATTTTGAAATGTATAATAAAATTGAATCATACAGCATGCAATGTCTTGGAGAAAAGTGTCACCACTGATCTGGTGTGACAGCTTGTATGTTACTTTCCATCAATTTATTGAAACTGTACACTGACTGAAATAGAATAATTGTAAGGGTTTCAAACTTGAGGCAGACCTTGACTGCAAAAACACATTGACATTAAGACATTGGGTAATCCTACCCCTACATAAAATGTCATGATGAATAAATTAATAGGTATTAATTATATTAATAATAATATAGACATATTGTAAGTCATACAGTGCTATGGCATTAGTTGTTCCATACATGCTCCCAAATTTTAGTTTTTGGTGGATTTGTTACATTTGCACACATTGTTGTGATTTCACTGCTGGTTCAGACATGCTAATGTTCATTCTTGTGGTGTTATTTTGGCAGTGCTGTAGCACAGCCTGCTGTATTACAGAATGGTGGCGAGTAAACAGAACAGTTCTTGTTTTACAGAACAGGCCTGTAAAACAAGCTGGTTGGAATATTGAGTAACCATAGTAACAAGGACTGACTACCAGATGATGACATCAGAGTCTAACAGTATTAAATAGTTTATGTAGTGATCATACTCCTTTTTGTGGTCTCGTACATTCTGTGACAGTAAGTTCAACTTACCACATTTTCATGCACTGTTGTCTCTCTGAGAAAACGAAGAAAAAAAGACTTGGAAAAGGAGCAGCTGGTTTAAATTCATGTCTTAAGTTACTATGTGACTGCAGCAGTTAGCGAGGGTAGCACAAGTCATGGGCACAAGAGATGCCAAATACTGTTAGTCATGGATTTGGGAAAACCATTTCACTGAGGAGGGGGGCTGTGGATAAATAAATGACAGGTGTAGGGTTTTTGTTAATTTGTACAGGGCCATAGCATTATTTGAGTGAAACTGAGTGAAATCTCAGTGAGCCATTTCTGGTCAGATACTAGGGGTGTCTTGACAAGACTCCCTCTGCTGTTAATTTGAAGCGGCAGGGGTATGGGGTAACAGGGTGCATGGGTGTGAAACAGAAACCCAAGCCTGATCTGACCCGCGCACTTTAATGCCTGAACTGAACCTGGCCTGAAGATAACTATCTGTTACCTGACCCAAACCTGACCTGATGGTGGTGGGGGTATGTGCCTGCCTGAAAACACTAGCAGTTACAAAACCAGCTACTGCTAATAATGAAATCAAATCAAAATCATCAGCAGCTTGCATATATCCCAATTTGCTGAATCAGTAAGTGAATAAAGGCCTGTACCGGGGAAAATGCATAAATCCCATTGTATGTAACGGTACAGAAGCTTTACAAATGAACACAGTACAGTCCGTCCTTGTAGGGAATGCAGTGCACTATGTGGTGAATGAAAATCATATGATTAAACAAATGAAAATAGAAAATTGAGCTCAATAGTTCAACAAAACAAATAGTCTTTTTTGGGAAAACAGTGTGAAAGGATGTGATGTCTAAATAAGTATATGAACTAATCCTCCATTCAACCTTGAAGGTTTTGGAAGCCTTAAAATAGTGATTAATTAGTTTTCAACTCATTTTAGCACTGTTTTTCGACAGCAGTGCATTCAAAACCTAATATCCAGGAATTTTTTTTGCCTGACCTGTCTCAAACTCAAAGGCTATAGCACAATTACTGACATGAGCCAGCTGACATGAGCCACCCGACATGTTTCATTGGGTCCCAACAAGCTTGGGTTGTGTTGCAGGGTTTTGGTATGGGGAGGGGCTTGTGAAAGAACATGGGGAATGGAGTGAGGGTGAGGCTCATCCTTTGCAAAACATTTCAGCAGTCAAGATGCTGTCTGGAGAAGTAGTCCCATCGTAGTCTTGCTTTCATGGCGTTAATAACACAGTTGTACTTATAATTTATTGCAGTGATTATAACATTAGTCCTAGTATTTTTCATAATTGGCTGACTGAAACAGGAATTTAATTAAATTACCAAGACTGAAACACAGTCCCTAGCTGGGACCAGACAAAATTATCCATGGCTAAGACTTTTTTTCTGAACAGTGCAATTAGAGCAAAATCCTCTTTTCCACAAATGCTAACACTCGCCTTCCAAGAAATCATGAGAGGGAATTTGTCAAGTAATTGGTTTAAGCTGTTCTGTTGGCATTCCTCTTCATACTTGTGGATTGTGAACAGAACTGAGTAGCTGAGAGCTAATCTGTGTCACACATACACATATATTTTCTGTCTAAACTTTGAGGTGTAAGAGAGGGTCCATCCCTGCAATCTGTCTTTGTACACTGCATGTGCTCAGAATCTGGGTTTTTTTTGTCAGTCTATATTGCCTTTTGGATTTTCACAGCCTCTGTGTGGCCTGTGTCACTCTTCATATCAGAGATGTATTTGTGGTCTCTCTGTGTGAGGTGTAAGTGAGTGTTATTGACAGCATGCCTGTGTTGTGTTCTGTCCACAGCACAGCCTGCAGGAATTCCTGAGATTTTGAAGAAGAGCCTGCACAGCTGCACCGCGAAAGGAGGAGAAGAAGTTTTCCTCATCGGGAAGAACTTTCTCAAAGGAACAAAAGTCATATTTCAGGAAAATGCTTCAGGTATGTTTGTAGCATCCACTGCATCCTGTGTAGTTGTTTTTCTGATGCCTATTGTTATTTTTCGTAACACAATTCACTGTTGTGGTAACTGATGTTCTTGTCCTTCTTCAAGATGAGAAATCCTGGAAGGCAGAAGCAGAGATTGACATGGAGCTTTTTCATCAGGTAAAAATATGTGTTTGCTCAGTATCCTTTATTGAAGTCATGTCCCTGCTAGCAAATTAGCTGGAGTTTATATTTGTAAACATGAATTAAAATTTATAAACACACGTATACTGAGTTTTGAATATTTTCAGTATTTTTAAGACCCATCAGGGCTCAACACTTACTTTAAAATGTGGTTGTCCATCCAGGCAAACATTCATCAGATTTTGCTAGCCTCAATGGACAATATGGTTGCCAGATGGTCAAGTTCAGCAATAATTTTTCTTGCAGTATAAGTGCATCCAATCTACAGGTTCCTCTTTTTGGGCAAATAACACTTTAGAAACATAATAAAGATGGCAACTTCATAGCCCTTCAAATATTTGTGATATACCATGGGATTGAGTGCCCATAATGCTTTTATAAATTGGATCCATAGTTGCCTGTCCTTTCCAGTGTCCTGGAAATTTGTCTTTGTTTTTGCAACCAAGGGTGTACCCTTTTTATCTTGGACAGAAATGTTTCTTGGCTGTGTCCTGGTTCCAAGTGATGGTTGTCAGTAACTTTGAAGTGACCTCTCTGCCTTGTGGTCACTTACTGACATTATTTCCCTGATTTGCATTCACCAAGCTAGCTAATTAATTAGGCTATTGATATCATGAATATTTGCACGGCTTGGTGTGTTTGTTAGGCAGTACATTTACATATACAGGCAGTACATGAATGATGTGTCTTACATGAAAGACGGTTCATGTAATCAGTAAAACTTGTTAAATTTAGTCTCTCCTTTTCAGGCTATGTAGTCAGTTAAGTAGCAAACCTTGAATTCATTCAACAGTTAATTTGTTTCATAAAAGTGCTCAGTGCACAAGGGCACTCAATGGACAATGTTAAGGGGCTCCCGAGTGGCTCAGTCGGTAAAAGCATTCGTTCTAAGTGTAGACTGAACGCTACAGCCCGGGTTTGGACCCAACCGTGTCACTAGCCGATAGTGACCGGGAGCTCACAAGCGGAACACATTGGCTTCATTCCACCAGGGATGGGGTGGGTACGGGGTGGTAGCAGGGCTTCGGTTCCATTAGCAACAGCGACCCCTGCTGGTCAATTAGGCGCCTGTGGTCCATGTGCCAAAGCTGCATACGAAATGTCTTCCTCCGACTCATCTCTGTGCTAGCTTATCTTGTGGGCCACAGTGCGAAAAGAAGCAGCAGCTGACGTCACATGTCTCAGAGGAGGGCACGTGCTTGTCCATGCTCTCCCGGATTGACAGTGGGGGTTGTGCAATGGGACTGAACATCGATGACAAATTGGGCATTCCCGAATTCGGGGAATTGGCCATTCCAAATTGGGGAGAAAATGGAAAAAGGAAAATACATTTAAAAAAATTATTATTTTTTTTAAATGCACAATGTTAAGATCTATGACAATTCCATTTACCCATGGTATATTATGGAATATTGTCACGGATCAGATAAAACGCTAAATGACCCGTAACAGATCGGAACTAACCATGTTATAATGTAACATCAGATTGCCTCAAAACTATTTCAGGGGGAGAAAATTGGAGGCTTTTAGATTTCTCTCCCCAAGGTCAAATCTCTTTTTTACCAAAAAAAAACCAAGGCCACGACATGGTAACTGTCTGTAACAGTAATAAGTGGATGCTGTATATTTAGCCTATTTCATAGCTATTAGCCTCCATGAGTATAAAAACACAAATACATATTGTCAGGTTTTTTGGTTTTGGTTTCAGTCATGTTTGTGGTTGACAAGATGGGCAATGGGCAACACAAAATGGTTTCCACATTCTCTTCGTCAGTGCAACTTGGCAACCATTCATGTTGAGCCCTGCCCATGTAGCATAGTCACACTTTATCTTACCAGACAACTTCCATATAGTGCTCTACTCACTGTACTTTCTTATTTTTCTGTCCTTGGTTGCCATGACTTGTGCCTCTTAACCTCAGCTCTAATGGGTCCATAGAAGAAAGTCTATACATTTTGAAAACAAGCTGTTTCTGCAAAATTTTTAAACAGATTGTTGTGGAATTTCCACAGTCTTGCATGTGGACCAGAGCAAACTATAGAGAAAGTACTGGTTCCCTGGTGAAGTCGTCATTGTTCTCATTTTCCTGATATAGAATCATTTAATCGTGAAA
This sequence comes from Megalops cyprinoides, assembly GCF_013368585.1. Lineage (NCBI taxonomy): Eukaryota > Metazoa > Chordata > Actinopteri > Elopiformes > Megalopidae > Megalops > Megalops cyprinoides. The sequence goes on from NC_050590.1 coordinate 16,739,234, forward strand.
GTCCCTCCATATCAGAACCTGGCAATCTCATCTCCTGTGTCTGTGGGGATCTACGTGGTGACAAATGCTGGGAGATCCCACGACGTGCATCCTTTCACCTACACACCAGAGCCAGGTGAGCATTTCGCCTGATCCCCTGCTCTAGAGCATGGTCAGTTTTCCTACCTCTTCTACTTTACTACTACCACTGATGCACTGCTTGATCTCTTCACCATTGTTCTTTTATCTCATATTTCTTGTGCATGTGTGTCATGTTTGGTTGGTGTACTGGGCAATAGAAAAGTATGAATCACTCATCTTAAAGTCATCAATTAGCTTCAATTATAAATCAGTTGGAAATCAGAATGAATGAATACTTAGCAACAAACAAAACAAAGTCTGTCTGTTTTCGGCAGGGAAAGCAGTGGATGTGACTGTGAAGAAAGAGGCACAATGTCCAGCCAAGCCCTGCTCGTTTGAAGAGCAGATGAAAGGTAAACACCTGAAGCTCTGTATATGACTGCACTTCAAACTGTGGCAAACCCTTTTCCTTTTAACATTTTATCTCCAGCCCTGGAAATATTGGAAATATTTTCAAACTCTTATGTGTGTGTTAATATTAAACTACAGTAGGTAATTGTCTCTAGGAGGCAGATTAATAGTATGGTTATGGAAAGGGAAAGTAGGAAAACAAACTTTTCTGTATGTGATGAAGTTTTGTGTTGTTTTGTTTTTAAATGTGATGACTTTGTAAGATTATTGTCTGACTTCAATCTCACCAGTAATACAGAGCAGCAGCTGTAGCCTGGATAGTGCTTTGATAGCCCCATTGATGTCCGTTGTCAAGAGGGAAGATGTCACCCCAATGGAGGTCTCCAGCAATCCTTCTGCAGCTGGTATCTTTAAGGTAAGGGCAACAGAAGACTGGAAAAAATAATCTGCTTTGATCTGTCATTCATCTGTAATATTTTTGAAGTCTAATTAATTAAATATCATCCTAAAAATGAGTTCCAAGTGTGTTGTCTTTTTCTAAACAAATACTACCATTTCTTTTTTCCTTTGCTGGATTCTCTGTAGAACTCAGATGTCATTGGGTCGGCCCAGCAGACCCTGGACATAAGTTCCAGTGTTCCCACCAACAGCAATCCCTTCCCCAGTGCTATGCCTTGTCAGCCAGGGGACCCAGAACAGCCGAAGCCTGCTGTCTTTGCTAATGCAGAGCCCCTGAGCACCATACAGAAGCAGGACATCGCTCCCAGCGCTTCCTTCTCTGGGGCTGGTGACTCCCTGCTCCAGCAAGTCCCCCAGCAGTTCCTCCTGGAGCCCAGAGAGAGCCTGCCCCAGGAGAGGACCAGCAGCAGCGCTGGAAGTGTGGTGGACTTGTCTGAAATGGTGGAGGCCCCACAGCAGCAGCCCCAGCTTCCCATCTTCCCACAGGACGGGGTGGCCCAGCTGGAGAGGGCAGTGCGGGAGCTGCAGGCGGGGGGATTCTCCACCACCGGCTCAGGCAGTAACAGCCTAGTCCAGCAGGTCCTGGAGGCAGCGGCACAACAGCAGCTCAACTCAGTCCTGTATAGCCCAGGCCCCTCTGCCGACAGCATGCAGCAACAGGTCCAGGATAACATGAATAGCCTGCAGCTGCAGTCGGCAGAAAGCTCTCTTGCTAAGCAGCAGCAGCAACAGCAACAGCAGCAGCAGCAGCAACAGCAACAGGTCCTGGAGAACCTGCAGCAGCAGCTGCAGTCAGAGCTGTTCCAGCCACAGATCCCCATGCAGTGTGGCATTTTCCAGGGGGGTGCTCCGAGTGAGACTTCTGAGCAGCAGGCTTCCCCCCAGTCCATGGTACAGAACAACAGCACGCTCTTTCAGCCGTCTGAAGGCTTGATCCGTGGTGCCTCCCACCAACAGCAATCACAGCAACAGGCAGCGCTTTTCCAGCAAGCAGGAGAGCTCCTGTCCATCCAGACCTCCAACTTCCTCCAGCAGCCTCCCTCTCACCCCTCCCCTCCTCAGCAGCTGTTCCATACCCCCAGTCCAATGTCCGAATCACAGGATCCACAGGGGTCGATGTTCCACGCTCAGCAGACCTCCCCCACCCAGGAGCAGGTCCAGGCAGCCATTTTTCAGAACACCCTGACTGTGCTGACGGGCTCCACGCTCTCTCCAGAGCAGCAGCCAGCTGCCTCTGGTCTGTTCCTCTCTCCCACCACACTGCCTGGCCAGCTTACCGCAGACAGCAGTCAGCAACAGCAGCAGCAGCTGGCCTTCCTCACCTCCCTGCAGACGTCTACCACAGAGCCTCAGTCGGTGTCAGTGTTCCAGGCCCAGCCCCAGCTGTCCCCTCTGCAGCAGAGCACCCCCATGGAGCAGCAGCAGCCATCTCAGCAGCAGCAGCCAGCACAACAGCAGGACTCCATATTTCAGAGTATCTCTCCCCACCCCCCTGCCAACACACATGCCCCAAACCAACAGCAGCAACAGCAGCAGCAACAGCAGGCTGGCCTCCTGTTCTGCAGCAATGCCCTGAGCCCCCAGGAACAGCCCCCCACTCTGCTTTTCAGTGGACAGGCCCAGATACCGCCCATGAGCAGCAGCAGCCTCCCCTCTCAGGTACCCCAAAATCCCCCTCTCCTGTTTTCCCAGGCCAGCACGGTGGCTGTCAGCCAGCAGGAGCCATCAGAGCCCATGTCCTTCCAGGACCAGAGCTCTGTGGCTGTTAACCCCCTGACCAGCGAGTCCACCCAGCAGAGCCTTTTCCAAGACCAGCAGCCCATGCAGGTAGCACCAAGCCCTAACAGTGCCCCTGAGCAGCCTGTCACCATCTTCATGACCCAGCCCACCATATCGGCCCTACAGGGGGGCATGGGTACTCAGGAGCTCCCCCAGACGGCCATATTTACCACGCAGAATGGGGTTGCAGGTCTGCAGACCACCACTTCCTCTCCAGTACAACAGCCTGGGTCGCTCTTCCAGACAACCATAAGCGGGACCATGAGCCAGCCCAGCCAGTCTCAGCAGCCTGGCCTCTTTCTCTTTGGAATCCAGAATGGTAAGACCTGAAGCCTTTTTTCATGACCAGGGGCCAGTGTATTTCAAAATGACATCTCACAAACAAGTCTAAAACTTTAAAATTCATTTTAAAATAAACAACCAAAGATAGCATTACCATGTGACAAACTGAACAAATTTATTGCTAAAAAGCCTAATTCATATATTAAATAATATTATAAATTTATTCTCAAAGTTCATAAGTTTTATTCTAATACATTCATGTTTTTTTACTAGGTAGGATTGACACTACCAGATCATTTGTCAACTCTCCAACTCATTCTTCAGTTTCTGACAATTTGGATATGTCTGACAGATGTTAAATGTCAGATCAATACATATTTCTTATTTCCTGATTTCCATGTGTAGTTCATTACTTTCCATCTTGTTTTACCAACAGTTAATATAATTCTCTACACACTTCATTGCATCTTAAGTAAACAAGCGTCAGTATAACATCAACATTTCAGAGTGGTCATTTCGGTTACATTCAAGTTTTGATCGATGGGAATTAATTGTCATTGTGTTAGTTTTATAAGTGGTTTTCATCATTCAGTGATTAAAAGTTGAATCTCAGCAAACCTACATAAAAAGCCAATAGTTTTTATCCAGAGCTGCTGACCTGAGACCTAATGCTCTTGGATCCTAATCCTAGATGTAATTTTATATTGTGTAGGAAGATAATTTACCTCCATTTCAGCTGTGCTGTATAATTTGTCATAAAAAAGGTTATAGAATTTACCAGATGAAATTCTAAAATTATAAGCTTGTGCCAGACTGAAAGCACTCGTTAAACACATCTGAACAAATTCATAATGGAATGATATGTGTTGAATTTGATGCAGGCTAAATAGGTCAGAAGCAGCTACATTATCTGTTTCTATTTATGTAGCAAGCTGTAGTCTGTTCCTGAGAAAGGGTGGTGCTATGAAAAGGGCTGAAATGGATCCAATTAACAGGCTGCACTTGACCCCCCTAGTGCTGAGTTTTTCAAAATGAAACATTTTCCTTCAGAAGCAGTGCAGCAAATAAGGAGGTGGTAATGATGAGTGGTAACTATTGGTAACCACTACCCTGTTTAAAATTGTCATTGGACTAACGATAATTGTAAAATGGAGTTTCTTCATTTTACTCATCTATCTTGGTTTGATTTCTGTGGTGTGAGCAGAGTCTATATTTGAAAATCTCTGATGCCACAAGGTAGATGTTTTCAGTCAGGGGTAAAGTGCACTTTATCTTGATCAGTGTCTATAGCCGGTAAGCGTGTGACTTCCTTTTCCTGTGTTTCCCTCAGAGTGTGGCCAGCTTATAAATTCCCCTGGGCCCACGCTGTCTGATCAGCTCATTGCCATCAGTCAGTCGGGTCAGAACCAAGGCGAGAGTGATTCGCAGATTCAGTCTCTGCTCAGCCAGTCCATGTCAGAGTCCGGGACCATGCAGGGCAGTATGAGCACCTCCCAAAATATGGAAAAGATAGATGATCTGCTGGTGAGCCTTCAAGAGCAGGGGAACAACATCTCCCGTTCCTACTAAGGTGGCTGTGAGACACAGGTAAGAAAACCTCTTATGAGCCTCTGCATCACCATGAATCCTAAATGGTGCTTGCCAAGCAATTTCAGAAAAAGGCTCTGATGTTGTAGTTAAGTCTCATGACCAAATACTCTGCTGTGTATTGGGTGACCCCATGGTAAAAGACACCACAAGATATGAGAATTCTGGAGAACACTTTGTTAATATACTGATGTATGAGCACCTCCCTGTCTTTAATTGCTTTCAGGCAAATGAAACAGGCCATAAAAAGGAAAAAGTCACTGAACATAGAGCTTCCTAGGGACAAAGCATACAATCTTTCCAAATGCATACAGCAACCACCTTAGTTGTAGGTTTTTGGGTCACTCATTTCAGTGTAAATCTAGAAATATAATTCACACCATTTCATTATATTGGACAAGACTGTGGAGACAGAGTAGAAAATAGTAGCCAAAAAGTATTTCATAGTAGCAAATTCAGCCAGAGAAATGTAAGGAAGAAAATGCAAGCTATAATGCTAAATAAACAGGTTGACTGATCGACCTTGTAACTGTCCTGGTAAAGGCTTGATACATCCGAAAAATCTGCATCCCTGAGGTTTATTTTTTACTTTTCCACAAAATGTGATCTTAATTTAAAGCTCCAGTCACATAAGCCATATAATTGTAAAAGAAGGTAAACTACTAGGTGCCCTTAATGAATAGCAGATGATGTTAAGATATTCAAGACTCTTTCCAATCCTTTTTGAACTTATACGTAAAGCACTTTTTACACATTGTTGGTCTCCTTTCAGGGCCTGTGAGGAGTTTAAGGAGGTTCAGAAGAACAAATCAACCAGGTCCTGTCACAGCTACAAGTGGCATCAAAGCTTCAGCTGCTTGTGGTTCTAAAATCTGTTCCTCATGTAGATGTGCAAAAGGAGGCAAAGAGGGCAGTGCCAGCGTCAACCAGATCTGGTGCAGAGTGTAGAGCACAAGGGTCGCCAGTCTGACTTGTGCTACGGACTGTAAAATGAACAGCATCACTGTTGGGTAGCTCCCTGCTGTATGGCTATAGCTGTGAATGAAATGTATCACCTGTTGGAGTGTGAGTTAAACTTATTAGTTCTCAGTGCAGCACTTTGCAGTGTAGTTTTTCAAGGTGTTGCAGCAATCAAGCATACAGTCATCCTGAATTATGTTGGATGACACTGTGTGCTTTAGTAACTGTTTATAAAGTATTGCGCTTCTCTCTTTTTTTTTTTTAAATAGATCTCTTTGGGGTAAATCAGATTGAAAGACAATACACAAATCAACAAAAAAAAAACCTTTGATATTTTTTAACATTATATGTTGAGCACTTTATAACCCTTTTCTTTGTGACCAGTTACTCCTTGTATTGACATATATAGCTTTCTGTGGATTCTGTAGTTAGCTATATGTTCTTTTTACAAAATAATTTATAAGTCTTGATTGATATATATGGATATCTACTCATGTTTAATGTATATATTAATACTATTTTCTTACTCATGCATGTTTTTGAGTCATGTCTTAAATTTTATAAAGTTAGTTTCATTTAACAAAAGAAATCTCCCAGCGCTAACCCATTCCTATCTAAGGATTAATTTTACAACATTACTTTCTTGCCCAGGGAGCCCCTGATGATACAGAAGGACATAGTCAAAGGATGGTATGGCATATGAGACAAGTTAGGGAAAAAAAGAGACCAGACCTGTGTTTTGGTCATTCATGTCCATTAGAAATACAAATTTCTTTTCAGTGAGAATGTTTCTTTGTCCATGTGTATATGACAGCCTTCTTATATTTTCATAACTGTGTATGTAACAGTATATGAATAACTTTTGTGTAATGAAATAAATTATTTCCTCTTGTTATTTGTACTGTTTAAGTACAGCTGTATATAATTTGTTAGCTGTAGCCTCATTTCTGTGGTTGATGTTGTGATATGTTCTCTAAATGTCTGGCACTTTTGTGCTGAGCAAGTATATTGGTATCAGATTAGTGAGGTTTCCAGCCCCTTGTATTATCAGTGGGACATTCAGAGGGCAGTCTTGTTAACAAATGCAACATTTTTGTTGCATTGTATATTTTTACAATTTACTATTTTCTTGTAGTGCTGCATGGTGCTACATACAGGAAGGGTGGAGAGTTGTGTCGTGTGTCATTGACATAACTGTTCATATTTATATTATTATGAAATATAAAAATTTCTCTCATGCTGATGTGAGCTCCCTCTGCATTTTGACCTCGCAGAAGGCTGACAGAGTCTATGTCTCAACCCATTTCAGGCTTTTCAGGTTAAGGCCACATTTATTCACCATCACAAGACTCAGTCAGTGTTAGAGCTGCAGCGAATTGATCTGATCATTACGCAAAGGGGAAATGATCCATTGTAATTTGCACTGTTGTGCATATGTAACTGTAAATGTCAATGTCAAGTGTGTATTGAAGCTACCAAACATGTTTGTTTGTTTTGCCGTACTTGCAAGTTTATAGTATCTGACTGGAAAGGAGCCAGGACAGAGGTTGTGTTTCTAGTGAGAGTCTACAGTTAAGTGTTTGCTTAGCCAAGGGGCTGGTCTCTGTAATGACAACTACAGGGATAGCTCACTGAAGCCTCTATTTTGATGTCTTTGCTGTGTTGGTTGTTGTTATTGTTACTCCACTTTTAACTTGTCACTATCTTTACTAATTTTGTAAACAAGCAGCTGTTTGTGGAGGGTGTGTTTGGCCTCTGACTGGTAAAGGTGATTTATAAGGGACATGAAGTCCTCTGTTCTCCTGACCTCAGTGATCAAACAGTGTTCTTTCAGATGTTTAAAGGGACCTTGTGCAGGATGATGAGCCACATGTGCACTGGAGAAAAGAGCCATCTATATCCAGCCACCTTCAACTTTTGTCAAATACTGATGGTTTTTCTACCTGTCTCGGTTATTTTGTGTGATTATTTTTATTTATTTTTTATATTTTAAAATATTTTAGCATCATGTTCTTTTACTGGTTAAGTTCTTTGCAGTATCATTTCCATTAACCATATCTAATTTATGATTTCAAGCATTGTGTCCCAACCATCAGTTTACTTACTACAGTTTACTTATATTCATGGTTGGTTTTTGGTATATTGTAGTCCTTTTCACTTCTTTTTCTCTCCTCTTTTTCATATATACGCTCTCCCTGCTATACACTGTATTTGGTTGTTGAGTACCCATGTAAATATGTCATATATGAGTATAAATACAAATATGGAGTAAATGAGAGCAAGAAAGATTTTGTCATAGTTTTCCTCAGTACATTATGTTGAAAATGCCTGGCTAAGATCAGTTACAGTATATGGATTTTTTTCACAGTTAGAGAGTAACAGTAATGATATTGATTAACACTGACCCCCTAATGTCATGTCTTGTATTTCTAGGACCTTTTATAGTCTGAGAAAAGCACAGAAGGTTTTGGGAAAGTAGTGCCAAACATAGAGCCAAATCACACATAATCATGATCCATGAAAACTTATTTCAATGGGAAATTTAAAAACGATACAAATGTGTATTACCTCACACACTGTGGGCAGCATTTGTTGCAACTAGCAACTACATCTGATACTGGACCAATTAAGATGTTACAAACATTCTGTATATTGTATATATATATTTGGGCAGCATCTTATGGAAGATATTTTGATATGTTAAACATACCCAGTTTTTTTTTTTTCAAATGTCACATATTGGTCAGCAATTTTCGATAACGTTCAGTTCTATTTAAGAGGGCCAATTTGGTTTTTCAGGACACAGATTTTTTTCTCTGCTTCACAGCCACATAAAATGTTTGGACTTTACAAGATGTACCCAGCCATTAACACAAGGAAAGATTTTAACAGTTTTCATATACTTATACACTTACGTCTGTACACATTGATTTAACTAATTTCATTACAAGTTGACATAAGGTTACGTATGTTATCGTGTGGAACAGATGGCAAGTGTAATTGAGGGGTATCAGCCATTACCTTGTCTTTTTATCTTTCTTTCCTTTCTTTTTTGGCAGAAATACATGTGCCTTGACAAATCTTGTATTTTAACAGATTCCTGTACCATTGTTGCCTACTTAAATTCAGTGGTACAGTTGTTGGTGGATGTTGCCCTTTGTTGGTAAATGACTGACAAGCCTTTAGACTTTGAAGTGGATTAATTTTTTTCCTCAAAAATGTCCCAAAAATGAGTGACCATATAATATAGTTTTGTAAAAATGTTTGTACGTCTACTAATTTTTACTAAAACATTCATTGCATTTATGTTGAGACTTAAATGCAATTGAAGTCTCATCTCAAACTGCTATGCAGCTTGACCCACATGTATACCTGTTACTGTTTAAAGATATTTTTTCTAGCCTTTTGTGATTCTTCATTGCAAGGGGAAGAGGAAACAACAGCTAAAATTAAATGTTATGTTAACTACTTAGTCTTTTCTCCAGAGTGGTTGCTGTATCATGTTTTTGTAAAGAAAATAAATAATAATAATAATAAACTTAAAAATGTAATTTTTGGGCTGTCCTCACATTGTGATGACAAATTTCTGCTTTCTAAACATACTGGTCACCAGCAATTTGTGTATTTTTGTTTTTATTTTTTATACATAACTATATCATTCATTCATTCATTTGGTCAGGTGGTTTGCACACTATTTTCACTGTGTGTTCCTTTTAACTGTCTGGCTGCTCTTTGATGTGAATGCTAGCTTTATTACGAGTAGAGTTGTCCTTTCTTTCTGGGCTTCAGTAATTGACATCCAGTACTGACACAGGGTGGGTCAGGGAAGCCTGTTTTTTCAGCTACCATGTGAACAATCTGTTAAATATTAAATTTGAAAAATAAAAATATGTATTTTGCTTTTGTGGGGGCATTTGTATAATCTTGCAATATATTTCTGTAAACCTGCTGCTATCTATATCAATAAAAATAGATTTTAAGTTTTCCTTTTCATCTTCACTTGTTTGTTCATTTAATTATTCTTCATAAGGATATGTGAGAGATGTTTGTGTGTTTTGGTGCCTTTAGAAACAGTTTTCAAAAGACCATTTAAATTAATGCCCAGTGAATATCTGAGAGGTGCTCAGATGGGAAATCAGAATTTAAGATAATTTTACAAGATTCCACATATGGCATTAGTAAACTGGATGGAAAAAATAAGTGGTTTTTTGCGCTGTTGAATGTAAGAGCTCTTGAGTAGGTTTTAGACATCTATTGTGTTCGCACTTTGGGTGAAACACAAATCAGTAGCCCTTGGTTCAATTAAATTAATGAGGTCTAGTACTACAATTTCCCCCATGTTCCTGCTGATTATAATGAGTCCTTACAGATTAAAAAAAACAACTCAAGAGTTTCCAGGTAAGAAAGAGTCTGTTTATTACTGCATTAACCCCAGGATCAAGTGTGTACTATATGGCTTCTTAGTGCTGTGATTATCGATAAATGTTTAAATTGAAGCCTATTGGCGTGTACATTATAAAATAGAAAAAGAAAATATCCAACATTTACAGGGTAAAATGATAGTGTTCTTATTCAAAACAAATGAATTATATTCTAGAAAAACACCTTATTCTCTATAATTTAGTGGAAAACTTGCAAAAGTAGATCTGCCATAGCAACTATCAAAATGAAGCCAAGTTACAGCACCAAACACTTTGGGCCACATTTCCATACACAAGCTGAGCAAGTACTATTCAAAAACAAACCTAATGTTTTTTTTTTAATGTCCTTATTTCTTGTTACTTGGCCCTGTCATTTTCCATACTACATTCCATACATACTATCTAGAGAGAATGTAGGCGTGGCATATCATATCCAAATGCCAAGTGTCAGGGTACAAGACATTCTCTATTGATGGAATGTACTAGTGTTTGAAAAGTTCACTGCAGATGTGATGTGTGTGTGCTTACTTTCACATTACAAAGGACTTTAAAAACCTAAAACAGGGCATAACATTCATTTTTTTAGTAATGTTATGCGCAACAGTTGAAAAAATGGCACTTCAGTATGTATGCTTTTAAATTGCTGTAGAAATTTAACACTAGGAACAGGACAGTACTGAAAACAGAACATACTACTACAGTACACTGTACAAGATATTGCTTGCTGCAGTTGTCAGGTTGTGCCTTTCAAATATCGTGCATCACTCTGGTAAACCATAGCAACTGAAAACAGCAAGCACTGAAACAGAAGCAAGTGTCTATTGCTGGAGCTTCAGAAACCAAAACTGCAACAAATGCACCATCCTTGCCAGTTCCCCACAGTCCATAGTGGAGAAACTGACGATCTTTTTCTACAAACCTATGAAATCCATTTTGGTGTTTCCATCCCACTTATTGATAATATGTGTAACAATAAAGAAACATTTTGAGTTTTGTCCTGACAAGACCACGTAATATGGTTTGGGCATGTTGCTTTTCACTGCATGGACCCAAGCATTGATTAGCCCAGATCTCAAAAGTGCGATGTTGTGATGAGTGGATCGATGAATAGAAATTGAGAAATGACGGCGTGAAATGAATTACATCGTCGTAGCCAGAACAATAGTACACTTTGGTGTTTGAGGTAATTTAATTAAAAGGTATGGCTTCATTCACATACCATGTTTGGTTTGACTTATAAAAATTGTCCGTGTTTGCCATTTTAATGAACACGTTATGTTCGAAGTGTGAGGATCCACATGGGATAGATACGAAATACATAGATATAGAATGAGTCGGACTGAAAATATCAGGCGGTTTAGACAACCAGAATTAAAAGGTATCTTTTGTATAAACCATTCAATACCTATTTATTCAATGAACATAAAAAGAACAATAAGGCGAAAAGGTATGTGCGAATGTGCCTAGTTTGCTTTACAGTTTTACTCGCTCATTGTTGCTGTATAGATTTTCATTCATTTTTTTCTCAAAATGTGCCTTGTAGTTGTACAGATTTTGTCTCTTAGCAATGGTGCTCACAATATTAATATTACCAACAATGTATTGCTTATTGTGGTAAGAACATACAACAATAAACATGTACACAATCATTTGTCTGGTAAATTATATTTATATTATATATTATATTTAAGGCATTTGCAAAACATAAGCCAAGATTTGTCTACAGGAACCCAATGAAACTGTACATGTAAGAAAGGCGACTTTCCTATTGTGGAATTTAGGACAGTTGGCTCCAGAACTTCCATTAGACGTTGCCAGCTACCCAAACGGCCACAAATATGTCCAGCTAGCTAGTAAGGTTGCCATCCAAGGTGAACCACGGTACGTGCCAAATCCTCCGATACAGCAGGCCCCCACTAAGCTATTCATGGCGCATCGTATTTCCAAACAGAGTGTAGATTTAGTTCAATTAAAGTGTTACAAAAAACAATGCTGCCAAACTTCGTTATGGAATCTGTCGAGACAAAACACGTTTCCCATTCTTATACTTATGAAATGAGACTTCATTACAGTAACAATGTAAATGCATTCCTATTGTAGAAAAATACTATAGGTTCTACGCGTCGCCATATTGTTATCTGTAACCTACATCCCCGCCTAACCCATCCACGTCTTGAGGTCACTAGGTGAAACTTTCGATGTGACGAGATGAAACAATACGAATTAAACCCGCCTCCTTGAACTTCTGCGCATGTTCCAAGAGAAAACGGAGACAGTCCGGAAACGGTTCGTTTCGCTTTGCAGACCGGCGAAGATGGCGGATGCGGCGGTGATGGACGGAGAAAATAAACTCAGTAAAAAGTAAGCAAATGTTATCGCTTTTTGGTACTGCTTTAAAGGTGCGGTGCATACTACTTGCGAAGACTTTGTGCGTGGGTCATTGAGTACACTCAGTAGCTAATTATTTCGTACAACAAAAGATGTTGCGCGCAATCAGGGTAAATGTTGCACGATGGGACAATGAGTACAACACTGTAATGCACTTGATTTTGAATGTGACAAGTTACAGCGATCTCTACGGCTGAGTGGGTTGGTGCACACGTTATATGTAGTTTTCTGTTCTAGCGTTGCTCGCCTGTGTTGGAGTCGTCCGTCGGAAAATGACCTATAACTCCCATTTGGCATTGCGACCGCGTGCACGTTGTCAGCGCTTTCTTGGGTTTTTTATGAGACGTTTCTGACAAAATTGGATACTACATTTACCTGTGATCAATTCGTTGTCACGGTAGAACCACGCTTTAGGAGTATTATCTATGTGCGAAAAGAGAAATGACCTGCAACCGCCTTTCATGGAAATGGCTACAATAACTCAAGCTAGTACAGCTAGCTAATGTGAATAAATTGGGCTTGTCACTACCTGGGCCATGTCATTTGTGCTTCATTCGAAGCTAATAATTGGCAACAAGCTTACTAACTAGAACTGATTTTTTGCCTGACTTCATACATTTGTGATCTGTTAACATAACTGTAGCGAGGTACCTAGCTGTGAAGACTAACTTTATAATTGTGCTTGTCTGTCTGTCCTAGCTAATATTACTTAAATGTGTCTTGTTGGCTGGTTAACATTCGCTAAATGGTTGTCGAGATAGACTTAGCTCGGTGATTGTAATACCTTCTTTCTGTTTACATTTACATTTACATTTATTTATTTAGCAGACGCTTTTATCCAAAGCGACTTACAAAAGTGCATACAGTAAGTACAGCGACAGTACGGGGACAGGATGTGTACAGTTCCACAATGAGACAGTTCTCAGCTGAGAGCAAGATCTGTTTGAGGACACAGTACTATCAGTGTTTGGAGTGGATAGCTGTTAGATGGATGATACATGAGTACTAGAAAGAACTGTACATTTCCTCGCCTCATTTTACATAACTTTACCTCACTAACCAGGTTACGTGCAGTAGCCAAGTAACTACATCACGTTGAATACAAGCGAATATCGAGACTACAATATGATTCCATGACATCAGATAAAACGTTAATCATTGGGACCTCAGCACACAGTAAGTGAAAGCTAACTAGTTTCGTTTCTGAAGAAGTCACAGCACCACGCCTCCTCTTGCGCAGTTTATTTAATTGAGCGCTTTCACTTTGACAAAAGGTTGGTGGCTTTTCTGTTTGTCAAGAAAAACAACCAACCTTTTGTCACCATACTGAAAGATTCAGACAGGGCTTGTATGAGCACGTGCAGTAGATATCTGCGTATGTGCATAGTTTGCTTTACAGTTTTACTCGCTCATTGTTGCTGTATAGATTTTCATTCTTTTTTTTCTCAAAGTGATTGTAATACCTTCTTTCTGTTTGGAGTGGATAGCTGTTAGATGGATGATACATGAGTACTAGAAAGAACTGTACATTTCCTCGCCTCATTTTACATAACTTTACCTCACTAACCAGGTTACGTGCAGTAGCCAAGTAACTACATCACGTTGAATACAAGCGAATATCGAGACTACAATATGATTCCATGACATCAGATAAAACGTTAATCATTGGGACCTCAGCACACAGTAAGTGAAAGCTAACTAGTTTCGTTTCTGAAGAAGTCACAGCACCACGCCTCCTCTTGCGCAGTTTATTTAATTGAGCGCTTTCACTTTGACAAAAGGTTGGTGGCTTTTCTGTTTGTCAAGAAAAACAACCAACCTTTTGTCACCATACTGAAAGATTCAGACAGGGCTTGTATGAGCACGTGCAGTAGATATCTGCGTATGTGCATAGTTTGCTTTACAGTTTTACTCGCTCATTGTTGCTGTATAGATTTTCATTCTTTTTTTCTCAAAGTGATTGTAATACCTTCTTTCTGTTTGAAGTGGATAGCTGTTAACTGGATGATACATGAGTACTAGAAAGAACTGTACATTTCCTCGCCTCATTTTACATAACTTTACCTCACTAACCAGGTTACGTGCAGTAGCCAAGTAACTACATCACGTTGAATACAAGCAAATATCGAGACTACAATATGATTCCATGACATCAGATAAAACGTTAATCATTGGGACCTCAGCACACAGTAAGTGAAAGCTAACTAGTTTCGTTTCTGAAGAAGTCACAGCACCACGCCTCCTCTTGCGCAGTTTATTTAATTGAGCGCTTTCACTTTGTCTGATGTTGCTGTTTCTGTAGATAGTGTCCTGCAGCATGGTGTCTGTATACTTCTGTCTAGCAAGTACCATTATAAGTAAGGGAGTATGCAAGACGTCAACACACATGCAAAAATGATTTGCACTTGAAACATTTTGTTAATGAATACAAGACCGCAGAGCGTAAACGGAACCAGAACCCAGAGGTGCTCACCTCTGGCCTCCAGTACAGTCTCATTTCAGAAGGGGGTGAACCAGATGGCCTGTACTGGGCCTTGCATTGTGAAGGAGGAGAGGGCCGGGGCTGCTCAGCTTAATTTGTGCCTATGTGTCTGTCTCTCCAGGTCTGGACAGTGACTGGAGTAGCTCAGTAGCACAGCTCCTATCGCCATGCTGACTCTGGTCAGAATTGCCAGGCAGCAGGTGTTCCGAGCCTCTGTGATCAGGGCTCAGAAGTCAAAGTTTGCTCTTCCCAGCACAGTTGTCATTCCCATACAACTCCAGGGGAATCGTTGGCGTAGTGACGAAAGGTTGGTGGCTTTTCTGTTTGTCAAGAAAAACAACCAACCTTTTGTCACCATACTGAAAGATTCAGACAGGGCTTGTATGAGCACGTGCAGTAGATATCTGCGTATGTGCATAGTTTGCTTTACAGTTTTACTCGCTCATTGTTGCTGTATAGATTTTCATTCTTTTTTTTCTCAAAGTGATTGTAATACCTTCTTTCTGTTTGGAGTGGATAGCTGTTAGATGGATGATACATGAGTACTAGAAAGAACTGTACATTTCCTCGCCTCATTTTACATAACTTTACCTCACTAACCAGGTTACGTGCAGTAGCCAAGTAACTACATCACGTTGAATACAAGCGAATATCGAGACTACAATATGATTCCATGACATCAGATAAAACGTTAATCATTGGGACCTCAGCACACAGTAAGTGAAAGCTAACTAGTTTCGTTTCTGAAGAAGTCACAGCACCACGCCTCCTCTTGCGCAGTTTATTTAATTGAGCGCTTTCACTTTGACAAAAGGTTGGTGGCTTTTCTGTTTGTCAAGAAAAACAACCAACCTTTTGTCACCATACTGAAAGATTCAGACAGGGCTTGTATGAGCACGTGCAGTAGATATCTGCGTATGTGCCTAGTTTGCTTTACAGTTTTACTCGCTCATTGTTGCTGTATAGATTTTCATTCTTTTTTTCTCAAAGTGATTGTAATACCTTCTTTCTGTTTGAAGTGGATAGCTGTTAACTGGATGATACATGAGTACTAGAAAGAACTGTACATTTCCTTGCCTCATTTTACATAACTTTACCTCAGTAACCAGGTTACGTGCAGTAGCCAAGTAACTACATCACGTTGAATACAAGCAAATATCGAGACTACAATATGATTCCATGACATCAGATAAGCACACAGTAAGTGAAAGCTAACTAGTTTCGTTTCTGAAGAAGTCACAGCACCACGCCTCCTCTTGCGCAGTTTATTTAATTGAGCGCTTTCACTTTGTCTGATGTTGCTGTTTCTGTAGATAGTGTCCTGCAGCATGGTGTCTGTATACTTCTGTCTAGCAAGCACCATTATAAGTAAGGGAGTATGCAAGACGTCAACACACATGCAAAAATGATTTGCACTTGAAACATTTTGTTAATGAATACAAGACCGCAGAGCGTAAACGGAACCAGAACCCAGAGGTGCTCACCTCTGGCCTCCAGTACAGTCTCATTTCAGAAGGGGGTGAACCAGATGGCCTGTACTGGGCCTTGCATTGTGAAGGAGGAGAGGGCCGGGGCTGCTCAGCTTAATTTGTGCCTATGTGTCTGTCTCTCCAGGTCTGGACAGTGACTGGAGTAGCTCAGTAGCACAGCTCCTATCGCCATGCTGACTCTGGTCAGAATTGCCAGGCAGCAGGTGTTCCGAGCCTCTGTGATCAGGGCTCAGAAGTCAAAGTTTGCTCTTCCCAGCACAGTTGTCATTCCCATACAACTCCAGGGGAATCGTTGGCGTAGTGACGAAAGGTTGGTGGCTTTTCTGTTTGTCAAGAAAAACAACCAACCTTTTGTCACCATACTGAAAGATTCAGACAGGGCTTGTATGAGCACGTGCAGTAGATATCTGTGTAGACCTGCCTCATCCAGGGCTGACCCTGTATTGAGTGCCTGACTGATTTTTCCATTGCTGCGTCCTTAGTGAGCTGAAGAGGCAAATGAAAGCAGAGAAGAAGGCAGCAGAGAAAGAGTCTAAGATCAAAGAACAGGTGGAGCAGAAGCAAGAGACCGATGACAAAGGGGATCAGAACTACTGTGCAGATGAGGAGACTCTGGACCCTAATGTGAGTTATACTGGGACTGTAAATCGCTCTTGCATTGGTAGTGAAAATAGAACATGTTGTTGATTAACAGTTGATCTCTTTGAAGATTGAAAATGTATTTTAACTTCTTAAATATTAAAATTTCTCTAAAAAGGTTTATGTCACTTATTAAAATGGTCTAGGTAATTTTATTGTTTTGTAATTATATTAAAATGATTTTAAAAGTCCTGAAATTCTATACATTTTTACACAAAACTGCAGCACAACTGTCATTAATTTACAGTCTTGTATACAGCTTTGCTCTATAACAGAATTGAGATACACAGCTATACACTGAAAGATGATTGTATATATCCCTCAGAGAAATGCACAAATGTAGAACCAGACTTTCTAATCACAGAGTAAAAACACACCTCAGACATTAGGTGCTTTACTGATGTCAACAGGCTTATACATTACTGATCATTATGTTTCTTAATGCAGCAATATTACAAGATACGGACCCAAGCCATCCAAGCACTGAAGGGCACCGCAGAGGATCCATACCCTCACAAGTTCAATGTGGACCTTTCGCTCACAGAGTTCATTGAGAAATACAGCCACTTACAACCCGGGGAGCAGCTAACAGACATTGTCCTCAGTGTGTCTGGTAGGCAGTAGGAGGAGCTTTTCAACAGTGTGAATCTTTTAGTATACACTGGGGTTGTTGAAACTGCATTGTCCTTGTTACACTCAGTAAAAGTAAACGCATGTGTACAATTTTGCTGTGCAGGTCGCATTCATGCAAAAAGAGCCTCAGGTGCCAAGCTGCTGTTCTATGATTTGCGAGGGGAAGGAGTCAAGCTTCAGGTGATGGCAAACTCCAGGTATGGAACTCTGAACTTTTCTCGCCTGCTGTTACCTTAAAATGACTTATAAAAGGATTAATTAAAAGCATGTTATACTTTTTGACACTCACTGTTTACTTAATCAGGAACTATAAGTCAGAAGAGGAATTTACACGCATCAATTCCAAGTTGCGCCGTGGTGACATCATTGGTGTCCGTGGTAACCCTGGGAAGACCAAGAAGGGAGAGCTGAGTATCATTCCCATTGAGATAACCCTACTGTCCCCCTGTCTCCACATGCTGCCACATCTGCACTTTGGCCTCAAGGACAAGGTGAGCTACTGACATATCTGTTAGCTTAACATATAACAATCAAAGGAAAGACAGTCAGTTCCAGTGAGTGTTCTTTGAGCTAACCTTTCAGTTGATTACCTCATATGTAAATCCTTTGATAAATTGGAAAAAGCTAGTTAAAGGTATTCAATACTAATGAGCTTCTCACATGCAAAAGAAACTACCCTTTCAAATCTCTGTCAAAGGAAACACGGTTCCGTCAGCGGTATCTGGACCTGATCTTAAATGACTTTGTGAGGCAAAAGTTTGTGACACGTGCGAAGATCATCACCTACCTGCGCAGCTTTCTTGACCAAATGGGCTTTCTGGAGGTGAGGGCTTTGTTCCCATTGGAGGGTGGGGGGGTGTGCGGGGAGGGCTGAGAGCAGGAGGATAGTACTGATAAAGTGTCATGCCACAATTTCAATCCTGTCTTGAATAGGATGTCGGCAGTCGGCAGTATGTGATGGAAATGCACACACTTAAGTTAATAGGTTATAGATATCTGTACACTAAGAGCATGTTCACTTTTAGAGCTTTGTTGTTTGTTTTTTTTAAATGACAGTTTGTTTGGGTAACATGCTAAGACTATCTAAACTGGTGATGGCTTGTCAGGGAGGCTCCTCATTGGTTACTTAAGGAGCATTCTGTGTATATTGTAGTAGCAGGATATGCTAGTGTTCGGGCTTAGAGGAATAGAGGAAGGGAGAGTGTGAGGTCAACAGTTGTTTTTGTGACAGATTGAGACGCCCATGATGAACCTTATACCAGGAGGTGCAGTGGCCCGACCTTTCATCACCTATCACAACGAACTGGACATGAACCTCTACATGAGGATCGCCCCGGAGCTCTACCACAAGGTAACACACCCACCTTATTGTATGTGTATCTCAGTTACTTACAAAATGCTTACATTGAGAAGAGATTTCATATATACGGTAGTTCATGTGTCACTGTTTAGAATGTTTTAAAGAATTCTAGAGCCATCTAAATAACAACATGAATAATGTGTATCCCCGTGATTGGTCACACAGCTTGGTACGATAAAAGAGAGACTAAACCTCAAAGTGTGCAAAATGAGTACAATGAATTGAATCGAATTGAAATTGGGAACTCTCCTGTTGGTGTCTTAGTTTATACTAATGAAGCATCAGCATGCTACATCTCACTGTTCCAGGAAGGGAGAAGTCTATTTCACTGTTGTGTCCCTCTCTTGTCTGTGCTCAGATGCTGGTGGTTGGAGGAATTGACCGTGTTTATGAGGTTGGGCGGCAGTTCCGAAACGAGGGCATTGACCTTACCCACAATCCTGAGTTCACAACCTGTGAGTTCTACATGGCCTATGCAGACTACCATGACCTGATGGAGATCACAGAAAAGCTGCTCTCAGGTCAGTGATGGTAGACGATGTAAAAGCTAAAGAGAAAGAGGGGTCTTTTCAAAGCATACTTAGCACAGCTAGCATGGGATTGTTTGAGAGAACACATCCAGTAAAGTTTGCAATTCATTGATTCCAAATGATTAGATGTAGAGTGAATGTGTTAGATACATGGCTTCCCCACACAGTCAGTATTCATATTTTTATTTTATACCACTCTTTTGAGGCTGGTGTGTCAGTGCCCTTCCTCTGTCCCACAGGAATGGTCAAGCACATCACAGGTGGATACACGGTGACCTATCACCCAGATGGTCCTGAAGGGCAGGCCTACGAGATAGACTTCACACCCCCATTCAGGAGGATAAGCATGGTTCATGAGCTGGAGAAGGCGATGGGTGTGAAATTCCCAGCGCCAGACACCTATGACAGCAATGGTGAGAAGTGAACACTCACAAGACTTCACTGTTGCTAAGCCACTCAAGCACACCCCGAAACTCTGTGCAAATGCGTCAGTTTCCTTTAAAACAGTCACAAGTCATGCAAGTTATTTTCTGCATTCTGGCAAAAATTGGTTTGGCTATATGCAGGGGCTTACGTTTCAGAAAGGTCATTTGGGTGATTTAGATATGAGTAGTCTTTTTCCATGTTTTCCAGCTCTATGTAAGTGGCATAAGTCTACCTCTGCTACCTTGCTGTAATCTGTGGATGCACACCATGCTTATATTCCTTCCTCTGGTGGACTTCCCTAACTGTTACTCTCTTTTCCAGAGACCCGCAAGTTCTTTGATGAGCTGTGCAACCAGAAGGGTGTAGAGTGTCCCCCTCCAAGAACCACTGCCCGCCTTCTCGACAAGGTACACCTCATATGTATTTCACAGAGGCCTCATCTGATTGACTGAAATGGCATTACTAACTCAGGATTGTTTGTGCTCTTGCAGCTGGTTGGAGACTTCCTGGAGGTTACCTGTATCAACCCCACTTTCATCTGTGATCACCCGCAGATTATGAGTCCCCTGGCCAAGTGGTAAGCTGTCACTCTAAAGAAAGCAGGCAGTCAAGACTCATATGCTGTTCATGTTGTAAGGGGTTATAAATCTTTGGTGGGTTAAGGCACATTTCCTGGACCAGACTGACCTTGTCTCTCACTCACCTCCCAGGCACAGATCACAGAAAGGGCTGACTGAGCGCTTTGAACTCTTTGTGATGAAGAAGGAGATTTGCAATGCCTACACTGAGCTGAATGACCCAATCAGACAGAGGGAGCTTTTTGAACAGCAGGCCAAGGTTTGTGCTCCTTGTGAGAACTTTCCCTCAGTAACAGTAGCTAAGGATAATCAGTTGGCTCATGGAGTTGGATTTGTACATTAAAATGAATAATTTATTTCTTTGACTGGGATAAAAACAATATTGATGTATCTGCTTGAGCAGAGACTGATGTTAAGGCTTTCACTTTCAGTCTTGATGATCTATGCTGGTTGTTAATGGTGTGTCAGGTTAAGTATGTTTGTTCCACAGGCAAAGGCAGAGGGCGACGATGAGGCCATGTTCATCGATGAGACTTTCTGTACTGCACTGGAGTATGGCCTGCCACCTACTGCTGGCTGGGGCATGGGCATTGACCGCCTCACCATGTTCCTCACAGACTCCAACAACATTAAGGTATGTACCAGGGCACATAGAGGTGACTGTGCTACTAACCTTGTGTGCGCACAAGTAATATGAATGCACACTGCACCTGTAACACACATACACATCACATACGGGTATACAAATGTGCAAAACTGATGTAAATATTCATAAAATGTACAAGTGTGCTAACTTGCAGTGCACACACATACAAACAAACCAAATATAAAGACTGTTGTACTGTGTGGTCACAAGGGCTCAAACCACAGAGTAAGTGCAGCCTGGTCTGTATCAACCCTTCTCATCAGACTGCTCTTTTACAGGAAGTCTTGCTCTTCCCTGCAATGAAACCTGATGACAACAAGACATCTCCACCCACTGAGGGCACCTCTGTGTAACACTGTAACCCTTGGTTATCCTTGCCAGCAGAGAGAACGCTGTTGGATATGGATCTAATGTGGGAAAGGGATCTGACTGTTCTATTTGCTTCTTGGTGCAGATTGTCTATCTTCTGATTATCAAATGTGGCACTTGAGGGTAATGGTCTAGCAGCTTTGCGCTTGAAGGGAAGAATTAATTTTACATATAATTTCCTAAAAACGAATCTATATATGGAGTGAAGATCTTATATCTCTTTATTTTTATTTTAGAAATGTGTTTGTTAAGTTTATAAGTGTTATTTTGCTTTTGGTGATATGGATGTTTCAGCCAATGTTTTGAGGAAATGGACTGTCTAAATGAAATTTTCAATCTTAAAATGTAAGATGGAAATAAAATCTTCATGATAAAATTGGGTGGTACTCCATTCTTCATGCTTCCTATATCAAACGTTTGTCCGGCAGCCTTTTTTCCTTTTAAGGTTTGCTCAGACTGCAGTGAAAGTCCTGGTGTGTTCTAAGGCTGATTTACAGGTAGTGGTTTGAAAGCTTTTAATGCATAAAGACTTATCTGTCCTTCTAAGGGGGCTTTATATACAGTAAGTGATCTGATGGCACAAGTTGAAGGAAGGACGAGTGGCAGGAAGTGCAAGTTTCCAAAGTACAGTGGAGCTCTAAAAGTGAAGCCTATGTATGCACATGTATCACACAGAGCAATATTGTATTTGTTTCACTTTATTTCAAGCAAGAGATAGAAATAAATGTTAGACCTGAAGGTTTAATTACAAATGAGCTTTAGTTTGATAAAAAATTATACAAAGTGGCACACTGAATATTGTCTGGCTTGAGAAGTCTTTATCACTTGTGTAGGGCAGTGACTCCTGCTGGTACCACAGAGAAGACATCTTTGCTGGGGGTTCTCCTGGCCCTACTGCGGGTAGCAGGGGGGTGAGGCAGCCCCTCCAGTGCACGCTGGTCCCGCTCTTGCCTGTCCCTCCGCTGGGCATTCTCGCTCAGGACGCTGGCTGTGAAGTCCCGCTCGTTCAGGAAGGCGATGGTTTCATCCCTCTTACGACTCACATAGCCCTTCAGCACTGCGTCAAAGGGGTTGGACTTGGCATCAGCGTCATGTGCCTGGTGCTTAAACTCCATTCGGGTTATGACGGGCAGGAGGAAGCGACTGCCACTCTGCATGAGGTCCCCTCCGCCCAGGGCCTCTTTCACCAGGCGGTCTGGCAGGGGAATCAGGTCACACCCAGAGTGCCTATCCACATACTGCCCAAACTGTTTCCGCACCACTGCCACGTCCTTCAGGGACTGGGCACGCCGCTCCTCCAAGTCTGTCACAATCCGGTCAGGGTAGTTTTGACCCAGCACCACTCCTGAGATACAGAGAGGGATAGAAATGCAACTTTCATTAAACTAGTTGCCTGGTTTAGTACACATAATTAATTTCCCCCATTAAGTTGAGAATGCAATGCACACTAATATATCCTTCTCGTAAACAAGAAAGTATTCACAATGAGTGAAATCATTTAAATAGTCTTCCAAACTCAATGTTTGGCAATTAACAAATGTGGCACTTCACAAAGGTAAACTGAACATAAAATGAACTGAAGTCACAACATATAATTGAAATCTGTGTTGTGCTTTCTGTACATCACATAACCTTTTTTAGAGGGACCTTGACCTTTGCCCTCTTATTGTCAAAGGTTGCTGTCATGGGCTGGTCAATAAGCTGTGGGGTGTGGCCTCACCAGCTCGACGCAGCAGGGAGGTGGGGCACTGCCATGGCTTGTGGATGAACTCATCAGGAAGCTCTGCCAGCTCTGGACACCATTTTCGAACAAAGGACCCACAGGGGTCACAGGTCAGTGCAGCAGAGACAGGGTGCATGACAAAATTCCAGTGGTCCAGTCCACACATCCCTCCATTCTGCCACATCATGGCATCTATGGCAACATCAGCATCCACCAAGGTGTCCTACAGGCACACAGTTGGAAAGGAAGGCTTAGTAAGAAACATTCAAAAACATTCCTTTCATCACAAGCAGAGACAAAACAGCTAGGGATTTTGCATCTCAGTTCTCTTCAGAATGGTTTTGTAGTCAACACTCCCCCCTACCTGGAACCAGCGGTAGCCCTCCTGCCATGGAAGGTGCAGGTAGGCAATGAGGAAGGAGGCCACTACGTGCCGCATGTAGTTGTTCATCCATCCAGTGAGCCACAACTGCCTCATGGATGCATCCACTAGAGGGTACCCTGTCCTACCCCTCTGCCAGGCCTTCAAATGGGCACGGTCTGTGCTCCAGCGCAGGGCCTGTGGGGGAAAAACACCACAAAGTCAACTCATGGTACTTCCTTCACAACAATGGTCTTCTTATCATTATCTTCATGACAAAAGACTAGACTTGCTGCTATCTTACTAATACCTGCATACATTCACTCCACTCCTAAATAACATAACTGCAGCTTGGACATTAAATGTATCTGAACATTACAGTGTGTGACATGCACCCTTGTGTGTGTGCTAGTGCTCCCACCAGGGCAGCTCTAGCCGTGTTGTGAAACCTGCCTTGTAGGGAGGGCGCAAGGACTCCCAGGGCAGGTCAGGGAAGAGGGTGAGCTGCCAGTATGCCAGGTCCCTCCATGCCAGCTTGCGCTGGAACTTCGGTGGCCTGCATCTGGCACTGCGAGACCCAGAGAGCAGTGAGCGAGGGCTGATCTGCCCATAGTGCAGGTAAGGGGACAGAGAGCTGGTGTTGGGGACATCCGCTCGACAGGATTCCTTTTCATACCGATAGATACCTGAGGAAGGGGACAAATGCTGCATCTCACTGGTTCACCTCACTTGACGTTCCCATTGTAGTAGTGTTCCTACAGTACAAGCATCACTTGCCACAGACCATGATAAATGTTCACATGTACTGAAGTCCCATCCTATGCAGTAACTTTAAATCAGGATTTTTTGACAAAGTTATGTGACAAAGGTAATAATGCACAATAATAACGTGTGCAAATCAGTGTATATATCAATATGTTGGGCCTTCACAATCTGACATAGCTAAATGAGGTCCCATAAACATAATTTCCTTATATCCTGAATAATCATAATTCTCAGTGAATAATATAAAACCATGCAGTACTTAATAAATCGCATATTGTGAGTCCAGGTTAGCCATTTTGTTATATTGCTGACAACTGCTGTCATATACAGGATCATGCTGCCTGTTTACTGCGTTACAGACACCTGCTGCTTGATGACTCTGAAGATACTGCGGTGGGACCTATACCTTCTATACTGAGGCACATTCTTATATACGAACACCCATTCAAACTCTTTAAAACTCTCATTATTTCAAGCTGTACAACTTTCTCATACAGAGAGTGTGTTGACAGTTTCACACTGCCTGTTTTATGTGCGCTTAATCA
Source organism: Megalops cyprinoides (assembly GCF_013368585.1). Classification (NCBI taxonomy): domain Eukaryota; kingdom Metazoa; phylum Chordata; class Actinopteri; order Elopiformes; family Megalopidae; genus Megalops; species Megalops cyprinoides. The sequence continues at coordinate 16,764,128 of NC_050590.1, forward strand.
AGAAAAAAACAGCCCTAAGTTTTGTACTGTAGTGCCATCTTGTGTCTAAAAAAATACTGTCTGTGTATCTGCTGTGCAAGACGAATTGGTAATGGTAGGAAAGTCTTACCATCTTGAAGGAAGGCTTGCAGGCGTGCTTGGGCTCCCTCCTCACTAAAGTCCCAGGAACTACGTATATTTGTTGCCCAGTCGACCTTGATACAGAGGTGTAAGGACACATAATCTTTGGTTTTACATGTGTCAATGTAACACATAATTTAATTCTCAGTTTGACATATGTAAATGTAACACAATATTTAATCACCTCTGAATGAGGGTCAATGATGGAGTAAACTTACTACTGTGCCGTCTTTCCTTTGTGGCATCCTGGCCAGACCCAGCTGAGACAGGTGAGAACCCTGTGGCCAGGCTGAGGGCACTGGGAGGCACAGAGGCGCATCCACAGGTGTACCTAGCCCAGGCCCAGGATTCTGCTGACAGCAACTCATGAAGTGGGAAACTGAGCCAATTCCTACATATAACACACAACAATCAACATTTCTATCCCTACAAAGACACTTATCCAAGGAATAGTTGTTATCTTTGACAACAGTTTGTCCACTGCAAATAAACTTACCTCTGAGTCCCACCCCCTCAGTACTGACAGAGTTCGGATCCCTAAGGCAGTAGGAGTGGTAGAACTGGCACTTCACCCCCTGGCGCAGCAGGGCTGTGAACACCAGGTCATCCCGTTCTTTCAACCAGGGTTCGTACAGGGCGGTGGTCAGAAGTGTGCCTGCCCCGGTGTCTGCTACCAGTCTCTGTAAGGCCTCCTGGGAAGATGTCTCTACTTTTACTGTCACAAGGTGGCTGCCCAGTCTTTCCAGGGAATGGTTGAGGCTCAGCAGTGCATGATGAAGCCAGTATTTACTAGCTCCGCCCACTGCAACAGTCACACCAGGCCCCTCTTCCTCCTCAGGGCACCAGAGAAAAACTGGAATCACGGGCCCACCCACCTCCAAGGAGCTAATTAAAGCTGGGTTATCATTCAATCGCAGATCTCTTCTGAACCACAGTAGGACAGGTCTAGGGGAGGAGGGGGACAGAGACATGGCCAACTGCTGTCTCTTCCGCTGACGCCTCCGCCTGGACCTCTTTGACTTCTCATCTTGGCTTGAGTTTATTTCCACTGGGACATCCTCATCACTTCTGGACAGTGGTGGGTACATCACCTCTGTGACAGTGACACACATATTCTCATTCTGACAATTAGTTATTTTCCCTATAAGTCCCTCTGTATACCTCTCTGTCTGTGCCTGCTCCGTGGCACAGGGCACAGGAGCCCTGCTGCAATGAGAGTTGCCATTCCTTTGGACTACTTTCCCTCCTCTTATTGCCCGCTGGGCATAGCTCAAATCTTGAACATGTGACAGTGGCCCCTGTGCTGCCAGCTCACCCTCTCTCATCTCCTGCATGGACAGGGTTAGAGCCAGCTCTAGCTCCTCTTCCTCCACGCCTTTACCAGACTGTACCTGTGTCACAGAGATGTGCATAAGACTGAGAGACTTCTGACCAATGGCAATTCGATTTCACTAGATAAATCTAACAAGAAAGACTGTACTTGGAGGTGTATCAAGTTCAGTAAGTAGATGGTTACTTTCATTAAGGCTGGAAATCACACCAACCTGCAGCATGAACACATGATACATGTAGCAATGGTTATAAGGACAGACAGTGCTGAGCAGTATGCCTGAACTCACCTTGGTAAAGTAATCCAGGAAGATGGTGACAAGACAGGCATGCAGCTCCTCATGTCCCTCAGCTAGGGGCTCAATCAAGTCCAGAAACTGCTCCTGGGTGTACTGGTGTCCAAGCAAAGACAAGCTCAGACAGAAGAATTCTTCAGGGTCCTGTCTCCCAAGCAGCAACTCTCTCATAAAATGTTTCACATGTGCAACAGGCTTCACTTCATCTTTGGTAGACATCTTTCAGATGGTTATTGCTTTGTGATATTCTGTAACTTCTAGTGTTTATGCGGTTGACTTTTCCTCTGAAACTATCGCTTTAGAGGAAATACTGCCCAAACACTAAATCCAGCTGACTGTCCAGCACAGTATATGAGGTGATGATACTGAAGACAGGTCCTTCCAGATGGAGTTCCGCTGTATTACCGGTAAACTTTACAAATCCCGTGCAATACTCAAGGAAACATTTCCTCTTTTCAAGCAAAACATAACTACATAACATCTGCTCATATAGCGTGTGCTACTCTAAACAGGCTTACGTTATATATTTCAGTCTCACCGCTGTACATACGAACTCAGCATTGCATTTCTTTTAAAAAGACCTCTGTTATTCAATCAGAATTTAAAGAGTTACACAACCTCCTAACCCCTCCCACCACATGTTTTGTAAGGCCGGTTTTGACACCCTACGTCATCAGTGACTTGTCCACAATGACAAAAAGCACCAACCACAGCTAAGAATGCATTAATCCACACTGGAAAAGTTACAGTATATTATTTCACTCATAATTTATGTGTGGTTAAATTGAATATGACGGTCTCCCTAACACCGCCCTGAATATGCGGGTCTAAGTACGTACCACTGAAATAAGAATGTCCATAGGTTGTTTAAGTGCTCTTCAATGATCATATTGCATAGCAGATCAAATATTTTTACTTACCAGAAACAGTCCTGCACGATAATTTAGTTGTATACCTTTGGATTAAATATACGTTTCCTGACACAAAAAACGACAGGTAATAATACCACGTTAATACCAAGGACAACATCGTTACGTGCAGTGCGTAAACAGTTAAATATGCCACTAGTATGTTGACTGACTAAACGCTTTGGGTAAGGGATTTGAAGCCAGACTTGCCAGTACTTTGAATACTTCCGGTTTGCCTTGCTGAGTGATTACAATTGGTTGGTCGTTGTAATATCCCACAATTCTTACACGAGCTACTTCCTCTTTCCTTTTGGCCATAGCTTACCTGAACGGTACGTGAAAATGGTCCTGTGTAATTTCAATGAAATCTTTCCCAATCCTGTTTTTAATGATGCGACGGGGTATGATACCACCTTAGTATCATAGCTGAGATGAGGTAGTTTCGAAAAAACACATTATTGATGTGGTCATTGAATGGATGAATGTGTTGGAATGGTTTGAAATACTAATGGATTAGATCTCTGTTATGACTGTTAATTCCCACTACGGACCTGTACTGACTAGCTTTGTGTACTGTCTCGAACTTTTTGCTGCCATTAGACAGCACCCTTGTGCTACCAAATGGCTTGCTTAATGGAAGTTAAATAAAGTTTATTCGTTGGCTACCTGACCACTTTTTGCCTGCGTGATACCAATAACTTGGTACCTAACTTGTTAGCTTGCAGTTATTTCCACTTGAAGTCATGAACAACTTTTGAAATGCAAGCACTTGATATCAGACTTGATAAATGGTTGAAGTAGTGGAACACAGCGCAGTTAAAGGTCCGTAGCGATAATCAGCGAGGGTGTTATGTTTGCAACTCCTGCAGTTCCTGGTGGTCATAATGTCACATACCGTGGCAAAGTGAAGGCTGTTAATAACAAGTGTATCTTAAGCCAGTTTAAACGGAAATGTTAAATCTAGACTTCCAGGTTTTGTCGATGGGTAGGTACAGAGCTTTCTTGAAACTCAGGTGTGCTTATACATGATCTTAACTTGTTTTTCTTAGTTTTTGTTTGTCTTTTTAACCATAACAGGGAATTAGGTAACGATGGCTCCTAGTCGGAATGGAATGATCTTGAACCCTCACTTCCATAAAGATTGGCAGAAGAGGGTGCGAACCTGGTTCAATCAGCCAGCCAGGAAGGTCCGCAGGTATGGTAAATCCAGCGTGGTGTAGTGGGTATGGTACTTGCATAGTTTATTTGAACACATTATGGTGATGAACTAGAAAATGTGTGTCGGTACTGATGAATTAAAAAAGGAAATTCAGGTGAAATTCAGTCATCTTGTGACAGTAATGAAATTTTGGCTCGGTGTTTACGTCATTGGTGTTGCGGACTCCTCTCCGGTCCTCTCCCTACAGACGAAAGGCCCGTCAGGCCAAGGCCCGCCGCATTGCACCACGTCCAGTAGCTGGCCCACTGCGACCTGCAGTCAGGTGTCCCACCATCAGGTATCACACCAAGGTGCGCGCTGGACGGGGATTCACCCTGGAGGAGCTAAAGGTATGAGCCATCACAGTGTTCTTTTCAGAGTGATCAAATTAGGACAGCCCGTGAGAGTCCTATTATTAGAAGAAATTCATGAATTAACTGATTAACAATAGGAATAATGTGGAAATTTCAGTTCCTGTCAGGCATCCTGGGGAAGTGTTTGTAACCAGAATGGTGAAGTCTATGTGCTGTTGCACAAGTTATCAAACCAAAATTGCTGCTGTAAACAGGTGTTTAAATGGAAAATTCGTAACATTTGAGCTGTGTAATTTGTGCCCTGTAAAGTAAGCTATGCCGATAAGACTACAGAGCCTGTAAATGACAGAAGCTGCCATGTTTACTTTACAGTAGAATGCGGTTGTGTTAGGGGCATTCTGAAAGATCTGTCAGGTTGAGGGTAAGAGCTCCAGCAGTCAGATGATGACACATTCTCCGGAATCTCTGTACCTCCTTGATGATCTCCCTTGAACCCTTTTGTCTGATGACTGCCTGGTATTGCCTTTGTAGTGTAATTATTGTGGACTAGTTCATCTAGTGCATCTGTCTGTACTTGTGAAAACCTGTCTGCATGCATGTTAATGTTCAGATTTTGATTGTATTGTGGCAATTATGGCATGAGTCATGTGAAGGTCGTTCTGGGGTGACAATTTTCTGTGTTTCTACTGTATCACAGAATTCCAGACATGTGTGGAAAATCAGGTAACCGAACAGAGTATAGATAGAATATTAGGTCAGATAAATACTATTTGGAACCCCATTCCGATTGGTGAAAAGATGTACAATATACACAGGCATACTTATCTCTGAATGTGAAATGGAATGAAAAGCAACAGTTGCTGAAATGAGGTGGTAAAGTAGCAAGTGGGCTTTTGAGACATTGTTTATTTGATGTCAATATGACAGAGTAGAAGACAAATGCTGTTATGACAAGAACTCTTAACTACTCTTTGTTGTAGGCCAATACATTAATTTGTGCATGTCCATTATTTGCATCAAAGGGTGCACACATTTTGTTTCAGGCAGTCAAAAGTTACTCTGCTGTTTTCTGCTCTCAGGTGATGGTTGCCAGTTACTTTGGGGTGAGCTCTCTGCCCCATGGCCTCTTACTGACATTATTTGTCTGGATTGGATTCACTGTCTAGCTGGCTAGCTTGCAGATTAGGCTGTTAATCACAAATATGCATGGAAAGGTGTGTCAGACACTTTGCAAATGATGTTTCGTATAATCAGTAAAACTTGTTAAATTAAATCTCTCCTCTTACTTAAGACTGTGTAGCTTGTTAACCAGCTAACCTTAAATGAATCCATCAATGAGTCCTTTTAAATAATAGACAGGCCCTCAGTGCGTCATGATATTGAAACAATGTACAAAAATTCCATTTAGGTATATGCGGGAATATTGGCATGGATAGAAGACAAAATGACCAAAAGGAACAGTGGGTCACAGCTACCCATTTAATAAGAAAATCATATCCAGTCATCTTGAGACTGTTCAAGAGGAAAAAATTTGGAGTCTTGTAGATTACGCTCCTCAAGGTAAAATATTTCTCAGCAGTCACTGTCCGTAAGGTGGTAGGTAATTGCCTGTAACATTAATAAGGGGATGCTGTGTATATAGGGAGTTTCTTGGCTAGTAACCTACTTGAGTGGAAAAGCAATAATGCTAGTAGTGCTTTCTCTGTTGGAGATTTTATTTAACTAGGCTGCAGATAACCTTGTCAGTTTACATTTTGCATTATTCAACAATTTCCTTGAAAGTAAGCTAATTTAAGGTAGCTAGCTCACCAGCAAGCAAGAAATAAAACAAAATCGCAGTGTGGCGGGGGGGATTCCCTGCCATCTGTCCATTGGGGAGACAATACACTGTAGGCACGCATAAAAGCTAGTTTGCTTGCTTGTCCCTGGTAGTTGCTTGATTAAACTGAAGATGCCAAAAATGAACCTTAAAATACCAGTGCAAAGTAACCAACATGGTAATCTACTTATATTCTAATGACATAGATTCAATAGGAGATGGTAAGATGTGCATGCTAAGGAATTGATTGGTCAGTGGGGCGGGGTCTGAAGGGTGTGAGTTGAGTGATACACAGTGCAGAGGCAGGCAGATTAAAGATGTGTTGCCTAAATGCCAATCACAGTGCTCATGTACTGAATGGCAGCAGTACTACAAATTACAGAGTTGCTAGATTAAACAGTTAAAACAGTTAAAAATTTTGGTCATGGGCTTCATAAGGTTTAATGAATAGTGCATTTTTTAATTAACATTCCGTTTTGGGTCATATTTTGTGGTTTCAGACTGAACAGACTGGCTGCCAAAAGCTCTTCGTTGGTGAAATATGGTTGCTCGTGGGCAATTGTACAAGCTTTAAGCCCTGTGTTAGTCTACCAATTTTTACCCCTAAATCCAGGTTGTGTAAATGTTAGCAAGCAAAGATGCCATTGTCAGGAAACCAGTGGAACATTGGTATTTTAGAAGTGTATAGTTAACTACCTCTAACCTGTTTGTAGGTAAACAAGTTGATTAGCACCATTCCTACTTCATTCATGCCAGTAGCTAAATAGTTGTCTTCTTTTTCTCATTTAAGGCTGCTGGTATCCACAAGAAGGTGGCCCGCACCATTGGCATCTCTGTTGACCCCCGCCGGCGAAACAGATCCACAGAGTCCCTGCAGGCCAACGTGCAGAGGCTGAAGGAGTACCGCTCCAAGCTCATCCTGTTCCCCAGGAAGGCTTCTGCCCCCAGGAAGGGAGACAGCTCTGTGAGTGGCCACACTGGGCTGGGGAAATGAGCCCTTCTGAGTGAGATTGCAGGGCTGGGAAATTCATACAGCTTTGGTGGCTTGACGCACATCTTACATTTTCGTTTTGTAAATGAATGAACGATTGCATGTTCTCAATGTAGGTGTTAAATGGTTCAAATGGCAGTTTTTACATTGTGGACATTAATGTTTGATGTTGACTGATTACGTAATGGAATAGATGTAATGTATATACTGTGTTCCTCTCCATAGCACATTCACTGATTTAGAAAGTAAGAAACAATTTGCAGTCATGTGATGACAATTTCTCCGGAATCTCTGCACGCCATTGATGACTTCCGTTGAACCCCTTTCCAGCTGATGACTGCATAGTCTCCCTGCTTATAGCAAAAAGCTTAGTAGAGTGGGAATGAGTGTTCTGCATGGTCAGTTGTTCCCACTGTGACCTCCCTTCACCTCTCTCCTCTCCAGGCTGAGGAACTGAAGATGGCAACACAGCTGTCAGGCCCTGTCATGCCCATCAAGAATGTAAGTACCACTGATTTCTTACTGAATCCAAAAGATGGCCAGTGTAGAAAGGACAGTTTGGGGTTTTAAACAGTGTTTCCACTGGCTGTGTTCCTGTATTATGCAGGAGGTGGGTACTCCTAGGCACTGTTCACACATGGCTCTACAGCAGCATACTTCAGTCTGTGCAGTTTTTTTTTTTTTCCCCACACGCACATATGCAGCTGTAGCCAGAATACTAGCCATGCGTACCAGGAAAAGAACTCTCATTTTAGACAGCTATGAGAGTTATGGTAATACTAAAGCCATGTTGAATAGCGTGTTCTGCGGTGTCATTGTGAAGAGAAAGACCTTTATCTTCTTGTAGTATTTTTATTCATTCTTTTCAATCATTTTACCCTAATCTGTCTGGTCAAATCACCATGGCTTTATCCCTCAAATAAAATGACATGGTTTAAATGATTGATTGATTTTTGGTTAGCTGTTAAGCTCATTTTATATCACTTAAAGCCTAACTAGTTAACTGTGAGTAGTGAGCAGGGCTTGCTGGGCACGCATGTCCATTGGCATCAGTCTGTTACCATAGCTTTTAGTAGGCATGATGCACACCTGACTGTAGTGTCTGCCCACTAATTGAACCCCTTGTTCACAAAAGCGGAAGTAAAATTGCCCTGCTCACCCTCCCCACTCCCCCGCCACTTTAGTCTTCCTACAGCTAGTTTACCGTGTTCTGTATACCTACTATACATACAGCTACTACTTACAAATATTTAAACATTAATATTACAATAAAATTATTATTTACTGTAAATTAACATTAAACATACATACATCCAAACACACTAAAGCATTAAAAATAAATATTTTCCTGCAAGATACTATTTACATGTCTGGACAGTGATTGAGAGATTAAGCTATGTTCTTATGATTTCAAGCTAATTTACATATCTGCATAAAGAAGCCTATTTACCTTCAGTCACTTAGTCAGTTGCAATAGCCATATTTTCAGTGGTTTGCCTACATCCAATGTACTTGTTAGGCTGATGTTACACAAAGCAGCTAGTCACATACACTAGTTGCATGTGACATTGCACACAACTTTACTGTCATACAAAGCAATTCACAAGAAATTCAAACATAATCTGAAGCACATTCGACGTAAGTCAATGTTGTACGTAATTTCATTCCTTATATTCTGATTATATTATTGCATTGATTTTTTTTTTTCCAAATAAAATAGCTGTGGAAAAATTGTATTTGCCTATATTGACCTAGCTACTGTTAATTTCAAACCCATTCTAGCTAACTTAAAGATCACTCATACAGGAAGATGACTGGTTTCTTTGTTACCTAGCTTGCTAATACAATTTAACATAGGAGTTTAATGTAAGCATTTCATTAACCGCTTGTAGAAATGTTCGTAAAGCTCAATGAGAACGATTTCTTTCCAGGTCCATTCAGTGTAGTTTTTCCTTTCTCAGTGTGTCAGCAGCTGAATATGAATAACATCTAGAACTAGATGGGCTATTGTCTGCATGAAATCTCTTGCTTGTTAGTGTGTTTGGAATGAATTATTACTATTTATACAGCTGGATATTTACTGAGGCAATTGTGGGTTAAGTACCTTGCCCAGTGGTACAGCAGCATTGCTCCAGTGGAGAATCGAACCAGCAACCTTTCAGTTACAAGTCCTGCTCCTTAACCACTAGGCTGCACTGCCGTCCCATCACATTACATAATGCAATAAAGGTACAGCCTTGTTGCAAGCAATGAAATATGCATGCAAGTTGCTTTGGGAAACCTCAGCCGAAAGCATCCAAGCAGGACTGATGCAGTCCTTTCTCTCACTTGTAACCAGACTGTGTGTAAACTTAAGAGCAAAAAAGGGAGCTTACAGCAATAGTTACCCCATTCCCAGTTCTTTGTGATTGAGGCCTTGGTGACCAGACTTCAGGCATATACAGTGTAGACTTGCTTTTCATACTCTAGCATGACCAGTAGGTGTTTGCCTAATCCATGGCCTGTTTGTGTTACCCCATCAGCTTATCACTGCTTGCCTCTTTCGCAGGTGCACAAGAAGGAGAAGGCTCGCGTGATCTCGGAGGATGAGAAGAACTTCAAGGCGTTCGCCAGCCTGCGCATGGCTCGTGCCAATGCCCGTCTCTTTGGCATCCGCGCCAAGAGGGCCAAGGAGGCCGCAGAGCAGGATGTAGAGAAGAAGAAGTGAAAACCGTTTGTATGGAACTTTAGAAAATAAAGACATCGCTACAAATTTTGTTTGTGATGTCCCTCATTTTTCTTTGATTGATTACTCCCTTATCTATCAGGGAACTGGAAAAGCACAGGAAAAATGTAGCTGTGCAAACGCATTTCCTTGGTGGTGTTATAGTTTTGAGTCGCCACAGCAATTTTTGAGCCAAGTGATGCTCACCAGCTGTGGTGGCAGAAATTTTCATGTTTGGGCTATAGTAGCAGCTAGTGCATATAGCACAGTAAATGTTGGGACTTGTGTTGCTGTACCTGAGAGATGATGTTCACATGGGAAGACTGTATCCCAGTTAGAAGTCGATGTATTTCACCATATAAATGTTTACATGTAATCTATGATCAGTTTTCTTGTTAAATCAACTGAGGTGCTTTAGGTATTTTAATCTTAATATTTTTAAGCAGTTTTATTTTAATGGCAATTTGTCAGCTGTAATCCCCTTATGGCTGTGCATATAGACGTAGGTAATTCTGGAATTTTCCTGGGCGACAAGTTTGTTGATCAGGACGTGTAGTTGAGCATTCATTCTTCCATTGTTGGAGTGGTGAATTGAAAATGATTCAGCTTTTTTGGGCTGGTGGGGAATGAAAGCCATTTTCTCATTGAAGTTTTAAACTTCATTAAAAGTGGTTGAACAGATGAATATTCTCTTGCTCACCAGCTGATGGCAGTAGCAGCAAGATTTTATTGCAAGGGAAGCTTGCCTGATGTATGTGTTATAGGTGGGTGTTGTGGAGATTTCAGTATGTTTGTGCAAATGTGTATGGGGTTAGAGGTGAATTCCTTATTGATGGCAGAATGGCGTTTCTACATGCAGTTGTCAGGGGAGTCAGCTGCGTACATGTCTTCAGTATTAAATGAAGCCTGTGATTGATTGGAAATGAGTGTTGGGAATATTGCTCCCCCAGGCATCTGGTCCACACCACAGATGTTTGTTTATCATGATTATATAAGGAGGAAAGGTTAACAGTAATTCTGACCATTCTGTTTGTGTCTTAGTTTTGGCAAATGGGCGTTGTCAGGCACCAACCTGGCAGCTAAGAACGTACTTGAGTCATGAATGGTAGGCCAGTTTTCTCTGCTCGTATATTTAAAAACGCTGGATCTGTATAGAGAATATATTTGCGGTTTTGATACTAATGAATTTACGATGCATAGTAATATGTTTGGAGATATATTTGTGTGCCATTTGCAACAGCTCTACAGTTTGTTCTGTTAAATAAGTTTCTAGCTTTGATTTAGTGACCAAGCGTGTGTGTGGCATGAGTGTCCCATGCTAGTGTACCTCCAGAAGATGTTTTTACACCAGTTGTAGGACTTGGATTTATAAAGTTAGGCTACAGAAAGTTACAGAAAGTTAGCTCGAAGTCCGATCGAAGCCAAAGGCCACATTTTAAGTGCTACTGTTAAGAGGACAGCAAGTTGTGCTTAAAGAGGAATCATTGGCAGTGCATGTCAGATAGTAAGATCACCTTTGAAGACCTTGGCAGAATTGAAAGCCGGCAACGATCGGACCCATTCTCATTTTTCTTTCTGACATTTTGTATCTAACTGCTCCTTTTTTAGAAATGTCGGTGACAGTGTGAATTTTACTGCAGTAAATGGTGCACAACCTTCAAAATCAATCACAATTTGTATAACCCATTCGTACAAGTGCATTCTCTCACAACTTTGGACAGAAAACATATTCCGGGGTGAATTAAGAAATTGGAAAAAACTAGCCAGTTGGAGGAAAAAAAACAGTTTTAGCCCAGGAAAAGGTGGTCAAAAAACACTCCTGGAAAATGAGGACTGGACGAATATTGTATTTACTATATATATAATATATTCATTGTCATTTTACACCATAATGTTAGGTGACTGGAGGGATGGCAGTCAGTGGGCTTTGGTGGGCAGTAAGCGGGACAAGGGTGTCAGGAATTTTTCATACTAACAATGGCCTGGGCTTCCAATCCAGTGATACAAGGTAGTACAATGATGTAGGCACAGGTGCGTTTGGTTAAATGGGTGCTCCTCACCCTTGACTGTAGTCATTAGAGGTTACAATAAAAGATGTTTCATCAGCTTGAGGTGTTAATAGTTTTACATTTTCCTATTGTAAGTGATGTCACTTTTACGGTATGATTGTTCTGAGTCATGCCTTTCCATTCAGACACATTGTTGGTGGATGCTTGTAAAGAGGACAGTAGGAGTATTATGCAAACATCTCCACACTCCTCTGTATTGTCTATTTGTGGTATATCCCTGGTGGGTCAGAGATCATTGGGCTCAAACATTCTGAATCAGCTAAAAAAAATAAAAATAGACAAGTGAGTTCATACACGCCATAGACCTCTTATACTGTATGTGACATGCCTGCAGTCTTACATAGACTCTGGAAGGCTGAAAGTATGGTTGACCTGCTAGCTTTGCCCTTTATCTCCCAGTTGACATCATTTGGAGGAGGCTGATTCTTAACTGCTAGAGGCAAGGTAATAGGTTGCAGAGGGGTTACAGAGCAGGAGAAAAGGACATGTGAGGCTGTGTGGTTTGTTTAATGAACAACAGGGAAATTAGGTATTTATGTTGATTTAAGAAAGACTGATTTCATAACATTATTAGCAAGGCTGAACTACTAGAGCCACTGTGACCAACAGAGGAGGTGCCATGTTCAACAAGGTTGCAGTATCAACACCTGATCATTCAGAAATCAATGTCGCCAAGACTAGCTTAAAACAGGAGAACTAGACTAAGAGTGAATGAAAGACTGCTGTCCCAAGCATCGTGCAGAACCTGCTGCTCATCAGATATAACACGTTGTTTTGATATTTTTTCTGTCTGAATGACTAAAAGTCTGGTCATTGTACACTTGTTACATATTGGAAAATCACATGCAAAGTGTCAGTCACTATTGCCAAAGTAAACTGTAATATTAAAATTTAATTAATAGAATACTGCAAATTATTTGGCCACATGTGAAAGGGTCTTTGTTTCATTATTTTGTTATAATCTACTACTAGGAATTATGTCATTCTGTATGGCTTGGATTTTGAGCCTACAGCTTTCCTACTTTGTCCCTGCAATGATATACCCACTTTTTACTCTGGTATCTCCTTGTGTCAGGCCCTACATATGTTGCTGAAATCAGGCTACTTGTGCGTGTTTTCCACATCAGAATTTGTGTCAAATAATACATGCATGAACATGGGAATAAAATTACCCAATAGGCTTTTTTTAAACCTCCAGTTCACAACGATAGATGACAGATGGCTGTGATCCTGGGATATAGCAGGATGGCACTCAAGTGGAAATCCCAGAGCAGTCACCCGCGTTCACTCCAAATTCCCATGGAGGGAGGGACACAGGTGGTGCAAACAGGAAAAAAGCTGGGATTTATGGGAAGTGAGAGAGAGAAAAAAACTGTGGCTTTGAAACACAGTGATTCAATTGAATTGAATGTGGTGGACAAGTGGCACATGAAGATCAGTCCTTTGATAAATCTTACTGTAGATTTGAATCTGTGATCCACAATGATAAGATACTTAGCTAATTCGCAATTGATTAGGGTTCTGAAATTAGCAAACGATTTGAGTGCATAGCACTTTTTGATGGAAAGGTGAATTGTTATCCTAAAACAAGATTTAAAATGTGTACAGTTTAATGATAGTTTCTATCAGAATTTTTTATGATGAAGAATTAATGCAACCTCATGTAAAATATAATAAAGATGTAACCATGTAACCTTACCACAGACTACAGACTGAATGTAATGAGTGAACTATAAAGAAATCATAAATTCTGATGTGGAAAGCATGCAAAGTACCCAGATTAAAAAACTTCGTAATTCAGCTCAGTTGAGTTCAAAATTAAATATGTAGAACAATTTCAGGGTACCTGCAGGTGTTTGGGGGGTAGTGAAAGAATAGAAAATGTACTAAACTATTTGCATGTACAGAGTAAGAGAATAAAAATGTGCCATTTGGTATGGAAAAGTTAGAACAGCAGCTATATTTATTGAAAACTAACACAGCTGGTTCAGACAACCTGTATACAACATGAAAAAATACCTCTGAATTTCAATGGAGCATAAAGAATCTATATTATTTCATGTTTGCTGGCTGGATTTAAAGGATCTGGTTATGGGTTGGAAATGGAGTTGCAATAATGTGAACTACAGAAGCATGAGGAACTGGAAGGTGTTCCCCATGGACCTAACTATAAGTGAAGTCTACATGCTTCCCAGCAGATGCACAATGCCTGGCTCGAGATGATAAAAATAGAATACATTTATTCTGGGTGAAATGGTGAAAGGGAGATATCTTACAGGCATTATTTAATTGCCAGTAGCTGTACGATCTGGTTTTCAGCATCCTTATCATCCTACTATTTTAAATGTATACACGTCTATATATACAGATAAAGAGATAGATAGATAGATAGATAGATAGATGGATGATGTCTCCATCAAGGCTTGTCTTTATTTTTCCTTTACAGCAAGATGAGACAGATAGGGGCATGGCATTCTCTTCCTGTCTCATGAGCTGGTGCCTGTGAAATGCTATGGCTCCCTTGCATGGAAGCAGCAGTGATGGATTGCACAGCTGGTCAGAATAGCTATAACAAGTTTTATATTTCTGCTCTTTGGGTACCCCTGTGTATTCTTGACTGCCTTAAAAACATTAATAAAAAGCTCTTAATTTATTTCATTTGAAAACTACTCATTTAAGTAATACCTATATATACTTACCATCGTTTAGCCATCATAAGTTAATATATTGTTCTTTGTATAAAAACTGTATAGTTGGCAGTGGTTTATGTGGTAATAAAATGATGAAGGTCAAAATATTCCCGCATACCAATTTCTGTTACTTTGTGCTTTATCCAATTAATTTAACTCAATAACATGAAACCATAAGAGATGTGTCTGTGTAATTCAGTGCTGATACTTTCTTGGTACAGGAGTTGACATGGATCAACGAATTTAGTCACATACTTATTTTAGTAATTCAATCAAAAATGCACGTGCACCAATACAGTATGTGATTTACATAATCTCAGCATTATATCATCTCTGGTTGTATCTATATGCTCTATACCACAAATCTGTTGTTGGGCTGAAATGGGTGCAGAGGAACGAATACAGTCCTCTGCATGTATTTATGAGGAAGTCATTGTGAAGTGCTCCATATCAAAACTTACTGTTCACTTTGAAGTCCACCTAAACCAGAGTGCCATCATTAATCGCAATATTGTAACGGAAGATGTCCCAGACATTTCCATGAAAATTCTAGTTTTTATGAAAACTTCTCCATCTTTGACGGCTGTTTTTATTTGTTTAAAGCATGCTTTATATTTTGTTAGTATCAGTACGCAGGCCTAATTTGAGGTGCTCCATCCATTTGATTCAAGAGACAGTGGAGTGATGTGTCCTAATTACCATCCCACACAGTGTCCAATGCTGTATGACCAGTACATGTGATGCACTAGTGATGGATTGCAGTTAAACATCAAACTGCCTCTGATTAATTACAGGTGATGATAGCACAGCAGGAGATTTTCATTGAGCTGCTTCTCTAACACCTGGAGCGGTGTCTACCTGCAGCAGTTTTTGGATCACAGATATTACTGTGGCCCTGACAACCCCAGGGCTGTCTGTGCAACAGTGAGCTCCACATGGGACACTTTTAATGCTGGGTTCTCAACAAGTGGGAGGTAGAGGGGGAAATGGTGTTTGGGAGCTAGGTGTTGATTGGAGCTATAAGCATTTGAACGTGGAGCCTGAGAATGTATCCGTGTGTGTGTGTGAGGCAGGGAGCAGGGATTAATGAACTCATAAACTGTAATTTTGATTTCTGAGCAAAACATGCTCTTGGGAGTCAGTGACGCCCTCATTTCTTCCCATCACTCAAATTCTGTCACACTAACAGCAGTGGTAGCAATAGATCACAATTCAATCTGTTCCACATTTGAGTTCACACAGAATACTTGTAGTAAGACCTGGAGACTAAATATGTGATTTTCCCTGAATTGGTTCCTTTTTTAGTGGTCATTCAGCTCCCGCTTTATTTATTAAGTGTCAGGAGCCGTGCTGACAGTATCTGCAATACATCATTAAGTAGTCAGCAGCATTGATGTCTGGCAGCTCTAGTACTTATGGAAAGGTATTTTGTCACAGAAGAACTAGGTGGCCAAAATACTTCGTCAAATGGACCACTGGCTGAGATAAAATGTGTGAAACCAACATATGGTTGGATTCAGCAGGACTGCCATGATCTACCACTGATGTGAGTAGTGTGATGCAAACACTATAAGAGTAATGTTCCTCTAGAATAAATTGATCACCATGTGTGATGTGTTAGGTCAACTGTAGATTTTTTTTTTGCCTATCTGAATTTTACACTCTTTCCCCTTTTTTTAAATTTTGTTTGACATCCCAGATTATTATAGAAGCCCACCCAGGTACAGACCTGAAGTCCAACATTTGTGGATTTGTGTCCAATGCAGAATACACTTTCATCAGCAGAAAGTAATTCAAACTCCCAACACATTTTTTATACATACAATAGGTAAGCAGGACAGCACAGTATGTATCAGAATTGAAGACAATCAGCCAATGGTCCTACTATCTAGACCTTTTATTATTAAACTAAATTTAACTAAAGCCTGATTAGAATGTCAATAATTTCAGAAATACATACTTTAGAGATATCACAACTGGTTTTAAAACATATAGGTTTTTCCAGTGAACAATGTACTTTATGCATAGACAGGTTAATATACCATTTCTGAGAACAGACTTCAAATTGTGCAGATACTGCTGTATACCCTATTTGCAATCCTCACTTTAAACAGAGTCTGTTGGTAGTTTTTTGGCAGTGTACCCAGGGTTAGTGGAAGTCAAATATCAGTAATTATTTTCAAATGTTCAGAACCAAATGCAGCTCACTTGTTGAGAATGAAAAGTGCATGGGAGAAAGTGTAATCCAAGGTTAGGCACAATGCAGATTCATGATATAATGAGGTATCTGGCACTAGCAGAAGATGGGAAAAGTTATGATATCATGATATTGTTAAAACCACTCATTAGAAAATACGTCTTTAAATGAACTGAGTTTAATTAAAACCCTTGGGTACAATGCTATACTCATTAACAGCAAGCACAACTGCTAAGTTATTTGAAGAAATTCTTAGGCTCCCTTTCCTTTGGCAAGACCCCACTGAATTTAACAACTGCTAGGAAGGCAATTAGTAAGACTCTGCTCATCTTTGAGGAGATAATGGGTTCTGCCATAAGAGGTTATACAATAGGCGGAATTATAACAAATCAGTTAGAGTGGCTCCATAAAACACTAAAGCCCAGGAAAGTGGTTTGTTGTACATACCATCACTTATTTCGAAGCTTCCGATTTGGTTCATGCTTGGCTTAATAAGAAAAATTTTTTTTCCATTTCAAATGCTTAATTAAAGGTCATGAAAGTGATTTGTTGTCCATATCATTGCTTTAAAATACATTTTAGAGGGTTCTGACATGGATTCTTTAACACTTATTAGCTTTTACTTTTCAATGTGAAATTGAACCATTAAAGTTAGACATACCTGTCAAATGATACTTACAAGGAAAACTTCTTATAAGTACTGTTTTCTAGAGAACCACAATTGCCCTTAAAAACACTTTAGGTATTGCTAGGCATTACATAATGCCTACAAATTACATGAGTAGAAAGTACGGTTAACTTTAAGAGCATTTTTTCTCGTCGTTTTAGGTAGTTATGATACTGCGCGTACGGCGAAGGCCGAACAAACGAGGTATCTTATAAATGTCCGTCTCAGTGTCTCACCCCAGCGGATAACAGCGGAATAGCGCTTGTATTGACAGCAGTAAAATATTCCTCTTTCTGTATCACAAACTCCTCCCTTCCGCCTTGCTACCCTGAGTTTGTGGAGGAAAGGTTTAAATAGCAAGTGCACGTTCTTGGGAATACAGCAGGTAAGAAATATTCTTTATTAAGGTGAGCATAGACAATTGTGAACGTATAACTTGGCTCTGTATTAAATTCTGATTTACATAATTCATTTAAAATTCCGAAGTATTTTACAAAAAATAATAATAATAATAATAATAGCCTTCCATTTCCAGGTATCGCATAGTGAGGTGCAAGGTGTTGTGTGACTTGTTGTTATGGCATGTTTTGTAGCGCTCAAAGATGATTAAATTATTATACTTAAGTTTGATTTTCGTCACGAGAAGTGTATACATGCATCTTCCTCCATGTTCAGTTATTGCACGTTGTTATGTATATTATGTCTATGTGTTAAACTATGAACCAAGAGGGTCCAAAGTTTGAACTAAAACCTACTAAGTGGCAGTCTTAATACGGTGCGTGATTTTATGTTTTTGGGTATGAGGGTGAAGATCTTATAAATGGTGGGAACTCAAGTCCTACAGAGTTAGTCCTGGAGTTTTGTCGTTGTTCATGAATCGCTAATAATGTTGATGCAACGCGTAAAATGTATGTTATTGACATGCGAAGCATTTATAGGCATCCATGAATTAAATCTGACTTTGTTAGCTGAACATTTGGCCACGCATTTCCAATCTTTTCAATATCTGAATTGCAGTTTGAAAATAAATGATCTACATCTACGTTCTGTTCCATGCTACAACTATTTCAACGATACCTCATACTATACAGTGATTTCCCCTCACGTCCGCCCTAAATTAACGCGGATTAATTAGAACACGATTTTGACTGGTATCACATCCCCGGTGTATCCGGGAGATCTCCCGGAATCTTTTCCATGCACTCTATCGAATGAGCGTGTAGCCTATAAGACCACACTCCTATCGGTTAGACAATACGGTACAGAACACATTTTAAGCGAATGTAACTAGTATTTTGTGAGGAAGTTTGGACCGGTTTTCGAGGAGGGTGTAAAAATGAATTCACAAATGCAAATTCCTACTTTGCCACATTCGGATCTGTTTTTTTAAAAAAATCTGCTTTATGTGATAATGTTACCCGCTCAGTTATTTTCGATGAGCCTTTACAATGGGAGGATTCAAAATTGAGCCATTCTCGCGATTTTGGTTAGGATAACTGCCTTGCATACCAATAACTATACTGCAACCGCATTTTAACGGTGATATACATATCCTGGTGTAGTTTTGAAGTGATCAATGTTAACAGGAGCTGTCCGTCGGCGATGGTGCTGACAGCAACAACAACTCACGTGAATTCATTTTAGACATTGTAGTAACTGGGAAAACACTGGTATCGTTTGAAAACATAAACTGCCTTATTGTGAATTTAATTTTACCTGTGGATATATTAAAATCTGCCTGCTAACATCAATATCAATTTCCACAGAATGACATCTAAGCAGTGAGCAGAAGTCATTTTGCACTAAATAGTTGAGAAACTGAATAGCTTTTAAGATTTAACAGGTCTGATTCAAGATCTAGTGTAATATGGGTCACCACATCATGAAAACACTGAAATGCCCGATTAAAACTACATAATGTAGAGCACTAATAGCTAAATATCCAGTGAAATGATACCTGATAAAACCCGAACACAGAGCATCTTTAGACCAAGTAGCTATTACTGAATTAATTCTAACACAATATTGGAAACATTCAATATAATGGGTTACTAAAATAAAGGATGGTGGAATCTTGTCTTAGAAAATCACTTATCAACAGCCTTTCAAATTCAGGAAGCTTTCAAAGTAGTCATGTTGTCAAACATGTCATAGTTATCAAGCTAGTTCAAGATTCTGCTTTTTTGCGATTAGCCTCTGTGTACATCAGAAGACTGTCAAGTGTGGATTCGTTGAAAGGGTAGATCATTACGTTTGAACTTCAGATATGAATTTCAATGTATACTCACTTGTCAGACTGAATAGCTATATGTTTAGCTTGTGGAAACAAAATCCCTCACACAAATAAGGGAAACTATGGTGAAACCTTTAGGCAAAGCAAAATCTGCACAAAATCATCAAAGATGGGTCTGTGCTACCAACATCAAACAGTATCTGCTTCTGCATTAGGTTTAGTCATATATATTTTTGTATCAACTAAGAGCAATTCTAGAATCCTTCAGGAACACTGATTAGCATTACAGTTTTCACTTGTACTTGTACTGATTATGTTAAATGTACTTAAAATTCAAACATTGTGATTTGGCTGAGGTCAGCTATGCAGTTGTGTTTGTTGACTTCTGTATTTTAACCAGAAGTTATTATTGATTTACTAATACAATGTTTCTTTTTTGTTATTTTGGTAGGCTGATTTGAATGGGTCGACTCTAAGCAATCAGCCATCTCCAGATTGGCGGGGGAACATTATATATCAGAAGATTTACGGACAGCAATTCATCTGACAACTTGAATGCTTATCTCTGAAAACAAAACAAAACAAATCAATAAATAAAACAAAACAAAACATGTCCAACATTGGCTAGTGCTTTGGAATCTAGGCTTGAGCCATCTGCTATCTGCTGCCTTTAAATAATCAAATAAGTATTTGTGCACAAATTCAGTCTTTTCAGTGTGAAACAATCTGAAATTACTGTCCACCAGTGTTTGAAAGAAGGCGTTGCTCTGGCCAGTGAGCAGTGATACATTCTACAGTTTACATATCCTTGAGCAAGGATCTAAGACGGTTGTAAAACATTTGTCCCAGGATTTTCCTTGATTCAAGGTTATAATTTAGGATTAGCAGTGTGAGACATTTCCTGCGGCCCAGGGCAGAGATCTAGTAACTGTTCTTGAAGAACACTTTAGCTCTGGACCTTGAAAGTAGGTCTTATACAATGGAGATGTCCACCTCTCCTATATCTGAAGCCAGGATGAATGAGATCCAGGACTTGATGTCACCTGCAGCCGCCCTCAGCGTGGTCCCCGCTGCGTGTGTGACCAAAGTGGAGCTTCGGGTCTCCTGTAAGGCTTTGCTGGACCGTGACACATTGAACAAGTCTGACCCCTGTGTCATCCTCATGGTGCAAGTGCAGGGGCAGTGGACTGAGGTGAGTGTCCTACCCACTGCTTTGCTGCTCTTATAGTAATACAGGTCAGTAAGAAATGAGTGGTTCAGATGGAGAGAAAAAAACAGCATTTGACTCACTATATCTGGATTTTCAATACATTACAATACGTTATTGTTATTTAGCAGATGCTCATATCCAGAGTGACTTACATAGGTTACAGTTTTTACATGTTATCCATTAATACAGCCGGATATTTACTGAAGCAATTTTGGGTTAAGGACCTTGCCTGAGGGTATAGCAGTAGTGCCTTTGTGAGGAAATTGAACCAGCAACCTTTTGGTTGCAAGACCTGCTTCTTACCACTATGCTACACTGCTGCCCATTTTCAGTTGGAAATGCATGTTTGGTTGAACATATCAATGTTATATTGAAACTGTGTAGTGAAGAGATGTAGCTGAGATGAACAAGAGAGCTTTGATTCACTGAAAGGAATTAAGGTTGTCAGGCAGAGAGAACCTCTCTTAAATTTTTCCTTTAAAGCAAAATTACACTTCTGTTTTTCAAATAAATATGCAGAACAACCAATAACAGCTTCAAGGCTTGACTGAAATTCAAGGAAAAATCTGGCCATGTTACAGCCTCAGAGTGGGGACTGCTATCTTAATCCTGCCTCCATTATCTCAACAGCTGTGCTCTGCATCAGATCAGAGAGAGGAGACTAGAGCAAGGAGAAGTAGCTCTTGAAGGTTTGG
Source organism: Megalops cyprinoides (assembly GCF_013368585.1). Classification (NCBI taxonomy): domain Eukaryota; kingdom Metazoa; phylum Chordata; class Actinopteri; order Elopiformes; family Megalopidae; genus Megalops; species Megalops cyprinoides. The sequence continues at coordinate 16,785,568 of NC_050590.1, forward strand.
AGAAATGGTTGCTGTCTGACTTTTTTTAAAAAAATGGATTATGCAGTATACAAAATAGAAAATGAAATTATGATATTCTGACTTAAAAATCATTTGTTGATTGCTTGGGAAATACCAGGTACTTTGGTTTCATACACCCTTGTTTTCATTTCACCAGTAACCTGTCTCAATTATAAACCAGCTCAGGCAGAGAAGGGTGTAGATATGTTTGTAGCAACGATTTTGACTGTGAGGGACTGAAATGTAAGAAAACCTCCTGGAGGATGATGTAATAGTGACAGTTTATCCCACCAAAATACATTTACAACAGGTGTAGATGTAAGCTTGGAATTGGAAAGGACTGTTGCTGGTGTTGCCTTCAGGATTTTACCAGGCTCCAGGATGACAAACAGAGGGATAGCATATACGTTATGTATATATGTAGCATACTATCCAAGAAGCGCAAGAGCATTAATGTTGGACAATTATGCACCAATATTCTCCTCTAAGCAAGGCAATAATAATAATGCAGGAAAAAAAACCTAAGTTAACTTTAAATCTAAGCTAAATTTGGATACATTTGCTAAAACATAGCTAAAACATAGCAATTATCTTTATGCGACAAGAATGCTACAGTTGTGTATAGCTGTGTGGAATACATTTGTTGTATAAAACAGAAAAGAAACAGTGAAAAACATTTAAGAAAATTTGCTTTGGTTAGGCATAAATACAGCAATTACTGACACTGAGAAAGAAAGGAACAAGTATCTGAAAAGGCATTGAGTAGAGCATGCAGGTTTTTACAACATGAAAACCCATGTGTAACAGGAGTTGAGCTGGCCTTTTCAGAATGTTGATGTAGCATCTGATGAATATGAGGACAAAATGCATGTGTTACCCTTTAGAATGAACCCCTGAGTGCTCATTTTGTTCCATTTCTATGCATAGTGATACAACAGACACCATATAGTAGGCAATGAAGGCTGAGGAAGGTGGTTTGCAATTTCAAAGAAAGTGACCCTATTTTTTGAACAGTTGTTACGGTGGTGATTGAAGGTGCAGGTTGTTACAGAATTGAGGTACTTTAAAGGAAATAATGGCCACTGGGTTCTTTTGTCATTTTACATCATTTGTGGGTTGTTGTGCACAATTAAAATAGTAAGTAAGGTAAAGCAAAAGCCAGAGCTTGCATTGAAGTTGTTGGGAATTTCAATTTAGGTGAAAGTTGTATTTGGCTTAAACAATCTGACATGCCAAATGTCCATATGTGTATATCAGCATAACTGGCTGTTTTTATGTGCAGTCTGCAACTGCAAACTGCTCTACCTTCTGTGGATAAAAGTAATCACCTGCTATGTTTGCTAGGCAGAATTGAATAAAAACACTGTTTGCTTTTTCATGTCTCACCTCCAAAGTTTAGTCAACATAAAAAGTGCAGTGGAATATAAATCTTTAAAATCTTCATGGCAGTCTTGGTGGTGCATTAGTCTTTGATCAAGCTGCTCTGTATTCCTCATGGGATAGTTAGTTTATTTAAAGACCAGCTAAATTATTTGAAAGTGAAATTCGTGGTTTTATTGGCTTGTTATTCCCCAGTGGATTGTAGGAGAACTGCTCTAGGCTTTCTAGACATTGTGATTGCATACAGGTCCTGAAGGTCAACAGCTGATTCCCCCGGTCCATGTAAATTCTCACAAAGAAGGTCTGAAGAGAGGGAAGGTTTGGGTTTTTAGTTCTATATGTGTGTCTATATTTATATATGTAAAGTCTCATTTATACTGCAACAGGGGTTAATCTGAAATCTGGACCAAACCTCAGAAGTGGCTGTTTGACCCCTTATGTCTGCACAAAGAGGGCAAAGTTGACTGCCATTGCCAATCAAAAGCAATGGACAATAAGTCTTGCTGGGTAGCATCAAAACTACCATTTCCACCTCCCAGTGGTTTCCTTAGCTATAGTAACTCAGTATCGTGGTAACAGTGCTCATGTGAGAAATGTAATCTGTGCCCTGGCTGCTTTACAGCAAATGGATCACTTGTATTTACACAGACACTCCTGCCTCTCAGCAACTGTCAATCAGTTTCAGATGGGACACAATAAGGGAGGGGGAAGCAAAGAGTCAATTTTGTGTATGTGAGTATAGCATAATCAGCTCCTTTTTTAAAAATTCCCCCATGCATATGCAACATCTTTTAGTCCACAAGGGCTATCTGACAATGAGTTCTGAGGCAAAGAGAGGTCAAGGGACATACAGTTTCAGAGCAGTGGAGGGGATACATTTGCACACTTGAGTTTTACTGATTATTTGCATCACTGTGGATTGTGTTATATAATTATAAGTACTGTATTTTTTCACATGGGATGGTAGGTCGCACTGCTTTGTTAACTCAGATGTATTTAAATATCGCGCCATCAGCTCTGATGTCAGGCACTACTGTTGTGTGCAATACAAGGGAAATGGGTGTAGTGGTATCAGGGTTGTAACTGCATACACATGGTTAACAAAGCTCTTGAAAACTTTTAATATGATGAAAATGTGTCTAAATAATGGCAAATAGAAACTAATTTTCAAAGGAAAGGCCTTTTTACTGTAACATACAGAAAAATAATTCTTTGGAATTTTTTTTTTTGCTAAACTTAATGCACAATGCCCTGATGAAATTCAATGCTACAGGAAGAGGAAGTGGATGGTGAATGTCCCCTCATGTCATCAAATCTCATGTCTCTCACTTTCAGTTGTTTCATGGTATAATGGGGTTGCAATTGGGTCCATGTCTGTTGAGGATTCCAAGTGTTTAATGTACTGCTACAACTACAGCTATTATTATTATTAGTAGTAGTAATACTAAGTGAATTCTTTCAAACACAGCCTATGTCCCATGTTATAGAAATTGTGTTTAAACAGCAGCACCTCTGTATAAAGGCTCCCAATTTGATTTGCCCTACTAATGACAAAATTAAAATACAAACCATTGAGCAGAACCCAAAATATTTTCTTGCATATTGAACAGCTGCAACATAATTTGTGTGGTGTTTTTATTGAATGGCTGTAAAAGTGTTACTGTGCATGAAAAACAAAGGGACACAGACTAATTAATACAGCTTATGGTGAAGCAATTAAAATATATCCATCATGCACACATAAAAAAATATTATGTCTATTATCTGGACACTTTCAAAAATGATCTCAGCTCACCAAAGTTACTCTGAGGCTCTCCCTTACCCTTTGAGAGCATTGCCAGAAGTAAAGAAAAGAAAGTAAAGTAAAGAAAGCTCATGTCTGGCATATAAATCCACCAATATGTTACAGCTTTCCTATATGAGACAGGGCTGGCTGATCAATCAATCAATCAGATCAAATTTTAATTTGACACAGTGGAATGGAACTGGTCACAAAGCACTGAGCATAGGGTGTAGTGCATTCGCAGAAGTAATTGAAAAACCAGAAAATCCAGAATCAATTGAGACATTTAAAAAAATAAACACTGTTTTCAGGGAAATTATTCCCTGACCCTGGGAAAAGAAGGTTGAGAATCCTGGAAAACAGTGGAAACGTGAAATAGCATGACAAAATACATCATTTTCTTGCATATGTTTGAGTCCAGGGACAGTTTGGTCATCAAGGGATGCTGTTGTGGGCTCAGGTAGTTTCCTCCATTGAACAGTAGCCACAGCAGGGGCATCATGAGTTTCACTGATGCATAGCCCATGATAACAGCAGGAATAGCACTTTTTTTTTTTTACAAAAATAAAAATGATTTACTTTAAAAACAAAGTTGTCTTTAAAAAAGCAAGCTGTCCAGGGGCTTATAGTCATATAGGGGAAATGGGTGCTACTGGTGGTGGGGGTTTGGAGAAAACAGTCACACACCTGTATTTAAAAAAGGTTGATTGGACATTTATTAGTTGATTAGATAGCGAATGGCTGGCTTTCTTCATGAACCCATTTGCCCCTCACACACACACACACACACACAGACACAGACACACACACACACACTTGACAATGGCAGAGCTCTTAGTCTCAACTTGTTTTCATGTATGTACTTCAGTCCTCCAACACCAAGAGGTTGACTACTTGTTAAACAATTATCCCATTGCATCTCCCCAATCATCTAACTTACGAAATTAATTACCACAAATTATTTAAATTACAGTGATGTTTAGATCCTACATTGTTGTGCGTTGAATTCAGTCCCGACTATTTAGAACAACAAATTATGCAGATGTGTGTAAAATGTGCAGGGACGTGTTGGCAACAAGCCTCGGAGGATGTTACTATATGCCTTTAACATATAGCTTGCCTTTCCAATTGCTAATTCATGGTGGGAAGGTGTCAACAAGGATGACTTTCAAATTATGAGTGATTTTTCTCTAAACAAATCAATCAACATATGTGAAACATAATGGTGTTTCCCATCTGTTGATTGGTTTGTCTGTGACTGTAGAGAGACTGTAGTTTGTTTTTATGTAAATCAGCTGTCCGCAGAAGAGAATTCTGATCGGATTTTCCCATTTTCTCTTGATGTTTCTTCCATGGCTACTTTGCTTTCCTCCTCCCTGTACGCGAAATGATTGTTATTTTTTAAGAATGTCACCATTAGCCATTTATTTTATAATTAGTCAGGTGACTGTGTCCGTCATTTTAACTGATAACTGACTGACTGAAGCCGTTTTCACATATGAACACCCGACAAGGTCCGGAGAATCAGGTCCAGAACTTGGCCGGAATTGCCCTTTCACACATGTAGCACACAACAGGAGATTGTCCGTAACAGACCGCGTTCTCACCTACAGGAAATACTCCGGTTTGGTTTAGGAGAAGGGCGGCGCCTGGGTAGAGCATGCAGGAGGCAGGACATGACGCAAAAAGTACGCTGCAGATATTTTTCAGTGTAGTACCCAGGATGCGACCATAAATAACTACATTTGTAGTATGTTACATCGTCGCTTGAAATCATTGCGAGTTTAGAAGCGTCCAGATTTCCTCGTGGTATTTTCCAGTTAGACGCTACTTGCATTTTCACGAGTGAAAAGTGTTGACGAGTTCACGAAAAGCAATCGCAAGTTGAAGAGTTTTCTTTTCAATATCTTACCATTCGGTGGTACGGGCACATAATGTGGCACGGAGGAGGAGAAGGCGAACATAGCTATTGTACTTTTGGTTAGCCTATAAAAAAAAATCACACATAGCCATCCAAAAGGTGCTACCGGCACACATAATTTATTAATTATACATGAATTATAACAGCAAGGTAAGTTTTTGTTGTTCGCTATGTAATGTTAGGTCACCAGTTCACCTATCTCACTACCTATCACTATCGCTTAGCTACATCTTAGCTAGCTACTAACCAGATAATAAACTACTAACCAACGTTATTGATCATCGTAAGAGACAAGATTTATAACTATAGCTAACTATCTCTTTAACGATCATTGGACTCAAAATAGCATGTATTTGGACGTATCCGCAATGTCAACGAAACAGTGGAAAGCAATATACAGGCACGCAGAAAAGACTACGAGGCAGATGTTTGTATTCTTCCGGGCTGCATCCGAATACTCGGTATGCACTAACGTCGATTAAGAACGTACTACCCGACCGTTACTACAGTGCGTATGATTGAGTATGCGAGCGAGTAGTAAGGACACAATTCGGACATACTCCGACGCCATCTTACCTGTCCTTTGACCCGGATGTTTAAATGTTTACATGATTTGAAAATCAGTCTGCTTTACTTAGCTGACTGTCAGCCTGAGGTGAAACGAAAACCTAACGTTACATAACCAGCCAATTGACTTGTTAGCTTAACCAAGCAGGCTACATCGCCGTATTCTTTCTCTTTTTCCCCGGGGAATTATTCTTCTTCGGTTATTCGGGCTCCAGCTGACTTATGGGATAGCGTAATGTAGTACGTTGTAAGAAGTAAGAGTATTGGGATGCAGCCTCGGTTTCGCGCCAGTCGCATGACAGAAACGTAATCAACACGCCCACTCGGGTGGATTCTCCGGAACGTTGCCTGCTCTGTTCACACATGGGCTCACTCCGACACGTGGCGGAATTTTTACTAGGGAGCTGGCAGAAAGAAGTCTGTCACATGTCTGGTCCAACTGATTCGGACATTTGCGTTCTCACATACAGCTCCTCCGGCTAAGGGCCGGATACGTTCCGGCGTCCAGTGCATGTGTGAAAGGGGCTTGAGTGGCTACAGCGACACCTGGAATGTCAGATGTTGAAATACAGGTTTAAATCCATGCAGGTCACATGGTCAAGAAAAACTTGATAGCCGTAGTTATTGATGTGTTTGTTAGTAGACTGTGAGGTTCCTTCAAATTAAACATGTCAATGTTTATTCTTTGTAACGTTCTCATTTTAATATAAGGAAAACAAAACATGTGAATGACAACTTTACAAAAAAAATCTTATTGAAAGTCAGTACAGTTACAAAATCCCAGCAAAGGGTGAAGGATTGTCACTTTATGACAGAACGTTTTGAGAATCCAATTATAGTTTGAGGATAAAACAGTGCTGCATTACCCAGAGAGCCAAAATTCATAGTAAACTTTATTCCAGTTTCATTACTGCTTTGCACTGGGAGTACAATTCAGCCTCAGTTGGCAGGTGAAACCAGGGGCGGACTGGCAACAAAAAGCAGCCCCGGAATTTTCTGTCAAGCGGCCCCAATTTGATACACCAAATTCGAACTGACACAACATGTTTGTTGATCAATGAATCATTAATAATAATTAAAAAAACCACAATCTTTTGTGTTAGGCTAATATATAAAATGATGAAACTAATTTTCCAAGGTTTTTCTCCCCATGTTTGTGTGTACAGAAAGCAAAAATTCAAAGCTGAATTAATGTAATGATCATCTGACACCTAATTTTACTTAATAGCCTGATTTTATTATCATTGCCTATTTAAAATATTGCAAAACAGTCAACAGTGTTTAAACACAGAACTTAATTAGAACCAGCAGACTCTATCCACAGGAGCACACTATATTCACACTACATATTCACACAAAGCACACTATATTTACAGCAAACTAAATTCACATAAAGAACACTATATTTACACAATATCACACTAAGCATATTATATTCACATTATATCACCCAAAACATGGTGTATTATGCAACATACTTGCCATTCATTCTATTTCTTGTAATGCAACAATAAATAGCTTGAATGAAGTAGTCCAACCTGATCATATGAATGATGTATTGTGCTCTAATTTACTTCACAGTCACACAATAACATTCAATAGTGCACCTCTAATTGGATCTGTGCTGGTTCCTGCTCCCTCCTCCTCCATCCTTTCCCTTTCTTGTTCAGAGCCATGTTTACCTGTTTGTTTAGATGGTAGAGTAAGTATTTAACAAATCATTTTTATTGCTGGGATGCTGCTCAAATATTATATGCCTTATAGACTATAATGCGAAAAATAATTTATGAGTAATCTTGAAGAAAATGATCAAATTTACATCTTTATTTTACCCATTTACAGTCGAAGTTGATGAACATTTTTTTAAACACTTTAGATAAACTTCTCTAAATGTTTGTGCACTGAGTCTGACTAGTTAAACCTTGGAAATGGTCAAACCTGCAGTGGGACTCTAGCATTGAAACCCCAAGGTTAACAAAAACATTTTGTTGTTTAGTTAGTTCATTTAGCTAGTTCACAGCACATAGCATGTAAGCATGACAAAGCACCTGCTCCCTGCTCACTCCTCTTTGATGTTTCTGCCTCTTTGCCACTGTCCTCATCATCAACTGCAGACTCCGTTATCTTAGCACACTTTGCGGCGTCAGCCAGCAAAGCCTTTTTCTTTTTTTTGGCGCACCTTCTCTGCAATGCTGGCCATGGGTTTTCTCTTTCTATCCATGTTTCGGCAACGAGTGCTAGATACTTTTAACCAGTGCTAGATACTAACTGCCCGAGTGCTAGATACTTTCAGTTGTGATGGCAACTGCTACCTGCTATTACAGATTGCACCACCCTTGTCACTACAGCTAACATGACCTATTGAATATCTGTATATAGGCTATATGATACGGGGGTTGGGGAAAAAAGACCGGCTCTCACAAGACCGGCCCACTGGGAAAATTCCCGAACTTCCTGATGGTCAGCCCGCGCCGAAATGGAAGCCTGATGGGCACCTGTGTAGCTCTGTGGTTAAGGCTTTGATGCCAGCCTTCTCATCAGCTGAGAATGACTGGGAGCTGACAGAGGAGAGAATTGGCTTCATTCTGCCTGGGATAGGGGTTGGTATGTTGGAAGGGGTTGCTCATCTCACTGCTCTCAGACATGCTGTGGCTTGTCAGGTACCTGTGAGTAGCTTGGATGATGTCAGTGGAGTACTGTCGCCTGTCTACTGTATCCTCCAATGAGCCCCCATTCTGATGTAGTGGGCTATGTGACTTGCAGTGTAAAAAAATTGCTGTTGGTTGTGTACAAGTGCAGAGGTTGTTATGTTGAGATGAACCTACTATTGTGTACACTGCACAATTCCAAAATAGGGTTGCATAAAAGGTAAAAAGCATAAAAAATGGTAGCCTAACATACTGTAGAAAATGTATGTTGCTATCTCCCTTTCCATATAATTTAACAAGAGAGTGGTCAGAGGGGTCAGAAGAACCTCACTGTACTGACATGAGACCTAGGTGTGATGATAAGGTGCTTGCCTTCTAGCCACTTGCTTAACAGAAATGCAATGTGCCAGGGGTGGGTGGGTGGAGGCAATGAGCTCAGCCACACTCCTCCCTCCCCAGACAAGCTTCAGTCAGATAGGCTCAGCGCTGTGTTCTCTGGGGAGGAGGATTTGTGCACAGGGAAAGTAAATGCTCCAAAACCATTTTGTCTCTTAGTGTCACAGGACAGGGGATGATTATTACTGGTGGTAAGTTTTTACTTCTCTCCTTTTAAACTTTTTTAATGGCTCCATACTTCAAACTCTTTCAAAATGTATGAAAACCTGGCTTTTGTTTAGTTTTCAGAGATTGTATGCATAGGGACCAAAGATACTCAGTGAAGTGAAGTTATAAAGGGTAGGATAAATCTCAGTGGGTGTACTGTCCTCTACATACCTCTTGGGAAGTTAGACTTTGGGATATACATTTTTCAGATGTAAATCAAAGCGTATCTCATTTTAGGGAGAAATGAAGGTCATGTTTAAAAGATCAAAAAGTTGCATGTTTAATTACTGCACATTAGAATCAATAACTGTGTGTTGTATATAAAGTGCAAATACATATTAAAAGCTCTTATGTGGTGTTTCCCATCTGGTATTTTTTTGTCTTTAATGTTTTAATACTAAGCTTTGGGGCAAATTTTCCTCTGCACTATCCAGCATGGAAATGAGTTTATTAGAGAAACCCAGATATTTCTCTTTTTATGAGTTTCCAAATGAGGCTAGCTGCAAAACCCTGGTACAGATCAAATGCAGGATGAAAATGAAATGATACCCTGAGACCGCACAAGTCTCCTTTTCGTCAGTCATTAGCATATTATATCTTCTGAGATGCTCCCCAGCCTATCTAGTGGCCAGTACATATCCCTCCCTATCTCTGAGTTGATTTCACTGTGCAAATAAACACATTAGTGTTGACAAAGCTGTCCAGGCAGATGGAAGATAATAAAGGATAATTAAGCTGTGTTTCTGCTATCACTTCCCTCATGAAATGGTTTGCTCAGAGTGAAGGCTCATGCAGCAGTGATTCATCCTTGAAATTGTCTGCTTCTTTCAACAACTTGTTTGAAACCTCTTAGGATTAAGTGTTCCTAAAGAGGGATGACATTGTGTGCTCTTGGTCTACCTGTCTGCCCCTTGATTGAGAATCACTGTGTTCTTACAGTTCAGGTTACAATTTGCATTTTTGATGTTACATTATTAATTTGCTTTACAGATGTATTTATGTGAACATAACTTACACTATGCTACCCATGTAAACAATCAGTTACATTGCTAAAGAAATTTAGATTAAATACCTTACTCAGCAGCAGTGCCTTTCCTCAGATTCACAGCTGAAATGAGCCTAGTCTTCTCATCACTACACCCTGTTGTCTTAGGTTCTTATATTAATCGTGTTCAGTAAATACAAGGGTGCGCTTGTGGCATAGAAAGAACATAAACATTAAAAACATTATATAAAAGTGATTAAATGTGAGTGAAATTTAATTTCAGTGCAGGTAATGAAACCATAATACAATTTGTCCTGAGGTCATTAAAATTTTCTGATAAAGAGAATGTAATATTTTGATACTTGTTTTTGAATTTTTTTGGAACGCAATTCACAGAGTCATGTTAGGAATTTTGGTTTACCTCAAAGATCTCATTATGGTATGTTGAGCTGATGTTGGAGGTGGTTGTGGGGCTTGACAGTGGCAGATATGTGGGGAAATCATTATATGTCACATAATTTAAAAATGCATTCCTAGATGTGAGAGGATGATGATGATGATATTGTCAGTAGTAGTTTAGCATGTGAGGGGAAGCACGACACTCTAAATTTTGTTTTTAGATGTGGAGGACATGGAGGGGAGAACTTTTTTGTGTTGTGAATTGCATTTTAGAAAATGCAGGGGCATTTTGTGGAGTAGAGTTTTATATTGCCAAAACGATACAGAATATGGCTGTCTTCAAACTGTGCTGGTAATGTTAATATCATAGGCTGGAAAGTGTCATTTAATGGGGGACCTTGATTGCAGGGTCAGCATATTTTGCTGGAATGAAATTTTTACCTATTGTCGTAACAGAGATGAGTTTGCATAGCTGAGACCATTTTTTTCCTTTCGGATACAGCTGGACAGGACAGAGGTCATCAAGAGTAATCTACACCCAGTTTTTGCCAAGGTCTTTACAATGGACTACTATTTTGAGGAGGTGCAGAAGCTGCGTTTTGAAGTCTTTGATATCCATGGAACGCACAGCATTGGCACCCGTGAGGATGATTTCCTGGGGGGCATGGAGTGTACGCTGGGCCAGGTAGGACAGCACTCAGCATTCCTTTCATCCTCTTGCTTTACTCAGTTCATAAACCTGCTATTAACACAGCCTCCCAATTATGGGTTCTGCTGGATTAATTTGCATGTAATGCTCTGGTTATGTCATTGTCTTATAGAAAGAAATATCAGGGTGCTGTAGTCCACCCTAACCACAGTCAGCTGCTGCAAATCTGATTAACAGCGTTTTTCTCCTAGGCCTTATGTTTAAGAATTTATTCATAATAATTCAGCAAGCTTGCTGAATGAGGCAATTTGTGAAGAAAGTGTGTTACTGCAAGCATCATTGAACACAAATGCCAAGAGCACTAAGCATTCTTAAAAATACATAATTTGGCAGGGAATTAAGTTGCTAAAGTTGTCATGCTGAGGCTGATAAAAGTGTGAGACCTTGTGATGGTGGTGGGTGAAGTTCCACTGAATGCTTCACGGGTGGAAGGAAACAATAATTTTTACATTTGGTTGAACTGAAACAGTACAGGAGGGAGTAGGTTACTCAGTTACTAGGAAGAATATGTGTTGAATACTTGTTTCTCCTCTAGATTTCAAGTGGTCTCATGTATATGGAGTAAACTGGGGCTTTACAATGTGGTGCAGAAGAGCAGACTGCAGAATTCCCCAGGGCTGTTTCTTTTCTGGCCTCAGTTTGGACCACATTCATGCATAGTACAAAACTATGTAGGACAATCATTTTCCATAAATGTATGACAAGAAGCAATATATGTAGACTTCAGAGATTTACTACCCTCTCTCACATTCAATTTATTTTTGCACTGTTGATAGAATTGAGCACAGAATTCATATATTTTAACACCTTTAATAACTGTAATAAATGTACATTATATGATGAAAACCTGGTGCCATTTCACTCCCTTCTCTTATTACCAAGGCTGTTTTGATTGTTAGGTAACTGATGAAGACTGCTGAAGCCTGCTTGTTTACTCAAGATGCAGTTCTAGCATTAGCTATGCTTTGTTGGTAACTAATGGGTTACACATGATGAATAATTTTATTTCTTTCTCAGACTAGGGAAGTGATTTCTTCTCTATTCTCCCTCACAGAATGCTGCATCATCCTGCTAATGTCTGGAAAACATTTGAATAAATTCATAAATTTCATAAACCTGCTCTGTCCCTCAGATTGTTGCCCAGAAGAAGATGGTGAAACCCCTTTTCCTGAAGTATGGGAAATATGCTGGGAAGTCCACCATAATAGTAAGTTTAACGTTTTATTGATTAATATAATGCTGTGAAAATATTATAGTAATTACACTTTGTCTGATTCATTAATTCTGTGACTTTGGACAGGGTCGAAGTTTCCAGTTCTACGTGGTGAACAATGTCACACATGCATTCAGGGTCATTAGGTCAGCAGCTCGACAGCACGTTTACCAATAATATAGAGGAATGCAGTGGTGAGATTGAGAGTACATATTGAGATTCCTGCCGCCTGTCATAGACAGGAATCTTAGGCAACTGTGATTGTAACCATTTGGCAGCATGCTGCAAGTGAGTTCCAAAGAAATAAGAATAGCTCTCTTTTTTGGGAGGGGGTGGGTCTAAAAACAAAAGCCCTCATAATTAATAATCAAAGCGCGATTCTTTTTCATTTCCTCTCCATGGATCTTTGGACAAATCTGGTATATGGCAGGTTAGAAACCGCTAATATGTGTATAGTATGCATGGAACTAATCTCTAGTGAAACAGTGGGTAAAAGGATGCTAAAACATCACAGCTTACTGTTGATGATAAAGGCAACTTTCCTCTGCAGTAAAGCCTCAGGTGGATCTCTTGATTATGGCACCATGTAATGCTTCAGTGCAGTGCAGAGTGACTGGGTTCTGTACCCTGCTTGTAGCGGTGATACTCAGAGTAATACAGAGTAAGGACACTCTGTGATGCCCCACTCGTTGAACTTGTTTTTTGCATCAACTGGGCAAATGGCATAAAAACTCAGCTGAAGCACTTCTCCTGTGCATCAGAAACTTAGGACCGCAATAGCTGATAATTTCTTGTCATTATAAATGATGTTGTGGGTTTTAGAGCAAGTTTAATGACTTACTGAGGATTAATAGATGCATAAATAAGGTAAGGTTTTCTGAATGGTCTCGTTCTTACAAGTACATCTACGCTTATTTAAATCTGTACGCATGGGATGTAGTGTTTGACTATCCTTGCTTTGGTGTGATTTGTCAGGTGTTCCTAAGGGTTTATTAATTAGTGCTCACTTTACACATTTTTCTTTAGGCCAATTATTCCCAAATGTGGGTTTATTGTCAACATCACTGATAACAACATTATAAGCTTTGCACTGTACACAGACTTTTGGAAGTAATAATTACCCCTGTTGAAATGCTTATGGAAAAAAAGCAATATAAAATATGCTTTTTGCTGAGGTGATGGCACAGCTGTAGAATATTAGTCTTCTCAGTCTTCTGGTCAGAGTCACTGTGAAGACAAGACCTTGCATAGATATCATAAGTTAAACAGTTCCAGGCCTAACCAGATGAATAACTCTATGACTTCTTCTGACAGTGCTTTCTTTACATGAGGGCCACATTTCCTAATCTCCCAGTGCAAATTTATTAATTTGTTCATTTATGCATAGAATGCCATCTTACTTACCATTTATGTCTGATAAATCCCACACATTTTTTGTGGGCCCTTACCAACAGCAATGCACAGAGAGTCCTTTGGTAAATCTGGGCCCCTCTCTCTGTCTCCATTTCCAGTTTCAAGTTGCTTTATTGGCATAGCAGAAGAGAGCTTTGTCATAGCAGAGGTAACAGAAAACAACAAAGCACCTACACTGTCTAGCCTCCTAATTATACAAAGAACATTCTGGCCCTGCCTCTGTCCCTCTGTGTGTTATTTTCCCTATTTCATTATCTGTATCTTTTATTCTTTTACTCTGTAACACTTTCAGCAGGTCTTGGTCTCTTTTTCTCACACTGTCTCTGGACTCTCAACTTCACAATCTCTTGCTCACGCGGCCAAACGCACGCACCCACGCACGCACACACACACATACAGGCACGCACGCACGCACACACACACACTACAGGTTCTGTGTGTCCACTCTACAGCACTTCAACTGTGTGAGCTTTCCATCTCTAATAAAAATGATTTGAATAAATTAAAATGTAAATAAAACAAATTCATGTTTTTTTTTTCACAGGTTCATGCTGAGGAAATTTCAGGGAACAATGGATATGTTGAGCTGTCTTTCAGTGGAAAAAAACTGGATGATAAGGTAAGGTTTCTTGCCAGTTATAAAAATCAATAAGTCATACTGTAGTTGGGTGATAATGAATGAAGCTTAGGGCTATTCCCCTTTCTCAGCACATCACTCTTCTTAAGATGGTGGCCACAATTCATTGCTGCCTTTGAGAGAGGGATTTTTAAAGTTTATTATGAATTGTGAGCATAATGACGATGATTGGCATGTAAAAGGTGTTTAAACTCAACTGACTCTATCCCTTCCAGGCTAATATTTTATGTTTTGTTTAATTATTATTAAAATATAAAATGTGTGTGCTGGTATCATTCAGTCTCAGTTTTATATGAAATTAATCTAAAATAGTAATTTCAGTTGTTCAGAGTGATTCGCTTGGATACTGTGCTTGGATTTACTCGAAACACAAAGTAGCAAATAGCATGCAGTTTTTATCCATTAACACATAGAGACAGTCAGATGACTTCCTGTCAATGGAGACAGAGTCCATGCCCAGGTTTCTCTCCAGACAGGAAAGTAGTAAGGGCTCCATTGAGCAGATCACAACTGTTAAAATTGGAATGAGTGAGGTATGCACTATATGGCCAAAAGTATGTGAACACCTGACCATCACACCTATATGAGCTTATTGGACATCCCATTCCAAAACCATAGGCATTAATATGGAGTTGCCCCCCTCCTTTGCAGCTATAACAGCCTCCACTCTTCTGGGAAGGCTTTCCACAAGATTTTGGAGTGTGTCTGTGGCAGGGTTGGGGAGTGACAGAATACATGTAATGGCGTGACATATTTAAAATACAAAATATGAGTAACTGTATTCCGTTACAGTTACATTTAAATTGATGGTAGTCAAATTACAGTTGCATTTGTTACTGGGAGCATTTTACTTTCAAATTTGGCAAAGGTCGCAACATAACAGTACAATGCTGCTATCCGCTTCAAAAGAGTCAACCTCCAACCTGAAGAAGCATCTTGGAAGTAAGTTCTCTTTTTCATTATTTAATCTAATATTGGTCACTAGCTAGCTATCTTACATAGTTTGGCTGCACTGGATTAGCTATTCAGCTAGCTAGTAGCCTAGTAGGTAACTAACTAGCTAACGAGCAGATACAGTGACAAAACAAGTAAAATTTCGCATGTTAACTAGCTACTCCTTTCTCACTCACAATGTATATATTAGGGTGACTCGTGCCTTTTCTAACTCATGTTTTCGGGTAATGTACAGTTTTTGAATTAACATTTACAATTCTGGAGAAACTGCTTTGAAATGCCCATAGACTTAACATTGGGGTGCCAAAATGTTAGCCACAACAGTGGTAAGTGAACATTTTAAAAATAACCATTCAGAACCTTAATCAGATGAACATTCTTTAAAAAACTGTTAAAAATTAAAAACACAGTGTTCAGAACGTAATCCAAAGTATTTAGATTACGTTACTTACCTTGAGTAATCTAACAGAATACGTTACAAATTACATTTTAGGGCAAGTAGTCTGTAATCTGTAGTAGAATACATATTAAAAGTAACCCTTCCATCCGTGGTCTGTGGGAATTTGTGCGCATTCATCCAAAAGAGCATTTGTGAGAGCATTTGTCGGGCACTGATGTTGGATGAGAAGGCCTGGGTCGCAATCGGCATTCTAATTCATCCCAAAGGTGTTTGGTGGGGTTGAGGTCAGGGCTCTGTGCAGGTCACTGGAGCTCCTCCACACCAAACTCGTCAAACCATGTCTTTATGGACGTTGCTTTGTGCACAGGGGCAAAGTCATGCTGGAACAGGAAAGGGCCTTCCCCAAACTGCTGCCACAAAGTTGGAAGCATACAATTATCTCAAATGTCTTTGTACGCTGTAGCATTAATGTTACCCTTCACTGGAACTAAGGGGCCTAGCCCAAACCCTGAAAAACAGCCCCAGACCATTATCTCTCCTCCACCAAACTTTACAGTAGGCACTGTGCATTCCGGTAGGTAGCGCTCTCCTGGCATCCGCCAAACCCAGATTTGTCCATCAGACTGCCAGATAGTGAAGCGTGATTCATCACTCCAGGGAACGTGTTTCCACTGCTCCAGAGTCCAGTGGCGGTGTGCTTTGAACCACTCCAGCCGTCACTTTGCACATAGTGGTGTTGGGCTTGCGTGCAGCTGCTCGGCCATGGAAACCCATTTCAGGAAGCTCCCGACGCACAGTTCTGATGTTGCAGCCGGAGACAGTTTGGAACTCTGTAGTGAGTGATTCAACAGAGGATAGGTGGTTTTCATGTGCTACGCGCTTTAGCACTTGGCGGCCCCGCTCTGTAAGTTTGCATGGTCTACCACTTCGTGGCTGAGCTGTTGTGGCTCCTAGATGCTTCCACTTGACAATAATAGCACTTACAGTTGACTGGGGCAGATCTAGCAGGGCAGAAATTTTGCAAACTGACTTGTGGCAAGGATGGCATCCTATGACAGTGCCTCGTTTGAAGTCACTGAGCTCTCCAGTACGAACCATTCTACTTCCAAGGTTTGTCTATGGAGATTGCATTGCTATGTGCATGATTTTATGCACCTGTAACAATTGGTGTGGCTGAAACACCTGAACTCAATAATTAGGAGGGGTGTCCACATACCTTTGGCCATATAGTGTATGTGTTTGTCAGTCAAAAGAAATAAAATAGCCAATTACTATAATGAAGAAGTACAGAAATACTTTAATTATTTAAATTCTTACGTCTTTAAATTCTTCAGAATGAGCTATTTTGCATGGGCTTTTAAGATTTTAAGTACACAACACATAAATAAAAAACGTATATCCTTCACTCTATCCTGCATTATCTTTTTTGCTTAGTTGAGGTCCGCTCTGGCTTAGTGGATTTTTTTTCCTTGCTCTGACTGCATTTTACACCTGGTGAAAAGACATGATATTGTATGGCTCCCTGTGTGAACAGAAAAACTGTCACCCAGCCTCCAGCCTGTCTCCTTAGAAGCAACCAAGTTAAAATAATGCCATGTTTTGGATATCATGTGTTTTAGCTACCTCTCAAGTTAAATGGCAACTTGTTCATATGTCATTTGGGAAAACTGGGTTGCATTGTGGGCATTGTTTTTTCTGGGGTGTCTTGATCCCCAAGGAACATATGAGGCAGAGCCTGCTCTGAATATAAGGGGTGTGACAAACTGCTTTCCCTGGGCTCTCTATGTATAAACAATTCCTCCCACACAGTACACTGCAGTGCTAGGGTGGAGCTCTGGCAGAAGCTGTGGCCAAACACCCCCATATTCCTCTTGAGAGATTATGACCCTCCCTTTATTCTCTTCTACCTGTTTTCCCCTCACTTTCTGAGGGCCTGAGACAAAACCTTCCTTTCATTACTAACTACTTATAATCTTTGATTTTTTTTAGTGCAAGATGTGAGTTCATAAGAGATAACATAGAACACTGACCTATTTGCTTCATCTCTGAACCCTGGGCCTATAATACCACATCAATGAATGTGGTGTTTTGGCCTAGCTGAAGGTAATTCTACAGCTTGCTCTCAGAATGCTATGAAGAAACAACTCTTCTGATAAAACCTGTGCTTTAATGAGGGGAGTTTATTGTCTGGAATTGAAAGATGAAGCACTACTACATACTCAGGTAGATCAGGTAGAACCTTTGTATAGGACAAAAAGTCTGCCTCAATTCTCTAACATGAATTTTTAAAGCAAAATCAGCTATTTTTAATGGTTTTGCTTCCCTAACAGCACCTTAGGAATCTAGAGCAATGTTGGCAAACTGGTCAAAGCTTTCTGCCAATATTTCATACTTAAGATGTGGCAATTGACAGTCATGGAAGCTGACAGCAGTAATACTGCCAGTCTAAAGATGAACAAACAGCCCACATTACATTTCTGATAGCAGCTGTGAGGCAGCAGATTTATAATGCCTTTTTTCCATGCTTGAAGCTTCCCCTTGGGAAGTAGAACAGTATTCAGTTTAAGCGTGAAATGGTAATGAAGCATTTCACTGGAATATAAAAATAAATGCCCTGGCACACTATTTTTTGCTGTTTTATCAACTGTAATCTTAAAACTAACATCATATGCACAATGCTGTAACTGTTATTTCACAACAGGCACAGGATAGCTTCACTGTTGCTGTGATGGCTAATCCTTCTTTCTGTTGCATTGCATAATATTACATATCTCTGGCCCATTTATTCATGTCCTTTTCCCCACACAATATAATTGAACTAATACTAAATAATTCCAGCAACTATAACATAAAATATCTATTGCATTTAATTATCTGTATTTACTGAAGTATAAAGTGGTTCAAGAGTAAGACACAGGCAAGGAAGGTTATGTCAGCAGTGCAGAATGGTAATTGTACTGGTTGAAAGCTCACCATTGATAGCCACTTGTGTAAGAAATACATAGAGAAATATAGATTCACAGCAATTTGTTTACAACTAAAAAGCATGCCTGAGATCCACTTTATGTCTTGGTCAATAATTTATGATCTATGCTCAAACATGTTGGGGTATTAAATGGTTAATGAAATTTTACACCTAACTAATAGCAGGGTAGGGGCAAGGCAACCGGAGAAAACAAAATCCAGCAAAAAGGAGAGAGGATTAGTTCACCGAAAGATAGGGCAGATTAATCACCCTGCTGTAATCTGTAAATGGGATCTGTCACTTAAAATGACTTTGAGGATCTCATTAGGCAGGAAGAGTGGCCTTTTAAAAGTCTGTGTACATTATCTGCGCCACACAGGGGACAAACACAATTCTCTACACTCATTTGTTAGTACATGCACCCTAACTAACAATGCTTTGTAATATTGTATTTGATTTTAATGATACAGCCAGCAATGAGCAAGGATAATATTAATGGGAGAAACGTAATTGGCCCAATGATACAGCACCTATCAGAATGTACCCAGCTGAATACTGAATATATGCTGGCAAGCTTCAGAGGCACTGTTCATTTGTATGGTAGCTATTACTTTGTTCCAGACGACTTGGCCTTTCAGACAGTGACATTTCTTTTGTCATTTAAAATATAGCTTTCTTTAAATAGCACCATTTATTTGACGTGGTGGTTTAACTTTCTCAGATGATGAATATTTATGTTTGAGTAGAATTTCACTTTTGCTAAATTTCTTATTCCTAATGCATTAAATTTTGCAGTGACACTAACAGTCAGTATTCAAAATTTGTAAACTTAGGTCTGTGCAAAATCAGTGCTTAAAACTCTGACAAGTGGCAAGATAAATTTGAAAGGGCAGGGCTAACTTCACAGAATCAGCACTGGTTGTCAATGGTGTGAATTAGCCAACCTTTAGTGTTTTCAGGACGAAGTGTAGGCAAAACCTGGTCTGTTTCTATGACAACAAGATGGGGACTACCTGGTGTTGTCTCTCTTTCTACTATGATGTACCAGATTAATGTGGTGGAAATGAGGACATAAATGGTTAGATTTGCCAAAATGTAAACAAATTTACAGGATTTACTTGCAACCCAGGAAAATATGTCTGAGATCCATTTTGAATCCTGACCCATAATTTAAGGATCACTGCACTAATATGTAGTGCCACTGAATGGTTAATGAAATATTTAACAAGGCCACTTTTGTGCAATTCAGAAATGTGCGTGTTCAGTAAGGCTACAATAAGCCTAACACTAAAGACCAATTTACTGGAATGAGTAATGGAAAGCATCTAATTATGAAGTCATTCAAAGGAAGCAGCATATTGTCACATTTAGTGATGCATACATCAGAAAACACAATGGACAGCTTCTTACCTGCTCATGAGAGTCATGAGAACTAATGAGGACACAAAAGTTTTCTTAGGGTACATAGCTTATTAAAATGCCAAAATATGACATGGAAATTGTAGAAGCAGACGTTGGAATCCAGTAATACAAAATGAAGCCTCTCTGCATTATAAAAGGAACATCTGAGGAGAGAAAGATTGCATGATAGGGCACACACTGATATAAAATGTAAAAAATTGAAATGCTTAAATACTTAAATAGGCTAACAGGTGTATACAGTGCAACTGGGAAGCAGTTTATAGTAGACTAGAACTTATTTTATGGGAGCACATCATGCTGTTTCAATGCTGTTACATTGCATGATTAAAAGGCTACAAATGGTAGGTTCAGAAGTGCTCTACAACTTAAATATTTAGAATTAATGTCAAAGCTCTTAATCCACTAATTGATAATGCATAATTTGATCATAATTTACACAGACAAAACAGATCTAAAATATTAGTTGGCAATATCAACTTAGGTAGGATAAACTACCAAGGAAGTAAACCTATGAAGTGGCACGTTCTTCAGTTGCCAATAGGCATATGACCAGTGTTGTGCAAGTTCACACTTCACAAGAGCTAACTCAAAATGAACAAGTTCAACTTCATAGTTCACAATTTTGAATTTTGAACAAGTTCACAGTCCCAGTTCATTTCTTCCATTTTTTTTAAATGAACTGCTCTGAGCTAATCAACATCCCTCTATCAGCACTTCTCTGTTTGCTTATTTGCTTTACAGGATCTCTTCAGTAAATCTGACCCGTTCTTGGAGATCTACCGGATCAACGATGATGAGTCTGAGCAGCTGGTCCACAGAACTGAGGTTAGGGTGGTTTCCAATATTTCTTATTGAAGGACTTTTTCATGGGTGTTCAACTTTGCAGTGGTGATGGGTGGGGAATGATTGGGGGGGTGGCTCTATGTGTCTGATGCACCTGTTATCTTTTGTAGGTAATTAAGAACAACCTGAATCCGGTGTGGGAGTCCTTTAAAGTGTCACTGAGCTCTCTGTGCAGCTGTGACGAGGACAGGAAGCTGAGGGTAAGCACTGCACCATGGACACAGGTGGCGCTGGTGCAATTAAGGAGCTCCCAGAGCATGACCTAGACACAGGGGAAAGGAGGGAATGTCTCTGTCTATTTCTCACTTTTTCTCTGTCTCACAGGTCTTTCTTTCTCCTTTTAGTCTGTCATCACTTTTTCATACCAGATTTACGTTTTGAAATGTGTATATGAATGAATGAATAACTTGAATGTATATTTTTCCTTTAAAGTGCTTATCCTGCGGGTTTGTGTGGAATTGTCTGAGATATTTGTACATGCTTCTGTGCTTTTGTGTGCACTTTATCTATGTGTGGACTTGCTGTATGCTTGCTTTTACATGAGAAAAAGAACTTGCACAATAGTTACGCATTATTAGGCTGAAGAATCATTGAATGACGAATGGCTTTTTTGGTTGTAACAGTGTCTGGTCTGGGATTATGACTCCAGGGGTAAGCATGACTTTATTGGGGAGTTCTATACTACGTTCAGAGAAATGCAGAAGACTTCAAGTGGAAACAAGGTCAGTGGGCTGAAAAGTCCAATTGCAGCCTCCTATTTATTGTACACCATTAATGCACCTCCTTATGTTGAGGACTAAACATACTTGTTGCCAGATTCTTGCCAGACATCATTTTATTTATGCTCTCCTGTCATTGTCATACCCCAAGGTCACGTGGGATTGCATAAATCCAAAGTACAAACTAAAAAAGAGGAACTACAAGAACTCTGGTGTGATCATTCTCAACGATCTGAAGGTAGGAGCCTGCAGTGAGATGTGCACCCATATTGACATCCCACCGCTCAGAGAGTGAAAAGAGCTGTCATCACATTGTTTTAGTCCTCATTTGTGCTGAAGAATGACATGTGTTGATTGATTCAACAACTGACCAGCAGGCCATGTCCTCAGTGCAGAAATCAAGTCTCCAAAATGAACACAGAGTTTATACAGGCTGACTGTATCACAGTGTTGCCCTGTCATGTTCAGCATTGCTCTGAAAGCCACCTATTCACTCAACTTGTGCTTGTAAATTTATATGATTTACATACCTTCATGACATCCCACCCCTCCGTTTTAATACATGAATGGAAATTCCGACATGATGCTGGGTTCTTTGGACAGGCTGCATATTCTCATCGGTGTCTCACTTGTTGTTACAACAGCTGTTGTATGGTTTGTATAGACTACTGTTAATTCAGTGAGTTACTGCTTCCTTAAGTACTTAAACTCTAAGGAGATCAACATTATTAATTTTCCAGTACTTACCATTCATCTTTCCCCTGCAGCTACATAGAGTCTATTCCTTCCTGGACTACATCATGGGGGGATGCCAAATTCACTTCACAGTAAGTGTAGCGCTTAATGTAGAGCAGTGTGTCATTCTGAGCATGAGATCATGTATCAC
This sequence comes from Megalops cyprinoides, assembly GCF_013368585.1. Taxonomy (NCBI): domain Eukaryota; kingdom Metazoa; phylum Chordata; class Actinopteri; order Elopiformes; family Megalopidae; genus Megalops; species Megalops cyprinoides. The sequence continues at coordinate 16,808,015 of NC_050590.1, forward strand.
AGTGTAAACCAAGTGATTAAGGACTCATTTAATGCATGGATATTCTGCTCCAATGATTAATTGCATGCACAAAGGCAACTATTTTTTTTCCACAGTATTCAGCTCTGTCATTATCAGATGCCAATTTTCAATCAAAATTATTCTAGATTGTAAACAGAACAGGTCAATCTGACAGAATTTGTTTGATGTGGCTTTTTTCCTTCTGACAGGATGTTGTTGGTAAGAGTGTGGATAATTGGTCAGCAGATCATGTGTTTGCCAGAAGCAGCTGCTCAGAATCAATTTGAATCCCTTTTAAACTCTGCCCCCAGGAGCCACTCTTATCCCTGGACTGGATTACTCCATCAATAATGGATACTGTATTAATTATGGGGCATGCTATAATGCTATGCATGTTATAAACCTGCCTCATAACAGATGCCATAAAAAATGTACATACTTAGAAACCCTTTGGCACATGTAAATATTCAACAGTCAGAGGTCTGGTTATATATGAGTTGGCAAACTTTTTTTTTTTTCCTTTCGGCTATCGTGCATCTTCCCATGTGTCTGTGAATATAATTCTCTTCAAATGACAAACATTTTATTCTTCAGATCACAAAGTGCTAATTATCCACAGTCAGAGCAGTGGGACATTCATTTTGTGACAGGCAGATGTGATATTTTTTTTTCTTAGATATGCAAGTCTTGGGGTGTCAGTAAATGTACAATAGGCCTGAAGCTGTTCTGTCGATCTGTCATTATTCCAGGTGGCCATTGACTTCACTGCATCCAATGGGGACCCTCGCAATAGCTGTTCTTTGCACTACATCAATCCCTACCAACCAAACGAGTATCTAAAGGCCTTGATAGCAGTGGGGGAGATCTGCCAGGATTATGACAGGTAAGTTGTCACTGTGAAATCTTGCTCACTTCCCATGAATGAATATTAAAAAGGCAGACACTGATTTGCAGTGATTTACGCTGGTTTGCTTTTTTAACTTGTGTGCAAAATAGCACTGCACATAGTGCATTGCATATCATGCAACATTTTATGTGCAGCTTTTGCACTTCATCTGGTCAGCAGTTTGGAAGGCATCTTAAATTCTTGAAAATGAAATGGTGTGCTAGAAGTGAGAATTAAAGGAATTGTAGAACATATACATTGTGCATGATTTCCTCCTCCTGCTGTAGGCCTGGTAGAGTAAATGCCTACAATTAGGTTCAGTCCTTGGATTCAGCAGTATCAACATAGCACAAGGAGAAGATGCCCAGTCTATCTGAATTGTCAGAGAGGGAGGGAGAAAACAGGATCATGCTTTGATTTGAAAGCTGAAATGCACACAGGATTTATATTACCTGTGGGCAACAGATCTGGATTCCTTTGTAATGCCATTGAAAACATGCATGCTCCTCTTTCTATGGAATCTTTATGGTATTATCCTTGTCACCATGGACTCAGTTGGGCAGCTGCATGTCTGTGTCTTTGTAGAAACAACAGGGTGATTGATCTCCTTGACATAATTCTGTTAGTCCACATTTTGAAATTCCTTCAGGATTACTCTAAAGGACATATTTAGACTCACTGTATGATTTCTTGCTCCCATTTTTTTTATTTTGTTTTGTGTTTTAAATATTACAACTCTGACTGTGTTGACTTTGTTTTTGCCAGGACAAATGCATTGAGATGTGACATTTTAAAGCCACTGGAATACATTACAAAATTACAGTGAAATATTATCTTTTTAGAAATGTGTATAGGTAGCTTTTTTACATGGAAATTGAAAAAAGTGACTACTGTTCAATAGTTAGCAAGAGAGTAGAGAACTAGATACTTTGTATGTGTATGTAACTTGCCATTTTTGTACCCTGAAAGCATTTTTTCTTTTGGTTAATATATAACGTTGCTGGTCAGATAAATACCTGTAGCTAGCTATAGAAGACTAAGTCAGTTAGTCAGTTTGCTTGATGCAACACATACTCATCTTACAAGTTAACAAGCAAGGTAGTTTTGTCAGCATTCCCCACAACACAGTTTATCTTCAAAACTCATAACTTGTGTATATAACTAATATTAATCTAATTTCATTTTGGGTAATAAATGAATGAATACATGAATATATGTAGTTAGATAACTATAGCTTTGTGCACTTACTAAGTAATTTACAGTATTTTCCACTACATGTGCTTTAGACATTATTCTCATGTCAATTCAAAATGTCTAATGTTCATAACAGACTGTTGTTAGCACTTAATAGTTGGTAGTTATAATATACTGTGTTAGAAACATGGTACACGCAAAATCAAATATACAGGTAGGGTTATATTTCTTTGGTGTTTGAAAATGACCTGTACCATGTAAAATGATTATTTATGTAGCTGTTCGAACTTTAGGGCTTACGTGAAGATGCGCAGGAATGGGTGAATTAAAAAAAATATTTCATTTTGTACATGTGGGTATATGTGTGTACTGTATATTAAAAATATCCTCCTCTAATTTTGCAAAGCCAAATGAGGGATTTCCACATTAAGTGATTTCACATCTGGACCCTCCTGCTAAACAAGTGGGCATGAGACATTGCCATCATTGTTCGTGTTGTACATTTGATGAATATCAGCTACTGTCTAGAAAAGCACAATGTAAATTAATTTTTATGCAAGTCCACAGAGTACAGCTGCACACTACAGAATAATGAAGATACAGTATATATACATGTATAGTAAAGAATCTGTGGATCCTATGGGTTTGTTTGAAAGGTTAGTCTTTCTATTCTTGTGACTCACAGTAAAATATTTTGGAGGCCACAGATGAACTCACATTGTCAATGAAAGCAAAATCTGAATACATGGAATATCATGGAAACCGCCCCCCCCCCCCCCAAAAAAAAACAAAAAAACAAAAATGTAAACTCTAAAGAAAAACTATTCAACCAGAAAAGTGTTTGCTTTCTCACAGAGAAAAATATATCTATGTCCCATTGGATTATGCTTCTCTGTTTAACACATAAGATTTCTTGTCATTTTTTTGTCTGTCATGGGGAGACTGTTTTTTGTTTATTTCACAGAGAAGCTGGCAGCAAGTAGGAGAAAAGTGACAAACACCACTACAACTGAGAATATCTTGTTTTCCCATTTTGTCAATGAATTAAATATCTCATATTAGGCTCATTTTCTGCTAGTAGTGCTGACATTGTACATGACATCCATGTTAAAAGATATAAAAGCATTAATTGTTCTCTGGGAAATCACATTTACTCCATGAGAATTTCTACACACAGATTGACACATGTGGCTGTGGATGCTGATGATATATCCTCTCCAGAGACTGGGTGAATAATTTGGCCTGAACCTTTTTCCATGGGAGGAAAATCTGACAAACGCATGAAAGAGCTGGCCATGCATGTCCTGGTGTAAATGTGAGGGAATCATCTAAGGTACAGTTAGTGGGACAGAAACATTGTCTCAGTCGCTCTGTACAGTCAGGGAAACACTACTAAACACTAAATGTAATATCCATTAATATTATATTGTGCCACATACCTTCACACCACCATTTCTGAAGCAGTCCACTTTTGAAACCAAGCATGGATGGTCCCTCTCCTCACAGCTGCGGTACATTGTCTGCCTTCATTTGTGGCGGTACAGACTGAACCATGACTCAGCTTTCAACATAATACTGGGCCAACAAGTGTTTAGGTAGTTCATTTTGAAATGTCTGTCCTTTCAGGCAGAATGTGTTGGCTCTTGTCAGTTATTCAGTACTAAACTGGAAAACATACAGTAGGCTCTTACACCTTCATCCTGGAGCTACTGTCAGGCTGTACAGTGGCTTATATGGTCATGGAAAAATTCACATCTCTCTGTCCATTTGGGATAATGGAAGAAATTGACACCAGACACACCTCAGTTGGTCATACAAATCTTATGCAGGGGCAATGATGTCCTGGTCATTGTTGATCAGGAGCTGAACGTATGTGAATGTATCATGACTGAAGACTTGATATTGATGTCTGGTGGCCCTGGAAGCTGTCATTACTATCTGACCTCTTCCCTTCCTTTTTGTAGTGTTTTGGTTCAGCTGTAGTTATTACAGTTTTTCTCCAGCTCACTGTCACAGGTGCAGAAATGCGAACATTTCAATGATCCCATCCACCTTTGTGTGTCTGAAAGCTATTCCTCATTTGCGTTTCAAATAAGTATGTGTGAATGATGAGATCTTCAATCTTGATTTTTAGAATCTGAACTCACTTAAAGTATTTTAATAATATTGATGACATACTTTTGAGAAAGCGTTAAAGCCAAAATTATTTGTAGTACTTTTAATACATGTCAGCATATTTCACCAGTCATCACAAATAAATAAATAAACAAACAAAAAAAATACATAAATTGATCTTTATCAAGAAATTAAGTAAAGACTCATATTGTTGGTTAGTCCGTATGAAGGCATCTTCTCAGACTCACATCAATACCCTGCTTCATTTGTAAGAACAAAACTGCACAACAGGTACTTGCTTCGGTCACTGCATGCCTTTCATTCTGCATTTCCTTTGTACTATATGACTTATTTCCAGCTGGTTGGGTTTCTCTGTGAAGTAACAGCGTTAAGTGGGAGCAACATTATGGAAAGTACAGTACTTCAGGGTAAGCACTTAGTAATTCACGTTATCGGGAGGGAAAAAAGATGAGAAAAGGATCAGCTGTATTTTGCTGGGATAATGCATCCTGTAAAAGGGGGAAAAAAACTGAATCAAAATTATTCAGACAGGGAGAGGCTTGTGGGAGGATGTGTTACAGGTCATTGGCTGTGGTGTTGAATCATTACTGTTCTGTATTCTAATGAGTTTTTCCCTTTTAATCAAGTACACACATCCACATAAAACAAGGCGGTATGACTACACAAACAGACAAGACAGAAACACTAATATTTAAGTGTTTATATTTCATACAGTCCACATCCATTACATCAAAGATAAGAGATTCTATCAGCAGTTGCCCCTGACATTACAATTGAATACGTTTTTATGATATTTAATAATATTTAATTGGTTTTGATATACTCCATTTGAAATTTGCATGTGATTAGCGGGATGATTTTCATTTTCTGCAGATGGTTCGTGGCATTTGGGGACATCCGACACTGCTTGACTGAAACATTGCCAAAATGGTGACGTGCTTTTCAGTGTGAGGCCCGTGGGTTTGAAAAAACAGAGGAAGTACGCCTACAGAGAGTGTGTTGGAGTCGGATCCCTCTTGCCCCCAGCACCGTGACTCACATGCATCACGAAAATCTGCAACACAAAGCTGCATCCATCCCTCAGACGTTCTCATAGCCTTTGATGTGGTTTATTTATGCATTTATCATAATTTTCTGTCAAAGGAATTGCGTTTGCTGCTGTGTTCTGACGTGGCCGATTTCACTGAAGTGCATCTCCAACTCCCTGCTGGCTCTTTCCAGCTTTTCCTGGGTGTCTGTGTCCCATGGGGTTGATTAGAACCAGGATTAGCCACTTTCAGCAGTCTGGGAAATAGCTCCCTGCAAGGCTGCGGGGGAGCAAAATTGACTGCTCTTTGCTGCACATTTGGGTGGTGTCTTCCCCAAGAGACAAACAGAAGTGCCAGTGAGAAGAGACAGTGAGAGGATTCTGTGCCTCAACTGGTGAGAGAAAAGCACTATTGCATCCTCTTTTTCTTTAACCTAACCTGGATCTCAAAATATGCCAGTTAGTTTTATAAATAGCTGGCATTTGGTTCCAAAGAGGTTTATTGTGCATTATGAGCTATTGTATTGCCATAGGGAGTATTATGGTGGTATACTTACAAGACTAGATTTTAAGACAAGGTTAGGGTTAATGGGCTCAAATGAGAGCTCTGCTGCAACCTGTTCATCAGTGTAATCCAAGCATGCTTGATAATAAAAACATGGGTTGTGAGCAATATTTTACTTCTGGAAAGCATTCTTTGTTGTGTTGTAATCAAATTTATTTAGTCAATGCTTTTTCTGCAGTGTGTGACCATTTTCCTTTTCAACTGATCCAATACCATCGAGCACATTTTATTAGATATTTAATGTAGCAATTCAAATTTATACTGTGATCAGCAAGTCAAGGACTGCAAACGGCAATGCTTTTAGAGAACCACTACTCCACACTGCTACAGAAATCTTGATATTGACCAAATCCAATGCCCACAGCAGTAAAGTACATACTGAATCTTTAACATAAGAGCTCAGGGTTAAAAGGATCATATAATTCCGCTCTCTATTCAAGCAGTAACTTTTAAAATGGATTAAGACTTTCCATAACCTGTTACAAGTGAGTAAGTGAATCAGTAAATTTGTCTGTGTGGAAGGCAGATGATCAGTTTATTAGACAGTGGTTATTGGTATTTTACTTACCCACCCTTGCCACAGAATATAGATAGTACAGCTAATTGAACATATGGAAATCTTCTGTATCTTAGCCTTCATTAAGGCGATGTCATTTGACATGTTGAGAGATGGTCATTGACTGATGATTTTGAAAGGAAGATCATAATGGCATAAACAACATCTGCGATGCCTGACAAAGATGCTCCCCTTTTGTGATGGATGAAAAAAGAGATATTGTATATATGACTAAAACCTAACACAGCAGGAAGAATGTGAGGCAACAAGTGTCTGCTATGTGAGATAAGACAGTTATATTATCCAGGGTGAACAATAGATTATTTAAATGGTTTTACTCCCCTAGAGTACTTTGTCAATTGGTGAGAAACAGTAACAGTGACATTTCTCAGTGCAATACATTTATGTATGCACTGTTTTTATTGCAATTACCTAGGCCCCTCTGTAGAGCACCAGAACCAGAGAGATGTTTCACTTTCCGTATGATATATCATTTGATAATGCAAACCCATTTGCACCTTTCTGATCACTACCCTGGCCTCCTTTAGCTCCTAGTTCTCTGTCCCTGTATCTCTCCCATTAGCTCCCCCATCTCCCTGAGGTGTGGCGTACCCAGGAAATGTCTGCTCATTTATTCAATACTCACATGGTGTCAGAGCTGCTGACCAGCAGAGAGAGAGTGAATCCATGCTGATCACACAGTCATGTGGACGACTGTGTGATCAGGCCTATGTCTCACTGCTTTTCCCCGCTGATTCTACCTCTGTACTACTGTGTGTTGTTTTATCTCTTTAATTCTGTCTCTCTCTCTCTCTCTCTCCCTCTCCTTCCCTCTGTAATACTATCCTGTTGAGCTCCCCTCTTTCATTATAACTGTATCTTGCTACCTCTGTCCTGTTGCAACCCACTGTGACTCTTTCTGTTTGTTCTCAGATGAATTTAATTTGGTGTCTAAAGCCTTGTCAAATGCTATATGCAGGCTTTTAGCAAATATAAAAGTGGTTGAGAGTGTAACCATAAAGGGATTAAGATCTGTAGAAGTGTATTACAATACTCTATTTTGGCTCTTTTCATGAAATGTAGCTGACATTAACATGTAAATAGCCTTGAAGAACTTTGGTAAACAAGATTAGCACATGCGTTGCTGAAAAAAATGTTGGTAGTATTAATCTAATTTTTAATACTGCAAGTCTTTAGTATTGAAAATGACGTCAGTACTATTATGAAAAATTGCTAAAATTATTTGCACTTGGGAAATGATTTTTACCAATTTAAAAATTACATTTATTAATTTATACATTCACAGCTCTACTGCCTTCGTTCCACTGAAGTACTAGTCCAATAACATGTTGAATATCTTAATTTAGCTGTTAGCCAGTAATGGACTTGCATTATAATGACTGAAATAGGTAACACAGGGGTGTCCTTAATTTGATTCACTGGATGTGACAATGCAAGTTACGTGTATACTGGGGCTTTAGGCCCTGTTTACACTTGGTTTTAAAATGCATCTTGGGCGATCGGATCACAAGTGGACAGCCGAGACACATTGCCGTTTACACCTGTGTCTAACATGCATCTCCAAGGGGTCCAGTTTGACCACTTGTGTTCAGATTTCGTTACTGCCTACGTCACCCCACCTACGTCAGTCTCTGTTGCCAGATTTGTTTAGCACGGGCTAGCTAAGAAAACAAAAATGTTTCAAGAACTAATATACATGTACAGACTATTCCAACTGTTGAGATTGGCAGAACAAAGTCATTTGTGACTTGCAAAAGAGCGCAGGAAAAAACAAAAAAGGAAGAATGTTAGAAAAGCATTTTTTCGAGCATTGGCGCGCTGTCACCAAAACAACCACCACGTCCTGCATTGATGATGTATTTTCCTGTTACGTCCTTGTCGGGGACGCGTCAGGACGCATTAGCGTTTACACTACAAAACAAGTGGTCAAGTGCGTCCCAGACCACCTCGGCAAGTGGATTGAGTGATCGGATCACAATGTGTCTTGGTGGTCATTTACACCTGTATTTAGGGCTGTCCACTTGTGATTCGATCGCCCAAGACGCATTTTGTAAACATGTAAACAGGGCCTTAGATTAATAAACAACAACAACAACTTCCTGTAAAGCAGAACCATCCTACATCAGTTACAGTACTGTATGTGTTAGTCTCCTAACCAGAAAACAGATAATTAGGGGTGCAAAGTGTTTCTTTTTCTGAACAGTGTAGGTGAATTTGCAATGATTAAATCTATAATATGTTGACTTCTATATTGTTGGTTGGTTTTCCCAGTGACAAAAGATTTTCTGCCCTGGGCTTTGGTGCAAGAATTCCACCAAATTATGAGGTAGGCAATTTTTTTGATGTAGTCTGCTGTATGAGGCCTTCTCCAGGAAAATAAAAAGCAATTTGCCCTCCTGATTCTACCCTGCTCATCTGTTTACCTTCTCATCTTTTGAGGAAGCCAGCTATAAAGACCTCTACAAGATGTCGATGAGGTCCTAGAAAAAAGAAAATCACATGTATCTTTGTTGTTTCACTGGCAGTTGCTCTTAGTACCTGTGGTATGTGTGTTTATTTGCTGACATGTGTCTTGATTTATTGGTAGTTATTTGTATTGAGCTGACTTTAGTTTCCAATCAATGATTGTATTATTTCAACTAAAATTTTCAGGAATGAATTTCAATTATGAAATATTTGCATTTCTTTTGAACTGACAACTCTCAGATTGCAATGAAGTTGAAAGGTCTCCATGATTGTGTTAGGAAGCCCACAGAAGTAGAAAGAAGATAATGTTCCAGCTATTTTTTGCCTCTTTCCGTGCCATTCCCAAGCTGTTTAAGATCACCAAGTTTTATGTCATGATTGAACAGAATCAGTTTTGGTCTGTGTACCACATTGCTTTGGTCCTCAACTTCCTTGATCAGTTTTAGCCATATGACTTTGTAGCCTTCCTTTTCTGTTAGCATTCAATTTGTACAAGCAGTGTTCTTATCTCACGACCTGTATTTGCCCATCCTCTGAGCCTACATATTTGATTGCCGGGTTCCATCTCCCTGCATCATTCTTCACTCTGTCACAATCTCATGCTTAATTGACTTTTTGTATTCACAGCTTTCTCTTGAGATTTTCTAACCTGTCTAGAATAAAATAAAGTGGCCATCCTAAATTAAAATAATTGTCTGGCAGAGCAGTAGTCCCCTGGTGTTTGGGGAGGGTTGTAATAATATTTTATTTTCAAGGCACACATTTATTTAAACAGATTGGACCTTGAGAAGAAAAAAAAAACATGCAACCATTTTAACTAGCACCCCAGGGAGGCAGAAACCGAAGTGCAGTGAGGAGGATTCTCTACACAATCTGCGGAGAGGAGAATATAATTTTTTTGTAGCTTTATCAAGTAAAGTGCTGATCAGAGGAATGGTTGGTGAGACATTCTCTAGACATTCTCTCAACTGATCTGAATGGAGTCTTGTGATTGTAAATGAATGTAATTATACATTCAGGTGAAGTGTTATACATATATAATGTATAAGATATATTATAGGTAGAAGAGCTTTTTCTTTCTGTCACTATTAAAAAGCATATTTTTGTCTACAGCACAGGTGTTATTGCCATGCTTCATTCCTCAAACTAGTGAAGTCAGTTTGTTGTTACAGTATGCATAGTAATTTTGTTTTTGATCAGAATCTCCCAGCATGCTAATGACCCCTCTGATTATGCATTACCTCTCTGCATCCAGGTCTCTCATGACTTTGCTATCAATTTCAACCCAGATGATGATGAATGCGCAGGTAAGAGAATTCCTTTTCTGTAAATTTCTATAAATTCCTTTTCCTACCTTCTTTTAAAAACAGGTCTATCCTTCTTTCAGTATTTTTTCCATATAATATATATATGTGGGAGCATTGACCTTATTTCATTTAAGACCACAGGAAATGATGCTCTTTTGAGAGAATCCTGAGCTCCAGAACAGCTTTCTCTCTACCCCTTTGAAAAATAAGCCTAATCATCTCTCACTATTGGCATAAAGCTTTTATCTCTTACACCGGCTCTTTCCTCCTCCAAACCTATCCCCATCGAGTGCTGTCAGACTGTGTTCACCTCAAGAGGCTATCCGCTTTTTGTGTTGTCACTGACCAGAGATCCAGGGTGTTGTGGAAGCGTACCAGAACTGCCTCCCCAAGATCCAGCTCTATGGGCCCACCAACGTGGCCCCCATCATCAGTAGAATAGCCAAAGTGGCAGCAGGAGAGGAAAGCACCAAAGATGCTTCTGTGAGTTTCCTGTCTATATGTGAGAAAAGACACTTATAAGGTCCACAGTGGTACAGTGGTACAGTGTAGAGAATGGCCAGTATGGTTTTTTTGACCAGTATGAGATCAGGTGGTTGATATATGCCGCAGTACAATATGCAGGGGTAGTAAACAAAAAACTAAATGTACTGTACATTTTACAATTATTTTCACTTTGGAAAAATACTGCTTTTACTACATTCATCTAAAAATGTTCCCTTTTGTACAAAATTGAAGAAACTGCTAGCTCACTACCAACATGCAGAAAGTAGACCATTTTGGTAGACCATTATGTACTTGGTTACATCATTTACAATTAGAGCAAGTAAGTGCCTTAATAAAATACATGTTCCATTTCCTGTAGTTCTTAATTAAAAAAGAGCGGACTTGGACCAGCCATGAAACCAGGAAAAGAAAACTGTAGTTTTATTTGCAATGTCTGAAAAGCCGTCGTGCTGCAAATTGTGTTTTAACTACATATGTATGTTAGTCATATATGAATAATAAAAGCTGAAGCAAATACTATGGGCTAGTGTTTGCTCAACACAGATGCTAATCCTACTTACCAGCCATATGTCAGGTTAGTTTACACATATCCCTTACATTGTTCTAGGGTTTATAAAATGTGATGGATGCACTTCAATTGCCCTGCATGTGTAGAAATATAATTGGAGGCATGTTGCAGCATTTCTGTTATATTCTATAGCCTTAGATGAAAGTTGACTATGCTAGTTGCTGCTGATTCTGTGCCTAAGACTTAACCAGTGTAGCAAATTATGTAACCAATGATAACATAGTATTTCACTTTTTCTGATGTCAGTTGATTGAAAAATTAGCTTAATAATTGTTCATAGTGCAATCAAACTGTTCTACAGCTCAGTCACTGACTGAATATAAGAGAGCCAAAACTCCACAGTTGGTGGGGGGAGTCATTATTGGCACATTATGAGCATGTTTTTGGCTGATTCCAATACTACAGGAAACTCTTCAATCATCCACTGGCAATATTGGCTGCCTGATATATTGCTCTATATTGGTCTTAAATCCAACTGATATTGCTGGATTTATTTCGGTGAATGCAGATAATATTACAAGCATTGAAAATATAAACACTAGAGTGTGTATTTTTGTATTCACTGAGGCTGTACAGTACAAGAAATAAGTTGATCTAAGGGGTATATGGTTTTGACTGTATTCAAGACATGGTTACCACTGCAAACTGAGTAAAATTATTGCTTTGGTTAATGGCCTCTTGGGATATTATTTTGCCCGTGGTACAAACTAATTGATGTAGAATTTTATTGGGATTTGATTGGATAATGTGAAATATTGGTGGACTTTACCCAATTTATCCTAAAGACATGAAAAATTATGAAGACATCTCTTGACAATAAAATCACTTTCATGAAAAATTCCGACATAGCGTGCAACATTTTTCAAAACACATTACCAGTGAAGTTCCCTGAGGCAACATGCTGTCCTGAAAACAATGTAGTTGAATGCAAGGCTCAGATCTGTAGATTGTATGTGTCAAGCAGAAGAAAATATGCTTGCTGAGTGTGATCCATTTCCTTACAGCGATACCACATTCTGCTGATCCTCACTGATGGGGTGGTGACGGACATGGCAGACACGCGCGAGGCCATCGTGCGTGCCTCCTACCAGCCCCTGTCCATCATCATTGTGGGTGTGGGCAATGCTGACTTCACTGACATGCAGATCTTGGACGGTGACGATGGGGTTCTCCGTTCACCAAAGGGGGAGCCTGTCCTGAGGGACATCGTCCAGTTTGTGCCATTCAGAGAGTTTAAAACGGTCAGTGCACCTGTCTTTGCTCCACGCCTACACCTGCACATTTAACACATACCCTTAAAACAGACAATCAACTCAAATGTACCACTCAGAGACATATACACAATCAGTAAATACATCAGTAAATGCAGAGGAGTTAACGAGAACAGGAAATGGAAAGTCTACACCTCACAAATACCGCTCAGAGATGTAAAAGTGAGTCCACCTAACACACTTCACATATTCATATACAGGCTTGGCAGGATTCATTTTCTCTTTTCAAATTCAATACTTAGTATTGGTTTATATATATATATATATATATATATATATGTATATATATATTCAGATTTTTTTCAACATTAATTTACATGCCATCTGACAGTCTGCCATTAATTCATCCTTTGTGTAGAAAAGAAAGGGCTTATGAAAAAATACATGCTTTTTATGAATTAATACTTACAACAACATTAATACTTACAAACAATTCAATATTACCTTTGCATTTGTTCATATTAAAGTGTAAGGTAGAATACAAAACAATGCATGCAATAAACTTATTAGTAGCATTGCTTCTATTTTAAGAGATTACTGTCTGTACCAAATAGAGACACCATACATAGCTATGCTATTTCAGAATGCATATTGACTGGAAACTTGCATAACCATGCAGGGATGAAAAAATGTATCAGAAACTTTCTCAGGTAGAGAGTTTTCTTAATGTCATCCTTTCAACATCTGAAATCAAGCCAACCCCACGGGCACCAGCAGACACTTGAACTGAATGATAAGCGGAAGATTCTGAAATATTTTTAGCTTCTTGGTGCCACAGGAGTTACATCCAAATGTGAAACTGAGCCAGGAGGAGTTTCATTGGTCTTTTAATTAGCATGTTTACTGATGGCTAATTTCCTCCGAAGGGTAGCTGGAGTTTTGAGGAACAAAGCTGATACAAATATAATACTGATATAAATCTAATCCTACCAAGCCTACTTATATATGTAGTAAGGGTAGGGTCTGTTGCCTGTCCCCCATCTACCAAAACACTTGTTTGAAGCCCTGTCACTGAGCTTTCAGAATCAAACTCATTTAAATCAGGCTGCTGCATTATCTTTTGCTGAAAGGGGTAGATGTAATTTGAAATTGCACACATCAAAGTGTTGGGGGTTCAAAAGGCTTCATGTGTTTCATAATTGCGGTATTGGCTGTCATTAACTTCAACAATGTGACCTCCAAAGTCCTTTAGCAAATGGTATTACCCTCAAGTGGAGCCATGACGAAGCAGGCAGGCAGCCAGGGATGGAGAAAAACTGACAAGACTCTCCCTGCCAGTGGTGCAGATGGGTAGTCTGTTATATAACAACTCCCCAGATTGCATGCTGAGAGCAAACAAAGTAATCCATTCATTTGGAGCATGAAGGTGAAAAAATGGTTAACAAAATGCCTCCATTCAATTATGACATTTTGTATCCCCATGTCTTTCCATCCATTTTGTATTCAGTTTTGTGTGCCTTGCATTGATGTTACTGCTGCTATTTTTACTGAGCCGTTGATCATCAGGACATCATCCTTGAGATGATGTGCTGTGAGGCTGGCTGTGCCTGTCTGGTGTGCCTCTGCTGTAGTTGTGCATTTTATGTCTCAGGCCTCCCCTGCTGCCCTGGCCAAATGTGTCCTTGCTGAGGTGCCCAAGCAAGTTGTGGAATACTACAGCCACAAGGCCTTTGCACCCAAATGCCCAATTGCAAATTGGTCCAACTCTATCCCAAACACCCCTGAATAACAGGAGATCGGGAAACAACCCAGTCTGAGCTTCAGTCATCGGGTGAGTGAGTAATGGAATGGGTGTCCTGGAAGAATGCGAAGGAAGTTTTTTCAGGATTTTTTCATCTGGACGAAAAAAATATATAAAGTTACAATTCTGTTTTGTCAACATGGATTAGTGCCTGTGCCTGGTCTGTCTGTTCAGCATGGGCGTTGGAGTTCTCTTCCTCTTGGGTGGAGCTATGGTGTCACATGGGGGCTGCATGTGGGGGAACCTCAAACACTTATCCGGAAGAACTACAGAACTCTGATCTGTGCCTCCTGACAGCTGCCTTTCCTCTTCTGTTGTTTCTCTGTGCTGTTGTGAACTGCCCCAGGCTGTACTACTACTGTGACTGTGCTCCTGTTTTTCCCATGCTTAATTTTATTCCCCTGCTCTTTGTCCTTTTTTTTGGCATATTGCTGGCCTTGTTTGAAGAACATGCTGACTGAGGTAATGGTGGCAACTCACATTGTTTGAGATGACCTAAGAGCTCAAACCAGATTACCTATGAAATGCATTATTCTTTGGTTATAAAAACATGTGTAGTATATATTGAAAAAAGGGATTTTGTTCATTATAGCAGTAAGGAGACATGCATGCCCAAAAACACCACTCCTGTTTCAACTCAGTAATTCCAATTTGACAACAGACCTTTTGTGACAGGATTATTTATTTTATTGGTTCTAACTTCTGTGTGTTATTGGCAAATAACAGAAAGGGATGAAGGCCTGGTTCAAGGTTTTAGTACTGAGTTTGTCCAAATATATGATAAAAATATAAATATATGAAGTGTAAACAGTATTGGCCCTTGCACAGTGTCTCTGAATAAGAAAGGACTTTAACAGTCATCAGGTTATATAATGAAAAACTGGGAATGTTTCTGTTTGAAGTCCTTTTATTTAAAATATGTGAGTTAATGTTCCATTCATATTGCTGTATTTCTTTGAATGTTCTGTTCTTTCTAGCCTGTGATACAAAGCCTCTCTGAGGTGGGCTATTGAGCTAATTTGAAAGTATGACAAATTGTTCCCTCCAGAAAGAAATCAATTACTCTCCAAAGCAGTGACCCGATGACTGTGGAAACAGATGATGGAACTTCTGTTGGGAAATTTTCTTTATTTGATTTGAATTTTAGTCAATAATGCAACAACAGCAATCAAGCCATAATCTAATGTATGTTGATTCATATGCTGCTGCTGGGTTATGGTTATTTTCAATATAAATGTGTATTACACAGCATATATTCATCTGCACAAGGAAGATTTTGGGGGGATTGCGTCAGTGCATATTTCCGAGGCTGCTCCAGCCTAAGAACCTTGCAGGGAATGGTGGGTGATCTATGTAGCTTGAAGTAGACTGACTTTTCATATATGCTTGCATGAAAACAGGCGGTTATTGGAAATCCTAAACTCTATTAGGTGAACAGCTTAGCCAATAACAAAGGTCCTATTATGCTTCACAGGCAAACAACACCGCAACACAAATAGCATGAAAATTAGTCAGGTTAACCTTTCTCTTGCTTTACAGATTTGTGAGATCAGTACTCATGCATTAAAATGTTGGCTATGTTGTTCTGAGTAGCTCCTGTTCCTTAATCTCTGATTGGTAGTTTCCTGTGTCCATTCCTTTTTCTCACTGGGGGGAAAATAATGGGAAAACAACCATTTCTGTTTTTTTCTTTTTTTTTTTTTTTTAATGCACAATGTTTTTTGAGAATGCAACCCTTAGTATCATAAATAAATGAAAAACTGTAAATATTATCAATATTATTTGCATTAACGACAGGATTATTTCTTTGAATTGTTTGAATTATTTTATATTTAAAAATGAAAGTTTTATTAAAGTATTATTACTCAATTTCCCTATGATGGCCCTTTCCCAAATAGTGTTTGTGTCCTAAGGTAATAAAAGAATTGCTACTGAAGTGTATTAGTGCATGAGAAGCAATGGAAACAAAAACCCATTCTTTTGCTCACACAGATATCATTCAAAGATGTTATCTGTTACCACCAGGTAGACTGGTAGTTTTGCAAAATGTTTTCAACCGTGACTGTTTTCACATTGATTGCCAAGTAGAGGAGTTTTTAAGAGTTCTTAGAAGTATGTTGAAAGAGATTTGGTTCAAGCTCTTCTTATGGAAAAACAAGAGGTGATTAAAATAATTGCAAATGTATTGTATTATTTCCATGATGTGGCATGGAGGACAATTGTTTGTAATTGTGAAAAATGAAATAGAATCAACAGAAAAACAGATTTAAAGATGAACATTTTGCTTATTTAAACAGATAACATCTGTTAAGACTGATTAACCTTAAACAGCAGTGCAACATTAAACCATACTTGGTTGACCTGGATGCATGTGGGATGATATTTGTATTATATGTTAAATCACATCTTAAGTTTCCTCACTTTTTGTGCTTGTGAAAAAATTAAATGTACATTAGCAATTGTATGAACATAACAGTGGGCTTGACAACAAAAACAGGAATAAAAATAATGTCTTCTTAATCTGCATGATATTACCCTACAAGGAAATTGTAGACTTCAGTGATGAGCTGACCCAGTCCTGACATTTCATAACTTACCATACTGACAACCAGAGTCTCAACCAGAGTCAGAGTGAAATAAAAGCACACAGTTGTCAAGGAGACATTAAGGACTCAGTTCCTTTTGCCAGCTTGATCCTTAACACCCTTTGCTACTATGATCTTTACACAGCCATGGCCATGTTGGTACACAGTGAGACAAGGTGGTCTTGTTTGAGACAGGATCAATTACCATTTTCCTGTTATCAGCTTGTTGGTATTTAAAATGTCTTTAATCCACCTGTGAATTCCACAAGATGATACACCTATATTCATCAAAAACACACAGAATTTAAGATCAGTATTAACTTCAGTGATTACTGTAAAATTTGCAAATGAATACATTTTAGCAGGTCTTGGTAAACATTTGTACAAGTTGTGGGAAAAAAATTGTGAGGATCTCTACAGTACATTGTCAATGCATTCATTCTCATGCATTTTTTCAATGCACAAATGTTACGAATTTCATAGTAATCACGAATGTCTCTTTATAAATATGCATTATTGAATGCATATGCTTTACAACACATGCTCAATAATATTTTAATTGTATTTCGATCATTTCAGTATGTAGGGATAATAAAACATTCTCTAGGTGTTGATGATGTGTAAACTCAATCCTTTCTGTATTTTTCTTTTTAGAAACTGCAACCATAATTCAGTCAAAACCAAAATCTTATCTAAGTAACTAAAAGTGCAATTCAACCAAACAAACCCAAAATCCCAGAATAAATAGCTAATGTATTTGAACAAAGTGACTTCTTGAGCTGCAGTGCATTATGGTGAAGGCAGCAAGGTCCTGCAGCCAGTGATTTTTTTTTTTAAGAAGAATAAAATGAATTTGTCCAGAATAATGAGCTAGAAACAGCTTTTGACTAGACTATATTATCATTCACTTGTTTTGTGCAACTAACTGCACTGTTCATGGTATATAAAGCACTTACTGCAGATTACATTATTTTTCATAGCAGTGCAAAAAGGTGACAATAGAGAACTGTGGCTATATGGGGCATACTGTATAAAGAAAGAAGGTAAAGAAGTATAATATTATATTGATTTTTTTTATCTCTTTCAAAGAAATTGTCAAGATTCTAAGTTATAGCAAACCAATGTTGAAAAGTTGATATTGGTATTTAGTTATGCACATATTTGTTAAAAAGTAGTGATAACAAAAGAAACTGGTCCTGTAAAGACACAAATGGGTAATGCATTTCTTGGAATTCTTATTATAAACACCACTGGAAAAAAAATCACAAACTGAATTACAAGAGCTGTTTAACAAATCAAAGAAATGAAATGAAATTATCTTTAGATAGTGAGTGCCCACGCGCACTGTTAATGTACATTCCCACAAACAAACTCAAACTAACTGTTTGAAATTCTACCTGTTGAGACCTCCTTGAGAACATCACACACTGCTCACCTCAAGCTGCTGCTCATTTATATTATTGTTTACACACGGGATCTGCAGACATATGTGGTGTCATTACTGTAATCTCCATAGTAACATCTGATACCGTAGGCTATGTGTAGGTGAAGTGATTGAATGTTTTATGAATTAAATTGAAAGCAGAACAGAATGAAAGCCCCTGACATTGTTATCAATGGACTTTCATTTCTTTTAACCAATGACACTATTTCCATTCTCACTGAGTAGAATTGGGTCCCTAATTTTAGGGCATTACAGAGTATAAAATGCAATGACTGGGGTATGTGCTACACCAGGGTTTCTGCCACATCAAGGTGGCATAAACACAAGTGCAAAAATACAACTGATCCTGAATATTTATAACTATCCAGTAAATGGTTTGACCACCACCCACTATCCTCCTACACTAGGCCAAGCACTAGCGTTATCAGGATGAAAATTGCAATCTTTGCACTGCTGTCATGTTTGCCAATTTTGCTCACATCAAATTACCAAAAAATTTTGTGCAAACACTATTTTCAGACTGTGCTGCATTCTGGCTGTGCCGTGTTGATTTGTGCTGTGTACTGGCAAAGCTGGGCCCTTTATATGGAATGCTCCATCTGGATCAATGATAATGAAAACGACTTCTCATCAGGGATTTTGTGTAAAACCATGATATGAAATAAATATGTTATGAGCACTATACAAATTAAATGAAAGGTATGATTTGTGACCTCCAACCTTCATTCCAAGTAAACTGATAAACACACAAGACACCTTTTGCCATGAGGGGGTGTATATTTCATTCTAAATCCTCAATGGGAATGATCAATTCTCAATTTATGTCAGTGTATATGATTCTGAATTTATAGTTCTTTTGTTTTTTTCTTGGTGACTCCATCTCAGGACTGTTGTTTAATTACTGTTTCTGCCGGCCCTTAGGAAAGACCAATGTGTCCGTAGATATAAGTATAGGAAGGTATCTTAGGGAGTCTGGATTTAACACTTTAACCATGACCTGAACCATGACAATCTACCTGAGATTAACCTGGGGGAACATGGCAAATGCCAGACCCTCTGCTTTCTTAACTAAAACTGAAGTGATACAGATTTCAATAAAAGCAAAGGAAGACTACAAGGATACAGGCATTGCACAGCAAACACACAGATAATCCAATTAGTTTGTATTGGAAACTGCCAAGACAGGCTAAGGTACCAGGGTACAGATATGCATATGAAAAGAAAAATGCATTAACATTTTTACTGCATTCAATTGATAAGAAAGCAGATTTAAAATTATGTAATAAATTGTTTAAGAACGGCATATGAAAAAGTAAAAATTTTATTGCATGCTTAATTCTCTGTGTTTGAAATGTGTTGGCAGGTCCTTTTTGAATATGATTCTTAGAAAATGCCCACTTGCCTTTACACAAACCCTGTTATTGTAGTGTTATCTCCTTAATTTGTATTTCTCTCAACCAATTGACTGCATGACAGTGTTTGTGATATTGTATTTGTTTGTGAAACACCTAAAAAGTTATCTTCTGCACTGTTGTTGTGTTTTTAACAGGAACAACAGAATAAAGATTAAATATTTGTTACTATTCGATATTTTTCTTGTTTTATTCTTCTGTTGGCTGTCACAGGATTTTGACTTTCATTCCTGTATTTGGTTGTGGCTGCTCACAAAACTCCCAGACTCCCTGCAAGGTGGAAGATCTTGAATATTTGAATACATTTTTAGGGTTTGTTTCACTTTAACTAGTTTAGTATATGTGAAGGGGAAGGGCTAATCTAATTCAACTGCCCTCTTTCATCTTGTATTTGTCATTGTGTGACTGTCACAGCAACTTGCCTAACTTACTGCATGAGTGCATTCATTTTCCAAAGCATGCAGAATATTTACTCCTTATGGAATGAGTCGTGTGTTTCATTTAGGGAACATGGGTGAGAAATAGTTTCTAGTTTCTAGTATAGATGCTTTTTTCACAAGTCCATAAAAAATGAAAATGTCCTTCAGCATTACCTTATGAGCCAATTACACATGCTATGTACACATGTTGCCTGAGGCACGATCTCTGTAAGAGAGGAATACATGTGCAGAGATGTGCTTAGTGGGAGCACGTGCTTGCTAAGACTAGGTGCAAAAACAGCACAATGTTAGATTATATCAATCAGCAGTAGAATATATATTTTATCTGTAACATTGTGGTTCTATATTAGAAGGAAAAAAGGGAAGAAGGAATCCTTTCCTAAACCTGGCATTCAGCTACTGTGGCCTTAACTTTGTCACAGAATTAAATGAGATGGATGTGAAGAAATTACAGGGGTCATTTCATACTATGCATTTTATAAAAGACTTTGTATCAATACATGAAAAAGAATGTTAAAAATATGACATTCAAATCAAAAGTTCCTGTAACCTAAGTGCTTTCTAATTTCTTCTGTTTCCACATTTTTCAGATCACATAAGCATCTATTGGAAGAAAAAAAATCATAGACTAGGAGCTATCTTGCATCTCTGCATGAATGTGTGAGCATTATTCAATGTGCAGATGAAAGTTCACCGGTACTAGATTTTTTGCATTATTGAGACTGGGTTGACTGCTGTCAAAATTAGGCTTCTTCTCTGAAAGAAGAACAAGACTCCACTGCTCTGTCCACAATAACTGTTTGGTTTAACTAAAGTAGTGAGTAGGGAAGTGAGACCCAAACTTTTGTTTTTGATAATGGTTTATTCCTTACTATTAATGCTGAGTCTATTTTCCCCATGCTGGCACATGTCATAGCCTGCTAGCTAACAGGTCAGATTTAACCTACACAGCTTGCGACCTAGCTATGGACAGGATTGCATTATTTAGGTAACGTAAGCTAAGCTGCTTGTCAGCAAATACTCTTGTTTTTTTAGAACTTTTAAAAACATGGCAGAGATGTCATGAACACAAATGTAAGTTTGCTGTCGGTACTTCAGTTTGATGTCTTGCTTGTATTGTGTTTCTGTCTTCATGTCTGTCAGTGTGGGTGTGTCTTTTGTTTGTTTTTTGCATACATGTGCTTTTGTTTTTGTTTACTGCGTATGTACTCCATAGGCCCACCTCCTGTCCTGCCTATCTGCCCTTCTGCCACACTCACCACCTGAAGCCCGTCCTGCTCACCTATTCCCTGTTAACACATTAGCAGCCTGAGTATATATACCCCTCTATCTTCTTTCTCTGCCAGTTTTTCTCAGTGTATTTGTCTGTTTCGTTCCTGCCTGTTTATATCTGCTTGCCCTGGTTTTTGACATTCTGCCTGTATTTTTTGGATTTTGACCTTGCCTTGTGATTTTGGATTTCTGGCTGTGTTTTGACACAGACTATTTTATGACTACTGTTTTTTTTGGCTTGCTGCCAAATAAATACCTGGTTTTGCATTCTGGTCTCTGCCTGGGTCCTTCCACCTGAAAGCCTGACAATTGCATGCCACCAGTTCTTAAAAGAGAACAAAGAACCACAACACAGGACCAATTCACAACAAAGTCCACTAAAAGATTAGCTAGTGCAGGCAGAACAATCAACAGGGCAGGGGCCTGTTTCATGGAGAAAGTTTATCTACTTAAAGGTTGTCTTGAGTGAGCTTGATTAAATTAGCCCGTTAGGTGTATTCAGGATGTCTCTCTTTCATGAAGGTGAATTTTGAATAAGGTGATCTAATGTTAGTAAGCTAAAATGAACTTGAATGAACAGACTAATTATATGTGCCTGTTGACTTCAAAAAGCTGAGTGCTACTAGTCATATCTGTCAACCTGCAATGATGGTAGGAGCTGCTATCATAAAGTCTCCTGTTTTGGTTCCCATGAACAGAAAATGTTAATGGACCTCTATGAAGAGTATTAAATCCACCATAAATACAAAACATAATGCAGCAGCTAAAGCCTAGCAAAAAATCACAAGCTAAAAGTTTTGTTTATTAATCCAAACAAACTTTTTGGATGAAAGTATAAATGCATGCAATCTGCTGGATTTTGTCCTGTGGGCCTAGACTTTCTGCTTTTGATCTTTTCAGATGCCCCCGAGTATAATGAGATCCTGAATGTGTTAAGGAGGATTTCTCCATGGTATCATCTCTGCCTCCATGTGCTGTGATTTAGAATGCTGAACAACACTAACACTAGCATCTCTGTTCTCTGCCTCCCAACACATTGTCCATCTCTATGACAGCTGACTTTGACATTGTAATTCTTTTCACATGCCCTTCAGGGTGAGTACACTGAGGGGTAAAGAAAATAGCCTGTGATACACTACCTAAAACAAGGTCTTAACAAGGTCAGAATAGTTGATGCCCCTGAGCCAAAGACCACTTTGAAATCTAGTGTGAATTAGCATGCTCTATCCTTCTGGATGAATTTTTCCCCAGTAACTGAAGATAGAGAGGCAATCATATTGTAGTGTTGCAATTACATGCAACAGGATATGTGGATAGTGATATCCAAGTCTTAATTAATGCAACTCCTGGTAAGCAACAAGAATTTGCATTGTATCTATCTAAAGTCTGGATTAGGCTGTTTGCAGAGAGATAGATACACACACACACACACACACACACACACACACACACACACACACACACACACATACATACATACATACACACACAAGGGGCTCACATGCTCACTATGGTGTGTTAGTGACAGGGGTCCCTGGTTAGTCCCCAGTCGCTGGTGACAAAAGATAATGCAGCGGTGTCAGGACAGCCCTGGAACTCCTTAAAATAGTTCCTTTCATTTACTGACCATTCCAGCAGGGAATGTGTGTTTCCATGGTTACCATCATTGTGATTTATTGGTTAGAAAAGAGTTCTCATTTGTGTTTTCTGTCACAAACATGATTAGCTAACGAGTAAAGATCAGAAGAACTGTGCTGTGAAAAAAACACTTTATGTTTGCATTTATGTCATGAAATACTGTTTAACTGTGTTTTACAGTAAAGGTAAATTTGGCTAGAATGCACAATTTCACACAGCTTTCCTAGCAAAACAGTTGTTGGTTTGCCATTTCTGTAAAAAAAGGTAACTGTGCTTTTTGATTCCATTCAAAAAGGCAGACAGTGTAGTTGGCAATACAGGCCTACTGCCTTCTCTTGGTTCAGGAGCATTAGTGAGGCTATAAAACTCTTTCATATGCCTACTATAAACCCCCAAAAAAGACAATGGAAAAAGTTGTTTAACCATAGTTCCTATGAGTTACAATTATGATAATGGAAGTGAAAGCAAATTGTTTCTAACATGTCAATGTATTGATTTATCTGAGTAACCAAAGAACCAAAAGAAAATTGATACACATGAATCATTTAGGCTATCAAATATAAAACATTCAATCTTAAATATAAATAAGTTGCATTGATTTGCATTGATACCTTTGTAAGAATATAGGCACTCACCAGGTTTGTCTCATAAATGTCAATGAGTTTTTATAAGTACAAAAGACCATTTAGATGACTTACATACCTTGTTACTGTATATTTAATTTTTAAAAATCATGAGATAGGGGCTAATGCGCTGCTTCTGGTGCTTAGATCCATCTGCACCTCGTTTTTGTTGACATACAGCTCTAGAACGATGTCAAGGTAGCCAAAGTGTTTGCATAAATAACATGTAGAGAGTTTGTGTCAGACTATTAATTCCGTATTGTGTGCAGTTTTAACCAAAATTACACCATTAATATCAGACAGGATTTCACATTTGTGTGTCAAGAAGAGCACAGGGGACAGGATAGAACCCAGACTCCAGTGTTTAATTGGTTTCATTAAAGTTCATACCATTAACATGGAGATGCTGTAGCCTGTCTAAAATTCCCTGACCCAAAAATCTGATCTGATCAAAAAAAAAAAAAAAAATCCTCTGAGCTGAAGGTTTATTTGCAATATTTAGCCAGTAAATGTGGAGAAGTACTGCAAGCAAATAAGCAATCCATCAATAAAATGCATACAGACAGACATCTAAATGTTGGCATACTTAGAGCATTCAGGTGTTTAAATACTGTTAAGCTTGCTCAACTCCCCACAGCATCACAAGCAAAAACTGGAAGGGATCAAAGTCACCATAGCTGTCCGTTGGCTGCAGACAACCTTTTCCATATATTAAGATTGAAAAGACTTTATAGCCATGGTTATAAAATTATTCATTGAGTCAGCATTATTTTCTTTGGTGTAGGGTAGTAATGGCTAGGTATATCTCCTCTTGTTGTGTTACAAAATCAGGGGGGACTTGCAAAATCAAGTGTATATGAATGTTGAATACTATGCATTTTTGTATTCCCATCACAATATTCCGTCCAAGCCCCCAATCATTTTCTTCTATTCTTCTGTCCCTTGTGTTTGTAATTCACTTTGGCAATTTTCATCTCATCTTCAATTTGATCTCCAAGGCAATAACATTATGTTTAACTCTGAATGAAAATTGTCTTTGTTTTTTATTCAAGCATTGCTTTATCACTTATATTTGTTTTATTGCTATGATAAATATATGAATTGGATTCTACATGGAAGACATCATCATAGAATGTGTCAGGTAGCCTTGGGCAGATGAACAACTGACAAAGACCATATCCCAATCTTTTCTTTCAAAACAGCCTCTAAAATATTCTCTAGATTATTTGTTCAGGTTCAAATAGTTTTTGTTGAGATGTCTGATACCTGGGGAGTAAGTACACAGCAGTGTAATCTGTTTGGAAAAACTCACAACCATGCATGGAGCTGTATAGAGCTAGTCTATTCAGCCTGGAGGTGATCAATGCATATTGGTCATGTATTGTTGAATTTATAGTGAACTAATAAATAATACATTCTCCATCTCCATCATTCTCACCCTTCCATTTTCTGTGCATAAACATAGGCAGAGTAACAGTTATTGGCTTTTTTTTTTTTTTTTTACCTTAAACCCCTTTTGCCAACCCTATTTTGGAACTGCCAGGCATATGCCAGAATTGTATCACTGAGACAACCTCTGCAGCCTTGTGCAAGAACACAAATGCAATACATTGGCATGCTGCCAGCAGCTATTTTTCATACTACAAGTCGCACAGTGTACTACAGCAGAGCGGGCACCCAGTGGAGGATAGGTGCTACTTCCCCGACATCTCCTGAGCAACCCATGGTTGAGTTGTTCACAATGCCTGATGAGTTGCAGGGTGTCTGAGTGTTGCACATCCTGGCTGACATACCCACCATTATTCTTGGCAGAACAGAGCCAATTTGTTCTGTGGCTGGAGGCTCCTGGTATGTTTGAATATACTATTTAGAGTGTGTAATAACTGACTGCCCCAACCCTACAAGGTCACTCTTCTCAGACATGATCCCTGTCTGTACTGGTCCCTCGGGGTGGAATGAACTCTCCCTGGAGGTTAGGATAGCAGAATCACTGGCCATCTTCTGACACAGACTGAAGACTCAACTCTTTAGACTGCATCTCGGTTCCACTTCTATCCCCATCCCCTAACACCTGCTACTTCTTGCATTTGATGTTAATTTTATATGTAGTATTACGATGTATTGTGATTTTTGTGTTCTAGGGACTGTTGTATTGTAGTATATTTGGCTTTTGTCAAAATTCACAAGTTAACTTGTGGTAGGGCTTGAATAGTGTTATGCTCACACTCAGTGGTCTGGGAGTTTTGTGAGCCTGGTCTGACACTGTTGCTCATTTAAATTGAATGGATACACTTATGTTCTATTGTGATGGAAGTTGCTCTTGATAAGAGCATCTGCTAAATGCTTGTAATGTAATGTAATTTAATACATGTTTTAACATGCATCACGTGATCCACAGGTTGAGTAAACTGGTTTAGTCTACCAGTGCTAGCACTCCAAGCAAGAGTTGGATTAAATGATGACTGCTAAAAATGGCACAGCTACATGCCGTTTCTGAGAAATCATAGTTAAGCAAGTCTGAAATGTATTAATAGTTTCATATATTTATTCTCATAGAACATTTCTGAGTGCTGTATGAACGCAATAAGTGGTGCATATTAAGCCTGAAAGTTCATTTTAAGACCAATTTTAGTAGGTGATTCACAACCGGAAGGGTTATGTTATTTTACAGCTACATTGCTGATGGTGAATATAAATGAATATTCTTATAACTTAATATAAATTAGTAGTCGGTTTTGATTTGCCACCCTAACAGGCTGATGATGTAAAATCTCTTTTATATGCTGTTGTACACGAAAGGATAGTTTTTATGATTGGCTTCTTATTTATTAATTACAGTTTAATTACACATATGCCTTGGAAGTCTATGTGGCTTAGTATGGCTTAGGTGAATTCTCTGACGGATTTTGAGGAGAAAGCGCCAGAGTGTGGTATTGATTCGTGAAAGTTTTAATGAGAATAAGTGCTGATTATATGTGATGTTGAGACAAAATAATTAAGCATCTCTGTCTGCTCAAGGATACGGGATGCATTGTACCTTTGATGCATCTCCAGCTTGGTCTCAGTGGTGCTCAGAGCAGATCATACACTATCTCTCTAGCTCTCTTTCTCTCTATATCTCACACAGAGTGACATCACAGACATCCTTTCATGAAAAAATTAAGAGTGTGTTGCAAACACTTTGAAGTCCAAGGTTGTGAATGCTTGACTGATAAACCTACGGGCCTTGGCCAAGTTTTTCTCTTCCTACCTATAGTACTTTCAGAAAGTATTCAGGCCCCTTCACTTTTTTCACATTTTGTTATGTTTCAGTCTTATGCTAAAATTGTTTAAATTCATTTTTCCCCCATCAATCTACACTCAATTGCCCATAATGACAAAGTGAAAACAGAATTTTATAATTTTTGCAAACTTATTAAAAACAAAAAACTGAAATATCACATTGACATAAGTATTCAGTCCCTTTGCTATGACACTTGAAATTTAGCTCAGGTGCATCCCATTTCTCTTGATCATCTTTGAGATGTTTCTACACCTAGATTGGATTCTACCTGTGGTGAATTCCATTGATTAGGCATGATTTGGAAAGGCACACACATGTCTATATAAGGTCTCTCAGCTGACAATGCATATCAGAGTAAAAACCAAGCCATGAGGTCGAAGGAACTGCCTGCAGAGCTCAGACACAGGATTGTGTCGAGACACAGATCTGGGGAAGGCTACACAAACATTTCTACTGCATTGAAGGCTCCCAAGAGCACAGTGGCCTCCATAATTCTTAAATGGAAGAAGTTTGGAACAACTAGGACTCTTCCTAGAGCTGGCTGCCCCACCAAACTGAGCAATTGGGGGAGAAGGGCCTAAGAGAGGTGACCAAGAACCCGATGATCACTCTGCCTGAGCTCCAGAGATCCTGTGTGGAGATGGGAGTCAGACTCTGAGCTCAGACATATTGTCCAGAAGGACAACAATCACTGCAACACTCCACCTCGGGGCTTTATGGCAGAGTGCCCAGACAGAATGACACATGAAAACCCGCTTGGAGTTTGCAAAAAACCACCTAAAGAACTCTCAGACTGAGAAACAAGATTCTCTGGTCTGATAAAACCAATTGTAAGTGTCATGTCTGGAGGAAAACAGGCACAGCTCATCACCTGCGCAATACCAGCCCAACGGTGAAGCATGGTGGTGGCAGCATCATGCTATGGGGGTGCTTTTTAGCCGCAGGGACTGCAAGACTGGTCAGGGTTGAGGGGAAAGCACAAAGTACAGAGAAATCCTTAAAGAAAACCTGTTCCAGAGCACTCAGGACCTAAAACTAGGCCAAAGATGGACCTTCCAATAGGACAATGACCCTAAGCACACAGCCAAGACAATACAGGAGTGGCTTCGGGACAACTCTGTGAATGTCCTTGAGTGGCCCAGCCAGAGCCTGGACTTGAACCCAATTGAACATCTTTGGAGGGACCTGAAAATGGCTGTCCGCCGACGGTCTCCATCCATCCTG
The DNA here is from genome assembly GCF_013368585.1 of Megalops cyprinoides. Lineage (NCBI taxonomy): Eukaryota > Metazoa > Chordata > Actinopteri > Elopiformes > Megalopidae > Megalops > Megalops cyprinoides. Next base: position 16,836,181 of record NC_050590.1, read on the forward strand.
ACAGAGCTTGAGAGGATGTGCAGAGAAGAATGGCAGAAAATTCCCAAATCCAGACATGTAAAGCTTGTCGCATCATTTCCAAGAAGACTCAAAGCTGTAATCACTGCCAAAGGTGCTTCAACTAAGTACTAAGTTACGGGTCTGAATACTTATGTCAAAGTGATATTTCAGTTTTTTTATTGAATAAATTTGCAAAAATTTGTAAAATCCTGTTTTCGCTTTGTCATTATGGGGTATTGAGTGTAGATTGATGAGGGAAAAATTGAATTTAGCATAAGGCTGGAACATAACAAAATGTGAAAAAACTGAAGGGGCCTGAATACTTTATGAATGCACTGTAAATTTGGAAAATGGAAGATCTTTCACTCTTTGTGACCGTGTTCTGAGAGGACAAGCGATTTAAATCAGATTTAATCCAAAAACAAAAAAATATTTAGTTTAGCATCTGTTGTCTTAAAACTGATCTGATTTTAACAGTCTTGCTGGCGATATATTTAAATCAGTTGCATTATGATTCAGCTGACTTCTTTATCAAAGCAGGGAGCTTTAACAGAAGGGTACTGCACAGGGGAGGAGCAACTGATGACAGTAATCATATCATATTTTTATTGGATCAGTCTTTATTGGATCAGTCATTTAGTGGTCTGCAAGGGGTTTTGGCAGGTAGGCCTTTATCTGAGATTAATGGAGGAATATGTGTGAAGCCTGCAAAAAAAGTGAACTGTAGGGGGATTGCAGTTTATCTCGCGCCTTACTAGAATGTGGATGTAATTGCTAGCTTGGCAGACAGCTAAACAGGTTCCTTCATAAACATCCAGGAGATAGCAGGTGAGTTTAAGATGTTTACTGTCAGATACACTGTGAAAAGACATATGTTCTTTGGGGTTCAGACAGAGAAAAATGAACAGAGGGGAAAGAACAGCAGCTGTGCTTGAAAAGCTTTTTCAGTGCAAATCAAACTACGGCATGTCTACATGGATAAACAGCGTTGCACAGTCAACATTCAATCAACTCTCTTAAAGGGGCAACACAGCAGTATTAGAGTAAAGCTTGCTCTGGTGTTGGCTGCATACAACATGAGAATAGATGTCAAGGAAATTTATTGCTATCTGTTCTGTCATGAGTCAAAAGTAATATATGTTCTGTTCACTAGCAGCTGTTGCTTCCAGACACTGTAGAGGTTGTACATTTGTGTGTGTGTGTGTATATATATATAGTACCTTTGGCCATATAGTGTGTGTATATATATATATATATATATATATATATATATATATATATATATATATATATATATACATATATATATATATGTGTATAAAATACTCTGTATAATATGTAATATATGTATATATAATATATATAAAATATGTGTGAATGGGGCTATCTTTAAGTACATCATAAATAATCAAAAAGGTATATGCTATCTGAAGACAAAGAAATTAAAATATTTTTACAAGGAGATCAGTGAGTCCCTCTGTGGAATGGCGGTAGATAATTGTTTATTAAGCTAGGACGTCAACAAGCTTTTAGAAATACATAAAAGTGTGAAACAATGACTTGCTAAAGAGACAATACCTGTTTATTGCAGGAAATAGTATGAAATGTAATACAGTGATTTTCTGTGAACAGGGCATTTAAAATGAGATTAAACGTATGCCATCATGTCATTTAGTGAGCTGGCTACCTTTGGAAATCTTTGCAAAGTTCTTTTTTACTGAGAATTTAAATTTATTTACTTGTACCATGATAGTTGAAATAAATTTGAAATTTTCCTATTTTTCTTTTCTGAGAGGCCTAGATGAGACTGACGTTTCCCTGTTGGAATTAAAACATGAAAGGACAGAGAGAGAGCCTCCTATGATTATCAATTAACTTTAAATGGAGTGAAGTGTTTTGGGAAGTTATGTACTGATTAAACAAGTCCAGGAGTTATGCACTGACTTTGCTGCATTAAATGTTGCTCTTTCCCCAAATTAGTACAAATAACGGAGCGGCAGAAGTACAAAAAGAACTACTTGTGTATATTGTACATATTGTCCTAATTGGGGCACTCCAAAATTAATACCTAAATAATCAAACTGCAGATGATGTGCTAAGTGTTTAATGTATTTGATGTCAGACTTAATACCATACTTTGCCATAAATGATGGCTTCAGTCCTCTCTCTAAATCATAGAGTGCTTCTGCCTCCATCGGTGAAAAAGCACAGGGCATTATACTCTGATTTCAGACTCCAGGATGAGCTTCTGCAGTGACCTTTTCTGGTAAACACTTTCAGGTAAAAAATGGATAACACATTGCAGGGATAATAGTGTCTGCACTTCAAATGCCACGGCACAAAAGACTGTCTTCCTCCTTTCAGAGCCTGATAGCCTTCTTCATTCTTTCTGATTCTTTTTATGTAATGGTGATCACTGCAAAACTGGAAGCTTAGGTTATTTCATGTTTTTTTTTTCCTTCCCAGTGGAATGTTGAAAATTGAAGCACTTATGGATCAAAACCAAGGAATGAAGTTTGAATGATTAAAGTATGTTCATTTATGCTGCATGTCACACTTTACAATTTTAAACATCAATTTATAGATCAGATGCATGTGTGGAAGCAAACTACCATTTTTTCATTACCATGAAATTTTAAATTAAAATTAAAATGACGTACACTATATGGACGAAAGTATTCGGACGCCTGACCATTACACCAACAGGGACTGTAATGACATTGTATTCAAATACATATACTTTAATATGGAGTTGGTCCCCCTTTTGCAGCTATAACAGCTTCCACTCTTCTTGGAAGGCTTTCCACAAGATTTTGGAGTGTTTCTGTGGGAATTTGTGCCCATTCATTCTGTAGAGCATTTATGAGGGCAGGCACTGATGTTGGACGAGAAGGCCTGGCTCGCAATCTCCATTCCAGTTCATCCCAAAGGTGCTCGATGGGGTTGAGGTCAGGGCTCTGTGCGGGCCAGTCAAGTTCTTCCACACTTCAATCAAACTCATCAAACCATGTCTTTATAGTCCTTGCTTTGTGCACTGGGGCACAGTCATGTTGGAATAGAAAAGGGCCTTCCCCAAACTGTTGCCACAAAGTTGGAAGCATAGCATTGTCCAAAATGTCTTGGTATGCTGAAGCATTAAGATTGCCCTTCACTGGAGATAAAGGGTCTAGCCCAAACCCTGAAAAACAGCCGCATACCATTATCTCTCCTCCACCAAACTTCACAGTTGGCACAATGCAGTCAGGCAGGTAACGTTCTCCTGGCATCTGCCAAACCCAGACTCGCCCATCTGACTGCCAAAAAGAGAAGCGTGATTCGTCACTCCACAGAACACGTTTCCACTGCTCCACAGTCCAGTATTGGTGTGCTTTACACCACTGCATCCGACGCTTGGCATCGAACTTGGTGATGTGAGGCTTGCATGCAGCTGCTCGGCCATGGAAACCCATTCCATGAAGCTCTCTGGAAAGTCACTCAGTTTCCGAAATGATAAAATCTGCACTAAAAGCTTTGATATCAATTGCAGTAAAACAATCATTACAACCTAACCTTGTGTCCAGTGGCCTCAACTTTACAGACTATGAACAAGGTTGCCAAAACTCTAGGAATACATAGCTCTGGACCTTCCTCAGTGCCCTTTGATATTTAAATGAATGCCTGTAAGCTACTACTAACAACAAATGAATAACTCCAATTCAGCTTCTGTCAGAATGCCTGTTAAGTTTTGTTGGTTCATTTTTTAAATTTTCTAGAAAATATACAGAAGTTAAGGGGGTTATACCTGAATCTCACCATTTATCCTGCTGATGTATATACTAACTGCCAGCCTTGGGGCTTCAAATGGGGCATTATTGCACTGCCATGTGGTGTGAGATGTGGTGAAATCCATTTTCTTGGGTACAAAGGAAGGAGGGGTTTATTGTACAAGGACAGTTCTCCTGGTGTGTCTATGTGGAAACTCCAGAAAGCTGACATTAATAAACCACAATAAATTCTAATTACACCCCCAAGGAAGGATTTAGGCCATGCATCTAATCAATGACATTGATCACCCGCTGGTTCCACATGTGAGGTACACTATATTGTATATCCCACTTCTGTGTCTATGTCACGAGTGTCATAATTTCCCTGACCATGGATCTTCAGCTAATATATCCTTCTTCATAATTAAACATGCTCATCTTAAAACAGCCACTCTCTGTGCCTAATATAGTGAAGGCATATCAGCCACTGCATTGAATATGCTGTGCTTAAGATAATACCATTAAAACTTGCAACAATTACAGCAACGTTGAACACAAACACCTGAGCCTGCTTTGTATTATTTAATAGGTCGTGTAACTATGTAAAGATTAGCTATGGATGACACTCAATGCTTTTAGGAAGTGAAGCAATGACTTGTGGGAATGCTCTTGTTTTCACCCCTGCTCACTTACAGGTACATTGTAGTCGACTGGTTTTCCTTTTAATCTATCTCTGTGGCTAGACAACTATTCCATGCATGAATAAACAAATAAGCACTGGGCAACTTCAGCAGACCTTGCTGATTCAACCTTCATATCAAATCAAAATATGGTGGCACTCAGGCAGAAAACAACTGCTCCCACAGGTGGTTTGAGGACAGTGTTGTGATTGGCATAGTCAAGCACAAGACACCTAATCCACTGCGCAAACACAAGTTTAGGGCAGTAGACTTATTTCAATTCTTTCCACTGATTTTTGGATAGTTAATGTTAATAAGGAATCATTTGGATACAAAGCTTTTGTGCCACACAAGACCGCCCATACCATATGTTATTTTACTAAAGCATTAAAATATTTCCTGGTGTTTTATTCTGGAGCCACAGTGGCAGACATCAGAACAATGCACATCTCCAAAGAGGTTTTTGTTATTTTCAGCAGAATAGTTACTCAAAAATTCTGTTCAGTTTGAGGAAGGGTGAACCCTCTGAAATATAGGTCTGACTGCAGTTAGGTGAGCAGAGTTCCGTTGTGTTTGCTGTGACTCTGTCAGTGCAAATCCCTGATGCTTTATTTTTAAAATAAATGATGTATTTTGTAAATTGCTTCTTCCTATGGGTGTTGCATCAACTAGCTCTCTCACAACTGGCAATTAGGGTTTTTTTTTTTGCTAACTGAGGAAGCCTTCCTCTTCCTATTAAAATCTGAGGTGATTCAGATTTAAGATGTAACAGCTGCAGTAGATCCTGTGTGAACCTGACATCTCACATTGTAATCAGGCCATGTGGTATGTAAAGAGACTGCAAAAGAACAAAGTAACCTGCTTAACATCCCATTTGCTTTGCAGAACAAATGTGATGTTAAGCTGGCAGTGGGGTTTAACAAGGTTTCAGCATTACCCAGTGGTGCTAAAGTGGTAGAATAAAGAGCAGCATATTGACTATTATTCCTGTGTTTTACACACTTAGAAGAAAATAATTGCAATCTGCACTTTTCATTACCATACTTGTCTAGTATTAAATGCCAATTTATTACTTACTGCTTGAGTCCTACCAAGCTGAAGATCTCTTCTCTGTTTATGTTTAAATACAAACTTGACCTCTTTTCATTGTGCTTGTCTGATTGCTGTATTTGAGAATGAGTGTAGGATTGCTGGTGTAGCCAGTAATGCAGTTAGCAGAACATTAGCCACTAGTAACATAACAGCATATCACTAGCTCATGGTGATAAGACATCTTAGATGTGATATGAAATTAAGAATCAAACGTTAACATTACCTTGCGTTTGTCTTTATTCAGAGCAGATGTTCATTGTTGACTGCTTGAGTTGAGTGAATATATAGATATGATTGGCACAGCTATGATAAGCTTGCAGGCATTTGTTGTTTAGCCAGTGCTGTCCCTTGAGCATGACTTTGTAATGGGACCTCGCTAAATTTGATTAACTGTTCATGTCAGGAGTGGCGTTGGCTCGCCCCTGAACCCCAACCGGTTCTTTACCCTTTTGGGATCTACCCACTACAAAGGACACCATACACAAACACACAACAGGAAATACAATAATGGTGGGATGTAGCTTGGCCCGCGCCTCACTGCTGGGCCTTACTACATCCCAGAATAAAAACCAAAAGAAAAGAGCACACAGAGGCAGAGGGCATGCTCTCGTTCTCGCCGTACGGCCTCCCAGCGGTTGCCATAGTCCCTGGTTGTCGGCTCCTCCATGTCAACGCCGCACCGTCGGGTCTGGAGCTCTGCTACACCGTACTGGAGGAAGGGGGACGGCAGCAAGGCACTGTTACCCCGTTACCCCCCCCCCCCGTTAATCAGGAACAAGGAGCAGCTGCGAGCCCACACTCCAGCCAAAGCCGCCGCCCAAAAGCCAATTGATCAATTATTCTATTTGCCCTGGAATGCGTGTTCCCGGCGCCTCATCAACCTACCTCCAGGGAATCCAGCCTGGCCAATTAACCCTGTCAGAACTCCTGACATTCACAATGTCTCTGCAGCTTAGTTTGGTATTATTGGTGCGATCAATTATTTTAAAGCTATGTACCTAAGGGCAAAAAAATCATTCTTACAAATAAATTGGAGGTGATAGTAAACAAAAGGTTTTCAGGTGCTATTAAGAATACATTTTACATTCAAACCAATGGAGGAATGGAAAGAAATAAAAGTGACATTAAGATTGACATTATTGGGCTACTAATTGTACTTGCCAGCTCCTTCTCCATATGCACTCTCTTTTGAAAATGTCATAAGGGCAGATGAGCTCTCACTTCCACTCAACTTGACAAAACAACCTTGTGTTCTGAATCACTTTCAGACATTGTAGGACCATCGTTCTTTTCTTTTTGTCATTTTCCATTTTCTCCCCATTCTCTTGGAATGGCCATTTCCCAGAATTCTGGAATGTCCAATTCATCATCATCAATGTTTGGTCCCATTGCACAACCCCCACTGTCAATCCGGGAGAGCTTGGAGAAGCATGTGCCCTCTGTCCGAGACACATGATGTCAGCTGCTGCTCCTTTTCGCACTGTGGTCCACAAGCTAAGCTAGCACAGAGATGCGTCGGAGGAAGACATTTCGTATGCAGCTTTGGCATGTAGACCACAGGCGCCCGATCAACCAGCAAAGGTTGCTGTTGCTAATGGGACCGAAGCCCCTGCCGACGTACCCACCCCTATCCACGGCAGAACGAAGCCAATGTGTTCCACCTGTGAGCTCCCGGTCACTGTCGGCTAGTAACTGAGCCACTCGGGAGCCCCAAGTTCATCGTTCTAATATAAAGTTGTGGAATGTGTTGCCCTATCCTGACCCCACTCCCTCAGATATTTGAGACAAAGAATGTGCCTTTTAACATGAGATGAGGGAAAAAAAAGAAAAGACACAGCAAATCAATGTGTGAAGCACCAGTTTGATTTTCCCCATTGCATTGTAGCCCAGTGCTTTTCTCTCATCCAGACACAAAAAGATTCATTTTCAGCCTTTGATGTACCTGACTTTTGGGAATTTGTCACTCAGTCCTTCAGGTTTCTCTATCCATACCAACAGATGCATAACGTAACTGTATTTCATGTTAAAAAAGGTGTCCCTCATGAGTACTATCATGCTTGCTACTCTCAAGACACAAAGAAGTATTATATTACAATATTACATTATATTACAAAATCAAGCCATTTTGATCATGAAACATTTTCTGGGAGAAAGCAATGGCATATTGGTATTTCATGACCCTATACACACAACTTTTCAGCGTTTTTTATAGGGTACAGCAACTGACAGCTTCCTGAAAGTGATTTTGTCTCTAAGACAAAGGATGACCTGGGGACATTTTTGATAAGCTAGAGACTTAGTGCTAATATTACACAACATTATATGTTCTTTCCTTTCCCAAAAACCAGCCCCCATGCTCACATTTTTAATAGTTTACACTGGATGCGCTGTAGCCGAAGGAACAGGACCAGAACATTTTCTACCTTTTAACAGTTTGTGTTCCAGACACCTATTTACATTCCTGATATTTTTAGCACAAATTGGAATAACAGTTAATCCTATGACATAATACAGGTAATTGAACAGGACAAGTGAATGATTAATATGATTCACAAGATATCTAGGTATTTGCCATTACAGACTTGTGAAATACAGTGATAATGATCCTATCACACTAGTGGTTTCTGTGCCTCTTGTGTTAACCATTTTATTTATTGTTATTACTTGAATGGGGGCAGGAGTCTTGCTGAGATAGTGGGCTTGTTTTTTTAGGCTCCGTGCTACATAAACCCCTCACAGGATGTTCATTGCATTCCAGTTTTTGGGGAGTAAATGCGTAGTGACTGGTTGTCACGATAACTTTTCAATCCACGATTTTGGCTGCATTAAATTGGTGTGACCTCAAAAAATAACCTAACAGTGTATGCTTTTGTCCTGCTATAACACAGCCTGCTTGTTCCCACACTTAAGTTCAGAGATGGCACTGTTTTATGGATGCATCAATTTCCCATACAGCCCATACAGAGGACATAGAGATCAGTAGATCTGCACAGCACATACTCTGAACCGTGACCATGAGCAAAATGTGCTGTACTAGGCCTGCTTCACATAGTGGGATGTTTCAGATAATTATGGCTGCTGATGTAGAATGGAGAGAAAAGTGGGAAAAGTGGGTAGGAGGGGTCGTAGGAGGGTGTGTTGTTAATGGCAACTTGCCTGGGAGACCTAAAGGGTTTTAGGACAGTGAGGTCATTGCTTTTCTAGTTCAAAGCATTTGAACAAAGTTTGAAGGAATCTCCATTGATGTTTGCTGCATTAAAGTAGAAGGCTATTTATTCACTGTATAATTGTTAAATTAAACAGAAAACTGAAATGTCATTGACAAGTAGAAAAAAAAACAAATTTAATTCAAGTTTTATTCCAAAACATTGGAATTTCATTTTATTCATTTTTAGTTCTGCTCATAGATACATTTTCTTTAATTACATTTACTGTGTTCTACTCCCTGCCACTGCCAAAGATTTGAAAGAGTAAGCACCAATCTTTGCAGACATAAAAACAATACAGTTATGAAATTAAGGTTAAAATATTGTGGGCAAATAACAGGGGTGTAATTCTCTGAAGTAAGAATGATATGATACAATATCACTAACTATGCAAAGTTATATCACAATATATCTAATAATTCACTTTGATATGATGCAATATGATACAATTCTATAAAATAAAATAAAAATTATTGTATGTGTAGCAGCCACTTGTTCTCTGTGACCTTATACTGAAATGCATGTAACTAGCCCCATAAGTAGTTAACTTATAATTTTGAACATACTCAACAAATATTTGTGTTTGCATGCTAAGAATTGCTTACTTGCTGTTATAGAAATTTACATTTTACTATAGATTTTATTTTGTTTCATATATCAAAATTTATTCATGGCTTACTAACACAGTCACAAGAGCAAGCTTGAGCAACAAGATTGTCTGTCAACTTCTCATCCTGTTTGTGTCTTTGGAGTTGTGAGTAATAAACCCTAATCCTAACCCTAAATTTTTGTGAGATGTCTAGATTGCACATATAGTGAGTAATAAATATAATTTGTGTGTTATGTCATGGTCCTGAAGTTTCACTCTGCAAGTATGCTAAATTTTATGACAAGTGGATATATGTCAATTGTCCAGCAAGCTAAGTGGCTACACTGGAATAGAAACAAAGTTGCTGTTTTATGCTTTTGAAAAATTTATCGTATCTAAGCATTAGGTCATTATATGCAATTGAAATAACACTCAATGGTCAGGGATAACTGCAGGATTGTTGCAAGTGCTCTAGTTTCATCCAGATTACTGCATTATTATGAATGGCAATAAATACATTTAAAAAAAATCAATAGTACAAATTTATTCTTACCAGTAACATCGATGCAACTGTATTGTTACTTTTGGATTGATGCATCCATATGAATCAATGTACCATTACACAACTGGTAAGTATTTAGAGAGTTTAAGAGAGAGATTTGAGTTGTTGTATTTGACAGTCATATTGTACTGGGTTACTCAAAAGATGATACTTTTGCTCAAAAGATACTAACAGAAGGGAAATTTCTAACAGAACGGATTACATTGTTCTTTTTCATTTAATAAATCCAATGTTATGAGCCATGCCAACAGCTCCCTTCTGTCTGACCCACAAATCACCATTAAACTACAGACCTTGAAACAATACTGTATACTATGTCAGCTGAGGCACTACAAGCCATGAGATGAGAAAGACAACAAGGAAGAGTCCAAGAATAAAGAACTCACCATTCATTCAGTCTAGGGAGATGGCAATCAGGTCAGCACCAGTGAAGTGATAAATTCTATATATGTGTGTGTGTGTGTGTGTGCGTGTGTGTATATATATATATATATATATATATATATATATATATGTATGGTGTAGCTGGGAATGTTATTCAAGGTTACCCAAAGACTGCTTTATGGGGAATGGGGTTGAAAGAAACATATTCCTTTGACTCTCAAGCATCCCAAGTGTACTTCTAATCATTGATTCTCTCCAGTACTGGAAGCAATTCTGTGTGGTGTGTTTGATGACAAGCACTCAATTTTCATTCAAAATAAGATACAGTGGATGAAACATTTAACCGTTCCCTCATTTGGATTACCCATCAACATTTAAATAATTTAACTATGGAAATGTCCCTTTTCCCTACGTATTGTTTGCTCTACATCAAGAGGCACACAGAAAAAATTACTTAAAGAATAACATTTCATGGACTGGATTATGCATGGAAAATGTTTCCCAGTGATGCACCATCTAATTAAACATCATACAAAAATTAATTAGAAATAAGACACTCTTGCATCTGAACCCTTGCATCAAATTTGATTCTGTGACCCTGTCTTATAATGTAGCTTTATTTATTTATTTATTTATTTATTTATTAATCCAAAAAGCGCCCAAATAACATTAAGCTCCTTTCTATAGAATCAAGGCACCCTGACCTCCACCACTCCCATGGGAAAACATGAGGACACCTCTGCTTTAGAAGCACCTTGATTCATGTTACTGTGACTCAGCAACAAGATTTCTTTACTGGCCCTGAGGCAGAGCTACCAGAGTCTTTCACACCATAAAAATGATACTCTCTGTGTTTCATTTTAAATGGGCCTTTGCACTGTACAGTTATCACCAGAGGAAATGGTACCAAATTTAAAACAAAGGGTAATTTAAATAATTAAATAAAATAAATAATAATAAAAGAGGATGAGAACTGAAGAAAATACATGTGGAAAAAAATACATCTCCAGGAATGTAAGGAAGATGTTTAAAGACAAATGTGTTTGTGTGTTTGAATGTGTTTGAATACAAAATTACCAGATAGGTTTGAACAGCATGACCTTAAAGAATTCAGCTGAGTAATAGGCTGTGGTCAGCGACAGATTTGGGCATGGCGTTACTTGAATGAGTAGTCATTGCAGATGTACATTTTAATCAGTGTTTCTTTTTTGCAAATAAAGCACCCCAATTCCACTGATCCAAACTAATTTGTGCATAGCTTACCCACTGCTAATGATATTAACTATGAACGTGTCTTCATAAACTGAGACTGTCCAGTTATACCCTAAAAAGGAACTAGCTGAATGTAGGAAATGAAGGACCTTGATAATTGTTCTTTTTTTCAGCTGTTACACTGTCTTTTCATGTTTTCATGTTATTGTAGAAATGAATGCCTTGTCATTTCTTCCATTCATTGAGTGGCCCTAGACAGTACTGTGTCTCGTAGCAGTCTCCGTTACTATTTCTTTGGTTTATTCTAGAGGCTGATCACCATGGTGATCCCTGGACAAGGCAGTGCAATAGCCTATTATTGACAGAGGCTTCATACACTGCAGTGTCTTTAGATTCTTAAACTGGATGTCTCAGAAAGTCGGTTATTGTAGAAAGTTTTGTGGGTTGTATGCATTGTATTTATCTATGAGGCATTTTCTGGATGGATCTGAAAGGACAGAAGTATGTGTAGTCTATCAGAAATTCAGGAGTAGTTCTTGAAATAGAATCAGAAGGTTACCTATGTGAAAGCACATTCATTATCACATGGAGGGAGTATGATGAATCTAAACCTAGTTATAGGCCTGTCCTGCAATTTTCCCTATACCCCAATGGCTATTTTTAATCACCTCAGCCTGGCAGGCCAACTGAAACCATCATTAGAGTTCCAGTGTGAGGATAAGGGGTGTATCTCTCAGGAAAACGGTGTTACAGCCTGACCATTACAGAGGAGGGACCAGTGTAATTATTTCCCTTTCACCTTCTTCATGAACTCTGGGTTTCCTAGTGCTCCTGACAAACCATCACTGAGTTATCATCACTGAGTGATGATAACTGGGAGACCAATGTAACTATTGTTTGGGGAACCATTGGGTCATTTTGTACAGTTGATATATAGCTGTGTGATTTGCAGGTTAAATGTTCAGATTTCCTACTTTGAGTTTTTTTGAACATAGCTTTAGCTATAGAGATTTATTTTACCACTGTATTATTAAATGATTGCAACATTTCTTATTTATAATCACAGATATAATTTGGGTTAATCACATTGGGCTGAGGGTTTGGGACAGAGTGATATAAAGCCATATACAATAATTGGAAGGAAGCCCAACAAGGTACAACATCACCCCAGGGCCAATAAACCATTGTATGTATGTCAGTATCGAAATGTGTTATTTAGATGATATTGAAATAACATTGTCAATTTTAAAAAGCCATAACATTCATAACATTGCCAATGACAAGCTAAGAATGTATGAAACAGAATGTCATTGAATAAATCATGTTCTACTATGTTTTATCTAATATTATTTTTTCACAAAGGAAGCATTGACTTTGATCTGGAAGGGTTGTGAAAATGAAATAAGCCTAATTAGATGCTGACATATTCAAATGGCATAAAATGGCATATTTGCATATGCAGATAGCAGTGGTAAGAGCTGTAAGGGGAAGTGGTTTCATGCACAGACTGACATGTCCATTTGCCTTTCAGAACAGGGTAGTCAGGAAGCTTACTGTTGCTTTTCCAGACGCCTTGGGCTGAGCCATGGTGTGCTATTTTTTGTTTCAATTGCATTTTTATTTATGTTATTTTTATTTTGTAATGGGTTATCCACTGGCACCCTGTAGCTACCCCCATCATGTTCAAGACCTTGATGCTTGCGTACAGGACGACCAACAAAACTGCACTTACCTACCTGAACTCACTACTGCAAGCCAATGGTCCCTCCCAAACGCTATGCTGTGCTACTGAATGGCGTTTCGTGGTCCTGTTGCATCGGTGTGCAAGATCACTATCCAGAACTTTCTCCGCTGTTGTCCCCTGATGATGGAATAGTAGGAAACAATTCTAAGACATGAGAAATATTATTAATATTATTGACTCCTTATGTTTTTTGCTTGTGTTGTACTGTACCCTACTTATAAGTCGCTTTGGATAAAAGCATCTGCCAAAAAAGTGTAAATGTATTTTGATATTGTCCTAACTGGCAAACACACTTCAGCCTTTTCCCCTCATTTGATAGCTGTCTTTATCAAAATTACTTATTAGAACCCTACTCCTGGTAATTTGTAACAGCTGGCAGGAGCAAGAGATAGTAAGGAGCAAGGCTAATGCTGGTTAGGGACAACAGTATAGCATAGTGGCAAGAAGCAGGACTCATAACCTAAAGCTTGCTGGTTTGATTCCCCACTACTGCTGTACCCTTGGACAAGGTACTTCCCTAAGAATTGCTTCAGTATAAATGGATAACAATTGTCTCAATGGATAAGTGCATCTACTAAATGCCAATCATGTAATGTACATGACATGCACGTACATAATGGATGATTGTATGTTTAGTTTAATGGCATATCATGCATCTCATCCCATTTCATAAATGGAGTTTCAACAGGCTGTGGACAACCGACTTCACCTAAATAAATATTGTCTCAATTCACAATATGGTTAATTAAAGGCTTTCCATCCCTGCCTCAGTGTTACACTGCATCTGATGATTGCAGTGCTTGGCTTCTGTCAGCCCTGAATTTTAAAGCATGCTTTTACAGGCTTAACTTTTAATGTGCTGCATACTCCAGGGCTTTATGTTCCATTTATAGAAGCATTGGTTCCATTGGTCTGCTCAACCTTTGCAGATGACCATGTCATCTGATCATGTTATTAGTTGATATACCACAGTGGCTGTATGAGCTTTTTTAAACAGAATTTTAATCGGAGGTCAGCTCTTATCACTGGTGTTTATGAATGCTAGGTTCGGCACTAACCTGAGAGAGATTTGCTTGTGCTCTTGCCTTTCTTCTCCTCTTGGTATATTTAAGGGTAGTTATCCATCATGTATCTTCCTGTGGCAGTCTGATAATATGACAAGCCCATTGAACTAAATAAACATGGACTCAGATTGCTGAAATAATGTCAGGGACAAACAGTCTTAGAGCAGGCAGCACAGCATGGTGTCTCTTGATTCATCATAGGGAACCTTACCACTCTGACTTGTATGCCTCATGGTAGCTTGCTTTTAGTGACCTTATCTGGACAATTTATTGTTAAATTACTTCATGATCAGTGCAGTAGAGAGCAAACACTTGAGTGAACATTCACATGAATGAATGTTGGAGTTGATTATGAGGTTATTACTCTATTACAGTGGTAACATAATGTGCAATAAACATTTCTGGGTTATTGCTCTCTTACGCTGGTAACATTTTCTGCGTCAGATGTCATAAGCCAGTGCTGTATGCTTTCACACACATCCATTTGCCCCTATGGATTTTCTGTGTGGTATGGTATCACAGGTGTGTGTTGTCTTTGTGAGACATCACAGAATTGCACTGTGGAGGAGACAGGCAGTGTGGGCGTGGGGCCGTAGGCAAGCTTCTAGACCAGTCTCACCATCAAAAGCCTTACCAAGGGCAGTCATCTCACCAAGCACCCAGCCCACCAATCTGCCAGAGGGAACACACACACATACATGCACACACAGGCACACATACACCTCTTTGCACTTATGCACAAACAGATACTGGCTCTGCTGTTAAACAAGAATGTACTGTACTGTACAGTATTTTTTATGGTTGCTATATGTTATCAAGCAGGGATATCATTCAATAACATTTCATACAGTACAATTTTACAATAATTTGGCTTTTTTTTGAGGAGAACAAATGTGCCACTTTTAAGACTTTTGTTTCTTTAAATTATCTACCTAATTCCACACACCCCAATCAGTGCAAATTATTATTAAATACGACAACTAATGAACCTGAATATTCACCTATTTTGAAGATGCAGCGCATGAAAAGGTTTGAAATATGGAATGTGTCATTGCTCTCCTTGGTATATTTCAAAGGTGCTCACTGGAGCAAGGGTACTTATGAAACTGTGAAAGCATACTTAGGAAAAAAATACCTGAAAGAAGCATAACAGAAACTGAGACCCACATTTTGTGTTTAGACTGGTGCAATTTATGAATATGCTGTGGCTTGTTCTTTCAGTGAAACATGCTGAATTATTGTGGCATAGCTCTTAAAAGCTATAATTACCTCACACCAGTATTATAAGACAGAACATAAATGAACGCTTCACAAGAACAAACAAAAAGTAGAAACTGATAGCCGAATTGCTAGCAACACTTGACAGAATAATGACTGAATCCTCCTTTGACATTCTGTGCTTACCCACAGGTTTGGCATTGACTGACACAATGCCACATCTCAGTTCTACTTGCAGTAATGAAAGCACTAAATGTAATTCATGGGCCAGAGTTTTGCTGCTGGTTCTTGCTTGGCTCATCCAAATATACAGTGGAATACTGGATGGAGCTGTAGCTGGGACAGTGAACTTGAACAGTGAACAGGTATAGCACAAGAGTGGAAAAAATGGCACTAGAGTTTGGAAGAAAACTAGTGCTGGGTTTGAGGGCAGATACCAGAATCATTGTGAGTGTCTTAAAAAAAACTGAATTTGCTCTGCTTGCCTTGGGCCCATAGGGGCTGTCACACTGGGAGTCGGTCCGTTCTCGCTTCACAGGCTCTATGGTACACTGGGTCCTGCTGACAGGAGAGATGAGAATGCAGTGAGTAATGGGGGTGCAGGAGAGGAGACATATATGGGAGGGAGTGCACTGTTGCTCTGAGGTTTGTTACTGAACTTTCACCCTCTGGGCCGTCAGCTCATCTATTGATGCGGTCAGCTTCTCTGCCATAGAGTTGCCAAGCTCCCCAGAATGCTGTCAGTAACATCTCACTTCTAAACTAACTCTCCACTTCTTTTTGTCAAATATCTGATAGGTTGTTCGTCTTACACACCAAGGAATAATAAGCTGTGTAGTGATTATTTCTATAATACTTAAGACTAGGTCATGATGAACTCATAGAAAGAAATTAACAGGCTGATTCATGAAGGATTTATGACCATTATTCTAAAGAGTTCTGGTTTTTACATGATGAGAGAAAATATTTCTTCATCATCTGGTGTGATAGGCCCAAGTCAGTGTATTCTGCAATGAACGTAGCCTGTTCCTTCTTCCTTCTTCTTTAGCCTTCTTCAGAAAAAAAACTCCTGTGGGATTTCAAGCTCTCACTATTACTCTTTTGACTAATTTTGCTTTGTTGCACTTGTCTGTCATCTTCCTTTGAGCTGAGAAATATCAATGAAGCATTACATAATGGGAGGAAACCCGGCCTTACCTACCACTAAGAGGAACTCATGTTGAACGACTGTGAAGTGGTGCATTGTGTACTTGTTGCAAAAGATAGAGAATGGACTCTTTTAAAAGAGACATGTATTCAAAAGCTGGGGGTGTTAAGAAGCTTTGTGATGGTTGTGGTCTTTGGTATGGATTAAATGCACACTAAATGCACAACATCCCTACATTAAATGTATTAGCTATTTTTTTTTAGAATCATTAAAAAAATCTGATTTGCATCACCACACTTTACCACCAGAATAAACATATAATAAACAGATAGCTCTGTTCTATCTCTCCCAGTGTCCTTGTCTATTTTAGCTGTTCTGTTTTTAACAGGAAAATCCATTGTCAATGTCATGACAATCTTAATACTTAACTTTAATACAGTATGTCTGAATATCATTTACATAATTTACTCAGAAATGATGAAATGAAGATTAGAGAAAAAAGAACAGTGGTAGATATTCATCAACACAAGTATTATAAATTCCAGTTATGGCTATTGATGTGTATTATATTAAGGCCTATGATATTTTAAATGCAATTTATAGCCCCCAAAAGGATCGCACATGAACAGGCAGCCAGGCCAAGATCTGTTGCTGTAAAGTGATCCCAAAAGCAGTATCATGCAGTATCACGTAAGCACATGTGGTCAATAAAAGCAATAAGGTAAAGGAAGAGCCCTTGTGGAGGTAAGCAAATTAAAGTACAACTAATCTTTTGGATCAACTATTTATCATAATTGCAAAAATGCTTTACCTGTGTTTAAGTAATTTTTCCCTAGCAAGTGAAAATATAAGTAGGAATGATGCTGGAGCTCCATTACAAGGCCAGCATAAAATCCATTCATATCACCAGTCCATCATATTACCAGCCAAGCAGTGATTCCCACTGACATTAACAGCCGAAAAGCCAAAACAAGACCAAAAGATAGAGCAATAAAAACAGACATTGACAGACTAACTACTCTTTACAAGAAATGGATTGGAATGGATTGGCATGTTGCTCCACCACTGCTAAATTATATATGTTTTAATCTTTAAATAATCAATACAAACTTGACATTTTCAGGATAATGTTGCTATAATTAAAATCTCTTTTATTCCTCCTACTTTACAAAAAGTGTTATTCACAGTTCATGGCTTTGAGCCGCATTCACCATAACAGAATTCAAAGCCAAGTGCCACCCACGTACAGAGTAAATATGCATCCTGATTTTTCTAATCAAATATTAAAAGTTTGCCAAAAATTAATCACAATGTGAGGTTCTTCTGACAGACAAGTGGAAAGTACCTGTACCTATTCCCTAATGTGAATTTACAGAAAATATTCCAGTTCAGCACTCCAGTTAACAACTTAAAAGCCAGCTGTAATTGGCATGTGTCATCTTTGAAACTCCAAGGAACATTAACAACATAGCATAGATGAAAAGGAAAAATGGGCAATGATCCACTTATCATTGTTTAATCACTCTTAAACACACACACAGAAATACACGTGTTTCTGTTGTTCATACTGAGACTATTGACCTCTGAAATCAAGTCTGAATTCAACATGATATTTAACTTGTTTTTCTCTCTGCCCATAAATGACATTCACACAAAACAGCTCAATGTTGACTGAAAACAATCCTTCTACCAGACCACATCCGCTTCATAGATCATAATGCCTTAGCAGTCACAGACCAACGGGTAGACATTTGTAGCAGAACATAATGATGACCATAACAGCTCAGCATGTACTACTCTATAGTTATGTGCATGCTGGCAGACATCCCGTATAGTCATGAATACAAAGAAACATCAGTCACCACATACTATGTAGTAGAAATAAAAGAATAAGATGAAAAGGGGACAAATTATTAAACCAGAGCCATTTTCTTAACCTTTTACATTAAAAAAAAGATTGACCGCTATTCACCCTGCATTCCATTGCCTTGTAATGTGAACACATCTCTTCTTTTCACCACTTCACTGCCAATCTATTTTAACATAGCTGGGCCCATAAACAATGGCATGTGGGGGATCTCTACATACCATTCATAGCCATTTTCAGACATTGTGAACTATTTTATGAGCAGACATCAACATAATAAATACATAAACTAAGACATAGTGTCAGATGGAAAATGGCTAAATGAATATGGTCATCACTATAATGACAAACTGAACTCCCTGCTTGGTAACAAATGTTGGGTGACAAGACATTAACTGAATATTTATATTCCATTTGAAAACTGAGATAAAGTCATTTACAAGAACAATTGTCCACCTCAACACCATAGCTACATCTGTATGAAGTACATGAAGTAATCTCATTCTATAATCTTTTTTGAAATGTCTTAATCATGAAGAACAGCAATTTTAGCACTCCCATTAAAAGTGATGTCATTCCACAGTGTGGTATCCTCTTGCTCTCTTATTTGTCATGTATCTGTCTTCATAATTTTAAATTTCTCTGATCCAAGAGACTGGCAAGATGGACTGCTATTTTAGTTGTTCCGATGATTTTTTTCAGTTATGTTCAAATGCATTCTGTGTTCTGCAGACTCTGACAATTACATGATCAAAACAAAGGATGGCTTCAAACAGTGATAATTGTGGATGTCATTTATGTACATGTATAATCACATTGCCCCATATCCCTAATGTGTACCTTTGACAAAAACAAGGAGCATGATGGATCAAATCACATTGGGTATATAATTAGGCAGAAAATAACATTTTCTCTCCAGTCTGCATGAAAATGCAAAGTACCAGCCGTCCATCAAAAGGTGTGTAGTTCTTGAGCTTATCAATAAAGGGCTTAATCATTTTAAGGTGGATTTTTAAATGCTAAATCCATGGGAGGAGGGGGGTTCCATCAACTGTGTCTCAGTTATGATGTCCTGGTACACAGGAACACCATTGTTGTCTGAGAGATAGAGGCATTTTTAGAAATTATACTGTACCTCATTACTGGCCATCACAACCCTTCTGGGCTAGGACATAAAAAGTTGCCTCTGTAGACATTACTGCTTTCCTGCTTTTAATCTTACTGCATAGTCTTTTGAACATCAAATAAACCATTTCACAACTGTTCCACTTTGATGTTCCCATTCAGACAACCAAGGGGACTCTATCTGTGATGTTCACAGAACCGTTGAATTCATAGGTAGATTTAGAAGCTGTGCGCAAACATACCTGGTATCTTTCCATTTAATAGGTAGCATGATTGAGAACAAGAATTACAATATTAAATACAAAACATGTCTTTGCAGAGAACTAATGTAATGCCTTTATCTTTGTCAAGTACATTTGTACAGTGACAGATGACACCTGGCAAGTATTTGATTTATTTTATGAGCCTGTAATTTGATTGAATACAGGCTGGTTAATTGTCTGCGTAAAGCCATATAAATCCTTTTATGGGTCTTACCACCTAAGGGAATGTCCAGGTAAAGTCAGGAGGTGAGGTACGTGTGATGCCTAGCATTCCTAATGTACTGGAATGACAAAATAAGTGAAATACACCAACATCTGGGTGGTGAGTAAGTATATTCTTTCAAATCATATTCAGTAGCCTCCCTCAAGCTTGCACTGATGCCTGTCAGTATTAAATGCTTTCCATGTTTACAGAAATCATATGAGGTTCATGTCGATTGTTACTTTAAACCATTACAGAGTGTACTACATATTTACAGCTAATTAAGAGCATATTTCTGCAAGTAGAAAGGAACAGTGGAGTGACAAAAAATTACTTGGCTTTTTTTTTTTTTTTTTGCTCCTCTCAAGCAAAAGAGCCTGAGCTGGTTAAATGATGAGGTAGCATAGTCAGTTATTTCTCAATCCCTTTAACCATTCATGCCCACTGTAACACAGCCACTATGTTTCATGACATACTGCATTAGACACTGAAATGTGTATCTTGCATTACCTTTAAAATAATAATAATAGCAACATTTATACAGTACCTTTCAGCCTCTCAATGTTCTCAAAGCACTTTACAGTGCATGGGGGATTCACCTCATTCACCACATTTGCCATTTTGTGCCAAAACACTCAGCACATATCAGCTGAGGTGGAGAGGGAGAGAGTTTTTAGCCAAGTACATTAGAAGATTATAAAATGGCCAGGGTGAAAGAGCCTGATTGGCAAACACCAGGGAACCCTCTACTCTTTGCATGAAGTACCATGGCATCCATGACATTAATGTCTCATCTGAAAGAAGGCATCTTCTACAGTGTCCCCATCACTGCATTGAGGAATTATTCTCCTGTTAGGTCTAGACTCTAGAGGGAAGACTGTCACCTATTGGTCCACTGACATCACTTGCAGCAGCAACCTAGTTTTTCCTAGATGGTCTCTCATCCAAGGACTAACCAAACCCATTCCTACTTAGCCTCAGCCATTAGACTGAAGAGAGTTGCATAGTGGTATGGCTGTGGGTTAGTACCTTTAGTGCAGTAAATGCTTGAAAGGGATATCTGTGAAGTATATTGGACAAATGGACAGCATTAATCATTGGGTAAAGCTGAAAAGGTTTTTTATGTTACAAATGAACTGTCTGCTCTGTAAATAAGCAGGGCATTGGTTAAGCAGGTTATCAATGACTTAAGCTGGTAATGAGTATAAATGTGGGATAATTCAATTGCATGGGGCAAAAGGACTTTTACAAGCCCTTTAATGATTGCTGACCTCCAAATGGCAAGATCAGAATGATTGTTGGAAAGCAGCAGGGTCATCTGCATTGGTGTAGTGGTGGGTTGGTGGAAAGCAGAAATTTTCTTCTGATATATCAGTAATATCCCCTGAACCCAGACATTAATAACTGAGATGAGTTCACACAAATATTAGTGACATCACGACCTCTTAACTCAGGATTTTCCTCTCTCATTATTTCCCCTTCTAGAGCATTTCCATGTTCTCTGTAGTCTAATTGGCAATATCCATGTTAATGACAATGGAATAACTCTGTTAATTGGCAAGGTTATTTCATTTAAACATGAAAGTAATTTAAATATGAAATTCATTTAAATATAAAGTACTCCCGGTCTCGCTACGGACAGCTCCTTCACCCCAGTCCTTCAGACGGGGCCTGAAGACGCACCTCTTCAGACTCTACCTGGACTGACCCAGCACACAATTGCTGCCCCCCCCCCCGCCCATCAGTGCTGTCGTAAATTGCTGTGCTTTTTTAAATTGTGCTTTTAAATTTTGTCTCTTGTTGCCGCCTTTACCCTGATGCTCATTGTGCCGTTTGAAGTTGTTGAAGTTTGCCGTTCGAAAGTATATCGTACTAGTTGCCCTTTAGGCTGTAATTGTAAAAATCTGATAGTACTGCGTCCTCAAACAGACCTTGCTCTCAGCTGAGAACTGTCTCATTGTGGAACTGTACACATCCTGTCCCCGTACTGTCGCTGTACCTACTGTATGCACTTTTGTAAGTCGCTTTGGATAAAAGCGTCTGCTAAATAAATAAATGTAAATGTAAATGTAAATAAAGTCTTGCCATCCCATGTTCTCACAGCTTTGCAGTAGAAGTACCATTATTCCTCTTTGGTTGCCTTCCTGCATGTGCAATCAAACCTCTACAACTAATCCAGAATGCAGCTGCGCAAAGTGTCTACAATCTCCTTAAATGTAGTCAAGTTACTCCCCTCCTCATCTCACTTCACTGGCTTCCTGTTATAGCTCGCATCAAGTTCAAAACCTTGGTGCTGGCATACAGGACAGTGATTGGGACAGCCCCCTCATACCTACCACCCCTCTGCTATGTTTCCTCAACATCACTGCGCTCTGCATCCAGAGGGCAACTGACTGTTCCGACCAGATGGGGTCACTCTTTTCAGACATGATCGCTGTCTGTACTGGTCCCTCAGTGGTGGAATGAACTCCCCACAGTGGTTAGGACAGCAGAATCACTCGCCATCTTCTGACACAGACTGAATGCCCACCTCTTCAGACTTGATAAGTGCGTCTGCTAAATGCCTGTAATGTAATGTAATGTAATGAGTAGATCAGCTAAACCACCAGTTTCCTGAACTTGTTAGTAACAGCTGGAAATTCTCAATCTGAAGACCTCTGACCTCAACCTGACACAAAGCGTGCCTCAGACTGGGTCACGTCAGCAATCTTCAGCACATATCCAAATGGGTTTTTTATTACACTGAATCTCACCACTGCAGGCATTGTAAAATAAGTATATATATATATATAAAAAATAAGTATACTGGCGATAAGATACTGACTCGATGCTGATTCTGTAGTCCATTCAGGAGCAAAGCCATTCTCTGATAAAGCAGTCCTACCGTCTGACTTTCTTTCTCCCCCTGACCCCGCAGAACATTCATCTCCCACCCTGACCCAAAATAAAAATGAATAGAACAGGATGAATAATCCTCATGATATGATGGAAATTAAAGCCCTATTAGAATTCATAACTGTTTAATCTCAGGCTACTGAATGCAGCAATCGCACACAAAGAAAATTGCATTTTGTTATTAGGTTTTGAATATATCTACTGGGCCCAAGGCTGGGTGTTAATTATGTTTTCTTCCCCTCATTCACAGTTCTCTGCAGGTGAAGATACATCCTGTGTACATGTGGGAGAAGTGTGAACATTGATGCTGCCTGAGCACTGTTTTATTTTGCTTGCTTCAATGATGCCTTTATAGACAATACATTACCCCTATCATGTCTGCAGTTCATCATTCTTTAACACATTTTCTCCATCTACATCTACTGTAGATATAATAAGAAGTGCCTGTTAGTTGTGCTGGACTATCGAGCAATCTTAAGGTACAGATAAAAGTCCACGAAAGCAAAGGCTGCTTGAACTTTCGACATTAGTGTTTTGCTTTCGTGGACGGAATGCCTTCCGTCAGTTACAGAAGGCATTCCGTCCACGAAAGCAAAACACTGATGTCTACGAAAGTTCAAACAGCCTTTGCTTTCGCGGACGGAATGCCTTCTGTAACTGCGGAGTCACGGAATATATTGTGCTAAATCCCTTTCGCGCACATCATACTCTCAGTAATATAGCAAAACAGTTACGTGGACAAAATGAACATTTGATGGCACGGAATGATGATGGTATAGCGCATTCTGCATTTCGTGCCACAACAGCATAAATGCTGACCTAGGATCTATTACGTGGACAGAATTACTTTTGTCTACAAAATGAGTTTCTTTTGTCCACATAGTGCGAAGTGCATTCCGCCTTTTGTCCACAAAATGAAAAGCACAACAGTCAATTCAGTACACGACAGTAATCATCCGTTTTGTTTTCTGTGCACGAAAGTATGTGCTCTCTTCAATATTTCGTGGACACAATGCTAACACATTTGTGTTTTTCGTGGATAAAACGCGTTACGTGTTACATGGTTTCGTAATGAATTTATGCGTTTCGTAGCACAGAAGGCATTCTGTCTACGAAAAAAGGTCTGTTACACTTGGCGCCCCATATAAAAGGTCCTGCAATTAATATTCTTCAAAAGATGACTCAATTTCTAACGTCCACATGGCAGAATTTTAAGTGCACAGCAACGCAGAATAATCATAATAAAATGGATAAAATAGATCTGTGTCAAGTTTATCCACAAAACAGCCTTCTTTCAAAGACAACTAAAACATGAATGATGTTGTCACTTCACTATAGCCAAAACACAGATATTATCATTCTTTTATGAGAGGACTGCATCGGTTCCCTGTGGGCCCATTTTTTGTAGTTATTATTATTATGTAGTGAGATTATTGAGGATACTTATGAGGTATCTCATTCAGTTTGCACAATGAGAACATATTTACCCGAGTGTTTCAAAAATGATTGCACTACTTGCTGTAGATTGCCAAGAGTAAAGTGAAAAAAAAAACTTGTTCTGGATCATATTCTTATATTATTTCAGTTCTTCTCATTTTGATTTATATCCTCTCTTTCTTGAAATACAGGAATATTCTTCATTTTCAGATCACTGTGGAGAATTGATCTACAATCTTTAATGCACAAAGGCAGAGATGAAGACATTTTCAGCGTGTGCACTTCATCAATACATAATTGCACACATACCACACTAACAGGTGAGTAACAGGAATGATTCAGAGGTGCAGAGGGAAGCACTGGGATTTCAGCTGTATGGAAGTCTAATTAGGTCACATGAATAAGGTGAAAGTGAGGGTTGAATTACAGCCTCCAGCTGAAATTAGAATCTAAAACAAACACTGTTTCTTTTTCTCCACATTCATTTAAAGCAGCAGAAGATTTGAGCAGTACTCTGTGTCAATGTCTTATTTGTAACTTGTCTCTTCTCACAATTCATGGGTGAGGTGAACAGTGTTCACCACAGCACTGATCCAGTCTGTCCATTTAATCACTACATTGATATAGATTGTTTCCATTTTAACTAACACACCTAATCAAACCAGGATTGAGCCATATCCTAAACCCATTACCTCCCCTGGACCCTGGAAAGAGTGGGAAGCGTTTCTAGAGTTTCAGACAATCTCAAATGCTGAGAACTAGATGCACCAGTTCCTATGGATTATATCTTCGATCTTTTAAATGGAAAGGAGGTTGATCTGTTAAAGATGTGGGCGGCCTGCGCTGATCTTTCTCTCACCTGCATTTTTTTTAAAGAAAAATGCCATGAAATATTAATGCACAAGATCTGCAGGCAAAAACCTTATCACTTTATTTATTATTTTTATTACTCATTGTTTTATTTATGCATTTTTATTGGATTGTGCAGCACAGGCCAAGAAGTCAGCAGAGATTCTGACCAGATCTGTCTATTCTTTACATAAGATATTAAAGACAGTGAACCAATTGCCCTTCTGACTCTCTTTCTCCATGCAGAGCAGGGGGAACTTCAATGGATGTGTCAAGCAGTGGCACTGAGTTTGCGATGTACCACAGCACATTCCTGCATCCTGCAAGCCACTGCAGTCCTCAAGCACACACATGCCTAGAGGTTATGGCATTGGCATAACACGAAGGGGATTACATGAAATAAATGTAAATACTTCAGACTTCAGCAAACAGATGTTTTGTAAAGAGTTTATGTAACTTCAGTAATATTATCCTCTTAATGGAACATATTGTTGGTACACATCTGCCTGTGCTGGGGGAGCGAAGTACCCTTGGGGAAGATGCAGGAAGAAGTGCAAGACCTCTTTCAATATTAGTGTGGGCTGAACTGCTCAAATGTCAATTCATAACATTATTATTCAATGATAGTTAAAGTTAGAATTAAAGTTAAAAGTTAGAATCCATATCTCAGAGAATTTCTACATTTACATGCGCATAGCATTCCAGAAATGGTCCTTACCATTATATTCCTTAAAGCTTATAGATATATAGACAAGTTTATATGAGCAATGACTCAATATTCTGTTTAACATAGGAATATCTCAGATGTCATATTCAGGTATTTCATATCTGAAACAGACTTATTTGGGTCATGGTTATCACAACAAGGTTTTACACCACTCATGTCATAGTTGAAATGCATGAATATTTGCATTAGCATTACATTACATTATGTCATTTAGCAGACACTCTTACCCAGAGCGACTTCCGAATAAGTGCATCACAATGCTAAGAGTAGTTACCAAAAAGTACTATAAGAGGTCAGAAAAATACCAAGTTAAGTGCTAAACTAAAGTGCTTTTTGCTGTAGAAAATAGGAATAGATACAACAGATAGAGAAGAAGGTAGACTAGAGATAAAGCTTGAAGCTTCAGCTTTCTTTTGAAGACACCCAAGGAATCTGTTCTATGAAACTCATTCCACCAGTGTGGACCAAGTACTAAGAAGAGGCGGGTCTATGAGAAGCTGCCCTTGTATTTCGGGACACAGACATGACCCGAGGTAGCAGAGTGCAGTGCTCGTCTTGTCAATGTTCAGTTTGAGCTGTTGCTTGTTCATCCAACCCAAGATATCAGGGAGACATACTAATATTTGAGGAGTGATATCCACTCCAGAAGGGAAGGAAATAAACAGCTGTGTATCATCTGCATATATACATGATATGACAGGCTATGTGCTGTTATGACCTCTCCAAGTGTTCTGGTGTTGAGAGAGATTAATTGCAGAATATTAATAATAATGTACATGTAAATGTAGTCAATGAAAGACTGCCACTAAAATCACTTTGGTAGGAAGAGTTTTTGTATCCACCCATTTACCATTATTACTTTTGTCAGAGGACAAATTCATTTCAGTATTAATTTTTAAATTAATTTAAATAAGAAAGAAAATAAAGTTTAAGAAAATAACTTCTATTACACCACCAATTAAGACTGAATTAAGATGTCAGATGACATGCTATGGGGATTCAACAATGAATTTCCAGGTCTTCATGCACAAAATAGTTATTTTTATCTAGAAAAACATGCAATTCTTAACATTGATTCCTACAATGTGTTCAACCCGTATCAGTGGAATAAAGACTTTTCTTACAGCACCTTCCTAGAATAATATACATAAGCTAAAACCATTGTTATGGCTGTGTCCAAAATAACAGAAATGACAAAACAAACCAGTTCATGACAGTGATTTATATTTGATAGATCTGAGCTGGTAAATCTGCTGCTCAATGTCACAATTCTCTTATATGATAATTTTTATTTAAAACTTAAAAAAAGACAAATACAGTTAGCTTTTTCCTATTAAATAAATCCATAAGAAGGATTTTTTCTAAATCTAGAATGATGAGCCTTGTTTCTTGTCATGTAGCAGAAATGAAGACATGGTGATGCTCCTTCTGAGCTCAGATGCCATTCGGAAATGAGTATTAGAGTCTGGGTTTCCTCCTACTGCACATATACACAGACTCTTTCCAGGACATACAACTATATAGTATCATTTTCTGATATGCTTTTAAAAATATGTAATTTCCCCCAAAACATTTTTTCATTTGTATATATTAAATACTGTATGATGACATAAACAAGGGTTTAACTGCATGGCCTCGCAGTGCAGTTTTTACAATGCTACTTGTTTTGAGAGAGTAAAACAGTTTCAGAACAGTGACCAATGTATCAAAAAAGTGTTTGGGGGATGAAATCCTGAGAAGTATGCTGAAGAACTCATTTTGAACTAGTCTGTAAAAGAGTGAGGTGAATGTGAATCAGTGCATGCTTTTACATTCCACAGATGTATACCATCCATATACAGATCAAATTGCAAATTAGTTTGAAAGGACTTGACGTTACTGTGCATTGTTAATTGCGGATGCTACACTAAAATCAAAATCCTTCAGTGTAATTTTTACAAGTATAATGTGAAGGGGCAATAGGGCACTGTCAAAGCACAGTTAAGTGTATCAAATATCCAGTTCATTGTGCCCACGCAAGGCCACTATTACTGTAAATTCGTGAGTCTGATAAATAACCTGAAGCAGGGCTTTTTTTGGTTCTTCCCTCTATCAGGATCATTCTCTGAAAAGCCCTGCATCAGAGCAGTGCGATCACCTGTTCATGCTTCTGTCCATTCATATCTTTGTTCACAGGAGAAGAGCCTGTCAAACTCAGAGCAGAGGGCAGCATGTTCTCTTAGGCATAGTGATAATGAAAGTCAGTACTAAACACAGGGTCCTCTGCTACCCACAGCACTATCATCTAGTGTCTGCTGTGCGTCACTGACCACTTGTGAATCACAGAGAGAAGTGGGGGGGGGGGGGGTAGGCTCAACACAATCACTGCCAACCCCTTCATAATGACAGGAGGTATGTGTGTAATACATCTACTCCAACAAATGTGCATGCTGTCTGTGTGTACACTCTCGCTGTATCTCTCACGCCTACACATGAGCAAGTATCCTCAGACAAAAAACATGGAATAAAATCATTCCTGGTTCCTGTTCCTATGTAACGATATTTATCTACATCACTAAACATGATACTGATAGATACTTATTTAGGTGACATTATAACCCTTCAAATATATACTCTCTACATCTCTTAGGCTTAACTTAATATCAATAATACATAGGAATAGAAATATTACGTATTACCTTAAAAATATTAAGGAGGAATATATCCTACAGCTCAGATCTAGGTTTCAGTCCAAATTGTATCATATGCTAACACTGATTAGGGTCTGTTGTGGCAAAACACAACTTTGTTCTTGCTACATTGATACATGGGAAAGATGGATTTATGAATCTGCATCAGTGTTAATGTGCATTTGTGTCAAGTGATTTGGTAGTTGTCATTGTCATTGACGTTACGCTACTTAGCAGATGTCTTTATTCAGGAGAAAGTTATAGCTTCCCTTACAGTGCCCCACCGGAGAGCTGTACCTGTATTTTTTTATTGCATCTCCAGTTTCTGTGTTACTATGTTACCACAAACACTGTGTCATGTATTTAATTTACAAAACCAGTTGGTAGAATGTTAAGTAATATTTGCATACTAATGAAAAAAAGAGCCAGATATTAATAAAGTAAGGCTAGTAGGTGTCAGTGTTCCTTCTGGACCTAACAGGAGACCAAATCCCCAGTACAGTGATGGGGACACTTGTAGGAGACGCCAACTTTTGAATGAGGCATTAAACCAAGTTCCTAACTCTTCTGGTCAGCAAGGATCACATGGCACTTCTTGCAAATAGTAGGGGGTTCCCTGGTGTCTTGGTTAAATTCCCCCAATTTGGCCATGTAATAATCCCCCAATTTAATTGGCTAAATAATCCGCTCTGTCTTCATCTCATCTGATATGTGGCACATTACTGGTGGCTTCGATGGGTCCCTCCCTTTACTGTAAATGTGGTTGTATTTCA
The DNA here is from genome assembly GCF_013368585.1 of Megalops cyprinoides. Taxonomy (NCBI): domain Eukaryota; kingdom Metazoa; phylum Chordata; class Actinopteri; order Elopiformes; family Megalopidae; genus Megalops; species Megalops cyprinoides. Next base: position 16,865,629 of record NC_050590.1, read on the forward strand.
CCAGTTTGGTGCAGCTCTTAGTAAAAAAGCTGTTGTCCAAGCAGATAAGCAGACTAGCAACATGGCAATGAAGCTTAGTGCCAGGTACCTGTGCGGGCCTCAGACAAGTAATGTTGTACAGTACTTCGTCTGATGCATGTGCTTGTCATTTCCATAAAAGCAAATCATAACATCACTGTAACAGTCCAATTGCCTGGGCTCTATCTTATGTTAATGCTATAGAATACATGTCTGCAACACTGACTTGAGCCATCTCTTTCCTTTGCCTCCCCCATGTGGGTTCTCTGTGCCTCTCTTACAGCAAGAGCGCAAATCAGAGTCTTCATGCTTGCTTCACAATGTATTAATACTTCCAAGTGATAACATATGGAAGTGCTCAGATGCATAAGAAGTGGAAACATTCAAAATACAGGCATGTTATTCATGCTGCACATGTAAGACACAGGGGGAACAGACCAGCAAGGGGTACATAGAAGCTCGCAGGCTTTAACGTAGGGTGTGTATGCTTGATCAGGGTAATTAATATGAATAACTTTAATTGCTTCAGCACATTTCCAGCACCACTAATGTGAGAGAATGTGCAGAGAGTGAACTTGTCAGTCACCCTGGATAATGCAGTCTCCAAGCAAACAAATTATATTGAAAGTAATGATGTATTATAACAGTTGTATTAGACTCTATATTTGAAAAATGATTACTTCATTAGGTTTTGGTATGCATCATCTTAGCCAGCTTTCTGATTAGTTGTGGCACTCGAAAAATAAAGTCTTCATATATTTCCAGGGTATAAAAATCATTGTTTTTCATTGTCAAAGCCAGACCTAAAAAGTGTTTCTGTGAGCATCCAAAAGAAAAATGGACTTCAGGCTTATATTTTAGTTCTGTTTTTGGCTTCTCTCATGAATGATTTCTATAATAATGTCATTTTCAAACCCTTAATCTAAATTCAAATGAAATCGTCCAATACTGGGGTGTAAACATAATCCTACACCCAAATGATCTGCAAAGCATGCCAAACACATTATATGTGTCAATAGAATCATTACAATTGGAAGTCAAAAAGTAATATAAGGCCTTAAAAATCACAAATTTAAAGTAAATAACACAGCAGTATGATAGAAAGGGCACATTGTTTATATAACCACATATTTTTATAGTTGCTTGGAGAAGAAAAGATAATTTCAGGTCTGAAAATCAATACTAGTGCAAACACGCTATATTAAAATGGTTTCCATATCTGTCAGCACCCATTGGCTGGCTCCTGTTACACCTCCTAAATCACCTCCTAAATGCCTGGAGGTTGGTTCATCTCCAACTATTGAACTATTTATTTAAGCATGTGCCAAGATTGAAAGATGCTGTATATCCTGGGGTCTTAACTATTTTGAGATTTTTTTGTGAATTACAGTTGTTTGAAATAAGTGCCCTATGTGGACAACAATTGTCAGATATTATAAATGGTAGCTATGCTTGCAAGTCCAAACTTTATGTAGTCAGGGTAAGTCATAGAAGACTACAATATGAGCATGGAAAGCCAAAGACTTGTGGAACCGGTGTATAGCCTGGTAACATATGTATCATGTCAGTTTTCATGGTTACATGGGCAACATGATGGGGTGTGACTTTCTTGGTGTATGGGTACCACTCTTAGCACATTTAAAATTGCACTTTTAAGAACCGATGCCATCTCTTGGCTGATTAACATCCCTCCGAGCATCTCTCTCTGTTTTGTAAAGAACTACACTGACAGGCCAAAATCATTCTTTTGTGCTATGGCATTTTTCAGCTCCACGATGTATGCAGCATGCTTGTATGTTAGAGACATTTTTATGTCTTTAAAGGTACCTAGCGGTTTTTATGTGCTGAAGTATTTCTTAATGATGATGAGAAACAGAATTTGATTTTTGAATTTAAATGAACATTTGCTTTATTCTTCACACCTGTTTTGCTATAACACAATTCCTTCCTTTTCTTTTCCTTGACTCTTTCATTTGAATTGATATGAAATTCATCCCATGTTATTAATCCCATTAACATGTTGACTTCTCATAAAAAGCTGGATAATTTCAATAGTCTACATATAATTCCAATATAGATGTTTTTTACAAGGCAAATATACTTGATTTCTTATAGGTACCAAAGACCTATATGCTACAAAGATGAACTTGCTAAATTCAAACAGGGCCCAATATAAAACCCCCAAGCTACCTGCAAGATTTACGTTTCACAAATGCTGTTATATACTGTTAAAAATATTTCTCAAATATATCTGAAAGGATGAAAAAATACTGTGAAAACCAAAGAATGTCTGTAACAATCTCAAGGATCAACAGATGACTGTTTACATGCCGGGGCTTTCTCCCCAACAGTTTTGCCTCAGTGCCTCACTGGCTCCCCTCCCTTGTGTTTCTCCACTTGCCCTTGCACCTGAGTTTTGCAGTCAGTGGCTGTTTTTAGCTGTGTGGTTTCCCATCACTAATGGTTTCCACATATGTATCCTCTACTTCTGAACAGATCACAGATTCCACAGGAAGTGTAACCTGCTGATGCTGTGCCTGAAACTCTGCATAAAAGGTTACTGGGGGCACAGCACAGTGTCTGGATCAACAGCAGCAGGCTGTAAAAAACACTCCAGCAGCAACTCATCATCCTGAAACCTGCTGACCCTGGCCACTAAGACTCACATCAGAGAGTGCTTTTGTCTTCTGACCTCAAATGTTCAAAACAGACCTGTAAAGTCACCTACTCACCGCCTATGTAGAACATCCATTAACATCGCTGATAATCTTAGAAGATGCTATATTGATCTTTGTATGACCCTTTATTCTCAACACCCAGATAAGATATGAGTGGTAATGAGCACCCCTGGGAGGCTGACAGATCCTATGCAGTGAGCCAGTTCTGTCCCACAGCCCTTTCAATGTCAGAGCTGTTTTGTCTCGATTCGTTTTTCTTCCATGTTAACCCTCTTTCAATGGGAAGTCATTCTGCGTTCCTCATATCCAGGGCACAATTTGCACCACATATACCATACAGACACCATGTGTATTTTTCATCTTATCCTGCTTTCACAAAAATCTGTTGTGCTCATTTGAGATACATACATTTAACTGAATTTGAAATTGACTGAAAACATGTATCAGTCAGGGTCTGTTAAGTATCAGACCTGACTGATATAAATGCACTGTCAGAGACTGTGGGTGGCTCTATCCTTTTCGCACATCTAATTTATGCAGTCAAGGGACTTGAACCCATACTTAAACTACTTTGAGTTCTGAATTATCTGTTCTTTCCCCTCTCAAAATGATTGCATGACTAAGTGGACAGGTGTGTGGTTTGCATGAATAAATGGACAGATTTGACAAACATTTGTGAAAGAACACAGACTGTCAACATGGGGTGTAACCAACCTCAAAGCCAAATATACCAGCTTGGCAAAGTTAACCTGCAATTGGGCAATGCACCTGCATGGCAGTTATCATTAGAGATAAATTCCATTAGGCAACTACAATGCAAAATGTACACCTGTATGTACAGTAATAATTATTTTTTATTAACTTCAGTTTATAGGACATTTTGATTGCAATTTAACTTGTGTTAATCATGACCACTTTTTTCTTTCTTTGAAAGAAAAAAGTTTTTTAGCAGGTGCACATAAAAGTCACCTGTAAAAAGAGAAAAGTGGAGGATTCCTTCTGAATGGGGCACACAATATGAGCAGGCACCCTCATGCCCTCACAGTAATCATGGACATGAATGCTACACCTTGGAATGGCTCTTTCTCTATGTTCCCTACTACGAGTCTCTTCTAAGCCATGCTAACAACTGTTACTGCATTGTGGACAGCTGTTAGCTGACAGCTTAGCTTGTTCAGATGATTCTACACCTAGGCATTTAGTCATTAGGTCAGTGTTATGAGCAGCAGGGTGAATACAAAGGCAGAGATGACTCAGACACAAAAGTTGGTTCCAAGAAAACAAAGTTTTTTTAACTGAAGGCTCCAGAAGCAAAAAGCAGGCTTGGTACAGGGGTGCGTACACAAAGCATGGCAACTAAAGACTGAGCAACAAGCAAGGGAAAAGTCAGGGCATAAATAACAGAAAACACAGGTAACTAACTCAACACAGGTGGAACACATTAACTAAATGAGAAAGAGAACAAATAGGTTGTGAGGCCATCCAGTGGTTGTCCCAGGAAGCAGCAGACGGGATACTCCAACAGGAAGTTATGAGGCTGCCTGTTGGTCATTTAAGGAAGCAACAGCCGAAACCCTGACAGACGGGCTCTTCCCTAGCTATTAGAGTCACAACTCTGGTTGAATTAAGAAAAGAGACTTTCCAAGCTCACTAATTCTCTGGGCAATCATGAAATTTCTGGAGGCCAGAACTCACTACTTCATGGAGAATCAGGTACCTTGTGAGGTCAGTTGCACCTGCTCTCCAAAGTAACAAATCATTGGAGGAATATGCAGAGTGTTGTGGGGCTGCTGGGAGTGATATTGATCTGTATATTTCACGTTTCGTCACTTTTGATCCCTTGGTCTTTTAAATTACCACGCTGGTTGTCAGTGTCTTGGTCATGGTGTATAGGTGGGTGACGGTTTTGCAAAACAGAATGTGCTTTCAGTTGGGAGTCTGGCTCTAGTGGCTCCACTCTAAAGGGCAATCTCTCAAAATAAAACCAAGAGTGGTGCTGAACATACTCATGAGTACGTTGCCCGGGGCCACGGGGTCATGCAATGTTGTCAGGTTCCTTTTGAAACTCTCCATCTTCAATTTCTTCCTCTTCTTCATGGACTGCATCTTCAGCCATAGCTGCAGCAGTAGCTTTTTCATTTTGAAGACCATGTAGAAATGGGTTCGTTTGTGCCCTTTGTTTCATTCTGCTGACTTCCTTTTCAGCATAAGAGAGTTGAGTGCATGCTGCTTCTGCTTTAGCTTGTGCTGTGATGCATATGCAGCACTTGAAGATGTTCATCTGCTGGACCATTGAGAATACCTGGAGCTTGACCCCTGAGACCTGGTTTTTGTGTTTTGGAGGGGCTTATCTGCTTCCTTGTGTTGCTCTCTTTCTCTGTTTGGCTTTTTCATTGTAAGCTGACTGTCCTCTAAAATGTGTCTGGCAACTGAACGTAGCTACATGAAAAACTTTCCTATATTGAGCCAACAGTGATGGTTTCTTCTGTTCTGCCCTCCTAATGCATGCAAAGCTAGACAGATAGCTCACATTCACACTAGTTTCCACACTAGGTCCAAAGCCACTCTATGCACCATAAATAAGTTTTTGTTACTTAAAGTCACATATTTTCCAAGGCTAAAAGGAAGGGGAAAAGCTATTGAAATGTGCAGTATTCATTCACTTGCTTGCTTTACAAAATGAAGACACTTAACGTGGTGCTGACGCAACATCCCAGGTACCTTAATTGGGCGGTACTTAACCCAGAATTGCCTCAGTAAATATCCAGCTGTATAAATGGGTGACATGGGTAACCTATGTAAGGCGCTTTGGATAACAGCATCTGCTAAATGCTAATAATGTAATGTTAAATCTCTAACAGAGTATTACTTAACAAGGGAAACATAAACCTTAAAAGTAATAATTGCACTTTTATACATCTAGCTAAGCACATTCTATGCTAAAATGTCCATTTTCTCACTGATAAAAAAATAAACTGTTGAACAAAAACGAGGACAATGACAACAGGAACATGAAATATATAGAATTAAATAAGGTTGATACTGCCTGACTGGCTAAGTTATTTATTACACAACCTTGATTTAGACAACCTTTATCAAGTATCATTTGCTCTATACTTACATTGTCTAGCTGCACCTCTATGGCAATATCACTAGCTGAGGAAGCCCTTTAGTTATGACTTTGACAGCCTGGTTTATCCAAAACAGGTGTATAAGGAAATGTAGTAACCTATGTGGCAACACAGACTAGCTAGATTATGCCAATCAGTGCAAAGTAAGTAAGTAGTGAAGTGGCTAACTGATATAAGTAACTGGACAGATTATGGCATTTCCTCATTTTCCTTCACACAGGAGTCATAACTAGCTATGAGAAAATCACATCTGAGTTAGATATATCTACTGTACATTCATTGTACGCTCCTCGAGCACAGCTAGATAGCTAACTATATATAGAAACAGCACACTTCAAATGTTTCTGATATGCATTGTGACTTGGCTGAGTCAATGTAGCTAGCTAGGTAGACTATCTAGACTAGCTAGTTAATTTTTTAACGCACTTAACACACTTAACTCACCTCAGATGCATCCATCAGAATAAAAATCATACTAAAGGTCATACTTTAGAGTGGATTGGCATGCTGAGGGAAACAAAAAAACATGCGCATGGGGAGAGCCCCATTTTACTACACAGAGACTGGACTAGCACAGATATTAAGAAAGAATGATTTTAGGAATGATTGTCAATGAGAGGGGAAATATTTATTCTGAGCATACGAAACAGCGTGAGAGTGTATTAAAATAGACCCTGATTTAGCTAGCTACAGAGCTGGCTGTATTGCCAGCATAAATTTTGGCCCAGTGACAAGCAAGAAATCTTATTCATAATTTGCACTGCCAAGTGAGCTTGCTAGTCTGCCACAAATACACTGAACCACAAATGGACAAATTCATCAAGGTTGCCATAATTACCTCATGTAGCAGCTGTTATGCTGTGTAGTGTATTCTAAATGACACACTTTCACGAGTCTGCGTGGGTTTTTGTGTGTACCTTTACTCGAACCCTTTGTCTTCTACATTCCCGTCCGTTCCGCCCATATGCCCGTTGCATTATGGGAAGTGCAGTTCTTTTGTGTATATAACAACACAGCAGCTAGACAACAGGCTACCTTCACAGGAAAGCTAGCTGGCTGGCTTTAGCAGCAGACATAAAAGCCCTCAGAATAACCCAGTTTTCACATTAGACCACCTATACTATCACACAAGTTGGCTCGCAACCTGCAGTAGTTAACAAGGCTATACATTGTAGCTAGCTAGTTACTAACATCCGCTAGCTATATAGGTATAGGTCTATATAGGTCTAGCTATATAGGTACTATCAATTCTTTTAAACTCAAATCAACTCATCCATACAATTCTGTACAAATATATGGTATTAGCAGCTGTGGGCAGTGAAACAGACAAGAAAGTCACAAAGTATGGAAAGGTAGTCACTGAACTCCCTTTCCCCCTGTGGAGGGCAGAGCACACAATGTCAATGAAACAACAGAAGGTGATGCTAACGTTGGGGAAGGTGAGAACTCTACAGGAGAGAGAACTCAAAGGATGAATGAAAAGGGAGAATGACCCACATTTTACTGTGCAGACAACAGAAACTTCAGGGGTTGTAGAGAGCAAGGAGGTGAGAGAAACATCCATACCTTCAAGAATCTTGTTGATGGTTGAGGAAACCATAGGAGGGTTGTACATAGAAGCACCCAAAGGTGTTTTTAGGAATGACAAATAGTGCAAAAAAACTGCAAACATAGGAGAATGGACATGTGGGATTTATATAGCTATAAATGCAGGCATAGCTGGATTCAAGCAATTGGCTTGGGATTGCCTGTAACCCCCTCTCCTGAATCTTTACTTGAACATTTCCAATTAAATTGGCAGCAAAAATACATGAAATTAACTTTTGTATGTACTCTAATAATGACTTAATTTGAAATGTGTTTCAAATATGCTCTTTGAGGAAATTAATCATTTCATGTTAGGTGAGTAGCTATATAAATTTAAAAAATAATGTTTGCACTCTGCACTCTGCTCCCTGCTCAGCATTCAACAGCAACTCAATATGAAGACTCTACAACAACACACCTCTAGCTGCTCACTAGAACATGAAATATAATCATGTGTTTTTTTCAGATAAAAAAAACCTAATAATCCCTTGGGCACCATTTAAGACCACTCCCATGTTTGTTCACTCCTTGATCCTAACCATAAATAAAACTCCCATACCACATAGCATCTCTGTTTGAAGAAGAGGATTTACTATGCTCATTGAGACGGAGTGGAGAGCATTCTTGGAAATAAACAAGACCCCTGACCACTCCGTCTCCACTCAATAGGAAGCAGACAAGGCAGTTCTCAGGGGCAAAATCATATGTTATTCCTCGTACGAAAGGAAGAAAAAGGATGACAAATGACAAAGGCTGTGTCCCAAATACCATCCCCAAAACACCTTTCCCCCTGTCTGCAAGAACAGGATATACCATATTTATGTGATGTCAGGTAAAATGTGGACTCATTCACTCATTCACCTGGATTGGGAGGCCACAGGAGCACCAACAGGGGAGGAGACAAACTGGTGTGGGGTTTTTACTGTATGTCCATGGAAAAACAGCTGAGAGAATCTTTGCATTACATTATTTTAGCAGATGTCTTACCCAGAGCAATTTACAAAGCTTACTGTGGTAGAAAAATGTGAGTGTGAATGCTGATGATTCATGAAGAATGTATATGATAACCTTTTTCTCTATCTCTTGAAGCTACATGTAGCCTGTTGCTGACCTGAGAACTATGTTGTGTAACTGAATGTACTGCTGATATTAGCAAGGTGCCTCCCAGCCGGGAAGATAGCCAACTGTGTAATACTAGCGTTATTTACGTCTCTCGGTAACAAGGACACCTGTGAACCCAAACCAATTCTGAGCAGTTCTATAGTACCAAAACAGGAAGATAAGAAAGAAGTCACATTGTGTATGTGTGTGTCATAAATCACGTAGTAAATAATGTATGCTCTTGAAGGAAAACCCTATATAAGAGAATGTATCTAATAACATAGCAGAGTTAACTGCATCACCCATCTAGTATGCATGTGTTGACTCTCTCCACATGGATACGAGAATAAAGCTTTGCTCCTCTAAATCAGAACAACCACTCCACCACTTCAACACTTACAATCTTTATATGTTAGCCATCGTGAGGCAAGTTAAGTAAAATATCTTGCCCAAGGGTACAATAGCAGTGCTGCACCTTGGAATAAGTCCAGCAACTTATATAATATAATATGCAAAACCCTTGTTTGAATCAGTGGCATGAAAATGGATCCATCTAGACTGGTTTGAATTTGTCAAAGGCAAGTACTGACAAAACACTAGAACACTAGAGGACTTTTCCACATTATGCGCCTTAACAAAAACAATATTTAAATTAATTATTAATTAATTAAGAGTTGCTATAAACATCAAGCTCCTCCCCACAGATAAGTGGACTGGTGTACACCATGATTGGTCCACATGGCTCTTTGTGTGCAGTATCATTAAATGTCTTTAAAACTTAAGCTCTTTAAAGTAATGAACAACAAATAGTCATTTAAATCATTTAAGCTTTTTGTATGTTTTGCTGTATTTATATAAAATAGTGATACAGAAACAGACATGGTGAAATACATTGAAAAATATTAACTGGTATTTAATCTATGCTCCAATTATTTAGAATTTAAGTAGGTGCCTGTTACAGAAGGAACATGGACAAAAAGTTGGTGTTCTATGAGGAACCAGTCAGGAAAAAAAAAATCTATTTCTATTCATTGACTCTCAGTCAGGCTAGTTGGGTGATTTCCTTGAGATACAGCTCACAGAACACAGAAGGACTCTAAGAATCATTTGTGCTCAACAAATGTGTTTCTGAACATGACTATTTCACACAGCAAAGTGTTGAAATAGCATGCAGGTGCTGCGCTTCATTTAGTGAGATAGGGCCAAGCATGCATCTGCCTTATTGCACTTCCTGTTTAGTGAGATTTAGCAGCCAACTCTTGTCTGTCAGCGAAATTGAGGGGAGCAGGTTTTGATGTCAAAGGGTGTGAGGCTTAATGAAGATGTTTAGGGGATGACAGTGTGACGGGATGCTGCGGTGACAAGAGACCTTGCTTGGCGGCTCCAATATCCACATGGCTCAGTGAGCAGAGATGTGGCATGCACCACTGCTCACGCGAGAAGCCCAAACTCCTCCAAACGGACTGATGATATTTATCAAGGATGGGTGTGGACAGAGAACATGTTTTGCTCAAAGCCCAAAAACAGTGATCAGTATTGCATCAATACAGCTGCATAATGCTTATATAATAGCTACAAAAGTCCATTGTGTATTGGAATGGATACCCTCTTGTACATAAAGGCATCTAGAGCTCTGTTTCTCTCTAGCATTGTGTACTGCATCATATTGAGTTCTACATAAACCTCTGTACCTAATATTGAGTACCCTTTATAAAAAAGAGGTACTGAGGTTTCTTATGCCATTCACACCAGAGACTGGCCCATGGGTTGTTGACAATAGCTGTTCTTATGCCATGGGAGCTTGCCATTAAGCTCTTTTCCACTGCAATCATATCATATGGAAAATGAACATTTAGTCTTTCTGAGAAAGTTCCCACTCTGTTCCTTTCTAGTGTGTAATCTGTATAAAATGTGTGCCCACCACCCCTTTGATAACCACCACTTTCCTCACACCTCAGTTTAGAAACAGACCTCCACAGACTTGTTTAACCTCTGCTGGTGTGGCCTGATGCTCAAGGTTAAGCAATTCAGGAACACTGATGGGCTTATTTGATACAAAAGACATAATTTCTCAATTATTATTTCATGTAAAATAAAAACAGACAGTCAAAGGACAAGAGAATGATGGTATGAGGTAATATATTTCTGACTGTAAAAATGTCATTCCCCCTGATTTAGACCACTTAACAAGTTTGGAAGAACATTGGCTTAGTCACTGCAAAGACCTTCCTCCTTTTGAGCATCATGGAATAGCATTGACTATGTATGATAGCAATGACTGACATTGTTGACAGCGGAAAAATAGAGAAGAAGATTACGCAGCCTCTTTTGATGTGACTGGAACTGCTCTCAGATATGAATAATTCCTCTTGAAATTATTGTAATATGCAATTCCATATGGTAGGGCAAAAATATTGCAGATACCACTTTAATTTCTCATGCAACATATGCAGCTGTCTGGTCCAGAATATATATTTTACCTGCACTGTAGGTTGTCTTTTTGTAAATTGTGACTAATTCATGAACAAATGTAAATTATTATAGTTCTATTACTATAATATACTTTATCACATTTCTATTTTGCATTCAAGAAGCAAACAAGCAAGTCCCTTCCCATGTTTTAGCACAGCCTCCCCCACTCCCCCACTTGTTCCCCATTCAGATCAATCAGCAGCCCATGCACCGTGGAGATCCAGCGGGTGATTCTTTAATGAGTCATTGTGAATCAGAGTTACTGGTCTGGAAATCAGAATTATGCTAATCAAATTTTCTTCTATTGATTTCCTCTCTGACTAAGTTTAAAATAGGAGCCCCTCAACAATGGCTTTCACTGTATTTCAGACTGAAGGCAAAATGAGCCTTCTGACTGATGGATGACTATCAGAGTGTTGATAATTGGCTTGTCTCAATTTACAAGGGTGAATTTATACTGGGGCTTTGAATTCAGTGTTGAATGAATAATTAAGTTAGGTACAGCAGTTGTGAAAGTGAGATTTCATTTCAGAAGGAATGGAACTTTGTCTGTACTTGTTTGTAATCTTAGAGGTTTAATTAACACAGTGCTGGGATAGTTCTTCACCCTTTTGACACCCTGCAGGGCTGTGCGGGATGGTTACATGGCACCAGTTCATGTGGGCGAACACCAACAGAGAGACACAAAATTAACTAGCAAGTTTATGAGCATTTATTCCCCTGTGTAGGAAAGGGAGGAGAGGAAAACAATAATACAAATATAGCAAATAAAAAAAAAACAACTGAAAAGGACAGATCAGCAACAAACAACCCCCCCCCCCTCCCCCCAATTTCATCCACATTGTCTTTAGTTGAACAGATCCATTTGTCCAAACTGTTTCACTGCTCTACCTTTGCGTTTTGAAATCCAGTAATTACGTTGGGTGGGGGTTATTGTGAAATATATGTCCATTCGGGAAAACACTCGTCTGTTTTTAAGATGTAGTACCAAGCACAGCCACAGCACAGTATTGGTGAGTCAGTGCTTGTTGACATGAACTGCGTGTTACACATGGTGAATGAGTGCTAATTCCACATTTGGCTCTTGTCAGGGATGTGGGTGGCCCTGCATTTCCTGTTTCAATCATTGCCCAAGCGCCTTAGGAGGGAAAAAGTGACAGGGGCAGGTGTTAGGATAGCCTGTTCCTCAGTGTTCTAATTATTGTATTCTTAAGAGAAATAACTGCTTTGTATAGTATGCTGCTTTGGAGTGGCTGACAATGTTACCAGTGCTAGCCAGCTTCATTGTTGAAATAGAGATCACAGTCCAGATAATTTTTCTCATAAAGAATAATGTGAATTGGCTTGTGGCAATGTGAATTACCTAGGTAGGTGGTTTTTAAACAAATTTCAAGTTAATGGTATCTGTATTTTTATAAAATGAAAATGAATTTGGTTATTAATGAATTGCTATTTTATATTGTAATGGGTAAATATTTTAAAATAAGGCCCTGCACATACTGCAGCACTAACCTTTCTATAACCTTGAAATTTATGTATTAGTGTTTCACTCCCTCATGTACACTTTATGGGGTTTTATGTTTGAATCATACAGAGAGGGAGTTGTTATGCTGGGGTAATAATATTTCCTTTCTGAAATGTAATGACATTTTTGTCCTGGTGGCACTGTACACTTTGTGTTCTCTTGTGTTTCACCTGCTTGGGTTCTGCAGAAAATGGCAGCAGAGCTCTGTAGACAGACATTAATTTGTGGCAGTCTGTGTTTCTCATGCTCTTTTGGGTTATCCCTTTCAGTCAAAGCTCTCACATTTGTTTGTCTTCTTTGTTTTTGTGGTCTTCGGATATTTGGATTTCTTTTGCTATTTGGATTTCACTGCTATTTCTCTGCAGTCCCAAGCTAACATTGTGAAATACATACTGTGAGAGACCGGTACATAGAGAGAAGGAGACAGCAGAAATTCCTATAGAAATTTGGCCATTGTGATCATCACTTCATCATTGTGTATGCTAGCATCACTGATTTGGACCATGTGTGTAGAGAGACACTCTGGGACAGGAATTGATTTAAACCTAAGCCATACAAGAGAACATTGATGAAACAGTGATGACAGAAAAAATATTAATTTTTTCTGTCTTCACTGTTTTATCAGCTAATACTGTAAATCCCCTCACTGCCAATATATTAAACTCCACCAGCCAAGTCAAACAAATTATATAAGTGAGTAGAGTGAATTTTTTAGTTTTATAGCATGTACTTTAATCTAATTTAAATCTACTCTAGTTTAGCAAGTGAAGTGAGTGCCGTTAAGTAGTGATTGATTAGATAAAAAGTTACTAATAACAATGGGTTGGTGCTATCTACAGTTTTGTGTTACCTGGAATTAATGGATTAGGCATGAGAATTCTGACAGCAAAAGAGGGAACAACATCATATCACCTTTAATTCAATAAAATGTGCAGCGATATCCACTTATTACAATGTTTTGGATGGATACAGCATATTTTGGACAGGCTGCAATTTATCTTTGGACTGCAACTGATAATCAGTGATATCTGAATATTGTACATTGGGGAAAACACAAAACAGAAAGACTCATTTCAAATGAGTTCACATTGCTGCTTGTAAAAAGCCATATAAAGCCCATTAACTGAAAATGTAGGAATGGACCTACTTAATGCAGAGTTAAAGAGTTTTTGTTACTGAGAAGCCTTCTGGATATTCAAATTAAAAACTATGTCCCCAGAAGGGTTAAATGAAGACTGATATAATTGGTGCAGATTTTCCCACTGGAGCAGGAGCCATCTCATTGTGTTATTCTTTTTTTAATCAGCCTCGACTTGATGAATGAACAGTTGTGAGCAGTTATGCATAAAGATATAAAGGAAACCATCTTCCCTGTGGCAAAGTATTGGACTGTTGCCACTGAGTGGTTTTTGTAAAATATTAAAATTAAGTTTTCACAGTTTGTCTCCCTGCTCCCTGTATTCACCTGGGTATACTGGCAGGTTAATTGCACAGATTATGTCACAGGGAGCATGGCCTGGTAGCGCAGTGATTTCTGTTTCCCCCAGTGTGAGCAATTAGTCTGTTAGGGGAGGAGAAGGTAGGGATATTAATGACATGGTGCTCCACTGCTTTCTCTGTGTACCACTCAGTCTGCTACCTGGCACTGGTTCAGCTCCCTTCACACTGCAGCACAGCACTAAACTCTACACCTGGTTACATGAGTGTCATAAACCACGACCTGACCATTCAGCGTGTCCCTGCCTCCAGTGGACCCAACTGAGTATATTTTGAGTTGCTTTTCTTACAGGCACTTAAAATATGCATCATGTCATCTATACTGTATGTCACTGAGTTTGACATATAAAATGGCATGTACAGAGCTATTTCTGTCTATTTATTATATTTGCACTCAGAGTGATTGTGACTTTTGATATAGTCTAGTCTTTAACTTTTTCTTGCATTCATGACACTAAGAAAATAGTAACCGGCTTCTAACTATTTTCTTTATACTATATGTATACTACATATGTATGCTATTCTATGAAGTGAGTTGATTATTAGGAATGTATCTGCATTAACAATTGTTCATATCAAAAATATTTAAAAATATAATAAATCAGAAATATTTTAAAAGATTCTGGGTAACAAACAAGTAATGTCATGGAGATGAGCAATTCTTACAGTATTGCTTTGCCAGTTGTTTTTATATGACCAGTAGTTAACATGTACACCTTGTTGGATATCACTAATAAGCTACTAAAGTGGGAAATCCAGCATTATAATGTACATCATACTCTACATGCCCACTGCTTGCCTGTCTCCTTTACATAGTGTTGCAGTGTGTCTTTCAAACAGCTGAAGTATGTAACTTGTACATACTTGTAATGTGTGTAAATAATTAAGAAGAAGCTGACAACAGGAACAACTTGTTTTTACAATACATTTCCCATGTGTTTCCAGTTCCCATTTACTGATAATTAACAGCAAAATAGGTGGTGGTACAGACCCTGAAGATAGTTACAATTAAAAATAATTAATTTCATTGCTCAGTAAAGTCTGACATGTACATATGAGACTGTAAGTAATCAAATATAGTGTTTGAAATTAATAGCTCTGGAAGATTATACAGTAAAATGCGTCTCTTCTCAGTTCCTGTTTAAGATTGAAGGTAGTTTCTTGGTGTGATTTGATATACATCCATATATGAGTAAGGTAATTGGTCTGTGTAAGTTGTTGGTATTCACTAGGAAAGGTGCTGCTTTCTTCTGTTTCTGTGTAATTGCAAACAGATTTTTGACAATTTACTTAGCTGTTGACAGTATGTTACCTTACTCTTTGTGTAATGATAAATCCTCCAAGGGAAGTTTACCTTATTATTATTTACCTGTTTCATGAAATTGACCATATTAATGTATTGAATTACTGAAACAACCTTTTTGATATGATTACTGCATTAAAAGTAAGTGCTACCTTTATTTTCATATTTTAGACAATAGACATTCTCATCACAATGCCACATTTTTACATGTAAAATGAATCTCTCCAGTAAAATGAGAGTTAACTTGTAAACTCTGTCCTATTACATACCTATACTTACAAGCTGAACCTCAATCCACCCTGAGGAGGTCTATCACGTTATTTTATAGTGGAGAGAAGCTCATTGTATCTCTAAGAGGCAAAGGCTGAGAATGGAGCCCATTCTGTGAAGTAGTAGAGGGGTAGAGGGGACAGAAAAATAGCCATCATGGTATATGGTGGAATATGTCTGAAGGCATATTGGAGTGCATGCAATACCAGCGCCAGAGTTTTGAATTGGCTACAGGCAGCATCTGGTTACTAGCTGTAGAATGTGGGTTGAGAGGAACAGTGGGAGGAGGAGTCCAGAACGATGAACAGATGAGAGAGTCTAGGTTATTTGACGAAGTCATACAAGTGTTGCCAAGAAAACCAGGAAAGAAGTAGAAAAACATCCAAACATGTCCTGAATGGCCTTGATTAAGGGCTGTGGATATGGATTAGGCTGATTAGGCTTTTTTGAATAAATCACAACTGATGATTTAATAAAAAGTGGCTATGAAAAAGAAGAAAGCTGTTTTAATATAATACTCTATTGGAACTTTACTCCTTTTTTGCCATCTACTGGCAATACATAGACATTACAAGAGAAAATGGTGTCAAAAGAACATTTGCTGTGTTAAAAGCAAGCACAGTATTCCCAGACCTGTAAATGTATACTGGTATGCATTAAAATACAATGAAACAATTTTGACGCCAACATTTTGCCAGCTGTTTATATTCACAAATTATCAAAAAAGCCTAACTGGCATAAGGAAACACATCATGCCAGGGCACAAAGTTAAGGCTAAACTGGTCAAACTCAAATTGGTGCAATGTTGAGCTCAGTGATGCATCACAGTTTAATCTGCTCTGGCACTATTGTTTGTAGAAATGTACCATAGACACAGGGACAGTGCCCTTCATATTTATGAATGCCTCTGATTAAACAGAAACAAAAAGATACACTCAGTGACCACTTTATTAGGTACACCTAATAGTGGGTAGGAGGACCCCCTTTGCCCCCAGAATGGCCTGAATTCTTCATGGCATGGATTCAACAAGGTTCTGGAAACATTCCTTAGAGATTCTGCCCGATGCTGACATGATAGTATCACGCAGTTGCTGCAGATTTGTCAGCTGCACATTCATGCTGCAAATGTCCCGTTCCCACATCCCAAAGGTGCTCTATTGGATTGGATCTGGTGACTGTGGAGACCATTGTAGTACACTGAAGTCATTGTCATGTTCATGGAACCAGTTTGAGAAGATGTGTGCTTTGTGGCATGGCGTGTTATTCTGCTGGAAGTAGCCATTAGAAGATGGGTAGACTGTGGTCATAAAGGGGTGCACATGGTCAGCAACAATAGTCAGGTAGGCTGTGGCATTTAAACAATGCTCAATTGGTATTAAGGTGCCTAATGTGTGCCAAGAAAATGTTCCCCACACCATAAGACCACCACCTCCAGCCTGAACCGTTGACACAAGGCAGGATGGATTCATGGATTCATGTTGTTTATGCCAAATTCTGACCCTATCATCTGCATGTCGCAGCAGAAATCGAGATTCGTCAGACCAGGTGAGGTTTTTCCAATTGTCTACCGTCCAGTTTTGGTGAGCCTGTGCCCACTGTAGCCTCAGGTTCCTGTTCTTTGCTGACAGGAGTGGTACCTGGAAGGGTCTTCTGCTGCTGTAGCCCATCCACCTCAATGTTCGACGTGTTGCATATTCAGAAATGCTTTTCTGCATAGCACTGTTGTAACGTGTGGTTATTTGGGTTACTGTCGCCTTCCTGTCAGATTTGACCAGTCTGGCCATTCTCCTCTGACCTCTGTCATTAACAAAGAGTTTTCGCCTACAGAACTGCCACTCGCTGGATGTTTTTTGTTTTTTGCACCATTCTCTATGCACTCTAGAGACTGTTGTGCATGAAAATCCCAGGAGATCAGCAGTTTCTGAGATACTCACCCCACCCCGTCTGGCATCAGCAATCATCCCATGGTCAAAGTCACTTAAATCAGATGTTCTACCCATTCTGATGATTGGTCTGAACAGCAACTGAACCTCTTGACTATGTCTTCGTGATTTTATGCATTGAGTTGCTGCCAGATGATTGGCTAATTAGATATTTGCATCAACGAGCAGGTGCACAGGTATACCTAATGAAGTGGTCACTGAGTGTATATAGTTTACATATACCAAAAACAAAAAAAACAAGTTTCAACATATGTGTGTTGGATCCTTTTTAATTGTTTAAATTATTACACTTTAATCTAAACAGCATTATGCAGAGCAAAGTCATATTGTTTACAAACAATGATTTTTTGACTTGTATCCAGAAAACATAAAGATCACATTTATTCATACTGCTGTGGTATTATGTTTATTCCTTCTTTGAGACGGACTACTCTGACAAGACACTTTCTGGTGTGTTTTATGGCATTTCTGAGGATAATTTGCCCTGGTGGAAGAGGTCCTTCAGATCTTTCTTGAGTTTACACCATCAATTGGATTCAAGTTTGAACATTTATTTTGTTCTGTTAACCATTTTTTGTAGATTTGGATGAAACGCACTGTGTGCAGTGTGAGGTTTTTCTTCACCTTTAAAAGCTTCACCTTTATTATTGCACTTTTGTTTCATCTGGCCATAAGATATTTGTATAATTATCAAGTGTTAGCAACATATATTTTTGAGGCCTACCCACCAAAGAGGCAGCCAGGCTATGAGGCTGTGGCCATGAGGCTATAGAGCTGCTGTAAGATGGTACTGACAGTTTTTATTTTGAAAATGTTAGTGTTGGAGATCTTCAACTGTTGCATTGGGATTTACAATTGCCACTTCTCTTTGTGGTGGTAAAAACACACTTAACACACTTGTCTTCTTTCTGGCAGTGTCACCAGTGCGCCAGTAGCCTTAAAGTTCTTAATAGTAGACACCACAATGGAGAGCAGTTGAATGAGCTGAATTCTTTCACTGGCATCTCCCAGCTTCTGGAGGTCACTGACCACCTGCCTACAACCTTGAACATGATGGTCTTGTTTCAAATACATGGAATATATGAAACCTACATACTTCCATTGAACTTCAAAAAGCAGAATGCTGGCGTACATTTGTTCTTGGGGGGCTTGGTGCATTGCCGTTACTGTTATAGTATAGCTCTAATGTTATTTTGGGTATTGATTAATATGCAAGTCACTGTAAATGTGATGATTGTAGAATTACTTTTACTGCCTTTCAAAATGCATCACATAAATGAATTGTAAGGATTTTAAGCTGTCGTTATTTCAACGGTTTAAAGTATTAGCTTTGTCAAAATGCAGCACACTCTCCCAGGACCAAAGCAATTTCACTTTGCGTGCATCATAAAGTAATTAAGTTGCTGTTCAAATACCATTTACTCATCCATTTTCCACTGTGGCGCAACAGTAAATTAACACAAAGGTAAGCACTTCTGAAAAGTTGGTAAATTGAAACATAAACCTTCTTGTTAAAATAGGCCTACAGTATGAGGAATTCATTCATCACCTGCCACTGCAATACAAAATGAGAGACATTTGTGACTATGTCTGTTATCTTGCTCACACGCTAGCAAACTGCACTTTGGTAGGTCAACATGCCGAACGTGAGCCCTCCTATCAGGCTAATCAGTGATGTGCACACACTCTCCTCATCTTATCACGACTGCTGAACGCAAGCAAACGTACATTTGACGCCACACTCCGCAATAAGTATGGAGTCGGCTATGAGTCTTGAAATGTAAAACAAAAATAATCTCATAGATTGTTAGAATATTTTCGTTTTCAGTATATAATTACGGAATTCACGTTTTTATTATCACTTTACAAAACGAAGCCCATCACTTGACGCTATCCGATGGTTTTTATTGCTCTTAATGTACAATAGCAATACAGCTAAAGTTTACAGGAAGCATACACAGTAATAAAATCAGTTCCACAAGTCATATAGAGTCATACAGGCCTGGGGAGTACAACTACACAGAACCTTAAAAACATACGGAAATTCAGTTTGGTAATAGTATAGTATGACATTGTTTTAAGATACTGTTCAGCTTCAATTTGTAAGACAAGACAGGTTTTTATCCACAAATTCACTTATAAATATGGTCATTTTGCAAATAAGTAATACGGATCATAATAATTTATTACAGTACTATACTATAATTTACTATAATTAGTGAAACTAAACAGCACATTCTGCAATAATATAGTGAGGCCAGAACAAATGTTAACGAGTATAAATTTCCAAATGTCTTGCCATATGTTGCGAGAGTATGTATAGTGCCAAAATAAATGCATAACAGTTTTTGGGCACATACCTCATAAAGTACAATTAACATTAATGTCCAGCTGCCGTCTGCGGAATTTGCAGCCTAATTGTCGTTCGTTTAAAATCGTTTTTTTAATTGGTTGAATGTATTAGAACATGACTAATTTCATTGGCTATTTCACATGTCAGTTGACGAAATGGTACGGCGGCCGGGTGGGGTAAAATGTGTTTTCTAACTGTTGTTTTCACTGTGAAACGCACACCAGTGTAACCGAGGAGCTGGTGTCTTCTAGAATGCACTTTGTGGTCTAGGCTTTCAAGTTAAGGCAGTGCCTTAATTATTAAATATAGACTTATCTTACTACGATCGGAACGCAATGGAAGAAGAAAGTAACAGTGACGCTATGTCTGAAAGTAATGTAAAATACTATACACTTGAAGAAATCAAACATCACAACATGAGCAAGGATACTTGGCTTATCATCCACGATAAAGTGTATGATATCACAAGCTTCCTGGAGGAGGTAAGTAGGGAAACAGCGCGGCAGCCAGTTAGCTAAATGGAAATCCTTTCGGTGAATTTGCGGACAGCAGAAGCATTCCCGCTTTCGTTCTTCTGGATATAATTTGCTATCTTGCGTGAAAAGGAAACGCGTAAGTTTGCTAGGTGTCAGCAAGATACAGATGCTTCAATACTGCTAGCACCAGCCACCCAGTATCCGGGTCAGTTAAGGTAAGCGTCAAAGCATACAGCACAGTGCTAGCCCGCCCTAGATCTCCCAGGTTCTATCTAATTTAACGAGAGCTGGGTTGCTCGTTACGGAAATTGCGCTAGCTGTCGAAACATTTTCTGTCAGCAGTATGTTTGTTGCCAGTTATTTGGAAACATTTGAAAAGTAGTCAAATAGGCTTATTAAATAACGCAGGAGGTAGCTAGCCAGAAATAGAAATATGATTACTGGGGACCTTGCCATCAGTCTAGCTAATATTAGACATCTAGTTGCTGTATTGAGACTGATAGATACACTAAACAGCTCATTGTCCTTGAAATGCCCTCCATTACGTTCTGTATAATTACTGCCTAGCTAATTAAAAACGATCATATATTAGGTTAACCAACTGTAACGTAAATACCTGGGAACGTGTCACAACAGTAACTTTGAAATTGTCTTTGAAACTCATACTGAGAGTTACTCTTTTGTACAGTCGTGTATATAACACTGGTTATGGATCTTATTAGAACAAAACTAGACTTTCAACACAGAACAAGAACGTGGCCATACAATGGAGACCTTGAGTTCAAGGCTAAGACTAAAAACAGGGTCATGAGACTTAATGCCATAGGCATTTTATCACGTGACAATCATTGAACCTGATGTTGAGTCAATGTAGGCACGTGATTTTCCCGATTTTGTAATTGCTTTTGGTGGTGAGAATGATCGCTGCTGAGATGATCGGTTTTTGTGAAAGCAGTATGCAGAATACAGCAATTAACCAACGACTGCTTGTAGAATTAGCCTGGTGTTGAAAGTGAATGAACTGTTATAGACTACGTATATTTACTGTTTATGCGTGTGATTTGAGGTCTATGTGATTAGAAAGGAGTTATGATGGCTGTTGTCAGCAGAATGCGTGTGTCATTTCTGTCCTTGTGTGTCCAGCATCCAGGTGGTGAGGAGGTGTTGCTAGAACAGGCAGGAGCAGATGCAACAGAAAGTTTTGAAGATGTTGGCCATTCCACAGATGCCAGGGAGATGCTTCAGCAGTACTTTGTTGGGGAATTGCATATGGTATGGACCGTTTTTTTTTGTACATTCATACAGTCTGAACTGGTGTTGCTTAGGACATGAAAACTTTGAACTCTACCAGCTGTCCTAATCCTGCTTTCTGTTATTGAGAAACAAAGCAGGCCTTCTACATTTAGAAGACCTTTACTAATAATGATGAGGTGGCACACTGTCATTCAATCTCAAATCTTTAAAATTGGACTTTTTGCTATTCATTGTGTATTTGGGAAGGGCTGTTCTATCTATTTCACTTTAATAAAAGGTCAACATACATTGTATGACATTTTAGATAAAGAGCCAAGGTTAAGTTGCTACCCTGTTATCTTGTACTTGGAGGAAGTTATTTTTATATGCTATACTGTAGATTAAGGAACTAATTTGGCATAAACTATAACCCTTCTATATGCTGTTTTTTCAGGATGATCGCAAAAAGGAAAGCGCAAAGGTACAGTTTAACAATGTGCACACTTAGCAGTGTCAGAAAGGATTCCATTATTGGATTGTTTACTTTTTTGGATTTATCTGCCAGCTCTAGTAACTTAATTGACTGTATTTTTTTCCTCCAGGATATCTACATAACAACCTCAGGTGAATCTAGGTAAGCAATCAGCTAAGATGAAATCATTAACTTGAAGAGAATCGGGTTATCTCTCTTTGATTATCTCTCTTTGAAATGTATAATGGTACATTTTACAGCCTGCTGGAATCTAGGGTTGGGAAATATTAAAAATTTATGATACTTGTCATACTTTCCAGGGTTACACAATGTCATCTTAGTTGGCAAGAGGTGGATCCATTATTACAAAATGTGCTGTAGGGATACATCATTTCAGTTTAAGTTGTTTTTATATTTGCATTGAAGAAAGACAAACCAGAATGAAGATTTGAAAATGAGTGACATATTCCCATTTTTTGATGAAACTAGCTTTCTGGAAGGATGACAGGGAGCATCGTAACCCTTTTTTCATTAGTTCCTGCCCCAGCAAGTCACTAAAAGGCCATGTTTTTTTTGCTGCAAATTTATCTTTATCTAAAATGGGTCATGTGTATACCTCAGAGGTCACACTTTCTACAGGCTCTCTCTGTTATGACAACAAAAAGCAATTAGGGTGTAAATTCATCTGCCCTCCATAAACAGTGGCAATTCTGTGTGCTTTGATCACTCCCTCATCTGATACACATGATGTCAGAAAACTTGTGCTGCCTTCAGCCTAGTTAATGCAGATGAATAAGAAAATTTGTTGTCATTCTGTTATTGAATATGACAGCAGGCAAAAATAATACTCTTTTTAACCATTAGCTCAACTAGTGCACACATTGATTGCAGAACATTGTACTGATGTAAATACACATACTTAAAATCGTTAAAGCACTTTTTAGATGATTTTTAAAGTAATACCAGTGATATCTTACTGTGTCTGATACTATCGGCTATTGTTATTTGATGATAAATTGCGTGAATCCATAGGGTTGGCCACAGATAATGGATTATATGGTTACCTGTACGTCATTGCTCAAGTAATGACAATATACTGAAAATAACAGATTGTGGCATATAAGGTTGTGGATTGTACCTGGTGCATTGTACCATGGCTACAGATGTATCTGTTTTACCTTTCCTGGAAAATAAAGCTATTTCATATGCAACACAGTTTAAACTTCCTTGTCAGACTTGCTGTGCTGATATTGAAGGCTCAGGTATTTCCTGCTCTTGACAACAGATGTAAGGTCAGCTTACCCACAACCGATCCTAACTCCAACCTTTAGTGTAATAAAAGTATGAATAGTAAAAGTAAAAGTGTAAGAATAAATGTTGAGCCTGAGCCACCTTGGTTTCAGAGGGCAGAAATGCCTACACCACACTGCAATGACAAAAATGTTAGATATTACCTCAGCCATCCATCTAAATTTACAGACCAAATATGGGAAAATATTAAAATCTGTCAAGGGGCGCTGGGTGTAAATGGAGTATACAGCTGACATCCATTTGATGCCAACTTCACCTCACTGTGATGTAGGAAAACAGGTATTTTATGTTTAAATCTACCCTGGTATGCTGGGGCTGTTCATCCACATGGAAATGGCCTTTAAGTGTACAGTGCAGTGTTCCTGCACAGGTCTGGAAAGTATGGAAAAATAATTAAAAATATTGATGAGTTTCAGACCTGGAAAAAGAAAGCACAAGTTTGGGAAAACCTTATGCTAGAATGCAGCTAATGTGAATATCAGGATATATCTCTGCAGCAAATTGGTCATAAGCTGTAACCTAGGGGTTTCTTACCTGCATGGTTCTTGACCTCCAGGGGAATGCAGAGACAAAAGGGGTTGGAAGGAGGGTATTCCAGAAAAGTGTGAAGGTAGAAAGATGGGCATCATATAGTATTTAAATTAAGAGAATCAACAATGTGAGTCAGGGTATAGTCTCTACTTTCGATCAGAGCTATCTTTTTGAAATGAAGATTCTCTTAAATGGGCAGAAATGACTTGTAGCCAGTCGTCAAGGTGTTGACCACAAGCTGAGCTCTACTGCCCGGGTCTGGTCCCAGCTGTGTATTCAGTTGCTGATAGACTGGGAGTTCACAGTGGCGGAACATGTTGGCTTCATTCTGCAGGGTATAGGGACGGGTAGGTTGGCCATAAGTTTGTCCATTTCATTGCACACCAACAACTCCCTCTGATCAATTGGGTGCCTTCAATCTGCCTGTGTAAAGCTGTGCATGAAATCTCTTTCTTCGACTCATATCTATGCAAGCTTTGCATGGGGACTATGGTGTGAAAAGAAGTGGCCCTTGACATCAGATGTTTGGAAGGAGAGCATGTGGTTGCCTGTGTGCTTCTGTTGGTGGGGTTGTGTGGTGATGACCCGCATGTCTGTGATATAATTGGACGGAGAGAATAGGAGAAAAAGAGGAAAAAGCATTGGGCACATTAAAAATCAGTAAAAAATGACTTGTAGCTGAAGCTGCCAAAGCACAATCCAAAAATCTGTGCTAAGCAGGTCTGTAAATTGAGGTTTGGAATTTTGAAATGTTCTGGAACCCATGTTTTGGGCTTAATGGTTTATTCTCCCCCGACTCTTTAGCTCATGGACGATCTGGTTGATCCCTGCACTGGCAGCTGTTGTTGTTGGCCTGATGTACCGGTACTACCTGCTGGAACACAGATCATCCTGAGCCCTAGGTACTGCATAGCAGCCATCTCACATCTGTCTGTGTGGAGGCCTTGACTTGTCTGACCGGACATTGCACATCAACCAGCCAGAGGATTCTCCCATGCTCCCGAACTCTCAAACCTCCCTGTACCCTGAAAGGGGAGCTGCCTCTTCAACTCACCTCCACTTTGCATTCCAGTCCCCATCTAAGGAGGTGTGTGGAGATGCACTGAAAACTAGCCGTCCGTTATGGTGCCTGTCTGGAATTGACATTTTTTCTACATTTAATCATATATTGTCCTTTTTCTGATATGCATTCACTTTGTTTTACTTGCCATTTTTGAGGCACAAGCCATTTACTGAAGCTTGTGAAGGTAGTCTCTTGGTGTACCATTTTACGTCAGTTTAGGTATATTTTAACATGGAGCAATTGTCTACATGAGGTTTACTTAACCGTTTGAATGGTAGGTAGAACTAAACCTCTAAAATAACAGCATATTGTTAAATATTGTTGAAAATGGATAATGGGAGATGAGTGAAATTAAGAATTTCAAATGTAATCTAAAATCAGAAGCTCAGAAATTATAATCAATAATATAAAGTGTGCAGTTTAGTATCCATTCATGCATCCTAGGTTTTCACTCACTGTAAGCATGAGTGCCTGCAAAGGCTGCTGTTATCTTATGCATGTCAAGGCAAACACAGTGTAAAAACTTTAACCAAAACAGAAAATATTGGATTTGAAAAATATTTGGATTGGAAAGATTATCTGTGATATTCAGTTCAAGTCTTGATGGTGTTCCAACCCTTCCTAATATCAGTCAGTGTTTGGCCTGAGTGCTTTTTTAAACTGCCATTTATAGATTCATCATTTTTTTCTGTTAGAATCATTTTCTATTGAAGTATTTTATGTTGAGAACATGCATTGCATGCAAATCCTGTCGAAGGCAAGATCATAACTATATGCAGCCTCAGTTTGATGAATGGCCTTTCAATTTTTACACCTCATGGAAATGTACACTTTTTACATTATTCTTGTGCACTTGTTTGATTTAATATTTAGTGGGTTTTTTTGTACTTTTCTGACATTTTCATTTTATGTATGCATTTGTTTAAACTTTGGAATACCTTCACTGAAAATATTAATTGTATAGAACAAATTATGATATAGCAGTCAGATCTACAGTTGAATATGAGATAAAAATATATTTTATTTATATATATGTTTTTATTTTTGCAGTTTAACATTGATCAACAGTGATTTGATTTTATGTGTAGTTTTAAATGTTACTGCAGCTACACTACATGGATGGTTTTGTCATGCAATTCAAAGATAAAACTAAAACAACAACAAATGTTGTTAATGACCTGATAGTCTACCAGAAAAATCACAGGCTTGAAGTAGGAGTTGTAATACCATGAACCATTACTCTTGATTATTGGCTTGGGGCATGAGCATGTCCAACATACTGATTTGTCCTCTTAGAATAAAACAGGTGTTTTATATCAACTTTTTGCCAGCATTTGTACCTGTTTAAGTGAGAATTAAAGTGTTATTGTACAACTAATAATATCCGCTTCATGCAGTTCATTCCTCACCATAAATCATAGTCTTTTGACATAATTATTTACATTAAAATTTACATAAAAAATTAAAATGTGTAAATTGACAACATTCTCAGTTAACTAGAAACAAATATCGCATGCCATTACCTTCAGGTTATGTTCTTCCAAAATTGTTTTTTTTAAGAAAGATACTTTGGCTGGAGGTTGATTCCCTAAGTACCCTGTCACTTACTGATGTTAGCAAACTTCTCATTTGTCATACACAACTATGTGAATGTAGAAACAATAATAATATGTAATATAATATAATTTGTATAATAATAATCACTGACACCTTTACATCTGAAAATGTGCCTTTTTTCAAGCATTTAAACAAATGAGCCTAGATGAACATTTTGAACTTGCTGTCAGAAGACAGTCAGAAGAGTCACATTTCTTGTTTAAATATTTCACATGGACACCATGTATCTTAAACATATCAGCAAGCATCAGAGTATTCAGGGAAGTGTCCTTTGAAATCGGTTGGAAAGACCTTGATTTCAGAGTAGTGAAATCTGATGTATATGATTTTACATGAGAAAGCTGATTTCCAGATTTTAAATGTACATATTTATGACTCTTTATTGTAAGCACTAAACTCCATCTCAAGTATACAGTTTTGAAAGAATTGCACTCAGCTGAATGAAACAGGGACTCCAACATAGGGAAAATGAAGGGGCACCATGACGATGACAACTCCTTCACTACACGGGGTGAAACGCAAACCTGTAGGTGGGTACACATGAAGAAAAGGGGCAAACAACTAACTGACAAATCCACCCCGAAACAATAAAACCATTCCCACAAAACTCCCAAATAACATAAAAATACAGTGCAAAGGCTCATGGGAGCAGCCAGTCCAGTCCAGAAGCAGCGCTGAGCCAGGCAGATTACAGTATACTTATAGTACCAAACAGCAAGTGTTTTTTAATGTCAAATCCTTTGTTCCAGAGTCTCTTGTACTGTTTGCATATAACACTGCGAGAAACACTGGTACCAGATTCCTTGTATGCGTAGAGGCATGCTTGGCCAGTAAATTCTGATTTTGATTTTGATGTTAGGATTACAGCTACACCTATGGGAAATGCTTGTATGTTGCACCAGTATGTCAGTATGTTAGTCTTTATGCTATGAACTATTGATCAGTTTTTTGTTGACAAACTAATCGCTGATTATTTATTGCCTATTAAAGTTAATTTATTGTCTATTTAAATGTAAGTTTACAGTTCTGTCCCAAACCTACAGTGTCCTCACAATCTTTGAGTGTTTGTGGTTGCACTTTAATGCAGCATCAGACTCACTCACTTCCATTTCAGGAGACCATATTCTCTGTCTGCACACTTGTGAAATGCAGTCTACAGACTTATATTTTGGATATAATATAAAAGTTTTTATTTTCCTCTTCATAAAACAAATTTATTGAAGTCATATTTATATTTTTAATTATATTTTAGTTTTGACCACTGGGATTTCCTAGCTATTTATTCTAGTATTTACACATGATATGCATATAAATATATGTTATTTATGTGTGCATATTGTATGTGTATGTAAACGTCTCATTTAAATGCAGTTTAATTTATGTCATGGCGAAAGTTCGGAATTGGAAAAATGTTCTATTACGGTACGCCTGTCTGACTGTCAAGACAGTCGTCTGTTGATAAAGTTTTGTAGCTCACAGAATTGTGGGATTCCAATGGCGGCGAGTATGAATGCGTGAAAGCGTTCAAAATCTTTAAACTTGTCGTCACGAACGCGTACGGTGGTGTTTCAGTGAATGCAGTTGCCATTTATTTGAAGGTAAGCGATTTCTATTTTTTTACCTTAATGGTTATCGAACTATAACTGCAACGGCGTTTTATGGTGGTGTATGTTGAGCTCGTCTGAAATATTTATCGTGATAGGTTAGCTGCCTGTTTTGTGCCACACGGGTTGCTATTTAGTTAGCTAGACTCTCTGAGTTATACTGCGTAGTCGTATTGCCGGGTAGCCATCTAGCTAGCTTGCTAAACTTTCCAGTAATTTTATCTAACGTTAGGTAGTCGGCTGATTGACGTAACATTGAGGTATGTCTGTTTGTAGATACGTCGCTAGTTGTTTTTCTAATGTTGTCAAAAAGTACAATACAATATTTAGCGAGCTAACTAATCAAGCAGATCACCGGCTAGCTAACATAAATACATTTAAAGCAAACTAGCGAGCTAATACCAATAACGCAATTTAGCTGACTTTACTTAAGGAAATGTTTGTTGTATGTAAACCACTAGATCATAGCTAGCTAACGTTTGTCAAGGCGTCTTGTCACGGATTTGCCATTTGCCAGTGAAGTTAGTCCAGCAGTTTCCCTTGTTACTACACTGTCAGCTGTCTGGCTATATGCTAGTATTAATCGCCGTAACTGAAGTGTTGCATTTGTTTTATAGGTCAGCGTTTGGACCAACGGAGTGCAGAACTACATAGCTGCTACGGTACCAGTACAGCTTCCTTTATATTCTTCTAGCCAGGAATGGGCTCTTCCAAACACAGTGGACCCGTGTTGAACGCTGAATCTGAACGTTTGTGTTTTTCAAATTCATACTTGTTTTAGAAGGAGAGTTGTGGAGATCTCTGTGACTGGACTGTACTGTAGACTTGTGAAGTTGCATTTTCTGAGGGGATGGAAGATGATGTCTCATTGCATAGGCTGGAGGGTAGTGACCCTAGCGTGCAAGCTGGTGGGCTGATAGTGAAGAAGAAAAGTGCGGCCGCAGAACCTCACATCTTTAGGGCTCCCACACCACGCACATCCTTGCTGGGTCTGGATCTGCTGGCAGCGCAGAAGCGCAAGGAGCGCGAGGCAGAAAATGATGACAAGAAGACCAAGAAGTCCAAGGTGTCCTCATACCGGGACTGGGCAGAAGGCAGAAGTGACTCTGGATCCGATGAGGAGGAGGAGGTGGTGGAAGAAGGTGGGGGCGATAGGAAGGAGAGGTGAGTTAAGAACTATTGGGCCCTTCACAGTCCTGTTATCTTCACCTAAGAAATGGAGAGGTGTATGCTAGGCTTTAGATCTCTCATTTATCTTCTGAAAATGCTTCTGTCAAACATTTTGAAGGCCTCTTTGTCCTCCTGTTCAGAAAATACCGTATGACAGGCTCGGAAACGCCCTCCAACCCAGGTGGAGTCAGTGAAGAGTTCCGGCGCAAACACCAGCAGAGGGAGAAAGAGCGGCGGGAACATGGAGTCTATGCCTCCTCCAAAGAGGAGAAGAAACGAGACAAAGAGCGGGACAGAGACAGAGACAGGAACAGGGACAAGGACAGAGCAAGGGAGCGGAGGAGTGAGAGAGGTGTGTTCACACTTTTAAACTTTCAATATGCTTTATTTCTTTTTTTTGATGTTTGGTAGCTTAAAGTTATTGATTGTAAAATGAATCTCCATTAGAGCAGAAATACTACATTTTTCCGGATGAAGCTAAACTACTGACTGTGGTTTTGATGTTGTTGTTTTTTTGCGCGGAAGATGATCGAGAGCGCAGCAGCAGCCGCTCAGAGCGGGGTGAGCGGAGTGAGAGGAGTGAGCGTGCTCAGAAGGACAGCTGGTCTGAGCGCAGCAGGCGGGGGAGCAGGAGAGAAGAGCCCGAGTCACCCCGCCACCGGCCCAGAGGTCTGTACATCCAGCTTGATGAGGGACTGGTCACTAATGATGTTGGGACCTTTTCAGAACTAACGGTAGTGTGTTTATCCGTGTGCATGCTCAGATGCCCCCACACCTTCACGGTCCAGCTGGGATGAAGATGACAGTGGGTATTCCAGCTCCCGATGGTCCCACTGGGAGTCGCCCTCCCCTGCCCCCTCCCACCGGGAGTCAGACAGGTCGGAGCGTAGTCACCGCTCGGGGCGTGAGAGCGAGAGGAGGGACAAGGACAGGTACTCAGCCACAGCCTGGCACTCAGCTACACATGGACCCACCCAGACTACAGTGACCTATTAAATTACATTGTATTATTGTCATTTTGGAGACACAGCAACTTACATAGGTTGCAGGTTTTTTACATGGGATCCATTTATACAGCTGAATATTTACTGAGGCAATTGTCCTTGCCCAAGGATACAGCAGCAGTGCCCCATTGGGGAATTGATCCAGCAACCTTTCAGTTAAAAGGCCTGCTCCTTACCACTATACTGCACTGCACTATATGCTGTTGCGCACCTCAGTGCCACAGAGGTTCATCACTCACACTGTTCCTAGCTATTTCTGCAAAACAGTATGGTTAGGCCTCGGTAATACATATTTTCAGTAGTTTCTATGGTAGTGATCAGCTTTAATTTGACTTTAATTTAAAGCTTTAATTTAAAGAACCTTATGTTGTATTGTTGATTTTTATCATGGGGTGCACAAAACTGACAACTGCTGATGTGGGAAAAAATGTGATAATGGTTATTGTAAATGACAGTTCATGGAATATCGATTTAAACTGGAACTGGACATCTAAGCATGATTACAATAATGTGACGCATTTGTTGTAGATCTTTTTAAAATGGTCTGTATAGGTGTGCTGGTTCTTTTTTATTGAACTTTGCCTCCACTCCCAGATCTGTAAGGAGCCGGTATCCTGATGACACGCCCCTGCCCACACCCTCATACAAGTATAACGAGTGGGCCAACGACAGGAAGCACCTGGGCTCTACCCCCCGGCTCTCACGTGGGAAAGGTACAGTATGCTCATGCCCTCCAGCAGTCAATGCTGACAAGTTGTGATTTTCTTAATTCTCAATGCTCATGTTGCCTGACTGAAATGCTGTCTGTGACTAATGCTGTCCGTCTGTATAAGTTAGGATGATGATCAGAGATTAGTTTTACTTGGTAAATTCGACATTTAAGTGTAGCAGTGTTTGAAAAATGCTGATGGAGACTTGCTGTAGAAAAAAAAAACTGGAGCTGTCTTCATAAAAGTGCTCAGTCTGAGTGCAGGCTGAGCCTTACAGCAGCTGGACAAAGTTAGCGGCTTATACAGGATTCCTTGACTTGCCACTCATAAATTTCTCCTTGCATCTTGTCAGGCACCTTTAAGTTGCTGAAATTTATGTGAATATTTTTTATTTGGGGAAATAGCTGGTAGACTTTGGCCATGGATGTGAGGAATGTGTAGGTGAATGCTTGGTCTTGTGTTGCAGGTAAAAGGGAGGAAGGGGAAGATGGCATTGAATTTGACAATGAGGAAGAGAAGCAGCAGTGGGAGGAGGACCAGCGTGTGAGTGCTGAACTATTCTACTGCACAGCTTTTGAATGAGCTTAAAAATAACTTTGTGTACAATAATTGTCAGTCTGTAACTGGGTCTTGGTTTTGCAGCAAGCAGACAGAGATTGGTACATGATGGATGAGGGCTATGATGAGTTCCATAATCCACTGACCTCAAGCTCAGAAGAGTATGTGAAGAAGCGGGAGCAGATCCTGCAGAAGCAGACGCAGAAGCGCATTTCTGCGCAGAAACGGCAGATCAACGAGGTACAGTCACACTGTTGGCTTCCTGACCCAACGCTGTCCTTCATCCCTAGGGTTGAGTGGGGGTCAGCTGTTTCCTGTCTGTCTGTACTCTTTCACATGTTCAGCCCCTCACGCTGCTATGAGGACAGTGAGACTAGTGGAGAGTGCCATGTGCTGTACAAATTAAATGTTCTCTTTACAGCTAATCATGCACATTGATGGGGAATCTTTCTGTTATTGGCAGTGCTTTTACATGCTTGGAAATGTCCTGTTGTATTGATTCAGTTGGCACTTCTGTATTAAAGCAGAAGGGTGTTTTCAGTAGTCTTGGTGAATACTTTTAAAATGTGTGTTTTTATGATACTCTTTTTGTTTCTCAGATTTTCAATCTGTTGCTGCACTCACAGTATTAATAACTTGTTTTGATTGTAGTACAGAGTTTGGCTTACAGTGTAGGGCAATTTGTGTATTCTATTTGTACTGCTAGACAAATAAATAAACAGTAAAGAGCCCTGTTCTCAGATCTGAAGATCCTAGTCTGAATGAATGAGAATTTGGAGACGGTAAGTAAAATAAAGTGATTCTGTGTATGTTTTTGGTCTTCATAGGATAGTGAAGTGTGCTGTAATGGTGTCGTATTTATTGTGTGTTTATATGGCCTCTAGGCGAGTAGTTGTCATGTGTGTATATTCTTTGTGTTTGTATTGTGTCTGTAGGACAATGAACGCTGGGAGACCAACCGCATGCTGACCAGTGGTGTGGTGCAGAGACTGGAGGTAGATGAAGACTTTGAAGAGGACAACGCTGCCAAGGTCCATCTGCTGGTTCACAACCTGGTCCCTCCTTTCCTGGATGGAAGGATTGTCTTCACCAAGCAGGTAACCATTCTGACAGAAGTTACACAAATTGTGGGTGTAGTGTGACAGAGCTGCTAGAATTTCTGTGTGTAATGGGCGTTGCTGATTCCCCTCTGTCTATGTATAAGAGCTGCTGCAATCCCACTGTCTAAGGGTTGTTTGTGGTAGATGATGTATGATTGATAAGACAGGTCTTTCTCCAGGTGGTCCACAGTGACAGGACAAATTTGCCGCATTTCAGATGCTTAGAGTTGGAGATGTTGCTGTTGTTGTACTGGTCATGGCTCCCTGCAGCTTGTGCAGGCGCCTCTGTTGCACAGGTGACATCAGGGAGACGGTCCTGTCCTTCGTTTGGTGTCTGCCACTGCCGCTGCATTGGGAGACTTGTAGTGTCAGAAATGGTCACAGTTGGCTTATGTGTGTGTTGGAGGATTGCATTTGCTACACCCTGCACTTCCATGGGAGTGTAGAGGATATTGACAAGCTTAATATGCAATTCGTGATTACAAAAAGTTGGGTGGAAAAAGCAGGAAAAATGTAAAAACAAAAAACTTTCTGTGCGTGGTGGACATGATGTGATGAACAGGGCTGATGTCTCCCTCTCTCTGTACTTCAGCCTGAGCCGGTAATTCCTGTGAAGGACCCTACCTCTGACATGGCTATCATCTCCCGTAAAGGCAGCCAGCTGGTCCGCAAACATCGTGAGCAGAAAGAGCGTAAAAAGGTAAAGCACACCTCTAAAACCTGTTCTGAACTCCTAGAAACCATGCTCTGCTCCTCTCTAAACCCTTCACGTTGAACCCCTCCAAACTCTGCTCTGAACCCTTCCAAAGCCAAAACTGAACGACTTCAAACCCTGCTCTGAAGCCCTTCAAACTCCCAATCTGATCTTCTCCTTTTTTCTGTGTCCCACCTGTGACTCTACTTGAAGTTGTGCACTTCCTGTCCCCCTTGTCAATTTTGTGTTCGTTCTTACGGTCCTCAGCAATGGCTGTGCAAGAATGTGAATCTGAGTTGAAGGACATGCGTGAGCATGAATCTGTTCTTCAGTGTTGGTAGTGTGTGAGGGTGAATGTGTGTCTCTCATTGTTGGTAGTGTGTGATGGTGAATGTGTGTTTCTCAGTGTTGGTAGTGTGTGAGGGTGAATGTGTGTTTCCCAGTGTTGGTAGTGTGTGATGGTGAATCTGTGTTTCCCAGTGTTGGTAGTGTGTGATGGTGAATCTGTGTTTCTCAGTGTTGGTAGTGTGTGATGGTGAATCTGTGTTTCCCAGTGTTGGTAGTGTGTGATGGTGAATCTGTGTTTCCCAGTGTTGGTAGTGTGTGATGGTGAATCTGTGTTTCCCAGTGTTGGTAGTGTGTGATGGTGAATCTGTGTTTCCCAGTGTTGGTAGTGTGTGATGGTGAATCTGTGTTTCTCAGTGTTGGTAGTGTGTGAGGGTGAATATAACTGCTCTGTAATGTTCTGTGCTGGCAGGCTCAGCATAAGCACTGGGAGCTGGCAGGCACCAAGCTTGGTGACATCATGGGCATCAAGAAAACGGAGGATGATGATGGCACCCAGGGAAAACCTGTGGGTGAAGATGGCAACGTGGACTACAGGTGACTTTTCAGTCCTGCTCATTTCTTAGCCTCTCTCTTCTCTGAAAATCAGCCCACCGAACATATGATTCTCTCAACAGCTGAGCTCTTCTGTAATGTCATTGTCCCTCTCTCTCCCCAGGACAGAGCAGAAGTTTGCAGATCACATGAAAGAGAAAAGCGAGGCCAGCAGTGAGTTTGCGAAGAAGAAGACCTTGCTGGAACAGAGGCAGTACTTGCCCATCTTTGCTGTGAGACAGCAGCTGCTCAACATCATCAGGTACTGGGCTAGATATTTACAGTATTATACCTGTAAACCTCACATACAGTACATGCAAACAGGATGTTTTATGCAGATGTAAGGCAGTAGTCATCTCGCTAGATGTAGCTATACTTAGCCTGACAGAAAATTGAGTTCATAGCCATGCTAAAAATGAAAAAAATGAAGACATTTGCAAAAAAACATTTTCCCAGTAAGGATGACAGTATCTTAAAAGACAAAAAAGTCAATCAGAATGTAGGCTTCTCCCCTCCTGTGCTATCCGTCCTGTGATTGATGATGGCTGACTGTTTGTCTTCAGTGTTGACATTTATCTGAAAAGGACATGTTAATCATTAGTTCTTTCTAGAATACTGTTGTAAATGCATGAAAAGAGTGATTCCAAAATTCCTTGCAGAAATGCTGTCTGTCGAGGCTTCTAAAGGAAAGTAATGACATTTTGTGATTGTAATGTACTCTTTAAAGGTTTTTGTCTCAGTCAGATGTAGAGGGTGTTATTTTGTCTGTAGAGCATAGAGCTCTCAATACCAACAGTGTAGTTGTTTCTTGATAAAACAGAAATACCAGCCATGGCAGCAGTTTAGAGATTCAGTAAATGTTTGGGATTGGGTCAGACATGGATGTGGAGACTGGAAATAAGTTGTTTGGAGATTGCACAGTTTTTCTCATTTTTAAATTTACAATACAGGACAAAAAAATACAAAAACATTTTTGTATTGATAGTTACTTTGGTAAGCATTGAACAAGTTCATTAGCATCTCTATGACAAATATACGGTGCCCACTGGAACATTACATGTAGAACATATGGAATCCAAGATATGGAATGATTTTCTTGCCAGCATACCTGCATTTTCCTATGTGCTGTCCTGGGATAGTGCTCTGCTCACAGGGTCATGCTGCTGTATTTCAGGGACAACAGCATCGTGATTGTGGTGGGGGAGACAGGCAGTGGGAAAACCACGCAGCTGACACAGTATCTCCATGAGGATGGTTACACAAGCTACGGCATGGTGGGCTGCACACAGCCTCGCAGAGTTGCCGCCATGAGTGTGGCCAAGAGAGTGAGTGAGGAAATGAGCAGCAACCTGGGAGAGGAGGTGAGCATCATCTGTTCCAGTTCAGCCTGATACAGCACAATTCAGCATGGCCTAGCACAATTTACAATTATCTAGAATGACTTGCATATGTTACAGTTTTTACACATCTTCCATTTATACAGCTGTATATTTACGGAGGCAATCCTGAGTCAGATGCCTTGCCCAAGGGTACAGCAGTAGCGCATCCTACATCCATGTGTAGGACTTGTAGCATGTGGTACTACACCTTTCTGCACTTGTTAGATGTGGGTGTTGCATATGCAATTTTATCAGTTGAGCTAATTTAATTTATAATGATTTTATTGAATTTCCAGGAGATGACAGGTTCAACAGATCAACAGACTTGTCAACTACATTTTTAACGAATATATATTTAATAAATGCTTACAAATATAAAACATTTGCGGACTGTAAATGATAGACATGTTAGCTGCCAGTAGCCCGTCATTGCTCTACTCTTAAAACCAAGGACATAAATTCAGAATGTGTGCCAACAGCAACACCTAGTGGACAATATGACTCCATCTGCTCCTTTTGATTTACTTAATGCTTCATAAATGTTTCTTAAACAGCTACATCCATTAATGATGGTGATGAAATTGTTTATGCAGCTTTTTTAACTTGGTCACACTTTCTACAAGTATTTTTTAGTAGAGTTTATCTATCATCGGGTATTTTTCCCTTCTCATTGAAGCGTTCACCATTTTGAAACATTCATTTGGCTAACCCTTTGCCTGTCCATGTCCAGGTGGGCTATGCTATCCGTTTCGAGGACTGCACCTCAGAGAAGACTGTGATCAAGTATATGACAGACGGGATCTTGTTGAGGGAGTCTCTTCGAGAGTCGGACCTGGACCACTACAGCGCAGTCATCATGGACGAGGCCCACGAGCGCTCCCTCAATACAGATGTGCTCTTTGGCCTGCTCAGGGAGGTGAGAACGCTAGGGAACAGGGGACAGAGCACAGACCAGCTGTTCACCAGCACAGGCTGAGAGTCTCTACAGATACCTTTTCTCTCTCTACATTCTATTTGGGACCAGCGGTAGAGTCTCTCACCCTCTGTAGGTTGTATAGGTAGTAGAGTCTCTGAATGCCTCTCACTGTTACATATCTGCCACAACTGAGTCTTTGATGCCCACTGTGTCTGTGAAGTGTGTATATTACCAGCAATAGAGTCTCACTAAATCTGCTCTGCAGGTGGTGTCCAGGCGTTCAGACTTGAAGCTCATTGTCACGTCCGCCACCATGGACTCAGATAAGTTTGCTGCATTCTTCGGCAATGTTCCAATATTCCACATTCCAGGACGAACTTTCCCAGTGGACGTCTTGTTCAGCAAGGTATTGTTCTTATGTGATTTAAATAGCTGAAATCAGAGTAAAGGACTTCTGCGCAATTGATGGAATATGTTTGTATTATGGCTTTTCTTTTATGAGTATGATTCCTGCAGTTGAAAATAATCACATATTTTAATCAATATAGGAAATAAACCATTTTTTATATTGTAATTTAGGTGTCTGATTACACATTCTGCCTAATGGATGCGGGATGTCTCACAGAATTGTCAGCACAGTGATCATAGGTGGAACTGTCCTAAACATCATATGGTGATGGTGATGTTTGTGTGTTTCAGACACCTCAGGAAGATTATGTGGAGGCTGCAGTAAAACAGGCCCTGCAGATCCACCTGAGTGGCATGCAGGGGGACATCCTCATCTTTATGCCTGGCCAGGAGGACATTGAGGTACCTGCAAGGCATTCAGATTAATTAAGATATTGCATAGTGTTCTTAGCTAGTATTCTAACAAGCACCAGTTGGTCGCTAATGGATAGTTGAGGGTTAGAAGGCAAGGGCATCTAATTGAAGTGTTTAACATTTTGATATTTCGTTAGTCTGCATCTTGTGTTCTGTGCAGGTCTGCTTTGCCATTGTATGAAGCAGCGTTATTTTCTTTTTTTCCATTAAGTTGCTTCAAAAAGTCGCATCAAAAAACTGTAGGCAACCTTATGGTTAACCCACAGTTAGCCTGTAACAACCCCTTTCTTTCATCCATGTCTGGGCCAAACCAAACTGCACTTCACACTGCAGTATCATATCTTTAAGCGACGAACACTTTGGCTACATTAGGCAGAGGTCTTTGACGGCATCCTGTGGAGGAAGGGCTGTCGTGACATTCCTGTTGCTTCTGCCCTCATGCATCAGGTGACGTCAGACCAGATAGTGGAGCGTCTGGAGGACCTGGAGAGTGCCCCCCCACTGGCTGTGCTTCCCATCTACTCCCAGCTGCCCTCTGACCTGCAGGCTAAGATCTTCCAGAAGGTACAGCCTGCCCCCAGACACCCTTAACCTAAGGCCCTGAACCCTGAAGGCCTATGTGTGTTAGTCTTTCTAATACTGTGCAAAGAATTTTCATTAGTGCCTTCCCAGTTCCCCACAGTCAAAATGAGGGAATTGACATATTTGTGATTATTCTCATGCTAAGCACACATGAATACAGTAGCATTGTATTTAGCTGTTAGTTTGTTCTTCTAAACTCCTAATCATGTTCTTATTTTCTACAAATAAATGCTATGTGTTACAATTGTTGTGTCTGTGTTTTATGCTCAAGGCTCCAGATGGTGTGCGGAAGTGTATTGTGGCCACAAACATTGCTGAGACCTCCCTGACTGTGGATGGGATCATGTTTGTCATTGACTCTGGATACTGTAAACTGAAGGTAGTGCACACTTCCTGTTGCTTTGCCGAATGAATAAATGTAAATGTAATGTAAATGCTCTGAGGGCTGTGTACTAGGGTTTCCAGTCCTTGTGTACCAATGTGAGCCTTCATCTGTCGTGCAGTGCAGTTCATCTGTAGTGCAGTACTGTAGTGCACAGCAGTTCCTGGTTTGCATTTGAATGTAGCTTTACACTTTTCCTCGTATTGCTGGTGAACTTGTGTAAAGCTACATTCAAATGCAGACCAGAAACTGCTGTACACATGGAATAAGAGTTACTATATTCTGGGTCATGTCTTTCCTCATGCTGAAATTGTTTCTGTGTGGTTTCTCTGCCTAGGTTTTCAACCCTCGGATTGGTATGGATGCCCTGCAGGTGTACCCCATCAGCCAGGCTAATGCCAACCAGCGATCGGGCCGAGCAGGCAGGACTGGGCCAGGGCAGTGTTACAGGTAAACTGGCCCTGTGAGGCCTCCAACTGTCTGACTGCTACAGTAGCACTAAGGTAAATGAAATGGAGAGATTGAAAGCCTCAGAGAAACCCACATGTACCAGTGCAGTGTAGAGTGTGGAGTGCTTGGGGAATCACACAGCTGGTTGTCTCCACGCCTGCATACCTGCTGAAAAAGGAATGCTGTGTTCCCTCTCTGTGTCTCACTCATGGAGTCTGACACACATCTCAGTTTCACCCTTTCGCTTTCATAATTATCCAGTTTGGAAGTGCAGAATTTTAGACTGGTAAGCATATATTGTTCCTTTCTAAATCTCACAGAAACCATCCCTCCACACAGAAGATAAGTTTTATGGTTTGTCTCATCCCATCAGTGATATAAATCTTAACACTTTCTCAGTTTGCTACTCTAGCCCTCTGATCTGAAAGCTGGCCCTTTTAAATCCCCAGAAAGTCTGGAAAGGAGAGCAAAGGGATGTAAAGAGACAATCTTGAGAGGATTTCATGGAGTTGAATTCTGTTTACAGTAGAGAAAATGTGACACAAAGGCTGTTTTCTGCAGTTGATGATGACCTTTCAAGAGCCACATTTCCAAGGCGACACGGCGCACTTTTTTCTTGCTTCCGAACACATGCGCAATTGTTTTGGCTCCATGTAAATGTGTCTGGCTCCACTTGAAAGGCCACATTCATTGCAGGATCAGACGCATCCACCCCAATGCACATCTGTGAAGAATCAATTACTGTTTTCAAAGTGCTTCAGTGGAGAGGACCCCGAGAGACAGTGACCAGCCTCTGTCACACTGTGGCACTGCTGCATAAATAATCCACTGCAAAAAGCTACTCTGACTGCTACGGAAAGTGATTGACAGCATTTCATTTTATTTCTCACAGCCAAAACATTACATTATCGTCATTTAGAAGAGGCTCTTATCCTGAGCGACTTAAGTAGGTTAAAATTTTGTCCATTTATACAACTGGATAAAGCTGGAGGTAATTGTGCATTACGCACCCTTTCCAAGGGTACAGCAGTAGTACCCCAGTGGGGAATCGAACCGGGAACCTTTCAGTGACGAGCCTTGTTCCTTACAACCGTGCTGCATTGCCGCCCATGTGGCATATGATACCGCCCCAAAGCAAAACCATAGTGTGATAAGTGCTACTTGCCAGTGAAAATCATTTCTTTTTGGGGTTGAATAATTTCTTGTACTTTTGTGCATTTTAAATGGAGGGCATTGCAAATGGCTCCCTCATTCCTCTGGTTCAGTTTTACAGCTTTTTGAAATTGGAATATTAAACATAATTCCAAAAAACAAAATTTAAGATTAAATGTAGCTGTTACATATGCAGTTATATATGCAATCCTGACATGTTGCACCTCAATTTCGTATTTACACATCTCTGATGACCATTTTTACCTTTCTCTGACCCTCTGTTTGACCTGGTTGTGCTCTGCATTGAGGGTTCAGCTGTTCAGTTTACTACTTGTATTGTTAGCCAAAATGGGAGTCTCATAATCCAGATCCTGTTACATATAAAACCTCTGGTCATTCACACAGCAAGAAATTCAGTCTGGCTCAACAAGGACAACACAAATCCAGCCATGTTTCTGATATGCATGCAATAGCAGTATAAAGCCTTGTTCTATAACTTCATCCACATCAGAAGTCCTGTGTTACTCCAACAATGATAACTTCTTAAAACAGATTGTTAGAAATCAGGAATATAGTAGTTTAAGTGGTTAGGAAAGTGGATATTTTTATGTACATAGATTTTGGTTTCTGTTGAGTGTGGAGATATGGAGGGTGTGTAATCAATCTAATGTTGGTGGACTGCTGTAAAATCTTTCCATCAGATCCATGCCTATATGTGGTATACCTTGAGATTAAACTCTCTCTTGTGTCTTTGTGTCAGCTTGCACACGCTCACTCTATGGCCTCTGTTTAAGCTTTTTTAAATTGTCTTATGAGTTGGCTGCAAATGTCAAATGTGAAAGGATCCAGCGCTTTGACAAACTCTTCTCTGTATTCAGTTATGCATACCTTCTTACAATGGGTTTTCCTTATTTTCCTTATTGTGTCTTTATATTCTATGTATAAGCTGCATGTTTTTAATTCTGAGCCTCTTTGCCAAGTAATCAGTAACTTGGATAAGTGAATCAAATCTGAGCGTTGAACAGTCTGACAGATGCTTGTCTTTCCCCCATGGTAGACTGTACACCCAGAGTGCTTTTAAGAACGAGATGCTCACCACCACCATCCCAGAGATCCAGAGGACCAACCTTGCCAACGTAGTGCTGCTGC
This sequence comes from Megalops cyprinoides, assembly GCF_013368585.1. NCBI lineage: Eukaryota > Metazoa > Chordata > Actinopteri > Elopiformes > Megalopidae > Megalops > Megalops cyprinoides. Next base: position 16,906,761 of record NC_050590.1, read on the forward strand.
TCAAGTCCCTAGGAGTGCAGGATCTGCTGCTTTTCCATTTCATGGACCCACCACCTGAGGACAACATGCTCAACTCCATGTACCAGCTGTGGATCCTGGGGGCCCTGGATAACACAGGTGAGGCATACTGCAATGCTTGATTGTATCTCAGTTGTCTTCCCAGGTTTATAGTGTGGTCAGAGCCTGAAATGTTAGACATTTGAAGCCATATTTTCTGTATTCAGTTGTTCCCTCCTCCTTACGATGACGCCTACTAAAGAGAGGCTGTGTATGAAGTGTTCCGCCTCTCTCTCCTTGTTCCAGGTGGTCTGACACCTACTGGCCGCCTCATGGTGGAATTCCCGCTGGACCCAGCTCTATCCAAAATGCTGATTGTGTCATGTGACATGGGCTGCAGTGCTGATATCCTCATCATTGTCTCTATGCTGTCTGTTCCAGCTATCTTCTACAGGCCTAAGGTGCAACCTACATAGATGTGTGTGTGTGTATGCATGTGTGCGTGCATGTGTGTAAATATCTTCCCATTTTTCAGTCAAGGCTCTTAGGGACCTGCCTAGTTTATTTTTAAACAAAAAAAAAAGGAAACACACAAAAACAATCTTACATCTTTTTCATTTTGCATCACTGTATGGCTATTTTTCTTCATCTTTAATTTCCTCAACTTGTGTCATGTTTTAAAGAACAGTTTGAGTTTATGCCAACACTGTGTAAGCAGTAATGTCTGTGATTGTGCTCCTGACTTGTTGCTGTTCCAACAGGGCCGTGAGGAGGAGAGTGACCAGGTGAGGGAGAAGTTTGCCGTGCCTGAGAGCGACCACCTCACCTACCTGAACGTTTACCTTCAGTGGAAGAACAACAACTACTCCAGCATCTGGTGCAACGAGCACTTCATCCACACCAAAGCAATGCGCAAGGTAAGATTTCCCAGACCGCTGTGCAGCCTTCTTATCCATCGTGTTTCCCACGCCTACTGGGGACGGAGTGATTTGCCAGCATCCTGTGCCTCTCTCTTCGCTCCCTGCTTAGTGTTCCTCGCTCTCTACGTGAACACTTTCCAACGGTGTCCTGAATCTCTTTGACACATTGTAATATGGATGTAAAATGGTGCTGTTTCGCTGCATCAACCAAATGGTGTTTCATTGAGACGATGCAGCACTGCAGACTAGTGGTCTGAATGGATGAGTGCATGTGTGTTGCAGGTGCGAGAGGTTAGGGCCCAGCTCAAAGACATCATGGTGCAGCAGAGACTCAACCTGGTGTCATGTGGCTCAGACTGGGACATCATCAGGAAGTGCATCTGTGCTGCGTATTTCCACCAGGCCGCCAAGTTGAAGGTACAGAGGAACTTGTCGTTTGCGTCATGGTCTTGCTGAGACAAGAACTAACAGACAGGTTGCAGGGGTATTATAATCTTCTGTAATGGATGTTTGTGTGTCCACAGGGGATTGGGGAGTATGTGAATGTCAGGACAGGCATGCCCTGCCATCTCCACCCGACCAGCTCTCTTTTTGGCATGGGCTACACCCCAGATTACATCACCTACCATGAGCTGGTGATGACCACCAAGGTAAGTCTGCTGTAACATTGAGTCCTCCTATGAACCAAATGAACCAAGAAAGTGTTGGGTTTGACATTCAAAGCACATACTGTACCAGTTTTGTGTGCGTAAGATTCCTGTCTTAGATGTACATACAAGGGGTAACAGCTGTGGATGTGTATGTTTTGTGTCACAGGAATACATGCAGTGTGTAACAGCTGTGGATGGAGAATGGCTGGCAGAGTTGGGACCCATGTTCTACAGTATCAAGCATGCAGGAAAAAGCAGACAAGTAAGGGCAGTTCCTCCCCTGTCCACATTGTCCCTCTCCTCTCTCCATATCTTCCCTCTCTGTCCATAGCCCCCTTCTCCCTGTCCGCATTCTCCTTCACCTCTTTCTGTATCCTCTCTGTCCACATCCTCCCTCTTTTCTGTCCAAATTCTCCTCTTCCTCTGTCCCTTTCAACTCTTTCCTCTCAGATGTGTTTGAGTTTGTGTTTAAGTTTTTTTCCCCAGTCCCCATTACCTCTGTCTGTCCTGTCTTGTGGCCCTCTCTTTCTGTCTTTCACACTTTCTCTGGGTCTCCTTCTTTAGGAGAACCGGCGTCGGGCAAAGGAAGAGATCTCCATCATGGAAGAGGAGATGTCATTGGCAGAGCAGCAGCTGCGGGCGAGGAAAGAGGAGCAGGAGAGAAAGAGTAGCCTGGGCAGTGCCAGGTACAGCAGCCTGACCCACTCCCCTTACCCACACTCCTCAAACTCCACACATCAGTGTACATTTTCAGCTCACACAGCACTGACGTACACTGATTAAAGTGAAAAAAGTGAGGTTTGGAGTCTTTGGCTTTGCCACTCCCTTTTTCGGATCTTTGTGTATCTGTGCTTTTCTCGTACAGTGTTTGGCCAGCCTTTTTCTGTCTCCTTTCAGGTGTGTAGCATAATGGCAGTCTCTTCTCTTCCTCTCTCTCTCTCCTCTCAGTCTGTCTGTCTGTGTCTTTATGTCTCTCTTGCTGCAGTGCTCTGGCCCCGCTCTCTGTCTCTTCCTCTTGATGAAGAAATATTGAATGAGTTTCTCTCACCTCTTCTCTCTCCATCCGAGAGAAAAAGAAATGATATTGACCCCCAGCTGACCCCTATTACTGTAGCAATTTAAATTGTGCCACAGCCAGGGAGAAAAAGCATGCGTTAATTTAAAAATTATACTGGAAAATTAATTCTACACACATCTGCCAGCTTCAAAAAGAAGAGACAGGCTTTTTAAAAATATATTTTCATTATTAATTAATCAACTAATTTATTTCTGCATCAAAACCTTTGTCTGTGTGCCCACCCACACTGGAAGACATCTTGACAATAATGTGGAAGTAAGGGATTAAGATTCAGATTTCTGTGACTCTGAAATGCAGTATTTAATGCGCTCCTCTCCCTCTGTGTGTGCTCAGACTTGTTTTGTGCTCCGTTGTTATGTTAATGACTCTGACCTTTTGCCCTGGTGTGACGGGTGGAAATGCAACATCTGTGAACATTAGTATGTGGTTCTGCAGGCTCACCTGGTGCTCACTGCCCAGGTCTTTGCATCCAGTGGGGACTGAGAAAGAGAGAGGGGGTGTTGTGCTGTGTGCTCAGTACTGAGCTTTAATGTAGGGACTGAGAAAAAGAGAGGGAGATGAGATTGCTTGCAGTCTACTGCCAGGCCCACACTAGACATGCGTGGATTCACCTGGTTTTTCCAAAAGAAACCATGCTTTGGAAAAAAGCTTTTAAGGCACTGGAGATGTGCCTCGAGATGTGCCACTGGAGTTTTTTTTTCTTTGTAAGAATTATGTAAAGACAGAGCCATTAGGTCTGATATAGCTTTAATCTCATGGAACAAAGCTTAATGTCCTTCATGTTCCTGATGACTGTCAGTGGTCCTTACCACTCATAGAATGGATAAACATCAGGGTTGGCTGTAATAAGGATGCCTCAGTCTTCTTTAGTTTTGAGTTTTATGAAAAATCTGTGTGAACAACATGTAGAGTAATGTAGCATACACATGTAACATCCTATATTTATTATCCAAATCACAATCTCAGTTGCAGTGAAACCATGAGAAAGAGAGACCCCTGCTTTTGCACATGCACGCACACATGCAGACACACACATACACACATATACCCCTTCAAAAATGAAAGGCACTACCAGTTAGTTGGTGAGGGCGCTGGCATGAGCAGAAGGTGTTGGCCAGGGGTTGTAAAGGGGGGGGTCATGGCCCAGTGGGTGTAATTGGAGGTTGCACATGTAGACAGAATGCTGGGTGTCGTCCGGGTGTCGAAGATGTAATTAAAGATGATTGATCGTGCTGTCAGTGCCTCAGCCCTGTGCACTAGCCGTCTCCGCAGAGATACAAACGGCCTTTTTATTTCTGTCTATAGCTGGCTCTCGCACTCTGCCCAGACTTAACCCTTCTGCTTTGAGCCCTCTAACTTCTCCTTCTTACAGTATGTGAGAGTATGTGACTGTACAAACCACACTCCTTTTCTTATTGCCTCTTTTTTTTTTCTTTTTTCACCCTGACAGGTCAGTAAAGATCTACACCCCAGGCAGGAAAGAAGATGTGCCCATGACCCCAAAGAGAACGCCTGCACGATTCGGCCTTTAATTCAGACACTTCTGTTGTAGAAATATAGGGACCTGACAAAATATATAGTCTCCTGTTGATATCAAAGCTTCCTATCCTCTGGAGCTAAGCAAATACTTCACTATTACAGTGTGAGCATTGTTGAAAGGTCTGACAATTATTTTTGCCAGTACCTTCAAAATATGAAATTCAGTGGCTTAACCAGTAGAGGGAGCACATGTATAAGGCCAGGGAGTTGGCCACGTTGACTCATTCCTTCAGCTGAATAAAATCACATCTGTTTTCCTCAGTGAGCAACAACATTAAATTTTTGCCTTTCACCATTTGAATCCTTGTGATATGCAAAGTAATGATATTCAAAATGAAGGCAATTTGAGAATGTTTTCTCACTGCTGTAACACCAGGAAAGTAACTGGTATTTAACTTCAATGCTGTTTACTTGTGTTTTAAATTTCACTTGGTTTACAATTTGAGTCTTGGTCTTGTACCTTGAGTTCTGGTTCAAGATACTTCCATTAAGAATGATTTCACATCATGGGGATCTTCCTAAACTGTTTTTGTCTGCCATCTGTTTTTATTTTTTGTTTTATTTTCCATTAAAATGTGTGTATTGGCTGTGAGACTAGTTCTTAAATGTTTCTGTTGTATTTTTAATCATGGGTTGGCAGAGCTGTTCTTTTACTAAATTTTCTCCATATACATTGAAACTGCATTGCCTCAGTCTTGCATCATGTCAGCAGATACATTGTTTGCAGAGGGCTAGTGAGTTGCATATTTTTGCCTCATGAGAGGATTGAGCACCACAGCCCAAGGTATGTTCCTCAGTGAGAGGCAGGTTATGTAGCAGCAGTAGATGGTGAGGTGCTCTATTGTGTAGTGGTGCTACTGTAAATCTGAGAACATACTCTGCCGCTCATTTGTTCATGCTTACAATGTTAACATGCCAATGTAGCGACAGTATTTGAAGTAACATTTGTACAGATGAGAGTTTCAGGTGGTTGGACTCACTGATTTTACATAGATATACAGACTTGTGCCAGTTAAGCATTTTTCAAGCTCAAGGTTTGTGAATCTGCCTGATCAGTCTGAATGACATCACCTTTCTTTTCATTCTAAAGCTTTTTTGGGCAATGATCCAAGCTGTGTTTTGTTGTGCTTTTCATAACCTTATTTCTACCCCTTGACTATACATTAGCCAGACTATTGGCTTTTCACTTAAACACATGTGCTTTAGTTTCAGTTTCCCAGTGGCTTAGTTAACATAGGACCCACTAATTTACACTGTGTGTCCCTCAGCAGCCTCTTAATGAAGGTCCCAGGGTTTTTAGCATCATATCTCTCTGTGTTGTCTAGGTTGTAGGGATAACATTAATCTGGAATAATGGGCAGTGGTCATATATTTCTGTAAAAAGGTCGTGTTGAGATACAGAATGAAAGGAATTTTTTAGTCATCACTGATCATCATTACAGTCACTTTGTTACTCTCCTTCCATATACAGTGGCTGTGGGCAGTGATTTTATTTAATATATATAACTCAAGGTTTTATTTTTTGTGATAATGTTGCAGGTAGTCATGATTTGTAAGCGTAAAATGTGCTTTTTAATGCATATACCATCCGAAATCACATGGAGGTATTGTTTTATCCTTAAATGCTGGCCATCAATAATAAATGTGCTTTCTGTGAAGTCTGTTTCTTTTTCTCTTTAGACTCTGAAGAGGTATGCAACATATTTATTATCACTTTCTGTGTTCTCTTCTGCCCTGGGTAACTTAATGAGCAGCTGATGATGCTTGTGTAACAGGCAAGTGTTCGGCCCCCGTAGCCCCCAAGGGAACCAGTATGTTGTTGTGTATAGGAAATGTTCAGTCACATAAAATTTGTTGACTGCCAACATTTTACTAACTAAACTTTGCAACTTAAATGCACAGGGAAATGTAACCAACCCAATTTGAATAAATAAGCAACTCCAGACTGCAATTTGCTCATTAGTAGAGCTGGTGGAAGGACAGACCTGTGCTTAATTAATTCCTCTCTTCCAGCAGCCCCTGGGTTCCGCACACACAATTCAATTACCCGCCACAGCCGGAGAATATTTAATCAGCCGCTGATCAGGCAGAAAGGTGAGGTGACACTTTATAATTATAATTATGATGGATGACCCTCCTTGGCCAAACAAAGACATGTCCTTTACTCTTTTCAAAATGTTTTTCCTGTGCCCACTCGCATTCAGTTCTGGATCTGCGCGTGTTTTTGTGTGTGTGTGTGTTTGTGTGTGTGTGAGTGACTGGGGTGGTGCTGGTCAGAAGACAAACCATAGGAAGGGAACAAAAAAGCAAAAACGACCCCCCCAACGTAATTACACAATAATATAAAAAATTCAGAACTCGAGCACCACGGATTCTCTCGGCTGCTAGCAATTTTCCTGCCAGGATGAGCTTAAGAGAAAGTGTGTCACAAACAAATATATGTATGAAATTTATTTCTAAGGTTTTACCTTGATGTAGTTTTCCAAGATAGTACATCCTGCATGCACCTCTTGGTAAGATGTAAAGAAAAGGTGCTGTGTCAGTAATTTGTTTTGAGTGGTCCTGTATGCATTAACTCACATCTATTTCTTTGCTTGTAGCATCTCATTCCCCAGTTGTCTTTTGTAGTTTTGCCATGTTGGTCTCTGTCAGTATTGTTCCTCTTTTATAATCAGTTTTAAGTTTACATTGTTGGTCCCTGTTCCCTGGATTCTCAGAGCTTGATTGAGCACATCCTAGCAAGGACTGTCATGGGTGCTTCTGTACTTTAATGAGACGAGGTGATACTCCTGCCTGACATTTGGAAATCCTCCCCTCTGACTGGCATCATCAGCAGTCACCTTTACCAGAGATTTCTGCAGAAGGAGGGAATTAAAAATGGCCTCCCTGTGGAGAGGGATCACCAGCATAGGCTTAGGCTATGGCCACAGGGCTCAGCTGGGCCCTACTCCGAGATGGGCCAGAGACGCGGAGAAGGACTCTACACTGTCCTCCATGCAGAGGGATTGGCCGCCTGCCAAAGAGGTTGAGGGACCGTGTCAGTGTTACTGTTGACCGCAGTGAGATTTGTTGAAAAATGTCATCTGCACTGCACCCCCCCTACTCCCTGCTTTGTGGGAGGGGCCTGTTGTCATTACAAACTTAATAAGAGCACAAGTGAGATTGATGAGGTAAGCGGAGGCATCAACTGCGCTTTTAATTAACCGCGGTCCGGCAGTCACGTTAAAAGAAAGCGAGTGGGCGCCTGTTTTCAGCGCGCCATCTCTTTCTGCCGCTTTGTTTTGTTGCCTCTCTGGCCTGATAATGAACGGCCTTCTGGGACCCAATTATGTCCAAGGCTGCATTTGAGGCGCAGCATGCCTGGTGGAAAGTTAACTTGAGTTTCCCCTCAGTTCCCCCTGCTCCTGCTGGGTACAGCCTTCGTTTAATTGAATTTAGAGAGGAATGTACCCCCCCTCCCCCCACACACACCCCATTCCACCCACAAGTCTTTCCCCCACTTCTGGTTTTCATTGGAAATATAGAGCAGAAAATGAATGCTCAGTTGACTGTCCTTCACCAGGGCACAGCTGAGCAGTCCGTTGTGTGTATTGAGATGCAAGCCAGTGACAAGGAAAGAAGTTTGAATGCTGTTGACCCTCACATTTCCCAGAATGACTTTCTGTATTGAACGGCAAGCATAGCAGATACTGACCTTGCAATGTGTTTGCGTGTGCTAGGGCTTTACACAGGAGCCAACGCCTTGCACTTCAAGCTATAATGCCATTCGTACCTCTTCATCACTATCATCAAGACTGAAGAATTCTAGGTGGGCCCTGCTAATGAACACATTAGGAATACTGCTAAAACTGGTTAAAAGGGTGCCAGATATGGTAAAAACACAAAGCAACATCGGTAAAAGGTAAATATCTAAAATGAGGACTTATATATAGTACATATATATATTTTGTCCTTACTTCATATATAGAAGTAGTGCATCCTACCTTTTTTGGTGGGGAAAAATTTAGTCTTTGACTATGTTGGATAGTCCGTATTGCGGTCCAAGGGAATGTTGGTGAGAAATGTTACAGTTGAAAAATTCTATTTTACTGTTTAAACAACAGTTAATGTGTTTGGCACTTTAAGAACAGACACACGCACCTCTCATGTTTTCACAAAGCATCTCAGAGTAGAGAACTTTCTTTCTCTGAGGTCTTGATCAGGAGGAAGCTGAGCATGTTATTTTACGAATTGATCAGTAAAAACCAGTTCCAAAGACACCTGGATGTTGGTGTGTTTAAATGTATATTTTCATTGCCAATTGGGGAGTAGTATTCTGGTGGTTTTCTAGTGTGACTGATGACTGAAAGCATATTTCAATAAAACAGATTTTCTTACAGGTATTTAATGATCTAAATGACAAAAACAGGCAGCTGAATATTACCCATTATATAACTGACAGATTGTTGAACAAATCAATAAGTGCTGAAATACCAAACACCTATCAAGCATACTGAATAATCACACACCTTAGGCACATGATTATACAAACATCCATTTTGACCCATTATTTCATCAGCCCTCAACATGGTAGTGTAAGACTTAGTATGTCCATTCTCCTGCCTTGCAGGTATTGATTATGTATCAAAAAAATAAAGCTACATTCACAATCAGTGAGAACTTGTGTGTGTGTGTGTGTATGTATGTATGTAGAAAAGATTTTTGTTGTATCCTGTTGTGCCCTGTTGGCTACTCTTGCTTCAGCGTGCACCCCCACAAGAATTCAATGTAAGAAGAAACCAGTGATTACATGAATGATGTGTCATTTGCTGTGAATCAATATGTAGGACACTGCTCACTTTTAAGTGACAGTTTTTGGCAAAAGGCTCAACTATAAATGTTTTAATACCGTTGGTATGTATCATATATCTATGATTATATTCTCTGGAACTAAAATGCATCATGTACTACAGGAATCATTAAAGATTTTCAGGTATGCTTCTGACAATCGCTTGAGACTTCAGCAAATATGTATGCATGTTCAACTCTACATATTGTATGTGTGCATATTGCATATTTCTCCATGTATGTGCACACAAATTGCTGGAGGGCACTGACACAATGTGTTGTGTTAGTGAAGTGTCAGTTACGCTGGAATTACCCTTAAACGCTGTACTTGGGGAAATCCAGGGCATTAATAACAATTATTGGCGTTCTTTAGTTTCCTCAGACACCTTAAGTGTTGGGTATTGACTGCAGTGCTGAAGAGAATGTTGCTTATTGATTTCGCCTGGGCAGAAAGGGATGGCCTCCTCTTCATGTAAGACCTGGATTAATCCTTGCAGGCAGCCAGTGCACGAACACTTGTGCTCGATATCATCGACTGGAACTGCTTCAAAAACGTCCCCTCCCCAGGGACAGTTCCAGGATCAAGACTCCACTCTTGCCCCTTCCAAAGCACCCAGGCATGGAGGCAACACACAGGGGTAATTGTGGCTAGAATACAAGAAATATCGGGATTTTAACTCTCAGCACCATATCTGCAATAATAATTCAAATAAAACACTTAAATGTTGGATAAGTACAGGATTTCAGGAAGCCATTTATAAAGAGGAATTGATTCATCAAATATGTGATTTTACAAATATTCTGAAGGTTACCATCAAAGACAAAATACAAAATACTTGTCTTTACACACATATCTTTTTTGTGACACATTTTTTGAATCACAGGTGACAGAGACAAAACCTTAATGCATGTATATCTTTCAAAGATCACAAATCCAGACTGCTCACTCAATACAACCGTGTAATTTCAAAATGCTCATAAAATCATACATTTTAAAGCTCACCCCAAGAGACTCAATTCCCCTAAATTCTGCCAGAACATCACTATATTCTAGCCTCCATATATTATGCCACAATAGAGCTCTACTCATCAAGCCTCCAGGAAATACATGACCATGTTCTTGCCTTTAATTAACCTAATTTCAAATTCCAAATTAGGAAGAAGTCAGAAAAAAATTTATGTGATGAATGTTTTATAAGATTGTAAGATGCATGCCACATATCCACCCTACCTTCCAGTGGATTCTGTGAGTTTATAGCCCAAATTAGTCCCAAATATCTACATATCTATATCTTACCTTCAGGTATTAATCTGTTAACATTGCCTACCTGCAAATATGTCCCCAAATGTATGATTGTATTCCTTCCCTTAAATATTTATCAGCTCACATGAAACTCCTACTAGACCCATACCCTCAAGTACAGCACAAAACCTATCCTACTCAATTCACATAAAAGACTATATACTGACCCCAAAAAATCTCAAACACAATACACAAGACTGTATTGCTATCTCCAGACAGCTCTTCAATAATGTACAAGTATATTCTTTCCATTAAATATTAATAAGTGCACATAACACTTACCCATAAACATCTCCCAAAATGTAGAGGAATGTGCTCTTACCTCTAAATATTCATCACTTCACCTAACACACAACTGTACACAACTTACACAAAATATCTTCTCAAACAAGAAAGAACCTATATTCTTACCTCCAGTATTTCAGTTCACATCACAAGGGTGACACAGATATCTTCCCAAACAGGCCAGTTATCATATCCAATATTTATCAGTTCAGATAACACACAAAAATATACAAAGGTTCTGCCATTCCCACAAAACATACATAACCATAAATACAGAACTGATACAGTGTTTCCTCCAAACTTCTACAAATTGATTAATTTCTGTCTTAAACATTCAAACTGTTTGGTCTTAGTTTAGCTTAGCTTCCACCAAAACACATAACTGAACATCATGTGATCTTGCAATCTTGCAGCCAAAACTTTAACCACTTGAGTCAAATGCTCTGCTTCTGTATTTTATTGAAAAAAAAATCTGGTGTACATAAAGCCAAAAAGCTTAATTTATGTCATGATTTTGTGTACAGTGCCTAAAAAAGATCATTTGGTGTGATCATCTTCGAATGACAAGTGACATATTGAGTCTAATGAATTTTGTAAGAGCAATGATGATGAGCAATGAACACCAGGTCTGTACTTTAATACACAAATTGTATTACCAATAAAAAAGAAAAAGATACAGCGACAACTACATTGCAGCCTAAACATAACTGCTTAAAACAAAAACAATGACAAAAAATCAAAACAATTTGAATCTTGCAGTACAACACACAATAATGATGATCACAGCCTAAAAACATCTCTTTCGTTTTCTCATCTATCTGTATCTTTAACATAAATGATTGTCTGCTCTGTTGCTTGTGTATCATTTTTAAAACAATGCATTCAAATACAAGTACTTCCCAAATTACATGACTTCATTTTTCTAACATTTAAACAATCATCACAACAAGGGGGGGCATTCAAATTGATGGATGTTTTGTACTCTTAGCTGGGCTGTGTTTATACCTCAGTCCCGATATGTACCTGTATTACTGTTGAACAAAGTTACGTGGCCAGGTCAATATATAGTAGTAGAATGGACTACACCTTTGTGACAAGGCCACTGAAGGTTGTTGAAGATATGGTAAAACAAACAATGCATAACAAGAACACCAATTAATTAACTGCCATAAGATTAATTAAATAAAACATCTGATCAACTGACAGCTCAGGCAGTACATTAGTTTTCTTGTAGTTCAAAACAATTGAACTACAATTGACCACTATGGTCTGGTCTGGTGGTTTCTTTACAGAAAATAGAGGCCCCGCAGTGGTCTGCTCGCCGACAACTTCAGGGCTTTGTTCTTCTTCAGGTTTTCTCCCAAGTGTCTCCAGGCTTCCCCTCCAAGTCTGAAACAGAGGGAGAAGAAGGACACGTGTGGGGAGATCCCTCACAGACCGTAATCTGAACAGAGCCCTGCAGCAGAGTGCTGAGCATAAACACTGTATAAGCAACATACCTACATCAGTCAGGGCAACACTGAGATCTCCTCCTCTGCAGCTACACTGCTGTCCTGCTCCTGTGAATAGTAAACAAATAAGTAAATAAATAATTGTATGTAGTGTGTGGATTGTGTGTGTACTCGACAATGCTCTGTCATACAGAGAAACAAGTAGGTTCTGCTGTTTATTTTGATATGCAGTATGTTGTGAAGCGATAGGGATTTCGTGACTTCCGAGACGCAGGAGTGTGAAAATGGGTGAGAAAATTAGTAAAGACATTACTTTGCAGAAGTTTGATCTGTCTTCATAACACAATTACTTCAGTATGTACAAATATGTGACTAGCATCATTACAAAGCTCCGGTTCTGCTCTTTCTTGTGATCTGTGTTCCATATCTATGCAATGACGAGTAATTCAAACAAGAGTAATGGGTGTGGAGATGGACACAGAGCTGTATGCAGATTGTAACTATGATTAAATTTGATGTAAATTCAAAATTATTTTTCTCACCAACACTTCATTGCATAGACAAGCAACTAGCATTGTTAGCGAGAAGAAGGGATGTGAATTTGGACGCAGGCTGCGTCTGTTGGGCTTTAAGGGTTAAAAGACATTTTTAGTGACAATTGCAAGTGACAAATTGCAAGATTTTTACAGAGATCCCCCAAAATTTTGCTGTTGAGGCTTTCAGGGGGTCTCAAGTGTCAATCAAGGGGTCTCAGACCCCCCAAGACCCCCACATTTCGCACCCTGGTCCTAACGTACCATTATGCATCTATTTAGAGCCCTTGATACTACCATATATCTGCTTTCCGATCTCTTGAATGCTTGTGGAAAGGAAGAAAGGACAATGTGGAGAGGCCTTGTGTTTTTCATCTCACTGACACTACCCTAGTGTCGCTCTGATGTCCCTGTATTTTTATTTATTTTATTGCATTCCACTTTTAAGTAAACATAGTCACTGTTACTGAGTTTTGCATCACTTTTTTTATGGAGCATAACCATGTCATTGCCATTGTCATTGTTGTTTACTTCTGTCTGCCTCTTACTGTCCTTGTTTGGTAGCTTTGTCCACACCACTCAATGACTTTGTCAACTGAAGCATTAATGTGTGGCATATTATGCTGAATTCTGTGATAAACAGCTTAACAAATGCAAAATTATTCTAGGACAGATAATTAGTGAAGGGAACAATCAGAAGTATGAATAATAATCCACATTTGTAACATTATAACATTTAACCATGGGAATAAGATGGATCCAGGCACACAGAGAAGTAAGCTTATCAAATAAAGCTTTGCCAATGTGCGGTGAATTAAACAAGTCAATCATTTTAACATGAGCGCACAGCCCCAAGGAGAATAAATAAGCAATCATCACATCATGCAAGAAAAGCAAATGAGCACAGTGCACAATTAAACAGGGCCTGATTCTGCCAGCATTCTGAACACTGGGTGCGATAATGAGTCCTGTGTGGTGAAAGCTCCCTTTGATTGGCTGGTGCCATAAGCACGTCTCCTGTCCTCTGCATGATTGACAGAGACAGAGACAGAGACAGACGGACAGAGCACAAGATCCTTTTGGTTCTGCAGGAGACTGTGCTCCAGGCTTTCAAAGGCAAGTCAAAGCTATTAACTATTCAATCCCTTAAAGGGGGGTGAAGGCGTGAAAGGTTGCGGACCAAAGCACTTTTGGTCCAGTGCATTAAGAGCCCAGTCCAGAGCTCTGCCTCAGCGTGAAAAATAAATAGATTGCCTCCCAGGAAGATGGCTGCTCAATTTTTTTTCCTTTAATAACAGCAATCTGCTGTGAAAATCTAATCCCAAGAACCATTTACGCTGCATCCAGATAACTTCTGCTCGGGAAAGCGTACAATATGAATATTTCATTCCCTGATACCCAAATAAATAGCGCAAGCTTTCAATCAATCAGGGGACCTTCTTGCTGGAAGTGAACTGGAAGGGAAAATTGCTAATGAACATGCTCTTGGAAATGCACATCTTACCTCAGCTGGGTTTTTGATTTCTCCCTTTTGCAAAAGAGCGAGCACTGTAAAATGCCTATCTGAGGATTTCTACAGAGTGCCCAGGGAAGAAAAAACCCTGCCCAGATCCTTATCTGGTGAAGTGCCTTCAACTTTTATATTTTATCATCACAACCATGAGAAGATAATGTCTGTTACAGATACATTTTCAATTTTTGTACATTTATCATATATTTATGACAACAAACCAATTGTGGTTACCATCCTTCATTTGCTCCCCATCTATTACCTCCAACCTTCCCATTAAAATACAACAACTTTGGACTCCCTGTCTTTCTCTGGGCTTATTTTCCTCTTCCAGAATGGGTAAGAGGGATATGTTTATCCATATCCATGCACACAAACCTAGAGAGTGTGTGTTGGGTCTCAGCACGCTAGTGAACTGTGTCCGGCATTAGCGTTGAAAGCCTGGGTAATGACAGTTAATGAAACCTGGGGGGCCATACAGAAGGAGAGGCCCAGCCACCATGGCAATGCACCCAGGGGCCCTCCGGTGTGATAAATAAACAAGCAGTGCGTGGGAATGCAGTCAGCTCCCACGGCTCCTCATACGCAATTTACTTATTTATCTATTTATTTATATTTACTTATTGCCCACTTTCAGTCTGCATCTCTGGCTCCCCACTGGTTTTTAGGATGTCCCAGAACATTAGCTAAAGTGCAGTTAGTTACCCAACAGCCTTAATGGATGGAGTCTGCATCTCCGTAATGCTGGTCATTGGCTTCACTTACAAATACACAGCCATCACAGATGGGTGACTTGACGGGGAGCAGTAGTGCCTAAAAACAAATCTGCTGCAAGGGTTACTCTCTCACAGTGAATGTGTTGCAGACAAAGAAATCAATTCAAGGTTCTGTGTATTCATACAGGTACAATGTATATTTTTGCTTCTTAAGAATTTCTGTTTTAAAAGGATTTCTGTCTAGTTTTCTTTGAATAGCACTGAGGTAGTGTGAGGAGAGTGTGAGTTTGAGTTGTGTGGTGGGCAGTGGTGATATGATGAGTGTTGGCGCTCAGGTATCAGAACAAACAGTGAGAATGAAAAGAGAAAGGGGGAATGAGACAGAATGAAGCCCCTCATCAGCACTGTAAACATCAGCAATAGATTGGGTTCAGACAGGCAGCTAGAAAAAAAAGGCTAGCTAGGCGGAGCAGTTTTTTCCTCTCCACCTAAAGTTAGTTTCTACCTCAGACTTTTCCTTTTTCAATTTAGAGAGTATTGAAAAAATCATATCAATACATATAAAGTTGACCACAACACCAACTTACCTTACAATATGGGAGAGCATAGCTTCAGAGAGATGAAAAAATGTTCAGCTAAGTCAAACAGACAAACAATTTCAACTCAAATAAAAAAAATCCCTGTCAAACCCATCAATGTCAGCCAGAACTGGGCTCTGCAAACCCCAATAGCAAATAATATTTACTTTAACAACAAATATTCTCTTTCAATGCCAAAACAAAGCATGCCCCCATGCCACTACGTGACTAACATGTGCACATGAACCCTGAAAAGGAGGGGGTAACTGGCATGTTTCTGGAGTCATCTTACTGGATTAATGCATTTGTACCCTGGCCCATTTTAGCAAAACGTTTTAATAAAAAGATAACCACTTATCTGAACACAAAACAACTTTGCCCTCTCTATGAGAAAATTGTATGGCTCAATATGTGAAAATACTTGTTGTATGGTATCATTTTCCATGGATGTTTGTAAGAGCCATGTGAGTGCAGAACTGGGAGTGAAAACAGAAATATTAAAATTAATGTTCCTCGCTCATCCTAAAAGAACAAAAGAATATTAGAAGATGAAAATACACTGGGCCGCTTTGGGGGTACAGGCTGGGATGGACTGTGACGAGCTGTTACACAGTCTGGCTATTGACACTGAGTTTTCTTGGATTAGGACCAGAAACCAGCTGAGAGAGGGTCAGAGTGCTTGCTTCTCAAGTGTAAAAGTCCTTCTCTGTGTCTGAGGAGCCTCCAGCTGACTAGCCCTCTCTGTGGCCACCTAAGAAATTTTCCGCTCAACTGCAGAAATGCATCTTTGCTGTTAACAGGCTCAGTCCCCCCGTCAGGCATAGACTCATGGCAGGGACAGGCAGCACCATGTGGCGGGGGGGTGCCCACACATGCAGAGCCCAGCCACACTGACTCCCCCCTGGTGGGATCCCAACACGCCCTTTACCTCGCCATGGGTCTTTATGTAAGGGCTGTGTTAGTGCAGGACTGGGAGATGCAGAGAGTACTAGAAAACTGGCTCTACTGCATTAACACCAGCACTCAAAAACAGCCCTGTTGCAGGCAGGGAGACCAAAATAAAAACAGCAAAGTTTCAATGCAGTCTGGGATTTGTAACATCAATCTGCCAGCTCCTCTATGCTCTCAGGCCCCTGATTTCACAGCCAGTTCACATGGGCCATTAGGCACAGAAACACATACAGGGCTATGCTAATCCCACTACAGTGAATACCACAGTCAATCAAATAAAGCTCTCTGAAGTTACAGAAGCCAAACTTTTTACTTATACGATTAATCATGTGAGTTTTATATCAACCATATTGGCTCTTGACTTTTTTGTTTGTCCAGAGAGGCTCTTGGTGAATAGTATAACACATGAAGGCCTGCTCCCCATGGTGTAAGAAAAAAAAACACAAGAGGAGCTAGAAAACATGCTATTAATGAACTATTCAGTTTGTCTACCATACATGAAGTACTCTTGCATGTACAGTAAATTTGAAACTATGAATAAAATTGGAAAATGTTCAATGTATGTATCAAGTATGTTTAATATGTATTTATATGAAGTACAGTGGGTTTAATTGATGTTTCTAATTGGCCACTCCTCTCTAAATGGGCTTCAAATATCAGGGAGCCCACAACAGTGAAACTTTGGAAGGCTACACTTGCTCTTTTGCTGTGAAATTGACAATCTCCCTGCACTGCTCTTTAATGCTTTTCACTTTGGCTTGTCTGGAATTCTGGAAGCAGTGTTAATAAACAGTAATTACCGCACAGTCAATAACACTGCGGTATTATTAACTAACACTCATTAGAACACACAGTGCTTAGTGTCATTCTGGTTAGTAAATGGTTATCACAGTATACAATGCTAATTGTATAATACTAAACAGTAATCAGAGCATGCAGTCCTAAGAGTGACAATACTGTTAATAAACAGTTATCAAGGTAGAGTCAATTGTTTTACTGTTAATGAACAGACATTAGAGTACTCAGTCCTTCATTCTACTGCAGTGTTAATAAACCATAAGAATGCACAATCAATACTGTGTCAGTGTTAATAAAAAGTCATTAGAATATACAGCCTTAATATGATGTTAAAGTAAATAAACATCTATTAAAGGATTTGGTCAATGGTTTAGCAGTCTTGTTAATTAACAGGCATTATTACATTCAGTTCATACTGTTTACCTTCTGGTTTGTTCATGCAAATAGACCTAGCAAGTTACGCATTGTCCCCAATGTTTGCTCGTGTCATCTGAAATGCAGAGAGAAACACCTTGGCTTGTAACAACAAGGACACTGTCATCACCCTCCATCCTTACAGTGAAAATACGGTGCTGTACTGTTACCATGGCAGTCAGTACCTCACGGGCTGTCAACTCCTACTTCGGTTTCATCTATTCCAGTGGTGAGTGTAGCATCCACAAGCAATCCATAAACATGCACTTTATGTAAAACAAAGGAGGAAGAGCTTGACTTATCCAAATGCATATGTGTAGTCACCACAGTCCTTAAACAAGAAAAAGGCTATGCAGCTTTGTACAGTAAGTTTACAAAACTATGGTGGCAAGGCCTGAAAGAAGGGGAAAGTTTATGCTATGAACTTTGGAAGCGGGAGGGGAAAGAAGATACAACACTCTATAAAGGCCTATGAAGTGTGAACCCCTGTGTTGAGCTTCAGAAAAATACAATTAAGTGGAATACAATGCTCATGATATAAATAAACTATGTGACCATTAAAGTATCTCTAACTTGCAATGTTTCCCATTTTGAACTGATTTTGAATTTGACTGTGTGGGAGTGTATAGTTATGCTTATCCACAGATGTCAGGCCACAATGTGATACAGGTCTGTGAAGAGCTGACTTGGTGCTCAGCAGACCAATACAGTGACCTTTCCACAAACAGCGGAAATGGAATGCAGAGGAGAAGCAATAAATATAATGAAAGAAGCACAAGCAATTAAAGGAAGCCCTGTGTGGGCATGAACAGAGATGAGATTCACTGCAGGTAACCCGACACTGCATTAGCTCTCTATCCCTCCTAATCCCTCTGTGATCGCAGAGTAACCAGAGTGTGCTCAAATTCTGATCATCCTCTGCGACATTTCTACTCTAATCCGCACAAAAGGACAAGTGCACACACAGATGCCGGGGCCTCGGAAATTAACTGCCCCCCCGCCCCTTTCTTTCTGTCTTTTCCCTTCCTCCACCTTCAGTTCCGCACGACCGACGGGAATCATTAACGCTATTCCTCTGATACGACACAGCAATTATTCCTAAAAGCAAGGCTGAAAACAGACAACTAACGCACGAACACACACTGTACATAATCATTATTTTTTTACAGGGCTGGGGGGTGGGGGGGTTTGCTGTGCTTTATTTTCTGCAGGGGAGTTTGCTGACCGAGAAATTACAAGGATGCTCTTCCTGAACCAATTAGGCTGGCTGAAGTGCACTGCTGTTACCACGCAGCAAGGACAGCACTTAGAGAATGACGTGAAATGATTGTGGTGTATTAAAGTGTGAACAACCTTATCTGTGTTCATTTCACTGCACTGGACCTGATTCCCATACTACAGCATGACTGATTGCCATCAGAAATCTGCATTCTGAATTTGTTAGTGCATATCAACTTATTATCCATATTTTTTTCTGTTACACAAGGTTAGTGAAAGCTTCAGGTGTTCGGAGATTTGGGCTGAGATGCAGCACTTACATAAACAAAGCACAGACAAAAGAAACAAAGCATGCTTCTACTCCTCCTTCCTGTTCAACAGACCTGTACTGGCTACTGTGTTCAATTAATCTGCTCAAAGAACCTTGGAGAGTAAGGCTCTTCAATGAGCCTGGACTAATAACCATTCATTATCTTAAGGAGCCATAATTCACTTTCTATCCTAGAACTATTTTAGAAATAACTGCAATTTACTGATAGAAGAATATTGCTGCTACTATGGTCTTCTGTACCTTATTCCTTCTACCTAATTTATTTTGTTTTATTTTGTTGTAAAATTATGTACTTTTCAGAGTTTCAAAGGACATGAACATGAGGAATCCTCATGTCAATAATAACAAGTAGACATCCATATTGATAGTTTGCAGTACTTGCCATGCTTTGCAGGAGGCCCACCTGCAGGCTGGACAGACACACATTTGAGTACTTCATTTGAATCTACAATGAAACATATAAGCTACAAAACATTAAAATATCAGGATTTCTAAAAGCTGACATCCTGTACTTGTGTTTGTTAGCAAGTAAATTGTACATACATAATGATCTAACTTTTTTTCCTTGCAGGTACATATAGTACCATCTCTTACATATGGACAGGCTTCCAATAATAGCTGAAACAGTTCAACAGTTTACAAGCTGTTTGGGTTAACTCCTACTCACCTGCAGTCACTACAAGCCTTTGTACCAAAAACTAAAAGAAATTATTGCTGTTAACATCCAAGACCTGTCTGTTTGTCTATCAATGGCTGATGCTTTTTCAATTCTGAAACAAATATTTTTTCCATATGTAAATCCAATGAACAACCATCTCAATTACATGGAACTCTTTTTGGTTTGACACAGACACACACAAGCACACAAACACAGCTTTCACCTTAAAAGTTAAATAAAGTCCTAAAACAAAGAAGTTGTTCATGAAGGCAAATATCTCAAATAGCTAACCTCATCATGACCTTTGATCATATTCTGTATGTCCAACAACTTCTAACAATGAACCAAAATTCCTCTGAAATAACAATAACATGCACCACATAGAGCATTCGTGACAATTTTAAAAGATTCACTCTAAGCATGCCTGAGTTGGCACAGCTCTGAAGCCAACCAGTAGGGCAAGCAAGGTCTTTGTATTTGGACTCAGCTGGCTCACTGTTACTACCAAAGATCTGGGACAACATCAGTAAGGTATGAATAATTATTGAACATGGTTTGACATCGGCCCATACTGATACCAGACCTCCTGGCTGTGACTCTCAATGTCCTTCCACTCCTTCCTGCTGTGCTTGTGACTGTGCCTTGGTGGTGCTCCAAAGTTTGCATACGTGGCCCTTAGCTGATCCCTTAGCTGCCACTTGCACATATCACAGATTAACAAACAACTGTGAAGCATCTTATTTCACTATAAGATTAAGTCAGATGGGTGACAGATATGTAATTTTCCTACTTCTATGCATGACAGATATTAAAATGGGATTTGGCAGATTAATTTGGGGAGGTACAGGCCTAGGAAACTTTTAGATCAAATTTATAAAACCCTGGTAAAATAGAAATGTGTTAGGTTTTAATTTCTTAACAGTTGGTGGATGGCTGGTCCTTAGGCTTGTTTGCTCCTTTTTTAATAAAAAACATTTCAACAACATTTCACTCAATACTTTCCTTTGGCGATATAAAGTAATTACTTTGGTATCTGAAGAACAACTTCTGATTGAAATTAATGAATCTGTAAATGCTACTTAAGGAAACAGCTGTGGGGAGGTCAGGGTACAGAGAGGTTCAGATAAAGGGGTGCCTTTCCTTTTCACTGGGAGACTGCGCACCCTCTCACCTTTTTGTCACTGGCCACTGACAAGTCCCTCTGTCTGTCTCTTTCTTCTCTCCAGTGCGCTAAATCTGCTTTCTGTGCCTGAAAGAGAGAGAGAGAGAGAGAGAGAGAGAGAGAGAGCAACGGGGGAAGAGAGAGATGACGAAGTGCCGCATAGGATAGGGGTGTGAATTAGAACCAGTACAGAGCAAATTGACTAGGTGCTCTGTACAGTTCAGACTATGCCTAAGCTCCTTGCTCTCTTTGTCTTGGCTAGATCCCATCTCACTGGACCTCTGCTTCCTATCTGCTGCTCCAGTTGCCTGTCTTGTTCATCCATTGGCTCTGCCCATAGAACCCTGGCTGCTTCTGGCTTCAACAGCTGGTATGGATAGTATGGTAACCAGTATTACTCATGGCACTCAGTGCTGAATATCAATGGGATATTGCATGAATGTTTCATTTAAAATAGGCAATTAGTTGACATGCCCTAACAAGCTAGTGCCTCGTAATCCCTTGTTGCAGTCTGAGCTCGGTTGGTCACTCTCTGACGTGCCTCTTCAGGTGCTCCTCCATGGCTCTACACTGACAGCAATACACAGCCAGCTCTCTTATGGCTGGTTTTATTCCACCCAGACTGAAAACACCTGCCCAGGGGTTCTTTGCTACCTCCCTCTGCATCCATTACCCCACCAGGAATGGCATGTTGTCAACTATCAGACCAGCATGACTTTCAGTGCAGTGCCTGCACTCACGTCATACAGCACTGCTCAGAAACTCTCAACCACATAATTTACTCTACTGCATGGTTTCCAAATGAAAGTGAATTGGATATTTCTCAGTTAAACCACACATGGAAGAAGCATTAGATTTAATATGACGAGGCAGGCTTTAGCATTTATTGGGAAGACCCTACGCTAATTATTACAGAGCAGCTACCAAAATGATTCTGATGTGATCTGTGTGCAGCTCGCCCACCGTTAGAGCATGAATGATCTGATCAGAACTCTGTGAGAGGTGGCCAGTGCCTGTTCACAGGGAGGTGAAGCAGCTAATCTAATTGTGGGTGCAGTGTAGAGAACATGAAGTTCAATGCACTCCCCAAATGTTAACCCCTGAAACAACAGCAAATGAAACCATGACCATTACAAGTACACCAGTGAGGGACAGCAGCACTTCTCCTGTGTGCTAGAGATGGCTGCAAAAAAGTGAACAAAAGAAAACACCTTGATTAGAAACTGGAGCAATAGGTCATCTGTCAACAGATGGGGAGGAAAAAAAAGGGAAAGAAAGGTGCTTTCAGGGAGGTGCTGCGTCACATTGAACATGGGTGAGTCTGGGAAAGCCCTGAGCCTTTGCAGCACTCACATCCCTTTCCATTGACAAGCTGGCCACAGTAACAGCTAATCGATAGCTCACGAAATCCCTCCGCACCCCCTTGCCAGGCTGATCAATATCCCCGGCAATTAGAATCCCCTATCTGCATGGCTGCTGGGACCTCGGGCCAGCTTCGCAGTCCACAAACACCCAATTTAGTCCTCGGCCTATCACTTAATTACTAAATCCTCCCTAATGCGTATTGGCAGGCCGTGGCTGTACTTAGTGCTCAGAGCAGGCTGACTCAAACAAGAGACCTTTGGCAAGGTGCTGGTAAAGATCTTCAGATTCCTCTTCTCTTGGCCACTTAAACATCTGATTTCACAGGAGGCCTTGACCCGGGATGATCCACGATCGAGCAGGCGAGACAGGCACGGGAGGTGGTGTGCTGGGGTGACAGAGCTAAAGTGTTGGCTGAACATCTGCAATAAACACAACACCACATGAAACAAGGCCAGGGTTGGTTATGCCTAAGGGGACTGTAGGGGTGCTGTGGGCTTTCAGACACTTTCAGTGTGAGACCTGCTGAAAAGAAAGGAGGGACTTGCATGTTAAGATGTAATTCAGAGTATTGGAAAGGTGAACTAAGCTATTAAAGGTAGAGGTGAATACAGAACCTATACTGTTGGCAGGGGCAGACTGCCCCTGTCAGCTGATCCCGCAGGCTGCTGCCACCCTTTCCCCCTGCAGCACCTTCTCCTTCCTTCATACTAGCCCTTGAGACCGAGATGCAGACAGAGAGAAATTCTGTGTGTCTAGTCCCAGTCTGTGTATGAGTGTGTTTGTGTGTGATGATTTGGTCTTGTTTGGGGCTAATCTCAGCTGTACATGTGTGCGTGCCTGCCTGTGAGTGTGCATGCGTGTGTTGGTGGAGCCCTGTTCAAAGCTGGTCCCAGTTGTGCATGCTGGTGTGGCCCTGTTCTGAGTCTCCTCTCCTGTCTATGTGTGACAGGGCCCTGGGCACTGAATTGATGAGCTCTTTCATTCCAGACGGGCTGCTAGTGCCGCATGCAAACAGGTGACTTGCTCATACAGCTTATTAAAGACAGCCCTCAGGCACCCTCAGTTTAAAAGCCCCACTGCTCTGAATGCTCTATCCCTCTACTCCACTTTTCTCTTTCCTGTCATTTTTATCTTTTTAATTGCTTTTTTACCTCTCCACAATCTAGGGACAGAGACAATGAGAAAGACAATATATCTACTCCAACTGCAGACAGAATTGGTCCAGATGAGTGGTCCAAGTGATGGTCCTGTCAGTAGTCAGCACTAAGTCTGGTGGGTCAGGTGTCCTTACTGAACCCCAGCAGTCTAGCTGTGTCTTTGAGGAGACTGTGTGCCTGTCTCAGCTCTGTTCTCAGGTGAAGTAATCCTGCTCTGTGTGTGTAACAAGTGAACATGGCAAACATCTCACTACAGTTATCAGAGCGCTGGTGTGCAGGCAGTGCATAAATGCTGGGAAATAACCAGCTATCAGTGCTCTGTGTGTACTTGATCTCTCGTGGAACACTGCCTGGCTGCTGCCCACAGGTCCCCTCCTAGCCTGGCTCCCACCTACTTCAGCACTTTGACCTCCACCTGCTTCCATTGCTACTGCACCCCTCCATCTTCACCATCCTATGCAGTTAAAGCATCTCTGGACACAGGACATTGTCACAAAAGTTACAGAATGCACTGGATGAAATAAGCACACAGACATCAAGCATATCACAGATGACAGACTGATAGCAGACATCCTACACTGCAAAACACCAGATCTTGGTCATCTTTGTCATGATATGCTCTTGGGCAAAGGCCCTGTGTTTGCATGTCATTGTCAGAGAGAATGCCTCCTCAGTTCTCCCTCAGTTGCCACAACTTCTACTCATATTCATTACTAACCCCCCCCCCCCCCCCACCCCCCAAAAGTGGTGCATAGCCCACACCTCAGAACAGGTACAGCTCTGCTCAGCACCAATCATCTCCACACACCTCCACAGTGTGGGACTACCCCTGGAGTCAGATCAGCCCTTTCACACAACAGTGGCACAATCACAATATCTCCAGAGACTTTAACATGCTTACTCGAGTGTCTGATGTCAATGTGACATTTCTCTTAATGGAACACTTTATTTACATTTCCTTGATACATGTGCCTCCTGTACAGCAGAGTACATTTCTGACAGCTGCCACATATGATCTGTTAAACCCCTGTTCCTCATTTTCTAGCTGTTCAATCAGCAATCCGCTTTCCCCTATCCACTATCCATTCTGGTGCAATCATGCTGTTACCTGAGAGGAAAAAATTAATTGAGGGTTAATAACACTGTGCATGACACTGACAGGTCAGGAAAAATGTCACTGCAGGATTTATTACCACCTTTTGTCGAAAGACAAGTGTAGGGCTTTCCACTTTGATCACTGATAAATCTACTGGTTTCGGG
This sequence comes from Megalops cyprinoides, assembly GCF_013368585.1. Classification (NCBI taxonomy): domain Eukaryota; kingdom Metazoa; phylum Chordata; class Actinopteri; order Elopiformes; family Megalopidae; genus Megalops; species Megalops cyprinoides. The sequence goes on from NC_050590.1 coordinate 16,931,462, forward strand.
AAAAATAACCTATAGGATGCAAGGGTAAAACATTGAAGGAAATATGTGAATATAAAATGTATATATTTAATGCTACTACTGCTGCTGCTGCTACTACTACTAACAATAATGATAATAATAATAATAATAATAATAATAATTCACACTGGAACGGGGGAACCCCCTCTTTTCACAACATTAAAATAACGAGGTGTCATGAGGTAGTTCTTTTACTGCTCCGATGCTGACACCCGTCAGGACAAATCTATTGGCAAATTTCATGGCCACTTAAAGATGTATAAATAGCCAAATGAGGTGCTCTAACCATCTATAAAACGGCGTTAAAAGGTTGCGAGAAAATGGTGGGCATCGTCGGCAAGCATGGTGGGCAATCAATCTGGGCAGTGCGGAGCGTCCTGGCAGCTCGGATCGGGGCAGTAAATCACACCTCTCGGTTGCAGCGCCAGCACTTCAGCTGACACTCTCCCTCGTCGACGCACTGATGGATCGCTCTGCTACACTCCATTAAAAACTGAACAAGCACACGAGCACTGACATAACAAACAATTAGTCAAAAAGGTGGCTATGGACGTTAGTGTAGCCTTTCCCTGGATCCCCTTGTCACAAGGGGGTCCTGCCACCAGCCAGCATGCAACAAAACAGTGGGTAGTAAAACATGCCAATCTACATAAATCATCTGCCTTTATGCGTACACAAACACACATTCTGATACTTTTGTGGTCACAGCTGCTGTGCAGTGACGGCACTGTGTAAGCTAGTGCAATAACCATCCTCAACTGAATTGTGTTGTGCTCTTATTGCAGTATCTGAGTTAAAAACACAGCTGTGTAGATCCAAACATTTTTTCCACTCAAGAAAAGAAAAGATCTCCAGTCAAGGTTTTCTTTTAATGAAGAGGAGGCTAAAGGCTCAAATGTTTTGGCATGCTGCCTCTGCTGGAATTGAATTATTCTGTTAGCAGCCATTATCTATACATCTAGGGGGGATAATTTCTGAATCCAGCACATAGTGTAATAACCTCAATAACAACAGTGGACAGCTCATTACATAGATCATGTTATTCCTGACAGGACAGGTTCACCTTGGCTATGGATGAGAACCAGTAAGGCAGCCAAGACAGCTATGTAATTTTGGGCTTACATACAATAGGGCTCCTGAACATGGGAGACCCCTTATAGTGGTAGTCTACATGGGATGCAAAAATATTAGACTGCTTTTCTTCCTGCTTCTCCACAAAGATGAAGAAAAATGACCAAAACATGCCCATGCACCCCCCCCCCCCAACACACACACACACAAACACACACACACAGGCACGCACAGTGTGCAAAAACTTAACACTGCCAAGTCCGCTCATGAGGTAAAACAGACTCTGACGTCCTACAATAACATGTAGCTAATAATCCCAAGAACACTTAGCACATGCAAAGGGATAAGAGAAGCAATACTGACTCATAAGTAAACCATACAATACCACTGACTATCAATCTCACAATCTGCAGAAGACATGAAGACAGAGGACAAAACAATAAACTGCAAAGACACTGAAATACAAATTCCAAATGTTTGCAAGCAACTGCTACATGCTAATACATAAGGCAATATATGCAGATATCTACTTTATCTGTATGAGAAAGAAAAAAAATATGGCAGACAAAAAAAATCCAGACAAAACATTTTTCCCAGACAAAAACTTTTCCTTGGCTAGCTAGTTGTATGACCGAGAGGGCGCATGTGCATGCAGTGACCGGCAGTGAGAGTTCGAATAACAAACTCAGTTTTAAGTGACGCCTCCCACCCCCTACACGCTGAGTTTCAGCTCCTTCCTTCTGGTCGCAAGTTTTTAGCTCCAAGTTGTAGAACAAAACGATACAAAAACAGTTTTGTTCCAGCAGCCATTACACAGAAGAATAAGTCATAGGATAATTGTTCATAGTATAATTGTTAATTTTTTTTCAGTTTTATATTATTTATTTATTTTAATTGATTGAACTCTTTTATTGACTGTTTTATTGTCTTTTAGTACACTTTTAAATGTCTTAGGAAAGACTGAACCCCTGAGAATGTTTATGTTATGTTTTATGTGTTATGGTCTTTGTTGCCTGTAGAGCAAGTGTGAAGATGAATGATGTATGACAATTGTTTGTCTGTTACTACATGTGTGTACATGAATTAGGACTCTTTACTTTACCAAATCCACCTCTGGGTACAAATAAAGTAACCTGAAATGACCAAAATATTTCTAGGAATCAAGCATTGCTGGGCTTGTGTTTATTCTATATCTCAACAAACCAGCAAATGTCAAAGTAGATGTACAGTAGCCCTGGGTAGGTTTGTTACAGCTTCATAATGTTTAAAAGTCGCAAAACTGATTCATTGCCCTCTGTTATGTTGGATTGTTGTGTCTGGGTGTTTTATTGGTTTGCTGTGCTTTCTAGAAAATCTTCACAATGATTCTTTTATTTTATATAGCCGGACAAAGTCATGCAGTCACACTGCATTGGGTCACTGTGCAAGTGCCTTAACAGTGCAGTCTGCATAATGAGCTGCTGTGATCCCCATGTGATTCTTTTAACTGAATGAGGATGAAGATTTATGTGAGGTACACATGTGTATCGATTCATTAAATGGGGTGATGGGTGGTTTGCTGTCATCACATGCCTGTTCTCTTGGAAGCCATGTGTTGGGAGTAGGGACAGACCCTCTCACCCACCTCTTTGACTAACTGGCTAGCTGGGACAGGCTGGGCGGTCTGTGTTGCGGTTTGAGGTCCTGGGCCATAGTGTGGGGTGATCATGCCCAAATGTAGCAGAGAAAAAGAAACAGGGTACTTCCTTCCTCTCTACACTGCCTTGAACCTGATTACCTCTGACTGGAACAAGCTGCCACTTCACAGGGACAAATCAGCCTGAGATTGTAGTTGTTCTACATTCCTTTTTATTTCTTATGTCAGTTGTGAGTCATGCCAGTGAGTTCTGTCTGGGGCTGTATGACATTAGACAATAGATCTAAAGGTATTTCAGGTTCTGGGTCATGTTCAAAAAATAAGCTGGGTAATCCAGTATAAGGAAGAGAGAAGGCATAAAGTTGGTTTGTATTGATATTTCAGTCAGAGCAATCAACTACATTGTACAGGGTCTCTCTCTGTCTGTCTGTCTCTCTCTGTCTGTCTGTCTCTCTCTCTCTCTCTCTTCTCTCTCTCTCTCAAACACAATAAACATAAAGGGGAGTTTATGATCATCAGGGAGATAAGTATAGAAACTCCAGCCTGGCAACACAACAGGCTATGACAGGGGATGACCATTAAAACATCCCACTCTGGAGGCGGAAGAGTGCTCCGTGCAGTGCAGCCCTCTGTGCTCACAGGCCAGGGGGAGATCAATACTGCTTGTTTGGGGGCTGAGTGACAGTGTCGCTAATGGAAGACTGGTTCCTGATGCCAGGCATCGGACTGGAGCAGTCAATGGACGCGGGAGTATGAGATGGACCAGTGATGGTGGGGCAGCAAGGGGGGAGGTGGCTGGGTCTGGGCAGGCAAGGGAAATGGTGCCTTGCCTCCCGTATTGCTGTTGAAGGTGACTACATGTTCCATTTGTGACCACGCTCTCTCCCCCGCAGTGAATATTGTCTATTATGTTGGCCTCACATTGTGGGCCTCTGTTTCCAGCTTTGCCTCTACAGTGACACAGTCTACAGTCTCCTTCTGACATTTTTGCAAATACAACATGATATACTCAAAGAGGAAAGCAAGTGCATGTGCACACAAAGGCATACACACGCACAGTCACATAAGGGCATGCCCAACTGCGCACACTCACACCTTTGTACACCTGCAGAGTCACTCACTTACACTTTTTTCATATGCACATACAAGCATCTTTGATGGCAGACAGTATTTGCCCACAGGAAAGACAGAGTCTAGTACACACAAATACCATGTTACCCAAGAAATGGCAGCAGACAGACTGACATAAACTCTGAGATCCCAAAAGCCAGAGGTCCTCAGTGGGGACCAACTACTTTACTTCCGCACTGAATCATTTTCATGGATAAAAATGCCAGTGCAGAGTAAACGTCTGATTTACTGTCCAGCTCTACAGCGTACATTATAATTTACTGGTGCGGCGGAAAACAGTGTTTTGGCTGGGATGGTAGGTGCTGCTCTGGAGAAATGAGCTGCAGAGCCTGAGTCCTGAGAGACCAGTCTCAGGTCTGTCAGACCCCCACCTTCTGTGTGCTGCTCCTGAAGTGCCTCCCTCTCTGTTGGCCCACACTGCTGCAAAGATGATGCATCCTTCACTCCTCCTCCATTCACCAGTCTACCCTTGACCTCTCACTGCCATGGCCCTTGCTGCTTTTAACACTGAAATGAGACATAGGAGAAATGCCTCAGCCTCATTGCCCATGTTCAGGTATAAGGAGAGTGCGCTGCATTGGCTTGAGGCTGTTCAAGTTGGTAGTACACATTTTGTTTAAATTCCGTAGGTGTGCCTGACCTCTGACCCATTCCAACAATGTCAGAGATCAGCTGACCCCCATTTGGCCCCTGCATACCAGTCATGCATCACAATAAAGCATGCTGTGATAGCATGCTATAGACAATTGCCTCTATGGAACATAGCTTGAGAACTAATGAAGCACAGAAACTGAAGGAGATTAAATGAACATGCTGCTATACATCTAGATGTATCATTTTACATTTTGAATTTATAGATTAATGCTTCTCATGAGTTAGAACTAGCTAGCCATACCCAAATTCATATGAATTCTAGTGATAACATGATTAGAATGTGAGTTTTGTTTGACTCAATAATAATACGATAGTTTAAAATATGTTTAAATCTGATCGTTTATGGATACCCAGTGCTTAATGGTAGGTGCAGCTATGTAAACTGTACTTTAGGCATGCATGAACAAAATACAGCTCATAATGCCATAACAAACAGGCCTGTGTCTGCTATTCAGTATCTTATTGAAATAAGTAGCCCAAGATACAAGTCTTAGTCTGCACAGAGGCATGCATGGAGTGCATATTAACGTAACAACCACATTAAGACATATCTGAATTTAGATGGCTCTAAAGACTTCATCGTGATGTTTAACAGACAGACAGATTTGTTTTTGTACAGATGATGCTGGAATGTCTTATCCCTGAACCTCCTGTCTGGCAGTTTAATGACGCACCCTCTACATAAGATTATTAGACCCAGGAGTGCAATCTCTGGGACAGGATAATATTATTTTTCCCTTTGCTGATGATGCATTACAAAAATAAAAACCTGTGTGTGACAGATGTCTCACAGAGTAAAGCTAATAAATCACACAACTTGTAACTCTGTAGGAATAACTTATGTCCTGGGCTTTTGAGGTTTGTTCTCATCCTCATAGTGGCCTTGATATCTCAGCTTATAAAAATACATCCCTTCACTTTTCCCTGTAAACATCATTAAGGACAAAGTGCTAATTGTGTTGTTTTAAAAGCAAGAAATCTGATAATGACTCCATTAGGTGGTGCGATGATGTCTCCCAGAGTGGGATGTGATCTGTGCTTCTCGGGATTGTAAACCAGTTAAATCTGCATGAGCTGTGTGTCTGTGTTGAGAGATGTTGAATTGGGAAAGGGGGTGGGAAAAAATCTGTAATTCTGCTCTATTGAGGAGGACTTTTGGCAAGAGAAAAAGCTAATCCGTGTCACAGCAAAGCATTGCATGGCTGCATAAATTACTGCATCAATCAGTGCTAAGCTGCTGTATAATTTTCTAACTCTATTTCTTTCCCATCCTCATCACACAGACAACACCCTGTGGTTATTTCTGATGAGATCCAGAGCAGGAGAGAGAGAAAGAGAGAGAGTGTTTATAGAGCAGGCTACCTCTCTCCTGCTCTACCATTCTGATTAATTTCCAACAAGATCACTTGGCCAGCAGTATCATTAGCATAAAATTTCCATGGATCAGGCCCTGCAATGAAGCCCTTTCATCAAGGCGCTTGTCAAACATGAAATTTCAAATCTCATTTTGTTTCTAATATCATTTTCATATGGGGGGAGTGGGAGGTTGGGGGGTTGCAAAAGATAAATGGAGTCATCAATCATAATGAACACAGCCCTGGATTTGGGACTGTGGATCACTGTGAACCTGAATGCTGTGGTAGCATCCATGCCTAGAGGGCCAGCCACTGAAGGTCAGCGCTTATGGATGGTCACACCTAAACCGTTAAGTCTCCTTTAAACACCACAACTGGACCACATGAGGGCCCATTTTGGAGAAGATTTTCGTCAGTGAATACTACTGGCAGCAGTGCTGAACTCAGCTACTTATCAAAGATGATGTATAGCAACCATGTTCTCCTACCAATCCACACAACCTTTTACAGTTGGAGTCACCACATAGGTGTCAACAGCTTGTTTTGTTTTAAAATGAACCAGGTTTCACAACCAAAGTAAGAGTGAGGGGTATTTACAGAATAGGAAAAAAACATTGGAGGGTTTTTGGTTCCATTTTAATGCAATTTAATCAATTACTTAATTAAAAAAGCTAGGTTGTGGAACAATTAAGGTGCACAAACAAGATTAGAATAAATGGAGGAACTGCGCCAAGAGCAACATGCTCCTAATTAAATAAGGCTAATTGGAATTCCATTGCTGTGTGCAGTTTAGTGATGTTTGACGTCCTGAACACGATGAAATAAACAAGCGTACACTGCTTCAAGGCAATGTTTTTGCTTTTCTTTTGCAGCAGACACTCATACAAACAGCATTGCTAAATAACAATTCCACACTAACATTTCCATTCCATATCGATTACCCCCTGGACAGAACTGTGCTACTGTACTGTAAATAGGTCCTTTCTTATGAAAAGATACATTAAATTCATTTGCATATCACATATGCCTTTTGGCAGAATGCACATCCCTTTATTGTGATTTGCATGCAAACAGTGCATTATAATAGAAATATTATAAGTATACATAGGTTTGTAAGAGTTTGGTCTGTGAGCTGGTGTGTGTGTGTGTGTGTGTGTGTGTGTACGTACATGTATATGAATGAGTGCGCCCATATGTATTTGTGTGTGTATTATTGAATGTATAGTATGTGTGTAATCATGTGTATGAAATGTATACAGCACATGCTCATGTGTGTGTGTGTGTGTGTGTGTGTGTATATGTATGTGTATTTATGTGAACAGTATGTCTAATGTCTGTGAATGTGAATGAGTACAGACATGTATTTATGCCTTTATGGTATCTCAGTGTTGTGTGCATCACCTGGGTCTAGAGGCCTTTACTTGCTCCTCCCAGACTCCTCTCTGACTCAAAAGGTCATGCAGACTCCCCACCTCTTTTCTCTTCCTGCAGTGCCTACACCTCCTCCTCTACATTCCCTCTTCTCTTGTACCTGCCCCATCAGCTGCAGCCAACTGACAGCCACTGTAAATACAGAGAGTAAATACAGTAAATACTTCCTGTTAGCAAACATTTGTACAAAATAGCTTGGCAGTATTTAGGCTGTGTTTATTAGGCTGTGTATTAGTATAAGTACTGATGAAGGATTAAGGCTGAGAGGAAGCTGTGCCCTTGACCGCCCAGTAAGATAACACCAAGAACGTGAATTTGATGCAAGCAGCAACTGAAAACTAGTAAAGGACAGGCAAGGCATGGACATATTTGGGAGGCTGAAGGTCAGTCTATGAGAAGCATTCTGAGTTAACTGACATGATGCGATGGCACAGGCAGGGAGACTGGCTGAGTCAGAGGCATTAGTCAAAGTGGGACACATTCCTCTCATGTTTCAAAAGAAACTGATGATGATGGTTCCACATCTAGATAGAGATCTCTGTCAGGCAGAAGCAAGAAGGTAGATAAATTCCAATTTTCATCACTAAAAACAATATTCATATGACATGATATGACACAAAAATACAAAGGCATGGGATAATAAAGTTCATGTACAAAAACTATACTGCACTGTTTTTCATCTATGCTCTGATTGGCTGTATTTCAAGTGCATGTTACCCATAATCCTACTGTAATAATTTCCCATAGATCCAAGTTTTAAATTCAGCCCCCCAAACCCAAAACATCACTCTGTCTTCTCCGTCTGTTCAGATTAAAATGACATCTCCCTCTGAGTCTGAGGAAAAGCCACATAAAGCAATTACTAACAAGGCTGATGTGCCCTCTCTTGCCCATGTTATGGGGTGGGAAGGGATGTGCCCTTCAGCGAAAATGAATTTTCCAATCGTAGTTAGTTCTGCCATGAATAAATAAACAAATGAATAATTGAGAGGACAACATAAATAAATAACATCACAAACATTTCACTGGCACTCATAAGTATTCTGCAGATAACGGGTGCTGCATGCTAATGATAAAAACAGTGAATAGAGCAGGCTTAGATGCACTATTCACCCCCCCCCCCCCCCCAACTTTCAAGAGCTCAGAACATTCCTTCAGCATTGAAGTGACAGTGCAGTCCCATTTACAACAAACAAGGACACTAAATAAATAAATAAATAACTGATCACTTAAAATGAGTGAATAAGCCAATTGTGGCATGTACTTTAATGGACAGGCACTAAAATTTTAGTTTGTTAATTTTAAGTTCAAACTCAAAAATAACATGGCCAAAGAAGGCAGATCCATTTTTATTCCACTACATGCAACATGCTGATAATGTAGAACCATTCCATTGAAGCAAGGCTACAGTTTAACCCAGTCAGGACTTACATGGTAGGTTATCCTGAGCCAGACATTTAACACAATCTAACAGGTTAAAATGATGGTACGTAAATACATACATGTCTTCAGTACCCAATTGCTATTTTCAATGCATATATGCATCTTGCATTGTGTGGGGAGGGGGATGGAAATAATACTAATCTGTATGGTTTTACTCTTCTCTTGCCTTTGTCCTACATCTGAAATATTGCTCAGAACCACTGAAACCTGGTTTATTTTTTGCCCTAAGGGGCAGCAGTAACTCCACGGTATGCAAAAAGGAGTGTTGACTTTGTGTATGTTGCAGTATTCTATTATTCAAGACATTGTTCTGTTAATTTACATCAAACACAGTATTATGATGCTCAATACAAAAATGCATTTCAGCACTACTGTAAGTCAACCACATATGGCTTCTCTGTCTCTCTCCCTTTATGAGATCAACAGCTACATTGAATAATAAAACTGCATACATACAAAGGCAGACTGACCACCTATTATATTGTATGTCTATATTACTCCCTCCCTATTACTATATTCACTCCCTTCCAAACTGCAAGATACATCTGGACCATGTGTCTTGCTTTTGAATAAGCAAGTCTGATCCACTTTAAGTATGTATGAATACAATACAAATAGAAATACTGTAATAAAATTATAAAAAAAAATTAATTCACAAACATTTATGGTGAATATGGTAATCTTCTGACAACAGAGACTACTGTAGCTGATAATTATAAGTCAGGAGTTATTCTAGTTAAGGGTGTGGTACCCAGGTGAATGGTGATCATTTCGCTACAGCAGACGTCTGAGAATTCCTCCCTTCTTGGCAGGCACCATCATAATCATTGCCCCCACACCAGTCAGATGTGGCTTATTTTATTCTGCAGGTGCTAAATGGTCCTGCAACCTCACACTTTTTGATTTCCTAAAAAATAATCTCCAACTAAAACTACAACTTAAACTAAAAATTTCATTTAATCTTGATTCAATGCCTTTATAAAAGACAAAAGAGCAGCCTTGCCTCTTTTCATGAAGTGTTCAGAAATATTGATAATCAGCTTTACTGCAATGATTTTAAAATGCCTCTCTCGTAATGGGAGAAAGAGGAGGCCTGTAGGGATGTCATCTAATTACTGAAATTGTTAGCCATAAAACATTTTTTTTCATAACTATTCAAAAACAACAAAATTCCTGATGAAACATTTTGTCCATTTTTTCAGCCATTTTCAGATAAACACCTCTGATGTGCCAGACAATTTTGCTGCTTTAGGGACATGTGTTGGTTTAGTGGCCTGCTCCAACTCACATCCCCCATTTAACAGCAAATTGGATAATGCAGGTTTAGACCATTCAAGCAAAGTTGTTATTCAGGTTTGCAGAAATTGTTGTGAATTACACATAATTATCCACAAAGTACCTTTTTCTCCTCTCTGTTTTTGCAAACGTAATGGCCCTACTTCAGTTAAAATATGATGAAACACCATATTTATGACAGTGTGCTGAAAATACAGTGCTGTATAGATTTGTGATTGTTGTGAGCAATTACATGACAAGCTAGTAGAAAGAAACTGGTATAGAATGATTAACAGCACCAAGGGACACCTACCCTGCAAAACATGGGACTTGCTTGTATAGATGCAGAATCACAGTGCTCTAAGAGTAAGGAAGGGCTGACAGACATGGTAAGTAAAGTGCTGGAGGAAGTGGAATGAAAGCGAATTTTGGCCAATGGGTCATTTTCACTGTTTCTTCACTTTTGATATTTTTGGTGTCATTGACAATACCTTCATCACTGCATTGTTTTATACATAAAAGCGTAGTTGTTATTGCAAAAGTGCCTTTTCTGTGAATCTCTATGTAAATAATTTGTACAGATGTGAAAATGTCTTAAACCCATCCATATATTGTTATGATTGAATGTGTCTAGCACTGAGTTAGTTAAGAGAACTGTCAGAGAGCTCAGGTGTCGTGTCTCCATCGAGAATGCGAAGGATGTCCTTCAATTCCTTAAAAGAAAAGACTTAAAGGATGTCTTGCCATAATACAAACTCTGTTAAGAAGGACAAGACTAAATAGCTAAAACACACTCAAAGAAAGTTTTACGCATCATAGTACTAAAAATAAAAATGTTCAAGGCACTGGGGTAAAAGCCTTTTGTTACATCCAGCAGGAAGAGTTTTACAAAAACACAGTGAGGGGGACTTGAACTGTGATGTTACTGATGTCAGGTGTATCTACAAAAATTGAATGGACATACAAGCAATCATTTCCAATAGCTCCAGGCCCACACAAAATGGACTGAGTGCACTTGAATATGTGAAGACGGCATATGTTATTTTCTGGATTGGGTGCATTTGTACAGTATGTCCCTCTGTGAATACCATAAGTGAAAAAGGTATGGACTGACTTGGATGAAACTTGGTGAAATGATTACTTGCTGTGTACCAGCTAAGAAATGATTTGATTTTAGGCTTGTTATTATTGTGTGTGAAAAGGCAGAGATGTCCCATGGCTGAGTGCCACTCTGGATTTGCTGTTTTTAGGTTTTCAAGTCTGAATGACTGAGGGCCTACTGTTTTGGTCATGTTTGGTTTTCTTGTTTTTTCTTTCCTTCAACAAGTCTCAATGGCATTGTCTTATGTCACTCAAATTGGGCACACCTATTGGTTATTGCCTGTAGATACTTTCTGTCTCTGTTGGGAACCAAATATGTTTTAGCACATGCATGTAACTTCACACAGCATATACTCTCACATTTGGTGCATCTGTCAGGGATTGCGTGTAGATGTCCATCACTGGTTTTCTTAGCCCTTTTCTCTGACTATGCAAAACATAGTCATCGCTACAGACTTTTTAACTGTTTCCTGTTTTTTCATTCCAGCTCACCACAGCATAGGATGAACGCTGGAGCACTGGAGTGCAATGACTGCAAACCTTCAATACGCTTGCCTTTGGCTTGTCTGTTTTTCATGAAACAATACCCATGATACACTACAGAGCAGAGACTGGAGGAGATGCATCTCTCTCTGAGGTCAGCTGGAAACTCAAAAGCTGAGTTCCTATGTGTGCTGAAGACTGGTACAATGAGTAATCCTGATGTAAACGCATCCTACAACCGGTGGAACAAAACATACTGAGTCCCGATGTGCAGATGCTCAGTTCCCAGGTTTAAGCACTTGGGCTTGAAAGACTTGTTGCCTGTAGAAGTCATGTCATTGATTGATCTGCGGTTTGGATGACTTACAAACTATTATTGAAATACGGTCAGCGGGGCTGTTTGACAGCTCACAATGCGACAGCTGACAATATGACCACAAAACAGAAATGTCCAGCTGGTACAACCATGTTATCTTGAACAGTACAGCTTGTGGTTAAGGGTTACTCTCTCTTCCATCCACAACAGCAACTCACAGACAAGCTCTGCAATTGGCCTCAGGGCAGTCTGAGGTTTGCCACAGTCATATTTAGGCAGCCAGACATGCACTTTGATACTACCCTGAGCACCATGAGGAGAAAAAAAAACATAAGACTTTAAATTTTTTTAAATAAATCAGTATTTTTTGCCCGACTTTACAACATAGGATTTCGCTGATATGCAACTGTATTGAACAACAGTAGTTAGCAGTGCTTATCTGCCACTTAAGAGCAAAATAGTCATTGAAAATCCTGGACTCATATGCATTTAACTATACAACTTAAAAATAATGAATTCCCCTTGCAAGGCCAATAATTCCTCACTCATACCACAAAGAGCTTAATCAGAGGCCCCTGTGATCAGATCAGACCCCTGTGACCAGATGGGATGGGTACAGATTGTGTCCATGCTACAGTTCCCTCTGCTCCCACCCTTCCCTCACCCTGACAGCACCTTTCTCACAGACCCTGCCTCTCTGTTCCCAGTCTTCTTGGACCTCTCCTCCTGTAGTCTCAAACTCCTGTGGACTGTCTGTTGGCATGCTGCATCTCCCCTGGCTCCCCTCCTGTGGCTGTCTCATTCCCTCTAAGGCCTTTTGGTAGCAGTTTCTCCAATGGCACAGATCCCAGTTCAACTGCATGCTTTGCTGCGGCTCCCATCCCACCCCCTGCCGGAAATCATCCCACAGACACACTGAGACAAGACATCATCTGTCCACAGTTACACTGACTGGTTTTAGATGTAAATATATTTTTCACCTAACACACAGGGGTAGCTGGAGTAGACATTAATCTAAAATTACAAAAAATTATGATTTGTTTCTCAGCTTAATGTAGCCCATTCAATCATAACATTTATGTTAAACTTCACAATTTATTAAAACTGAAAAAAGAGCAAGAGAATATTTGATAAATGATAGAAAATAAGTACACTTTTCTGTTACATATAGGAGCCTTAATCTTTCCAGACTTTGTTTTTTATATGAGTAGAGTAATCTTCTTGTACTGCTTTCTCCACAGGCGCTAAAATGACACACCTAATAAGTTTTGCTGGAGTTGCCTCAGAGTGAAAATGGGTCTTTACAAGTGAGCTAACTTGTCAAATAATAGGGTAACTGTTCAAATGTGCATGCAAATGAAACACAGGACTGTGAGTAAAATTTGGAAATATACTGCACAGTGCACCTCTACAGACCCTTCTATTAATCAAATGATGGTGCTGTGTTTTAAAAGTAATCTAGTGCAACTACCAGAAAGCACTCAATGGTAAATGCTGGTTTGCTATGCTTTGAACAAATGCTTTATTGCAATCCCATAGCACAGTTAAGCAGTGCTGTAAAATACTGTCTCACCATTTGCACAAGACTCCTTACCACAGAGAGGGATTTTTTGGGTCCTATAAACCACTTAAAATGGCACTTTCATTGAGAAAGGGAGACAGACACTGTTATTCTTCTTCTTAAGATCCAGTATGATCCAGTACGGCTTTGCTCTCTGCTCTTCCACTGTGTCATTTCCCATCATTTGTTCCTCTTTCATCTCAGTCTCTCTTATTGAGACTTTTTTTCAACTGGGTCTCCAGCCTGACCACAAAATTAGCTGGTCCTCATTAGGAATCAATAGCCAGCCCTTCTGAGCTATGTCCCCCTGCTCTCCATCACCTACATGCACCCCGTCATGGTAGTCACACACAACATGCTGTCACAGCTGGACAAGCAGGTCTTGTCTGCTTTAGGACAGCATTGATTCCTTTCATTTTGGGACAAATAACTCTCAGCTGTGGGATCACATGGAAAGTGATTACCAGGGTAGAAGGAAATTTCAATTTATGGGCCCTTAAAGGAGCATCAGAGTGGATACAACACCAGAACCAAGGAACTCATTGAATTGTAGGCCAGGATGACCAAGGAGCATGGATGTCATTTTGCATGGGAACAGTGACCTCTTCCCAATTGTCCTTTACTCAGTCTTCTGAAAGCCCCCATCTCTTATACTGTAGGTCCAATAGATTCTCAAAAACATGACGCACATTATCTGGAGTTGCCCTTTCACACATGTAGCACACAACAGGAGCTTGTCCATGTCAGATGCATTCTCACCTACAGGAAATATTCCGTTTTGTTTAGGCGAGGGGTGACGCCTGGGTAGAACGTGCAGGGGCAGGACATGATGCAAAAAGTACGCTACAGAAACCGCAGTGGCTGTATTCGAAACCGCCTACTGCATACCGCGTACTGCTTACTACACAAGTATATACTGTATACTGCATGCTGTTTTTCAGTGTAGTACCCAGCATGCGACTATTAATGATTACATTTGTAGTATGTTACATTTTCGCATGAAATCATTGCGAGTTTAGAAACATCCAGATTTCCCCGTGGTATTTTCCAGTTCCAGATGCCACTTGCATTCTCACAAGTGAAAAGTATTGACGAGTTCACGAAAAGTATTCGCGAGTTGAAGTATTTTCAGGTTTTTTCTTTTCAATGTCTTACCTTTCCGTGGTACGGGCACATAATGTGGCACGGAGGAGGAGAAGGCGAACATAGCTATTGTACTTTTGGGTAGCCTATAAAAAAATATTACACATAGCCATCCAAATGGTGCTACTGGTACACATAATTTATTATTAATTATACATTTATTATAACAGGAAGGTAAGTTTTTGGTGTTTGCTATGTAATATTAGGTCACCTTTTCACGTATTTCACTATACCTATCACTATTACTTAGCTACAGCTTAGCTAGCTACTAACCAGATAATAAACTACTAACCAACGTTATTAATCATCTCAAAATAGTATGTATTTGGACGTATCCACAGTGTCAACGAGAGAGTGGAAAGCAATATACAGGCACGCAGAAAAGAGTACAAAGCAGATGTTTGTATTCGTCCGGTTTCGCGCCAGTCGCATGATAGAAAGATAGAAACATCATCAACAAACCCACTCGCTTGCCGTGGATTCTCCGGAACATGACCTGCTCTATTCACACATGGACTCAATCCGACATTAGACTGATTTTGTACTAGGGAGCTGGCAGAGTGAAGTCCGTCTCATGTCCAGTCCGACTGATTTGGACATTTGCGTTCTGACATACAGCTCCTCTGGGTAATGGCTAGATAAGTTCCGGCTTTCAGTGCATGTCTGAAAGGGGCTAGAGAGAGAGAGAAAGAAAGAGTGAAAGGAGGCTGATCCCACTGTGACACACTGAGTGTTATGATTTTTTGGACAAAGAGGTTACCAGGTTTCAGTATTGATTAAAAACCATGGACTTTATGTATGGCTGAGGCACAAACACTGAACTGTGGCATAGTTATTGTGCTGTACCAATGTTTTATGAATCAGGTCATGTTCCCTTGTTTTAATTATTTAAAACTACCAGACCCGATTAAAGTGACGATATGCTGGTTCAGGTCTTGGGCACTGACTTTGATGCACAGTTGGCCCTGCTTCCTGTCGGTTATCCTCACTTTCTGGACAATGTCCTGTGTCAAAATCACTGTACCCTTCCACTAACTCACAGCAAAAAAGGCCACAGAAGACAAGACTCTTAACTGTAGTAACATTCTTTTTCTCAATCTTTTCAGGACCATATTTTAAATATTTCAGTATTAGAACAGAATGTCAAAATGCCAACTGAAATAAAGCTGATGAAATATAGAAAAGGATTGTAGCTGGGGAGTTGCAGAGTGCTAATACCAGGGGTGAGGGCATGTGTGAGGGCATAGGAGGAGCAGGCCAAGCTTTACGGCTGAGGAATGTCAGCACAGGATTCTCAGCACAGCACTTTACTGGCAAAGGTCATATTCAGCTCAAGACTGCTCAGCACATGTTCTGGTATCATCTTTGAAAAATTAATTAAAGTTAAAATCAGCTCAGGTTGTTGATTGAAAAGGTAGTGTTTTTGATAATGTTTGATAATTTGTTGCTGTATTTGCTATGCCTGCAAACATTCATCCTGGATCATACATTTTGCACAACATTTTTTGGGGGTATGCCTGGATGAATGAACTGAATGAATCCTGTACCTGCTGTGGAAGGTAGAACAGATCCAGGGCAAGCTACTTAGTCTTCACAAAATCTACAGCAAGCTGCCTGGGCACAGCTGCCAGACTATCAGTTTGAAACTGTAATTGCTTATTTAAAGTGGCCTCTTTGTACTGTGAGGCCCAAGGTGGCTGCCTTAACTCCTAACCTTATCTTACTAATATGTGTGTAAAATATGATTCCTCTGAAGGAGAGCCGTCTTTTCATTCATGAAATGGAAGCTTTGCACTCTTGGAGTATTAAAAACATATTGCTCATTTCAGAAGCAATTTTTTGTTGAAATAGCACAGGCTCATGTTTGTCAAGGAATATGGATTCATATTATTGCTGTCCCTGTGTATTGTAACATTTGTAAGATTTGTTAAGATGACAGAAAAGTCAATTGCAGTAAAAGTTCTTTTTCATAACTGTGTACCAGAAGGAGACTGGACTGTTTCAAATGATGATTCAGTTTTGTACTGTTCTCAGGTCAACCTGGTAGCTCATACGTGCATGCAGACCATAAATCAGAGCCTCATGCCAACTTATTACATTTAATTTTGGACAAAACTATGTTACAAATGGCTGGAAAAGTAGAGAAAGCCAAATCAGCAAGGAAACTCAAGTACTGTAAAAGCACTACAGTGCTACTTGACCTATGACATGACAATGCTTTCCAAAACACTGCTGTTCAAAACATCTCTGAACCCAAGGTTGGGGAGTAACGGAGTACATGTAACGGCGTTACGTATTTAAAATAAAACAAAATATGAGTAACTGTATTCCATTACAGTTACCGTTTAAATTGATGGTAATCAAATTAGTTACATTTTTAAAAAATTTAGATTACTGAAGGGATTACATTTGATTTTTTCATTTAATATAATTTTTTTTCATTTAATGTTTATTCAGTTGGAAAATCTATCCAATGATAGGCAACTCCGGGGCGTAGCCTCCCATATGCCCCTCACAAAAAAAAAAAAAAGTGCGCAGCCTGCCTGACTCACAAGACAGTAGAATGGAGAGTGAGACAGAAAGCAACCAGCGCAACGTGTTTATGTCATGGAAATACCAGGACCATTTTACTTTCAAATTTGGCAAAGGTCGCACCATAACAGTACAATGCAACCTGTGTTTGCCAGCAACCAAACTGCTATCTGCTTCAAAAGAGTCGACCTCTAACCTTGAATTAAGTTCTTTTTTTCAATATTTAAGCTAATATTGATCGCTAGCTAGCTATCTTACATAGTCTGGCTGCACTGGATTAGCTATTCAGATAGCTAGTAGGCTAGTAGGTATGGTATCAATGTTAACTAGCCTATGCGTAGATACAGTGACAAAACAAGTGAAATTTCACATGTTCAAAACTGTGATTACTCCAACAATTTTACACTATGCATATTATGCATTAAATTGTTAAGCTACTCCTTTCTCACAATTTATTTAGGGTGGTTCGTGCCTTTTCTAACTCATGTTTTCGTGTAATGTACAGTTTTTGAATTATCATTTACAATTCTGAAGAAACTATGAAATGCCTTAACATGGGGGTGCCAAAATGTTAGCCACAACAATGCTAAGTCAACATTCTAAAAATAACCGTTCAGAACCTTTGTCAGAAGAACATTCTTTAAAAAACCTTTAAGTACTTCAAATGGCTTCTGTATTTCGGTAATGAGAGAAATTTTATTTAAAAAGTATATTAAAATATTTTGAAAACTACTTTAATGTACTGTTGTGATCATTTCATGCTCCTGTTTATCTAAATGTCAAAAGTTCAGTAAAATAGATCTTTTAATTAATTATTTAATTAGATCTTCCTCCTTCATTATAAAACATATCAGTAATGAGAATTATACTGGTGCAAGTCCTTATAAAACTTTCACAAAACGCTTTAAATGTGTTTTTTTCCATGTGAAATGTTATCATAATTAAAAAATATAGACTGCATTTTATGTATTGCAGCAAAAAAAAAATCACTCAAGTTTAGCTATTTTGATTTTCACATCACTTGGACATAGTTCGTGAGAATAACCCGACCAGTATATGCCACATTCAGACTTTTACTTACTTAAAAATTAAAAACAGTGTTCAGAAAGTAATCCAAAGTATTTAGATTATGTTACTTACCACGAGTAATCTAACAGAATACTTTACAAATTACATTTTAGGGCAAGTATTCTGTAATCTGTAGTGGAATACATATTAAAAGTAACCCTTCCAACCCTGTTTGAACCATATGTGGCTTCATTTCAGGCAAAAAGCATGCACCACTCAGCAGTTCGATGGGGTAGTTTCCTGAGAAATCAAACATTCTCTTTTCTCTCAAGCAGCCTTAAATGGTGCCTTAGAGGATTGTCAATATTTTTCAATGAGTATGGCCATGATTACTACCACTACCATGATTACTAAAGGGAGAGCCTTCTTTTTTAGATGAATTATGTATCATTAATACAACAAAAGTGAATTTATAACACTGCCCCACTGCACGGCTCTATATCATCATAATCCATAACAAGATAACATATTTTAATACTTTTGGCTTTGCAATATTATTTTGTCTTACATTGTAATGATGGAGTTGAAAAAACACAGACTGGAATAAACATGTGGTCTATCTATCTATCTATCTATCTATCTATCTATCTATCTATCTATCTAAATGTTGAACACACAAGACAATCTCACCTTGCAAGTTAGTATTACAGTTTAAACAAAGATCGGCTAGGAGTAACAATAAATGTAACCAGTGAAATAATTTCATCTTTACAGTTACAGAGAGAGAGAGGGAGAGAGAAAGAGGGAGAGAGGGAGAGAGAGAGAGAGAGAGAGAGAGAGAGAGAGAGAGAGAGAGAGAGAGAGAGAAAGAGAGAGGGAGAGAAACAAACCATTGAGATGAGGCACACAGGGGAATGGAGGTGTTATGCGTAGTGCATATGGCACCTTTAAAATGATCCATTAGCACATACTGTAGCAGAAAAAGACCTGAGCTGACATAACACTACAGTAGATACAATCTCCATTTTCACTGCCTGATGAGAATGGATATCATTCTGCAAAAACAGTTGTGCAAGTTAATCACTCACATGGTTTGAGCATTCTGCCCTTTCCCGCTCTCTGACCACCACCCAGCCCCCTGTTGGCGCCTTTGCCTTGGGGGTAAAGGCAAGCTACAGGCTTTGGTGCATTTCTGCTTAGTGGGGGTGATCTTAGACTGAGCTATCATCTCTTCACAGTGCTGGCCCACCCAGACACTGATTTATAATTTTAATATCCTTAATTTCCACACCGGCACCCATTTTCCAAAACTCATTTTCCAATTTATGTCATACTGTGTGACCATTTTTCTTAATACAACATATGACAAGTTGGTTCTGAGGCCGATATGCAATTCAGATTGAGTGTTTTACAGGCACTGTGGCAGATCTTCTGGGCTGTTTTTATGTATCTTTATGACTGTGTGTTCATTTTTTTTTGCATGGGGTAAATTTGAAAGTGTACAGTATACAGAAAAAATGGTTTTGCAGAATAAATGGCTGCAGGGAGCAAAATAATCACTCAGTCATAAATCTCATCCACTTAAACCTCATTATAATAACTAAGAAATATGATGGTGGCAACAACAATCTGATGAAATATGTATGCATATTAGTAGAGTGAAAATGTAACATAGGACAATTTTCCTGTCTTTAAATTAATCTCAATGTTAATTAGTGTAGGGGTGTCCCCTTCCTTTGTAAAAAAAAAGCTACCAAAATATAATTCACTCTTACGGATTCAGTACAGTATTATAGTAAAATTTTGAAAGAGTTGGAGAGTAAAGGTGGAAAGTGTGGTGACTGCGACTGAACTTGTGATGCTCTGTGAAAGTATGACCAGTTCTGAACCCTGAATTGACAGGTAACAAATTTAAATCACTCCTGAAAGAATATTAAGTGGAGACCAAGAGGTTGTAGTCCATACCTGGCAGTATCATGGAGCTCTGTGGTTCTGCTGGAGCTGACAGATTGGCTGTCTCTCTGGCGCACTCTTTGCTCCACAGGTCTTCTGGTACCCTCTATGGTGTCTGCAGCACTGCACCGAGGACCTGGGGAGCATGACAGACAGGGTCATGCACACAAGCTCCTCAATCAGAGGGCAGATGAACATGACACCAGATGACAAAAGATAGAAAAGTCAGTCCTCTTGTTATAGATGTCAGACATAGAACACATACAACTCATAAAACTGAATTAGGAGTCAGTGTTGGGTGGAGATGGAAATTTTTCACTTCCACTTCTAAACTAATGCTAAGCTCTGCTCCACCCCAGGTGGATTTTGGCATGACTCACGACAGAGATGCATGGTTCTGCGGCTGGCCCTGGCTTCTTGAGATGAGTCATCCGGCCAGTGGAATGGCCGACAGTGCCTTGGTGGCAGTACACGCCCCCTGCTGGTGCAACAGAAACTTAAATGCTCCTTAATGATCACAAAAAACTTTTTTTAATGAGGAGATGTGGGTGACTATGCCAAGGTGTTTGCATGCAAGTGTGTGTGTATGTGTGTGTGTGTGTAAGAAGGGAGGCAGCTTGGAAAAGGCTATGTGGCCCGGCCTGCACGGCAGCATGACCTGCTCTTCCTGCCACCAGCCTGCTATTGACTTGCATCGAGCGGCAGGCTGCCAGCGCGTGTTTCTTCCCGTCGAAAGAGGGTAAAAATAACAGGAACAAGTTGTCGGAAATGAAATTTCAATTCATCCAGTCCCTTTATACACTGGTACGGGAACTCACAGTGGAGAGGAGGGATCAATAGTGTTTAGACAGCAGAGCAGATTTTCTAAGCGGCGGATCAATAGGAAAGAGAAGGGAAAAAATACCCAGGCTTTTCTTTAGGTGTTGTAGTAAATAGGAACAAATCAGTGGCCTTAGGCTAAATGGATTGACCAGCTGTTTCCCAGTTTTGTGCTGTAAATAAATATCTATTCTGAATGCTTGGGTGAAGGCCTGGGGGGAGGCTCGCGCTGCCGCGGCCAGGCTCAGACACACACCTGCACTGTGCCAGGTGCTACACGAGAGACTTTTGTGCTGCCCAGCACCACTACCGCAGACAGCCAAACCCCTGCCTGTGCCTAACAAAACTTTTTTTATGTCCTATGCATTTTCTTTGCCCAATGCTACTCTTGAGTCATGCAGGCAACCAAATGAAGTTTTAACTTTGTTATAAAGATGGATGCCGAGGTATTGCATTGCAATGTGATCTTCTGTTGAAGAAGAATGGTAATGTTGTGAGCTTGAAGCTTCCATCTCTCTGTCATAAAAGACTGTAAATATTTTTTTCCATAAAATGGAGCCTGTTTGGTACAGTGTTTTTGTTATCGATCACACCAAAAGGTTATGAATATGATAGCCTCATACTTCCAGGATCCTCACATTTCACCCACACTGTGGACTAATGCCATGCAATTTGTTCACTTTTACTCCTATTAAGGACACTACTGGTCATTTTCAGTTATTATTAACTACTCTGTTAGAAGATATGATCTCTCTAATTCTTTAGTGAGCCTTCAGCCCTATGAAAACAGCAAATGAAAACTAAAATAATGGGTAAAAACAAAGGAAGCACTGGTTGTTTCAGTGGTTAGAAGCAGTCTCAACACTATTTGCTGAAATATTAAAAGAACATGACCCTGTTTAGGGGCTGGTATTGACATTAGCTGCAGGAAGACGCATGGAATGGCTGACTTGACAGTGTCTGGACTCTACGACAGGGGCTATGTAAACGTAATAACCTTCCAGCACTAGACCCAGATGGAAAAGGGCCATCGTGCTTTCCACCCTTAGTACTTACATTCCTGTTCCCTTACACACACGTTAAAATGATTTATAATTGTCCCCATTCTGCCAGTTGGTCAATGATCACAGGAGTGACATGAGAAAGTGGCACTCAAAGTCCAGGCTGCCAGCCTAAATTCATGTTACATGCTAGTACAAATCTGGGTCAACTGGGAGCCTTGTCTTATTTTGGGAGAACAGATGACCTTACTTTGCACACAAAATGTATATCCTGTAAACTCTGTGTTTCTTTGTTTTGTAAAGTTTTTAAAGTGCTATTGATGATATAGAACACTCTAGACTAAAAGGCCATCCACACGTAGCCTTTCATTGCTAGTCTAGACTGAGACTAAAGCCATGATTCAGTCAGAAATGCCATGTATTCTCAAGGAAAGGATTAATTCTAAGCACAGTTTAACTGAAGTAGTAGTTAAATGTAAATAGTTAAATTTATTATGGTGAAATTCAAATATCTCAGCCATTTCACTGTAATTGTTGCTGAGATTTTATGCACCAACTCTGACTATGACTACACCAACTCTGACTTTTTACAAGCAATAAATTTCAACCATGGCTGAAAAAAATTGTGCAGTTGTTTTTGTTAGTAAGGTGACACAAATATGTTAGTATAGGTGAAAACCTTGTTTTCATATATATATGTTTACTCTTAAAATATCAAATGATTTGTACTGGGAACAGATTTTATTTAAATTCATGAAATGTTCTGTTCCCCCATTTTAATTCACAGTGTTTGTATATCAACACTCCAACATTTCACAGCCTGAGGCCCTGCAGTATCAACCAAAGGAATGGGTGTAGCCATCACTAGTGGTAACTAACAATACAATTGGAATGGAAGCAGAAGCTACTTCCACTTGCAGCAGTTGATGCAGCCAATATGGCAATGAGTGCACTGCAACTTGTCCATTTCCCGTTGACTATAATGGAGAAACAAATAGAATTTACTACTAAACGAATAAATTCACACTGATATTTTCCACATGGATTACTTGGTGTGATTCCAAAATGATGTATGGATAATGTTGCTTTCCAATCTGTAGTCTAAAATACAGGGCTCTGAGTGACTGAGATCTCTGAATGTAATGGGTAAATGAGGAATGGCTGACAAACATAGGGAAAAAGAGAGAGCGAAAGGAAATACCAGACTGTACAGTAAGCAGGGGGTATAGTTTTTTTTCACTGATAATTTTGCTGACGAACTGTGCGTTTCATTATGACTGTAATGATCATGTTGCTGTAACAAATTAGTGTTTAATGTTAAGGTTGCTGTCTGTGTAACTAATGCAGCAAGCACTCACCATTTATCAGTAAACAGGTGCTCGTGCATCTTTCTTAACACGGTCACATTGATATTATAAGGACATTTGGACAATATAATCTAGGGGAGTATATGGTGCTAAGAATAGGATAGGATAACTTCACAAGAAATTCAAATTATGCTAAATTGGCTATGGGTGTTCTATTAGAGAGTGCTTGCTAGCCAGCAATAGGTGTACTTGATTCCTGATTTACCATACCTGTTGTTTGCTAGCTAGCTCACAATACACTAGCTCATTGGTCTATCTAGTCTACACACACTGTATAACTTGCTACAGGAGATGTATTTTTACCAAAGCACAGTTAACTGTTACAGTTCAACTGTTCTAATACTCTAAAACCTATCCTGCTTGACTGCACTTTAGATAACTCATTAGCTAACACTGCGTAAGCGCTCTTGATTCAGAAAATGTCATTGTAAAGATTCACATAATAATATGGCTAATATGCCCCTCTGTTAGGCTAACCACTATAGCTAAATAAACTAGACTAACTAGGCTGACTCACTAAACTAAATCACATTAGTACATTTTCCCAAGCAGGCAAAACATGTGTTGAGCAGGTAAAACCTCTTGCTTATTGATAATGTGTCAAATCATCAGCATGCAATCCCTTGCTTTGGACAATGCACATGGTGCACACCCAATAGCATAAGTAGTGTCCACTCCATTTGAAAATCTGAATAATAACCAACCACTCCTTCAGCATAATAATATCCACAGTTACAAACCATTCAGCCACATGGTGTCCTAAATCATTAGCATGTAGCCTTTGCTACCATTAATATGCTGAGCTCAACCAGATTTTACAGACAGCCATTAGCTAACTAGTAAACTAGCTAGGTTGCCAGGAAAATATGATACTTGTTTGATTTATTTGTAATCTATTCTCCATATAAATTAATTGACATTAAAAACAGAACAGAAAAAAAGATGCCACAAACATTTTATGTTGTTAAAACTGTTTTTGATGGATCAGTAGTTCTTCTTGTACTACCATATACCATACTCATTAAAATTAGGGATTGTGATATTGAGTAATATTGGAAACAGGCAAAGGATTCATTGAACAGAAACTGGCCCTTCAAAAACCTCATGCCTCGAGCCTGACTACCATCAATTTCAAGCACTTTTCCCTGCTTTTTGGTTTTTGAATCCCAGTGAATCTCACATGACCCTTACCAGGATAGGGCTGATCTTTATAAGCATAAAGCTCATTTGTTTGAATATGGCTAAACTCTTTTTTCCTCTAAGAAGGCATGGCGATTTTGCTTGAATCCTAGTCTAGGAATTTGGCCACATTAGTGTTCAACCCAATGCCTTCTAAAGCACATTACACATTGTAATGATCTTATTCTTTATGCCTAAACTCTATGAGATCTGTATATTCTAAGAGGAAGTGAAAATGAAAATAAAGCCATTTCATTGCAATATTCTTCTCAGCCATTTCAATGATGCGGTACCCACTTAAGAGCAGGCTGTTTCATTTGAAGTCATTTTATTTTTTCTCTTTCTTCAATAAAGACAGCATAAATGGAAAAGCTGTATGCACAAACTGCCATTAAATATTTAGTGCAGACCAAATTATTAGGTTTATGAACTCCCTATTTTTTCTGGAACAGGATTATGTTGAATATTAAAACTGTTCCTCTGTACAAATGGCAAAGCACAATATGAAAGCTGCTGAATAAAAACTCACTTTCAGACAGGGAATTAAATGAGCCATCAGATCATTAACCCCATTGCTTGTGAGTCCATGCCCACTGGGGACTTGTTTTTTTCTCACTGTTTTGTCTTGTGTTTATCCCCAAGATGTCAGCCGTAAGACTCATCATCGCACATTGAGAACACCAGGGTTGGTGCCACTGACAGCTGTGTTCTGTTTGTTTTGCTTTTTGATGCTGAGCATCACCAGGGTTGGGGGTGGGGGTGGGGGGAGGTGTTGTTGTATGTTGCCTGCTACCTGCCTATCTAATCCTCATCAAGATTAATTACATTGGTAAATTTAAATTTAGCTCAAACTGACAGGCGATTTTGATTTGAATCATGAGGTAAAACCTGTTTCAGCTTGGAGGTTGCTCATGGTGCCAGATAAGGGAGAATGGCATGGAGAAGACACCAAACCTGACCAGAATTGGGTAGGGCCAAGCCATTCAATAGAAACATGGGAGCGCAATGGTTAAACTGTAGGTTAGATAAACAGATCCTGACAAAGGGTTCATAGGCAGGGTTCATAAGAGGGTTAAGGGTTCATATGAGCAATGATCTGCTGCTGTTTCCATTGCTATTCCCTTAAACCCCTTTATATTTTTATGACTATGTTATATCTAGTTCCTCACCCCGGATATTTTGAAAGGACAGACAGTTTTGTAACTCCTCATTAAGGACTGAATATCAGTAGCTAAATGCTAAATGCTTTGTGTTGTCCATTGAAAATCACTCTATCTACTGGGAAGGTTTTAATTGTCTTGACACAGTCACAACCTATGCCGCTCTATTTTTATGATACACAATTCATTTTAAATGTAATATGCTTACAAAAATAGAATATTGCATATACAGTAATCAACAAACATTTATTATTGTGTGCCATCCCAAACACAATCAGTGTCATACTGAGCAGTAATGCCTACATATAGTATGAACATCCCTCACAAGTCCTGAATATTTCTTTCATTCTTACTTTAAGGTATTTGGGAGTTGTGAAGGAGAGATGAGGGCTATTGACAGTGTTTATGTTCTTATGCCTGGACAGCAGCTCCTAATGTGAAAGCCAGGGCACTCCAGTATGCAGATGCCTGGGGCTATTCTCTAAGTGGTCTTTGCTTTGAAAACACAGGTGTCCTTAAGGGGATGCAAGGGGGGGGGGGGGGGGGGGGGGTGCACTGGAACAGGCCCCATGCAATGCTTTGAATAATACATCCATACATCATCAGTCTGTGTCAGACTTTGATTCACGATGGAGGACTTGCAGAAACCACTGTGGTATTAGCTTTAATAATGCAAACTGGGGTTAGGTGCTTACTCTTTCTTGACAAATATGGGCAAATCAATTAATTGCGCTGACACTTCCCAATAGCACCCATATAAATTCAACATGGTGGTTCCTTTCTTGTTTTCATATCATGAAGTGATGAGAAGCAGAATGAATTTTTTAGGGAATATTTTAAAAATACCAGACAGCCCAGAGCATCTGGTCTTTTACACATGTTGCTTTAAAAAGTTTTGACTACTTCAACATGAATTATGTGCATGTTTGCCAATTCAGGAGTGTCTTCAAAATATTTCATGTGTGGACTCACAGACTTGGGCAGGGATTATACATACATGGCTAAATCTTAAAATCGAATTTTCACAGAGAACAAGGTGTTTTTCCCAACTGGCCAGCATGTTAACAATATTAAAACTGACATATAAATAAAAAATGCAAGAACATGTAAGAAAGGGATTATGACAAGACCCTTCACTTTAAGAGGGGCTATTAGAACATTGTGAGAAAGGCCTGAAGTTTGTTCCACTGGATCAATGAGGACACAAGGAGGTGATACTTCTTCACAACACTGTGTGGCCCTGTGTGATGAGAAGCGGGGAGAGCGGTGGTGGGGTGGTGCTGTAGGCTCCTGCTACTCCATCCTAACCCTAACCCTTTCTCACCCTAACTACCAACTAAACCTAACCCTGATTCCAGCCTCACCCAAAACTAAGAAACATTCAGGTGCTTTCAGAAGCATCTGTATGCAGACATGGTCTGAAATATGTCGTTTTGTTATTGTTATGTTATTATTAATAATAACAACAAGAATAACAATAATAACACAATACTCAACTTAGCGATAACTCAGTTATCAATTTATAATTACATTTCCAAACCCTTGTATTATATTACTGCCTAATAAAACTATTCCCCAAGTATCAAAAACAACAGAATGAGACTGTAAAAGCAGTGGTATGAGCACAGTATGTTTTCCATTCATTTTGAGCCACAATATTGTTGGCCTGACTATGGTAGACACAAAGAGAAATAAGAGATGTGAACAATCACATACACAAGCTCATTAAACTCCCTTTTTCAATTAAATTTGATTTCCTTTTCCATTTTCTCTCAAAATGGCTCTCTCATTCATACTTTATTTCTTTCTATGGTCTCGAGGTAATAAACATTGTCTTATTATCATTATTATCATCTTAACAATATTTTTCAATATGGTGGAAAATTCAGCCTACTGCTGAAGTGGCAGGTGAAATGTGAACACACTATCACAGAAATATGCAGTTGCCATGGCGATGTGACTAGAGAATCAGATTGCGTGAGGGAACGTGACTCTGTATAAAGTATTGTTGATGCTACATGGAGGAAAACACACTTGACCTCAACAGCCACTAGCAATTGATATCTATTCGATTTAATTTATTTGTAGTTTTGTGCCCATGGACAGTTACAATGTCTTGGCTGTGCCAGCCACTGCTTTGCCACTGACAGAAAGCCAGGGAATTTTGTGCTGAGCTTGTGCTGCCACCCTGAAAGGGAGGTGTCAACAATACAACAAGGAGCCCCCTTAGACTTATTTATGGCTGAGTAGAATAATCTGCATTTAATGCATTTGAAGATATTAATCCTCAGAACTGCTGCAAACATTCTAAATCACTGGCAAAGGAGTCCGGATGTGATGTAACTCAAACATCTTACTGGTCTGTTTCACATACCACCTCAGTAAAGGAGATCTAGCTACACTGGTGATGACTAACTCACACGCCTGAATGAAAACGCTAAAGCAATCAGGCATTTATGAGGTGCAGGAAGCACAACATTTCAACCTGACAGATACATATATTACACACATATCATACATGCATAAATTCTCCAAAATATAAAATGCAAGAAAAGCAAATAGTTGAGGAATGGCACTTTTGATCAGTGTCAGTCATAGAATGAGCAGAGATGTTTCCCAAGCTGTGTAAATGACTCTTTGGTGTGTGTCTATACTGTTTTGAAAAACCAATTAGCTGTGCCATGTCCTTTTAAAAAATACATGTATAGTCCAAATACAACGTGATATCTTTTCTTGGCACATGCAGATTTCTACATACTGGTGGTAGTGTTTTTCTGTTCTGCCATAGACTCAATGAGTTTTATGCAACAAAGATACAAAAATGCTCTGATGCTATTACACTTATGTGGAAAAGTGTTCACGGGAAAGGTGAATTTATAGCAGGAAGGGTTTTAAGGGCAGTTAAAGATTTTTGTGAATAATTACCAAAACTTCATATAATGAAAAGGATACTGGTGTGCTGCTAGTATCATATGCACCCTTCTGATGATGTCTGGAAAATTAAGGCAATGATCAACAGGAAACTGATGATGATAACTTTCCAAAACTAAATCCCTGAGTAAATCTTTTTTAGAATTAAAACAGCAAACTTATCAAAGTATAATCATTCATTGGAATTTACTTATTTTAAGTGAATATACATATCAGTTGAAGACCTTAAACATATTAATATTAAATGTCGAAAATATGTGTGCCCTTTATCCATACAAACATTCGCCACTTAGCTATGATGCAAGACATAGTAAATACACACTGGTATGTGAAATATGTATATATGATGATGATAATTGTTGCAAAGTATGCCAATACAAATAGACAGCATCTATATCACACTTAATGTGGCTAGGTACAAACCAACAAGAAAATAAAATGACTTTATTCCATGTTGTAATCAGAAAACTTTTTTTCCTTCAATGAACTATTTCCCTTAAAAGGAGCCATATCAAAACTTCTCTTCTGCCAAATTCAGTATCTCTGGCCCTAATTTAGATGCCCTGCTCTAAGAAGTAACTGTATTTCTGTGCCCTCAAATGCTAACACAAATTGTGACCATTGCAGAGGTCACTACCTCCTTCTCAGCACTGTCATGAAAAGCAAGGGTCTGCTTTTTCCAAATGATAAGAATTAAAACAAAACCAAGCAACTGCTGCATCAAACCAACATAAAGCAAAATTTGTCATATATGAATCGAGAGCAAATGGCAAGACTTAAAATAGGTATCTATATAAATGATTAAAGTAGTTTGAACGAAAGAAGAAAAATCAGCCCTGCTGAAGCAATTATGGATCTAATCAGAGCTTTCTGCATGAAGGTACTGCTCTCCTATCTCGCTCCCATTTGCATCATAACACTGCGTGCAATATTAATTTCCCAGTTTACTGCTTATTGGAAGTGCAAAGTATGAAAAGCCATTAAGGCTGCAAATGGGAAAGCAATTTGCTGTCACACGGATTCAGCTCTATTAAAGAGAAAAATCTTGTTAACCATTTGGAATTAGAGTCATTTGGCAAAAGGCATTCTGCCGCACTCCACTAAAATAAGTAATTATGCTTCCTTTCTTTCTCTCTCTCACACTCCTTCATTTGTGAGGGTGACTGAGGCGGGAAGCAGGAATCAGAGGTGGGGCTGGAGGGCTGCAGGGGTGAATAAGTGGATGCAAAAGCAATTAAAGTTGGTTGCTATCTGTTTAGTGATTGCATAGTGCAACCACAGACACTCTCATGCACACATAATGGGAAGAGAATAACAAGAGAATGGGCAGACATCACAGCATCGGCAGTCTGTCCTTCCGCCTCTTCTCATCACTCTCAACTTCCCACAGGGACCCTTCCTGCCTGTACAGAAGTCTGTCAACCTTTAACCTGAGCCAGAACAGCCTGACACACACAAACACACATACATGTCAACACAAACAAGAATCAAAAACACTTATGTGCAAAGCGATATATAAACACTCAAACACTCTACTGTATGAATGTATAAGGAACTCCCGGTGTGGGTCTGTCATAGGGAGACAGCAGCATTTCTCCTGGCTGGTAGTTAATTGGTTAAAGGTGTGTCTCTCACCCGCTTCTCAGTGCTCCCAGCCCTGTTCCCCCCGGCCCGCCTCAGCTCCCTCCATTAAGCTCTCTGCAATTTATGGAGCCGCAGGCACGTCCGCCAAGGTGGTTTATGGCAGGACCTGCAGGACCTATTAAGGACACACTGCGCTCTCCATCCTGACCACAGGTATCGATCGGTAGGGCGATGACCGCTGCTTGGTCGAGTAGTTAAAACCTCCTCTGAAATCTCAGCAGGAGATTAAAATGAGGCCTCTGTGTGTAATGATCTGTGTATGAATGGAATAAGGAGGCGAGGGAGACAAAGAGAGGAGAAATTAAATCATTCTTTGCTGCTTTTTAAAGAGATGCGTCAGCCAACCATGTTTAGATGCTTAATGGTGAGTCTGTTTTTGAGAGGAGATTAAAAATGAGGCTACAGACAATGTAACTGGATGAAATTTAAAGAGCACCTTGGGTTGTTCTCTGTAAAAGTGCAAATAGTTTATCTTTCAGCAATCATTTAACATATATACATAATTGAAATGCATTTGAGATTTTTTGGAAAAAGGCAAACATCATTTGAAAGTCTTGCCCAGCTACTTAGATGTACCAACCTCACAGCAGGTAAAAGACTTAAATAGGTCTGATTTAATCTTGGTTCAGCCAGACACTTTCCCTGTGTTAA
Source organism: Megalops cyprinoides (assembly GCF_013368585.1). Taxonomy (NCBI): domain Eukaryota; kingdom Metazoa; phylum Chordata; class Actinopteri; order Elopiformes; family Megalopidae; genus Megalops; species Megalops cyprinoides. The sequence continues at coordinate 16,962,325 of NC_050590.1, forward strand.
ATAATTTCCTAGAAGGTCAACAAGTATATTTTACTAGTTGTATGGAGGGCTGCTGCAGAGTAATCCTTGTGGAGAGAAATAGTGCGATGTGTCCACAGGCTTTGGGGCTGAGGAATGCTACCCTAATTCTCTCTTTAGCTTTTAAGTGCTGTATAAAAACACTCTTGGTGCTAACTGCAGGATAACAGCAGCACACAGAAGCACATCAGAATTAATGTGTGAAAAAGAAAAGAGAGAGAATATGCACATAGTAATATGAAATGTTTTCATCTCTTTAACCCTACTATTATCCAGGGTCAGAGCTGGCTCCTCTGACCATGGCAGGATTTGACTGCAGGGGGGATACAGGTGCAGGGGGGGGGGGTCACAACTCTGCTGTATGCACTGGGTCATAACCTGCTTATGTGCTACCACAACAGGAAGAAATGAGAAAAAACAGGAAAGCATTCAACTAAAACAGTGCACTAGGATATAAAAGGAGAAGCTAAAGATAAGAATAGCTGAAGTGGCAGACAGACAAACAGCCAGTACAAGGCCGGGGGAGGGGTTAAAAGCAGGGCAGGGTGCAGTAGTCCACCCTTGTCAAGACTGACAACACCCCAACTCCCCCTTTCCTGCACCCCAACCACTGGTGTGGCTTTCTTGGCCTGGTCTCATTAACACAAACCTCTGACATCATTAAGACGTTTCCAGGAAAATTAATTGAAAGACAGATTAAAAATAAATTAAGAAAAATGTGTTGCAGAATGCCCGCGCGCACTTCATAAATCATCCAGCAAAGCCAGGAGCGGGCTCCCCGTAATTAACTGCAGACTATTTATTTTATCCTGACGATATAAATTAGAATTCAGACACACAGATTATATTAGGGGTGTCTGTCATGCGGAACTGCTGCGGGATGTGCAGAATATTTTAAGGATACAAAGAGGCCGTGGAGAAGGAGAATGGGGGAGGGAGGTAAAGGGAGAGAGGGAGAGAGAAAGTGGGGAAGAGAGGAAGGACACAATTGATGAATTTCAGAAATCAAACAGCATTTAAAGGCACTGGAAAGGGATACTATGGCTTTCATACATAAATGTAAACAAATTTGTTTTGTACACATCTGTGGATAAGATAATATAATTTGCAATTTAAATAAAATATTTAAGTAATTTAAATAAAAGTATTTAAGTCATTTAACATTTTGTAAGCTAAAGAGGGGTGATAATTTTCTTTAGAAATAAATATAAGTCAATAAATACGCACCATTTATTAGCTTTAGGTACTGTCTACATTTCCTGAGCATGTATATGAAATACGTGAGTATATTTGAATGATTCCATATGCCACACTAATTCAGCATTGGTTTATTTCAATAATTAGATACTCCCCACTAATACAAAATGACATATGCTCCAGCGCTATTTGCACCTGTTTGTCCCTCTCTCTCGCTTGCTCTTGGTCCACATCACAGTCATACTGGTGCTCTGCCCACCTTTCACAGGGAAGAGTGCTATGTGATACTAGGCTGAGATCTGCTCTGACGGCTTGTGTCTGATTCTCCTCCACAGGGCGCTCTGGCAACACACTGTCTCCCTGTGGGTGTCTGCCCCAAGCTGGCATTGTGCCAACACCCTCCAACACCAACATGCTGGCCTGGCACCAATCTCCCCACGCCTCTGTCTGTGAGTCACTCCATTAAGATGCCTGGGGAATTCTATTCATTTTTCTCCCCAATGCTTCGCAACAGCTGAGTGTAAGAGTTTATAGCAATGCCCTCCAACCACTGAAACTGCAGCAGTGACAGAAACAAATATACTAATGAAAAAGAAGAAAAATCCATCTTTGAACATTTCCAAAGCAGCTCTTACCCAGTTGGTTATACAAGACATTTATACATTGTGCTGCCAGCATAGTGCAATTTAATGTTAGAGACATTTCATATTGTTATATAAGATACACAATCCAAATCTTTGAACAAAATCCCTACTGTCTCCTTAAGAAAAAGAGGAGTAACCACTATTAAAAATGGAGCCACTGCAATCTGAACACATTACAGTACACTGTATAACATTACTTTGCTATAAGATAGTCTTGAAAATCCAGAATCCAGTTTAAACCTTAACCCAATGGTGATGGTGGGTTTCAATGGAACTCTAACCATGTCCTGTCAGATTGTGTTGTAGATATATCATCTTTATGAGCAGCAGATGGGTGAGGCTATAACCCCTAAGAGGTACTATGCTCATGTGAGCTCATTCGTTCTCCAAGTTCAATTCAGGATGAGGACCACAGTTATGATGACAAGTTTTCATCACAATTCACCTGATTGGGCAAGTTCACAGAGAGACATGCTACTGCTAAAGCCTCTCTGAAGAGGCACGCACTTCTAGGGTGGAGTGAGTTACATGGCCAGGAAAATGGGCAACTGTGTGAGTCAAGGTGCAGGTCCTACAAAAGGCTCACAGAGGGTGAGAAGTCGAGAGGAACGCGGCACCAAACTACAGCAAAAAACATCAGTGGAAGAGGAGCCACTGCTGTTTGTGGATGTGCCAGGTTCATATAACCATACAATCAAGGGACCCTCATTACATTCCCACATTCTGCCTGCATTCTGTGCCTCTGCTGCACTATAGCAATGCTGAAACCAGTGATAACAATGCACAGGCAAATATGATGGTAATAATAAAATGCAATGGAAACATTAAAAAAAAAAAACATTCACAACAGTTTTTTTTGTTGGTCAGGATAAAGGAACATGTGTCATACTGCACATTATGTACAACTCTGTGATGAAGCGGGAATATTGTCACAACAAAAGAGCAAAAGCAGAGAGCAGGAGGTTCAGGGAAGCGGTGGTGAAACACTCCAGCAACAAAAAAAGATTAATCAAAGGCAGGTAAATCAAGGAAATTGTGTCTGTAATTACAGAATATTTGCAATGCAGACAAGTGTAACTGTAACACTGAGGTCAAAACTTCTAGCCTATCTCATGGCAAAAACATGCCATGAGATAGGCTAGGCATGAAAAAGCACTCTGTGGAGGAAAGAAAAGAATTCTAGACTTGAGTTATATGCCTTTGAATGAGGCTTTGGAACACACTGGACAGAGGAAATGCATTTCACAAAGCATTGCACTGCTGAGGTGGCGTCCTCATCAAAGAAAAAGGAATGTTTTTTTTTCTTGGTACATTAAGTCATTCCTCTGAGGGCTAAATCTTAAAAGAAATCCCAGAGCTGAATCAATCAATGACAAAAACAGACAAATTGGACTACAGGGTTTTTCCCATGAAGTGAGATAACTGAAAAGTTGCTTTTCTCCTGAGTTTATGATGAGAATATTGTTTTCATGACATATTGTTTCCACCACATTTGACTTAATTCTATCAACAGCGTTATAGGTTGATTTCTAAAGATACATCTACCTCATGTATATCCAATCAAACTCACTCCCTATATTTAATTTTAAACCACTGTTTGTTTCCTATGGCATTGAACACATTCAGAGAATTTCAAGCACCAGCTATGCATCCATGTAATGATATTAAATATTAATATGTTAAATGTTGCAAATTTCTTATACAGTAGAGATTGGTGCCCTTCAACACAGTGGAAAGGTACTTTGTTAGGTTTTCATATAGTAGGGGTGCTGTAATATTAGACACTTGATAATGAATGTGAATATACAGGAATGTCAGATTTTGAGCACCATTGGAATTGGTTCAGGCACACGGGTCAATAACAGTCTGATCCCTCAACTCAAAAGGCAGTGTTTGGCAGACAGTCTCGCAAACTGCACCTCGGAGAGAAAAATCACCATTACCAGACATATGGGATCCTCCATTGCCTGGGAGGATCACGGTCTCTGCCAGCTTTTGCTTTTTAAAAAACCAGAAACTGACCCAAAATACAATGCACAGCTAAAGACACCCTGAGCAATTCTGACATTGTGCTTCAGTGGCATAATGACCAACACATATTATGTTTATCCTTACTATACTATATGCACTTATTTAATTGCATCTCTCTGTTTACAGAACAAAAGCAAGCAAGCCACACTTAAGTGTGAATATGCTCTAGTTAGATGTAGATGCATTACTTGTCTGTTTCTCTCAGCACAAAAAATAGCAAATCGCCATTGTAAATACATAACTGAACACGTCCTACAATCAACATGTTGTACATATTCACCCCCCTAATGCATTGCGTGGTGCTGGAGGAAACGTGCACTGCTACACTCTAGTGCTATGAAAACGCGCTATGAAAAATGACAGCAGCGGGGGCACTGCGGACCTGGAAGATATGGTGCAGCTGAGCGGCGGAGTGATCATACAGCACCTTAGTACAGCAAAGCCAAGACTGCAATGTGAATCCTGCCCTGTGTGGAAGTGACAGGGCTTTCCAGCTTTACTTTTGCTTCATGCACAATAATACAGACTCACCGTGCTGTCTGAAAATTGAGTCTTCTATTTTACCATCCGTCTTACATTGCTATACCTCTATACTTGGCTGAGCCACAAAATCTAAGAAAGCTGTATAAGAGACATTGAAATAGACAGCAATTTCTCAAAACTAATGCCACAACCCCTACCCAAACATGTGCTTTTGGTGTCCTGAGTCGAGTTATAGCCAAACTTAGAGCCACACAGAAAATTACACATCATGACTGTGTGTGAATGACATCAAACTGACAACTTCTTCCCATATACCGGTGAACACTAACCTGCCAGCTTTTTCTCATTTCGCCATTAGGTGTCTCTCTTCCACTGTGATTCCACATGACTTTTGCACAAGCAAGCCGGGCCCCTCCCCTTTTGGGCTCCCATCCCCACATAATATATACGCCATCATTTGAAAATGGCAGCTTTTTGAAAATTCACCTTGATTATCAGACATTAAAAGTGACTTATCCAGCACTGAGTGTCTGGCTGGGGGGGGTGGGGTGGGGGTAGGCTGCAGACAGCAGAACAATGCAGCTGGCTTGGTATTAACGCTGGGTCCGTGTGTGCAGCAAGGGAAGGGGAGGCGGCCCTTTGTTCTCTCCAACATTCAATTATTTTTAACGTGTGCCTCTTTTCACAACAACAAGAGCAAATTTCATTTTAATGCACACAAAAACACTATTCTCGCACTGAGGAGGGCGGACTAGCACTGGGGTTAAAAATTAAGCACAAGTACATATCTCCTCACACCCAGATAAGTGACTGTAGCAATCTGTTCTTTTAAATTAATAAAATATGTGAAGATGCATAGACAAATTACTACCAGCAGATGAGCATAAAAATATCTATCAATAGGTAATGGATGTACAGAGATAAAGCAGTATAGATTCAAAATAAAATGGCTTCAAAAATGAAATGGTAAAGCCGCCAGTAGGTATGAGACCAAATACTTTTCTAATTGGATGAGCGCTTTATCTTGCTGTCAGAAAAGCAGTAAAAATCACTGCAGCTCCCAGACGAAAATGAGCTACACATGAGGTGGCCTTTTATTAGCGCAGTGTTTTGTCTGATATATACTCCTGGGCTAACCTTTCATCAGGACCTCACATTCAAGCAACGCCAACGTGAGAGCCAAATACAGCTCATTGCATTTCACAGAGAAATGCTGAAATTCAAATAAATACCAGAGGTGTAAATTGTAGAGACTTCAACATTTAAAGAATAAGCTGAACACTTCTCTGCAGTGGCCATATTTTATGCTGGATGAAAATTTGTTCAGTGGAATGAAGGGACTGTGTGCTTTTTCCTATCCCTTTGAATGCCGCACTTAGGTAAGTGAGACTGTACAATTAGACCCCCTTGTTCTCTATCCACACATCAATAATAACACACAAACACACACCCACCAAGCTTTCGTTGCACATGCGTGCACAAGCACGCGCACACACACACACACACACACACACACACACACACAAAATTAAATTCCAGTCCTGGACGACTGACTGCTGCTGTGTGACTCACTCTGCAGTGCAGCGAAACCAATTCTCAGGAGATGGTGAAATTAAAGAGCGGACCCAGCCTGTTTATGGTTTTCACTCTGTTTGGCTCTCAATCAAATGTTTTATTAGCAATCATTCACTGCTCCTTCAGTCCGAGCCGTCATCTGTCAGGGACCATGTATTAGCCACGAGCATGTAAAAATCTCCCCATTAATGGGGGGGATTTTCTTCCTGCAACACATTATTACAGCCGAAATAGGTGTAATATATTCCTGTGTAAAAGAAGCCATGTCATTCCAGGTTCCTCTGTCCTGCCACCTCAGAAGACATACCTGCATGGCTGGTATGCACACTGCCCAACATAATTTCTTTCTGTGGAAGACAAAGGCAACCATGACTGATGATCTGTGTCTGCAGTGTGTACGCATAGATCCAACATGATCCTAGTGTTGAAATTTCAAGGGAAACAAATATTTTTCATAAAACATATTTACCCAAAAATGTTAGAATGCATGAAACCCCTCGTTAGCACATAAAAGCGATGTGGATATGGTACATGGCGTGGTCATTGATAGAATGCTGCAGTATAATAAGGCGTGTTGTAGTTGTCTGAGGTTGACAGCGCATGTGGATCAGAGAGCCACAAAAGTCTATCGGGGGGGGGGACTGACAGGTCTTGCTGGCTGTAACCATGAGGGAAGTGGTGTGGATGCGGTGGAAGATGAGTGCTCCATGCTTGCAAGTGTTTACCTGATTTCTGGCTCTTCAAAATGGTTGCCTCTGTCCACAGCTATACTGCTTGTTCTTCAGCCTAGAGGAGCACTTAGAGAGAGCAGTCAGAGTGAGATAGATGGAGGACCAAGAGGAAGGACTTGAAAACACACCCAAGCATGATGTGGCACAGAGGAGAGACAAGAAAGAAAACACTGACAGACTACAAATCTAAGGACATAAAGACCTAGTGAGTGGGGGGAAAAGTTTTGAATGTGCAAGAGGTTCAAAAGACATGGTTTTAAAAAATGTGCAATATGTTGCTTTATTTTTGGGCGGTATTTCATTAGATACTCAGCTATTAAGAATGAATATGAGTTTTTATGATTTTAATGACCAAAATCCAACATGCTCACTGCTAGTTGAAATGAAAAAAAAAGCTTATGATGAAATCTTTGGAGAAAATAATACCCCTGTATGTCTGGTATGGTGGTGGAAGTGATTAAATCAAAATGGCTCATGAAGACACTGAATGATGACCGTTAAAAATGAACTGTCCCAATATCAAATAATTCTATTTAGATTTTAGAGACAGCTAGAGGATGACAGCAAATCAGCCTCAGTCTGAAAGTGTTTGCTAGGAATGAGTATTTTAAAGACAGAAATATGAATCTCAGCAGGAGTCAGCTGATCAGATGCCACTGACCCAGCACCAGATTGTCACGTTGAAGGTGGCAGGGTGTGTGAGGAGGCAGTGTTCGTCATGCAGTGCCTTCGTCTATAGGGAGTGCTGTATGTTGTCTTAATGAAGCACTTTTCGATACCACTATCATGTTGCTCTATTCCGGCAGGGTGGAATTAAACGCCAGAAATAGGACACACGTTTCACTGGTGCAGAGAGCATGCGTGCTCACAACAGGGACAACAAAGTCAACAAAAGTGACTTGGATTGAGGTGCAGAAAAATACAAAATACACCAACACTCACCCATACACAAATACATTGGCTATTTGGAATATTACAGAGCACAGCCTACTTCTCTTCAATATTTTTTTCCAGTGAAATATGTTTGTGATTAATCATCTTCTTGGTGGGAATGAATGGCAACCCAATGTTAGTTATTGCTGTGGGTCTATTGATGCCTCAGCACTTGGCTCAGAGGATAGAAATTAACTGAAACATAGGAACTGAAAAAAATCTAACAGGGAAAATAAAAAACTAGAAAAACTTAAACTATGTGCTGCTTTTGAGTTAAATACCCAAAGAGGCTAGGACAGTATGGTGTTATGAATGAGACTGAGGGCTGTGCTTCCATTACCATAAAAAGACATGGACAGTGTGTAGGGATATGAGTTTTGGGGTGCATTTGTGAGTGAGAGATTGATCTGGCAGACTGTCTCATGATTAAGCTCAGGCACATCTCTCACCCTGTGGCTATCCAGGCTCTGTGTAAGTCTGGGGTGGATCCCTCTCCTGACTATGACACCTCCTCTCTGCCTCCACATCCACCTCTGGAATCTCTGCAGACTCTTTCACCTCCAACTGTAGCCTGCAGGGCAATAACAGTGCCCAATAAAAGTGGAGCAGGACCGATGAAACCTATTTAATGGGCATATCGTCTGTTACCTGCACAGTACTTTCACCAATCACATTGCTGTAAATTCACCACAGAGGGGAATACATCAATATTAGTAGGCGCCCAAATGGAAGTGTATTCATTTCCCATGCTATCAGGTCTGTTAGTGTGCCCTAAGAACCAGAACCAGCCCCCTGGCTATATCTATGTATATCTCCACCATGTGCCCAGTGGGAAATCTGTTGTACTGTACAATCACTACCATCACAGGCTAATGGAGGGAATGTGTGGTAGATGTATATGAAACCACAGTTTATGAAAGTGTAGCTGCACCTCATGAGTCTGTGAGGTTTAGCTGAGAGGGTGAGAGAATCTGTGTGTAGTCAATCAATGGAAGGAACTCAGCAGAAACTCCCCACTTTAATTAAAACATTATCTGTTCCTTATACCGTACCACCTACAGAAGTAGTACAGATCAATTATATGTTCTGACTTTTCTGTGTTTATTTTTTCTGAGAACAGAAAAAATAAACACAATGTTAGAAAATCAAAAAGCATATCTTAGGGGCAGACAAATGAAGTCAGAAGTATTTCTTCCACATAGCATGTCTTGGCTGTGTTGATTTTGTAAAAAGGAGATGAATTTCAAATGCATTTATGCAATATGCATAACATAGAGGACTCGCTGTGGGTTTAGAGGAGGTAGTGGTGGAGACCAACATACTATAGGGCAGTGTTTCTCAATCCTGCTCCTGGAGTCCCACTGTCCTGCACATTTTCCATCTTTCCCTGCTTTGCCTACCTGACTGAACTCATCAGTGGCACTTTTGATTAGCTGAGCATACCTGATTTAATCAAGAGCATGTTAATCACACTAATCAGGTGTGTTTGGAGCAAGGATAGATAGATGATATGCAGGACAGTGGGCCTCCAGGAGTAGGATTGAGAAACACTGCTATAGGGCATGTTAAGATGTGAGAGTGGTAAGGAAAGAACAACATGTTGAACTGTGATGGTTTCCTGTGTAATCTCAGTATGTCAGTTTCTCCCCTTGAGTGTTTCATTGTTCTACCTGACCCACATGACTTCTACCCATCAACACTTAGAGGAGATAGATGAAAAGAACATCAACTTACTCTTTGTCTGCTAGGAATATCAGTACACCTTCAGAATTACACATATTTACCTAATTCACAGTCTGATATCTGTAGCTAAGACCTCAAATATTTGAAAAGTGCAACAAAGTTGAGTAAAACATCTAGTTTGCCGACTCCCTCATCCTGACTATTTCTGATTCAAGATGTGATACATGTTAAAAGCTGCAGCTTCACTTGAACTGGAACAGCCATACTCTTATAAAAGTGATGTGTACAACAGATAATGTACTCTACTGTGTCTCTTAGAATGGAACAGAAACCAGACTATACAGTATGGCTGTTCCAGCCATTACCATAATTTTGAATACTTACTACACATTTTCCTTAATTGACACATTCCTTTTACACTTACCGCCTACATGTATTTTACTATTTATGCCTTCAAGAAAGGATGTGATAAGGGCAAGAAACAAAGTACACAAAACAAAATAAATATCACAGAATGGAAAAAGGCTTAAAGAATCAGGGATCTGGTTCTGTTCAATATGGGCTAAGGTCAGGGAATTACAGTATCAAGGCAACATTGTGGCATGCCTTCTTGCATTCTAAAGTGCATTTAAAAGAGACAAGTATGAACTCATGTCCTTCAGACAGCAAGGCTGAGGTATGGTTGAAAATGGACCAACAATTACAGGCTCCTATAGTACTGTGGCCTCTCAGATATAGACCTGTGACAAACAGATGTCTCATGAACATCAGCATCATTCCATTAGGCTGTACTTGTCCTTTGTCTGTCTGACATGACGTGACATGCAACGCTTATAAAGCTGCACTGAGTTGTGTTTCCTTCCATGTGCCAGAAACATACAGCTTCATCACCACAAAGAAGATCGAATGCAACACCTGCCTCCTTTAATCCCCACACCCTAAAGACCAGGGTGTGTCCTACAAACCACATACTCAGCTGTTCTTTGCACTTCCCACGCTGTGGTTTTCAGCCAAGTATGAAACATACACTGTGCTGTTTTATACAGATATATAATATATTCCCACCAACACTCAATGCAGTGACATGCTCATTAGAACTTAACCTTCTATAGGACAAATCTGTGATATAAAGGTATACTTATCCTGTATGGGAATCCTAACATCTCATAATTATTGATTCCATTAACAGACTTATGAAGGTAAACTAACTACTCATTTTATTAGGATAATAAGTGGATAAGTCAACTATCTCACTTTCTTATGATGTATGCTGTGTCCAGCCTGTTTAGGAAGACCATGTAGCACATAACTCATAGCTGATTCCTGCATTCATGTGGGCTGCAGTGCTAACCCTGACCCAAACTGCATAACACTTGACATTCTGCAGTGCTAGCAGGAGGAAATGGCTGTGGAGGTCAAGGTTAGAATGATGCACACTATCACATAATGAGGGAATGGCTGTTGGTGACACGTTTTCCCCCTATTTAATGTCTACTGTATCATAGTCAGAGATGTTCAATTTCCCACAACAATTATTCCTGAATGACCCAGACCCTCAACATTTGATTTAATCTATGCAGGATGATGTAAAAAAAAGAAAACAAAGTTAATCCAGTTAGCCATGACATGCATGGAAAAGAAAACTAAGCTTGGAATGATTTCAGCCATTTAATGATGACATCTGTTTTGTGCCACTAACTCATACGAATGTAAAAATAGTGGAAGACACAAAAGCACTGTAGCTGTGAGAATGTAAATGAGGAGGACAGGCCCGTGAAGCCTGGGACTCACAGTAAACTGCATACCTGTGCAAAGGGCTCTTCTAACTGCTTCCCTGTGGTGTGCAGAATCCTCTTCAGATGCTGGAGGTGGATGTGTCCTTGCTGAGGCTCTGGCTGGCTGTGCTGCA